>NC_088301.1:4130741-4746343 GCF_032854445.1 Liolophura sinensis | reverse complement strand
TACAACACCACAAACTGATAGTTATTAATGCTATAATACTGTCTGAATGTGAATTATGCTATAGTACTGTCTGAATGTGAACTGTGCTACAATACTGTCTGAATGTGAATTATGCTACTGTACTGTCTGGATGTGAATTATGCTACAGCACTGTCTGGATGTGAATTATGCTACTATACTGTCTGGTTTGTGAATTATGCTATGGTACTGTCCGGATGTGAATTATGCTACAATACTGTCTGAATGTGAATTATGCTACTGTACTGTCTGGATGTGAATTATGCTACAGCACTGTCTGGATGTGAATTATGCTACTATACTGTCTGGTTTGTGAATTATGCTACAATACTGTCTGAATGTGAATTATGCTACAGCACTGTCTGGATGTGAATTATGCTACTATACTGTCTGGTTTGTGAATTATGCTACAATACTGTCTGAATGTGAATTATGCTACAGCACTGTCTGGATGTGAATTATGCTACAGCACTGTCCAGATGTGAATTATGCTACAATACTGTCTGAATGTGAACTGTGCTACAATACTGTCTGGATGTGAATTATGCTACAGCACTGTCTGGATGTGAATTATGCTACTATACTGTCTGGTTTGTGAATTATGCTATAATACTGTCCGGATGTGAATTATGCTACAGCACTGTCTGGATGTGAATTATGCTACAGCATTCTCAGGATGTGAATTAGTCTACAATACTCTCTGGATGTGAATTATGCTACAGCACTGTCTGGATGTGAATTATATGCCAGAAAACTGTCTGTGAATTATGCTGAAATACTGCCTGGATGTGAATTTTCCTATAATACTGTCTGGATGTAAATTATGCTATAGTACTGTCTGGATGTGAATTATGCTATGGTAATGTCTGGATGTGATTTATACTACAATACTGTCTGAATGTGAACTGTGCTACAATACTGTCTGGATGTGAATTATGCTATGGTAATGTCTGGATGTGATTTATACTACAATACTGTCTGAATGTGAACTGTGCTACAATACTTTCTGGATGTGAATTATGCTACAGCACTGTCTGGATGTGAATTATGCTACAGCACTGTCCGGATGTGAATTATGCTACAATACTGTCTGAATGTGAATTATGCTACAGCACTGTCTGGATGTGAATTATGCTAATATACTGTCTGGTTTGTGAATTATGCTACAGCACTGCCTCGATGTGTATTATGCTACAGCATTGTCTGGATGTGAATTATGCTACTATACCGTCTGGTTTGTGAATTATGCTATAATACTGTCCGGATGTGAATTATGATACAGCATTGTCTCTATGTGTGTGTTATGCTACAGCACTGTCTGGATGTGAGTTAGGCTACAATACTCTCTGGATGTGAATTATGCTACAGCACTGTCTGGATGTGAATTATATGCCAGAAAACTGTCTGTGAATTATGCTGAAATACTGCCTGGATGTGAATTTTCCTATAATACTGTCTGGATGTAAATTACGCCATAATACTCTCTGAACGTGCATTATGCTATAATACAGTCTAGATGTGAATTATGCTGTAATAGTCTAGATGTGAATTATGCTGTAATAGTCTAGATGTGAATTATGCTGTAATACAGTCTAGATGTGAATTATGCTGTAATAGTCTAGATGTGAATTATGCTGTAATAGTCTAGATGTGAATTATGCTATAATACAGTCTAGATGTGAATTATGCTGTAATACAGTCTAGATGTGAATTATGCTGTAATACAGTCTAGATGTGAATTATGCTGTAATACAGTCTAGATGTGAATTATGCTGTAATACAGTCTAGATGTGAATTATGCTGTAATAATGCATGAATGTCATTAATCCTTTGATACAATCTGGATGTGACTTATGTGGACTACAAAGAGAATGTATTTCATGCATATACCAAAGTATCTATCCTGTTAGAGTAAGCCTATGAAATAAAAAATAAGCTGAGATTTTATTCACAATTCTACATCAATGTGAGATATTTGAATGATTCTGTTACACTTCACAATTTATAAGATACTGACAGGTCCTATACAACTGTAAATGCACAGCAGATTTATAGATTTATTAAAAGGCTTGTGGTACAGAATTAACATACAACCAGAGAGTGCATGGAGCAGCCTACATACCATACATATATATGACTCAGTAATATACATCTCATGTCCGCCCTTGTAAGCAGGCTTTATAATAGTATTGTTAATACCAGGGGTTTTCATGGGCCATGTTGAACAGGAAATTGCAAGTACTTAACTATTACTGAATGTAGCACTGTCACAAGGCAGCAACAGTGGTATCCAGGAAACAAGTTAGAACAGGGCTCTAAAATGCAAGCACATATATGGGTGCTTGAATATCTTTCTGAAAGGTACATGCACCCTCAGCTCTAGAACATCTAGCCATGAAGATATGATAGGTCATGTCTGTAGTCGTGCTAGCACGTACGAGCAAAAACAGCACAAGGTTCCAGGGTCAATTACACCCTATTCAGGCATGCTGTATCATACATGCATATCAGTACATTATCTTAGACATCCTCTAACAACTCTAACATGTGCATGCATACCCTCTAAGAGTTGTGGGGACTTGCACAATGAGAATCAGCCATTGTAAATCAGTTCGTTTCCATTGAGATTAAGCACTTTAATGAGTTCTATATTTATCAGTATATTAAACCCCGAATCTTTCAAACTGCAAAGCATAATCATGACTAACTCATTCGTCACTGAAGTTCATGCAATTTGTTTACTGTTTTGCGGTGGTAGTTTTGTCTGAAGGTAGGAAGGCTTCACAGGAAAAAGAGTTTCATTGTAAATTGACCTGTTTACCTTCCACAATTATATAGTATGCATCAATACAACAAAGCACTGATTAATACAGATATCTTTGTTTTGACTGTACACATTCATTTATGTCCCTTTGGGGGTGTGGCATGCATCCTGATGCGGGGGTACTTTTGCAGTTAGATTTACTTATTTGACAGTCGTTTGTGTGACACTTGTCCTTTGAATTGTGAGACATGAGGTTTGGGTTTAAGACTGACTATGGACAGGGAATATGCAGATTTTCCTGCTCTGACTGTGCTTGTAGCGGCTTTGCGTGGTGGCAGCAAGTGGTCAACAATGTTCACCATTAACATCTTCATTGTAATGAATATTTAAAAACAAATAAATACAAATAAATAAAGTTTTCCACTAGTAGGCAACAGGCACTCTCAGATGACAGGCATGATTCTTCACCATGCAAGGAGAGGTGATGCCATGACAAAACCAGAAATCAGCTTGCTCTGACACAATGTGCAGACTGTGAACCTGGTATGCAGTAGGTGTACTGTAACGTGTATACATGTAGGCTGCATGCTTCAGGAGCCGTGGAACATTATAAAATTTGAGGGAGCTGATGCAGTGGAAGTAATATTCCTTGGTATGCATCCCCCCTTTAATTTCAGGGTGGCTTCAGCACCCCACACCCCCACCACCAGCCCACCCCCACCCACAGGCCCCTCCTGTTCCACTGCCAATGTGTATTGTATAAGCGACAAGTACAGTCTGCATGCATACCTCACATGACACTGCTTGTGCAAAGTGCATATAGCCCTGAATAAATAACAAGTAGCAATTATCAAACATCGTGGCATCATATAAAACCTCTGATGCAAAAGTTCCAAAATGATTCGTCCGAGGCAGCTCCAACGTTAGGATGGCAATGTCAGAGCCTGCTCCATTTAAACACCTGATGTAGTTATCACATATGTCGAACCTATCAGAAGAGTGGATCTCTTTAAGCAACAATGAGAAATCTTGGGCCCATGAAGCTTAAGAAATAACTGATCGACACAGTACTTGAGATAAATCCAGACGAAGAGATAAGGAACATATTAGTGTCTGCAAACTCGTGGTCATGGAGACGAATTTGATGGTTAATGTGCCACAGCACCTGCTACAGGGTTTCAGGTGGACAGCGCTCTGAAGTTAGTTTGGGGTCATGAACTTGGCTGAACAAAATTTTATTGTATTCATCATGACAACCAGATGGTTACCTCTGGTTAAGTAAGCTTTGTATTGTTAGAGATTATATATAAACAGTGCTCTCTGAAAGAGGGACAAGTTAGGATTGGGCTGGAGAGTGCACTAGGAAGGACCTCTGAGTTCTGGGCACTCTCCAGGTTACAGTTATGTAGTAGAGAAATGCCGAGCATATGACGATTCTTGAAAAATAATGGGCTAGGCGCGGAGTGATGAGCCGATTATTTTTCAAGAATATTCATTTGCAAGGCATTTCTCCTACTTAAACATCAGAGCCCAGTGTTATGCAGCTGCCGATGCTATTTTTCAAGAATCAACAGTTATTGTTCTTTTGTAATCTGGAAAGAAATGCCAGTCAAAAATGCATTTACTTTATAACCCTGGCAGTACCAGGACTCCCCTGCATGTTACAAGGAAATGCATAGTTCATGTCGCCTTAGATAAAGAACATGTGCAGACATACCGACTTCCACACACGCCAATACTTGAGCATACACTGGGTGTGTAAGATTATGGACAGTGACTCGGTCTATATCTGAACTGAACGAAGCTTACATATAAACGGTGAAATCTGACAGTAGATTACACGACTGACATGTCAAGGCCTCAAGATATCCAAAATATTCGTAACCAGAATGCCACAAATTATACCCACCAGTTCACCTTTATACAAACTCTGTTTTGCTGTTCATATTTTTACCTAAGAAAATTGATGACGCCACTTTACCTTTCCTCACACTGGCAACATTTGGTGTATTTGAAAAAAAGGCAAGGAACGAAACTGTGAGAAAATCAATTTCACATTAATGAAAATTGCATGGACCCTTCACATATGACATTCTGAAGTTAGACAAAGGATTGACGTCACAATGAACGTTTAAAGTTGTCTAAAAGGAAGAGGTTGAGAGGCCTTCCCAAATAGCTCAGTGGGATATTGGAATGTTTTTAAAGTCCTGTGTTTGTGGGTTTGAATCCCTCTTTGCCACACCAATTGGATGCGCACTCAGGTGGTACAAGTTGTCACTCAGACCACTATCTCGCAAGTGTCGATTCTTGAAAAATAATTGACTGCGCATACAATAGCTTGACCTCACAACAAACGTTTAAAATAAATGAACTGTTGTTGATGACACGGGGCTTGGAATGTTCCTGTTGTTCTGTTGAGGTGACCACAACGGACGCTGACTGGACAACTTAACGATTGACCACAGCGGTCAGAATAATACATATATGGCCTTACCCCTGGTTATAATATCATACCTCTGCACTCTGGTGTAAAGGGGAGTAACTCCTGCGGCAGTGCTGAATAGAAACGGTACTCTCGTAAACACAGGGGTTTACACACTGTGTTCTCGTTTAATCGGAACATGCTCGTATGCCCCCCAACCTGGTGGATGAATGGTTTAAGTTCTACAGGTTGGCCCTCTGTGTTCGCAGACTCCATGTTTTGTTCGGGCATTGTTGTCTGGTATCATTCACCCTGGCTGATGTGTAGATCCACTAACATGTGGCTTATGAAGCTGAATCACTGCCTGAAACAATACAAGTAGTCAAGTAATCACCTATTTCAATTAAATTAAATGTTAACTGAACTAGTAATCACCACGATTAATTTATTTAGGTTAATGTGTGTTTTGAGGGATTCATCTTGATAAGATTATTCTACACATATAAATAAATGTGTGATTGATTGATTTATTTCATAGAAGTTTTACAACGTTCTAAAGAATATCTCACTTATATGATGGTGGCCAGCATTATGGTGGGAGGAAATTGAGCAGAGTCCATGGGAAACCCACGACAATTTGCAGGTTGCTGAAGAGGCCCTCAAAAAGTGACTTTAAAAGGCAAGAAGATCTACCTGTATTAAGAAAAAATGTACAATTACAATAGAAAAACATGATCCATAATGCCCAATTTTATGGTACAACTAGTTGAGCTTAACAGCTCTTCAAGCTAAAACAACATAAGGCCCTGAAAACGACTGGGATGGGGGGGTTAAAAATTAAAAATATCAACAAAAAAAATAAACAACATAAACAGAACTAAGTCTGCAACAGGAATATATGGCAACAGCCTGAAATAATTTTTACCATAAAGTTATCAGCTCTTGTGATAAGATATTCATAGAACTACCTTGTATCTGTTATCCCAGCATATTCATACAATGTATCTATGCCATCCTCAATCATTATACATATACTGGTATATAATAAGTACAAAATACACATGCTTGCATTTAAGTACAATACTGTAAACATATAAACATACCTGTGGTGTATAATTCAGGTAAACAACTTACCTGTGCCTGATTAAAAGTGCAGAGCACAGCTGTGAATGTGATAGCACCTGCTGTCATTCATTAACACTCTGATCTGAGATAGCATACATCTAACTCCCTGGCTGTGCACAACAAAACAGCTCGTGAAACTGACCCTAATTCCAAAGTTCAGCTTAAATACTGCCTAACAGCATGCACTTCGACCTGAGCTAACATGCATGCACAATACATGTAATGCCTTTGTACCTGATCCATTACGTAGCCATTTCCCCTAATCGTTTGTGAAGCCTATGCCGGTACTATGTCTAGCTATTCGAGATTGCCGACTAGTGCCGAATTCTCACCAGAAATATCATGCCATACATAATTATAACATTAGAAAACAAAGAATTCTGTCAATAATGCATTTGTTACACAGGTATATAATAACGACCACAGAACACAACCAGGTAAATGAATAGCCATGGTACAACAGGTTAGAGTTACCAATACTCCACACCTCCGCCTATACTTACACAGGTACATGTAAATGTACAGATGTTGACCCCTTTGGACAAGTTAATCCGCTGGATGCCTCTGTTCAGGATTAGTTAGTGTTTGAACTAGTTACCATATAAATGGTCCAGACCAGTGACACAAGCTGGGAGACCAGCTGTAAAAATGGCCATATGCTTCTGTGCAGGATTAGTTAGTGTTTGGATTAGAATCAGGACTAGTTACCATGTAAATGGTCCAGACAGGGAGGCCTGATATAGCTGTTGGTACCAGCAATGACACAGGCTGGGAGACCAGCTGTAAACATCGCCATATGCTTCTGAGCTGGACTGCAATGGCCTGCTCACTCTGATGACCCATATTAAGTCGGCTGGGTCTCCATTGATCTGAGTGAGGTGGGGGCGGGGCGGTTTGACTAAGGCATGCAATTGTTATCCGGGCTATGTCATGACTGCGGGTCAAACCAAGTCCATTCCACTTATCCTATTTATATAATCTATACACAGGGCACATATAATGTAACAGTACTTAGCTAGATATGGGAGACATTTGTCTGTTAGACCTAAAATGGGTAATACTGGGTGACACTTAATTCTTTAAATAAACACATAAAGTGGGGGGGGGGACTCCAACCTAGAGTGATTTCAACTTTAAGACCTTTGTTCATTTTATATTTATTCGATGTAACTTACGCGCCTTTATAATAAGAATTCTCTTTTGGACATTTATTAAGCATATCCTTAGCTCAAAAAATGGCGTAAGACAATCCAATCGTCAAAACTAGAGAAATCTTTATTTTTTATTCTGGTTTATGAAAAAAAAAACAGTTTTAATAAACTTCAAGGAAAAGACCTCTAAAAATCAAAGTAGACATCACTAAATAGACCACTTAAAACTACACACAAATATACTTTCATTTATTTATTTATTTATTTTTTGTCTTTTATGAAGAGTGTTAAAGGCGCTTAAGCATTTGAATTCTAAGATGGGCTTTATGGACCATACTATCAGACTTTAGGAATTCTGATGTCACAGGAAGTTTTCCCAATTCTTATCATAACACTAAATGTTGGAATAACACTTTTTACCCATGAGTAAAAGATTACTCATAAAAGATTCCCAAAAATTTCTTCCTTCGGGTGAACATCAGGAAAAAAAGGTGATGTGACGTCAGAGTTCCAAGGTACCATCAGTATGGCTAGATCACAAGCCCACCTTCTTATTCAAATGAAGAACCTAACTTCACATTTTACCTTTCTTTTACTTTAACACTGAGAGAAAAAAAAAGTTCAAATTCTCTTCTTAAAATCTACATAAAAACTTCACCCATTCCCCATTTTTCACAGGATTGGTTGCATGGATTATGTCCACCAGACATATTTTTAATGATGGCCCAGTTTAATTTACTTAGCTTCATGCAGTGTATAACAAACATCTGTTTCATGAAAAGACAACAAATAATATGACCTGACTTAATTAGGATGAGGGTAGCAAACTGGTATAAACTGGCACAGGCATTTTTTATTTGGACGCATTTAGTAACTATATAAATCCACTTGTAATAAGGAATTCTTTATCACGCAATGTTGGAGCAGTCAGAAACACAATGTCACCTCACTCATTGTTACAAGGCAAAGCAGTTCTCAATGGCCTAAATATGTCGCCTCACTCTTTGTTACAAGGCAAACCATGGTTCAGTGGCACAAATATGTCGCATCACTCATTGTTACAAGGCAAACCATGGTTCAATGGCATAAATATTTTGTATCACTCATTGTTACAAGGCAAACCATGGTTCAGTGGCACAAATATGTCGCATCACTCATTGTTACAAGGCAAACCATGGTTCAATGGCATAAATATTTTGTATCACTCATTGTTACAAGGCAAACGACTGTTCAGTGGCACAAATATGTCGCATCACTCATTGTTACAAGGCAAACCATGGTTCAATGGCATAAATATTTTGTATCACTCATTGTTACAAGGCAAACGACTGTTCAGTGGCACAAATATGTCGCATCACTCATTGTTACAAGGCAAACCATGTTTCAATGGCATAAATATTTTGTATCACTTGTTGTTACAAGGCAAACGACTGTTCAGTGGCCTAAATATGTCGCATCATTCATTGTTACAAGGCAAAATACGGTTCACTGGTCTAAATATGTCACATCACTCATTGTTACAAGGCAAAATACGGTTCAGTGACCTAAATGGAAACAGAAGCACCCTCAGGTTATACAAATAGTTTTTGCCTCATTGGATAAATCTGATAACAGGGCAATGCTTGTCTGATGGGATGCATGATTACGCTTACTATGAACCGCGATGTCATTGTTGTGACAGCAACATCAGAAAGACAAAAAGTTATGTTTTTCAGCTTCATTTCTGATACTTCACAGATGTACATTTGGTCTGGTGTTGTCTTTTCTTTTAGCAGCTCATACATTGTTAACAGGGGATCTTAACTTCAAACATTCTGATATAAGAATAAAAAAATAATGCATTAAAAATCTAATATTACTTTTAATATTCCATAAAATCATTTCTGTACTGCTCCCAAACAAAATTATAACTTTTTTTTCTTTTATGAAAACATGTCACTATTCTTAAGGCATAATCAAGGTATTTTATTGGAGTAGGCCTGTACTATCAAAACTCCTCGAGCTTATTACCACAATACACAAGTATGTGCACATGAAAAAGACCTTTTAAAAAAGGTTTCCGCTATTGCCTAATTAATGTAGCCGATATCCTCATTCCTCTAACTATGTTTCATTGAATTCTTGTTTTTTTTTTCTGCAGACCTTTGCCAAGTCAGGGAACGTGCCCTATAAATGTCACGTCTAACATGTCTGTGGCTCGCCATCCTGACTATGTATGCACATTTCAATGTATTATCAAAAGAGCCCCTTTTCTAAATGAAAAGAATATGTGCAGTGAAATCAGCAAAATTGTGCATACAAGCGTGCATGGGCTGTGTATAGAATGAGCTTTCCAGCAGTTAACAATACCTAATCCACAGGTGAGAATACCTGTACGTCTCCAAAGGTGAGAATAAATGTACGTCTCCACAGGTGACAATACCTGTGCATCTCAACAGGTGACAATACCTGTACGTCTCCACAGGTGACAATACCTGTACGTCTCAACAGGTGACAATACCTGTACGTCTCAACAGGTGACAATACCAGTACGTCTCCACAGACGACAATACCAGTACGTCTCCACAGACGACAATACCAGTACGTCTCCACTGGTGACAGTACACGTACGTCTCCACAGGTGACAATACCTGTACGTCTCAACGGGTGACAATACCTGTACGTCTCCACAGACGACAATACCTGTACATCTCCACAGACGACAATACCAGTACGTCTCCACTGGTGACAGTACACATACGTCTCCAAAGGTGACAATACCTGTACGTCTCCACAGACGACAATACCTGTACATCTCCACAGACGACAATACCAGTACGTCTCCACTGGTGACAGTACACGTACGTCTCCACAGGTACAATACCTGTACGTCTCCACAGGTGACAATACCTGTACATCTCCACAGACGACAATACCTGTACATCTCCACAGACGACAATACCAGTACGTCTCCACTGGTGACAGTACACATACGTCTCCACAGGTGACAATACCAGTACGTCTCCACTGGTGACAGTACACATACGTCTCCACAGGTGACAATACCTGTACGTCTCCACTGGTGACAATACACATACGTCTCCACAGGTGACAATACCTGTACGTCTCCACTGGTGACAGTACACATACGTCTCCACAGGTGACAATACCTGTACGTCTCCACAGACGACAATACCTGTACATCTCCACAGATGACAATACCAGTACATCTCCACTAGTGACAGTACACATACGTCTCCACAGGTGACAATACCTGTGCGTCTCCACTGGTGACAGTACACGTACGTCTCCACAGGTGACAATACCTGTGCATCTCAACAGGTGACAATACCAGTACGTCTCCACAGACGACAATACCTTTACATCTCCACAGACGACAATACCAGTACGTCTCCACTGGTGACAGTACACGTACGTCTCCACAGGTGACAATACCTGTACGTCTCCACAGACGACAATACCTGTACATCTCCACAGACGACAATACCAGTACGTCTCCACTGGTGACAGTACACATACATCTCCACAGGTGACAATACCTGTGCGTCTCCACTGGTGACAGTACACGTACGTCTCCACAGGTGACAATACCAGTACGTCTCCACAGGTGACAGTACACATACGTCTCCACAGGTGACAATACCTGTGCGTCTCAACAGGTGACAGTACACATACGTCTCCACAGGTGACAGTACGTCTCCACAGACGACAATATCTGGATGATGCCACAGACGACAATACACATACGTCTCCACAGGTGACAGTACAAGTACGTCTCCACACGTGACAATAGTCTGTACTTCTCCACAGGTGACAATAGTTATACCCGTACGTCTCCACAGGTAATAACACCTGTAAGTCTCCGTAGGTGACAATTCTACCCTGCGTTTAGTTGTGGGCCATGTGCATACATACATATTAAATAGAGATGACCTTTCCAACAATATCCAGTGTGTCACACAACACACCAACCAGTATGTTTACCTACCCGAATAATATTTCATTTATATATTTAATGACAGCATATTAATGAGGCGAACCGGGCCAAGCCCATGGAAACCCATGATGATCTTCACATCACTGGCAGACCTTTCCACGTACAAGCAGAGAAAAAGTCAGCATGTGCTGGATTTGAACTCACACAGACTGCATTGGTGAGAGGCTCCCTGATCATTGTGCCTGGCTAGGTTAATTGTAAATCTGTCAGCCACAGAGGCCAACACTCTGATGGGAGAAGAATCAGTGCAAAACTACAACCTAGTGAGCACACAGGCTAGGTTTCTAGGTCATATACATATATATATATATATATATATATATATATATATATATATATATATATATATATATAGGGTAGTAACTCGATTTAAACTGACTAAAGAAACAGTTTTAATAGATGTTCTCTTAATTCTGTACAGAGTAGAACATGACCTGGATCAATGATCATGAATTGGCCAATGCACGTAACTACAACTACCACCATAGACACTAACCCGTGCATTTCTCGCTCATCCTTTGTGTTGATTTCACAGCTTGTGGGATGCTTTGTTAGTGCGATACTTTTAGCATGATACAAGGACATGACCAGTGAACTGTAAACTAGGAAGTACATATTATAGCATATTATGCAAACAGATCATGTTAAGTGCTCAGATCTGATTCAACAGTACAGGTATATGTCACCTAAAGTATGTAAAAATGCATATTAAGAAACACACAAAGGCCTCAAAATGACACTTCTGATACCACCGCCTGACATGTTTCTCTGATAAGATATTAAGTACCGGTACTTCAGGAAAAACTCTTTAAGTAGCCTTACATGGTGGATGAATTGGTCAGAATCAAGCAAAGTATATCAGCTGAAAAATATTAATCTTTAGCTGAAACACGGTACATGTTACATGAGTGCATTGATTTTCCTTACCTGACCATGGAGTAAATTTGTCAATCTGCAAAATATATATGCCCTAGCTTTCATGTGCTACAACGCCATTCCACCTCATGCAGCTTGCACTTATCTCAACAACATATCAAAAAATTTACCCAGCATGACCACCATTTTTTGGAACTGTGGTTGCTGGAAGTGGAGTCAAAGTATTGTGTTTAATACTTTGGTAACCCCCAGGGGGGTGGGAAGTAACACTGGCACAAAAGTTTTCAGTTCTGTCCAAAACAGACAAACTTCTGATATATTTTAGTTAGGTGCAAGCTCACAGTGCAGAAATTTATTGTGCATCAACAACATAATCAGTCCTCCTCCACTTCTCATTTTAGAGGCAAATCTTGGATCCAATTGCCCGAATTGTGCATGACAGTAACCTCAAAGATTGAGAGAATGCCAATCAAGAGCTAAAAAAATTCTATAGCAAACACTGAAAATATGCAATATATATTAAGTTATCAATAATTAAAATTAATCTAATTATCTTCTAAACACAATGGTATGGAGTAAAATGTACATATCTCTTTCCATTTCTCATACAGATGAGTAAATTATTTAAAAGAATTCTCACGTGTCCAAGTGAGGCATCCCACTTTTTTTTTTTTTTTAAATATCATATTTTATACTACTAAACAGCTAAAGAAATGTAAATGACATGAACAGTAAATTCTGAATGATGAATTTGACACTGCTATTGTCAAAAATTTGCATAAATGTAAGTGCATGCACTAGTCATACAGAAGGCTTGTTTTGTGCCATAGCCTGGGTCATTAAGTTAAGGGTTCATAAACTTCTGTATATTCTAGTCCATATCATTGTTTTTTACAATATAATACAACACAAGTAGAAAGGATTTAATTAGTCCATATATAGTCTTGATATTAGGTACATACCGGTAGTCTTGATATAAGGTCTTGGTATTGGGCTGTTAAGAGCAGGGTCAAACGTGCAGATTGGCACATTTTCTGACAAATATCACATCAGCAGACCCATAAACTTAATTTACAAGTCTCGGACAACTGAATGGGATATATGATATATGTGTGAAAATCCTACATAAGAAGAAAGATGCATTTGTCAACAAAACACAGTTTATCACTCAATACTAAATACAGGGCCACAGGGTGAATCTAAACAAAAAGTCACTGAGAACTGTTATCTCAACTGTACCCTTGCTGTGTGTAACTTCCCAAAGTAGCACGCCACGCCTGGCTCAATTATTTCACACGTTGGGCTATTAAGGAAATTGTGGCATGGTTCAGTCTAATTACCTCAGCTTTGTTAACAGTTACCTTTTCCTCCACTCTGTAACAGTGTTACTAACACGCCCACTTCTAAATCTCCTCGCCAGACATGGTTTTCTTCGTGTAAGATGACACACGATTGCTCACCAGCCAAGCACGTGCGCCTTAACAGCTCCGTCGGATTTTGCACAGATGATGCAGGTCACAGACGTGGCCTATATGTATGGCTAAACCCATGACTTGTGTTCTGTGAACTTGAGCCAAGCTTGCCGGGGCCGCGTTAGCAGTACTTCCTGGCTACATACAAACGTACAAGTCTTAAAAAACGTGAGTGCTTAAGTATATTGGCAATTAGAACACAAGCGCGTGGAAGGATGGCCATGGGAACCAGGTCAGCCCAAAAAGGATATGAAGAGGAGCAGATTAAGTGTGACATGTATAGTGGAGCAGATTAAGTATTGCATGTATAGTGGGGTAGATTAAGTGTGACATGTGTAGTGGAGCAGATTAAGTGTGACATGTATAGTGGGGCAGATTAAGTGTGACATGTATAGTGGCGCAGATTAAGTGTGACATGTATAGTGAGGCAGATTAAGTCTGACGTGTACATTTGGGCAGTTTAAGTGTGACATGTATAGTGGGGCAGGTTAAGTTTGGCTTGAAGTACAGAGGATTAAGTGTGTCATGTATAGTGGGGCAGATTAAGTGTGACGTGTATACTGGGCAGATTAAGTGTGTCGTGTTTAGTGGGGCAGATTAAGTGTGACGGTATAGTGGAGCAGTTTAAGTGTGATATGTATAGTGGAGCAGATTAAGTGTGATATGCATAGTGGAGCAGATTAAGTGTGGCATGTATAGTGAGGCAGGTTAAGTGCGAAGTGTAGTGGGGCAGGTTAAGTGTGACGTGTATAGTGGAGTAGATTAAGTGCGACGGGTATGTTGGGGTAGATTAAGTGTGTCGTGTGGTAGAGAAGATTAAGTGTGACATGTATAGTGGGACAGGTTATGTGTGACATGTACAGTAAGGCAGATTAAGTGTGACATGTAGTAGAGAAGATTAAGTGTGACGTGTACATTGGGACAAATTAAGTGTGATATGTATAGGGGATCAGATTAAGTGGGACATGTATAGTGGAGCCGGTTAAGTGTGATATGTATAGTGGAGCAGATTAAGTGTGGAATGTATCGCGTGACACGTAGTATACCAGATTAAGTGTGGCATGTAGTACACCAGGTTAAGTGTGACATGTAGTACGCCAGATTAAGTATGACATGTAGTACTCCAGATTAGGTGTGACATATAGTACACCAGATTAAGTGTGGCATGTAGTACATCAGATTAAGTGGGGCATGTTGTACACCAGATTAAGTGGGGTAAGTTGTATACCAGATTAAATGTGACATGTAGTACACCAGATTAAGCGTGGCATGTTTACCAGATTAAGTGTAGCATGTAGTAGAGCAGATTATAAAGCGTGGCATATGTATGGTCCATGTCATTATGAACGTGTATCCACGTGAGGATTCTCTACTTTCCACAGAACTATTCCTAATTAAGATTATATTTAACCATTTTAAGCTGGTATAATTAGTGCAATCAAAGGAAGAGCAATCGCCTGAAAAACTCCAAGGCACAAAAACATATTTAGCTTTAAGCTGGAATAGGAGTATGAATCTATTATGCACGGAGAGAAGCTTTTGTCCCGTCACACCGATACACCATACTGGATTCCAAAAATACACAAACTCTCATACGCTTGCGAGATCAAGAAGCATTTTGAAAAACGTACTATTGTGAAATTGCGAAAAGCTTCAGGCGTCAACTTCGTCAAAACGTCTCATTGAAGGACTAAACAATCAAATACACTCTTCTGTCTACACTGCTATTCCTTACTAAGACTTAATTGGTAGAATATCATCGCTAATTTTTGCGGTAGGCACCGTTACATTAACGTCAGAGACAACAAAGCCTTTTTCGGTTCCACTACGTACAAGGTTTACAATTCTTGGGACGTTTCGTCGTTTATCCAGTTAATTGGCTTTCTCATTAATAGAACCTATGTGAAATTCGGGAAAACCATATATCAACAGAGATATAATGTTCCCAAAGATTCCTTCCCTCTGGTGAACATCTGGAAAAAATGTGATGTGACTTCAGAGTTCCGAGATACCGTCATTATGGCTCATAAAGCCCACCTAGTATTCAAGTGTTTGAATGCCTTTCAACACTCTTCAAAAAATCTGAAAAAATAAATAAAAGTAGTTTACGTTTTAGTTTTTTTATGTATCCGTCTTTTTTTCGTGTTTCGTCTATCTGATGAATCTTACTTCATATTTTAGCTTTCCTTTACTTTAATGATCTCCTAGCTTTAAGCTATCCATATATAGCAAAGGCTATATATTCACCTTTGCCAGTTCGCTCGATTTAAAGGAAATCACATATTATCCAGATGACACATGCTATTTGGACCAGTATTTGAACAAAGACCAAAACGGTTTCCTCTCTCGCATACTTTACGATGAGAGATAGTTTCAGGTTTTACATTGTAAATTATCCCTACTTGGATAGCAATATACCGAAGGGTCCTGCAAATGGAGTGTACGTACATGTATCCCGCCCTGTGTAGCATTTGTTAGATCCTGTGTGTTGTGTGATGTTTTCAGTCAACGTTATTGCTGCGAAAACTGGTACATGCATGCCGAGGTTATCCCATCGAACGCTTTTAGTTTCTTTAGTCTTACAATGAATATAATTCTGTTGTAGGAAAATACTGACAGAGCCTTCAGAATCTCTGTTGCTTTGCTTCATAATTGTGCTTAAATAGATGCTAGGGTTGTGTATTCATCGTGTTGAATTAAATCGCCACGTTGGATATATGATCAACTGCAATCAAAGCGCAACTGAGATACGTGCTTTGATTATCACTGATCTCATTAAGTGGCCTAGAAACATCCGTTGCGTTTTTCCAACATCATTGAAAACTGTTAACTGTGTCTCTTTACATGATTCCACCCTAATTTCGTAATTAATATACTTTCTTAGTTTTTGGTTGTTTATGTTGAATGTCATTTAGGTAACTGACCTGGTGATTATTGACCTGGAACGTCATTTATGACTGACGACTGGTATACCAACGTCTGTTTCGACGAATAAATTTAAAATTAATGGAACAGGTGATATACGTAGATGGTTAAGCGAATGGGGAAACGTACAATTTCCAAATTAATAACAATATTTAGTAAATTTATTCGTAAATTAGAAACACCATCTCCTTTCTGAGCTGAAATTTCATGTAAACGATCTTTGCCGTTACAATATCACTGCTTGTCTTGTTAACACGGGCAGGCGGTTTGCTATATAGCCTTCCTTTCTCGCGATCACTCCGATCAGGCGCGTAAGAATTACGACCCGGACTGGCACGGGACGACAGTTCGAATTATGACCAAGCCTAGCGCTCGGGGCGTAATAATTACGCCCATACGTAGTGTACGGCGCGAGACATTAGCATCCACGCAAAGAAGATATTGAACGGATTAAACTACTATCGGTGTAGACTACTCAACATCAATCCTTTGAATTCGTAATACATTACCTCGATTTAGGCTAGCAGGACAGATTGATGTGGTTAGCATGGTGCGCAATGATATTTTCCAGTACAACTATATCGGACCGGTTCGGAGTGAATGACCTTTCCCTCAAGACACCTTGAATTCACTGTAAAACTAGATAAAACTAAGCCACGAATGCCAGGTACATGTGTTTCCAAATTCGTTACAATCAAACCCATAAGAGTAACCAGAAATCAAAAATACAATTTTGAAAGTTTACTTTGAGAGGAGGAGTACAGCACAGAATCTATATGTTTTTCATGAAAGCAAACATTAGAGATGTACGTACATGTGTAAGATACAATAGGTCATCAAACTAGTCTACATTCAGGAACGTTACCTATGTTGAAACAACACGTGTTATATTTTTTTTTAAAAGTTTGAATGAACAGCATTTATTTATGCAGTCGTTTCTCCATACACATGTCCGCTAAACTTATAGTTCACACGCTGAATGTAACAAATATATCCCCAAACACTTCGATATCGACTGCAAGTTGTATAAAATCGAATCAGTTTATGGTCGAACGGAGGTCTAGAGATCCAATCATAATTTTTGCATAGTTTCCAGAAATACAAGAAAATTTTTTCCTGTCAACCTCATCAAAATTGCTGTGCAGTACAGAAATTGACATCTGCTGTAGATATTTCTTAATAACGTGTATATTACATGTACTATAACAATTACTATATTCCAACAGCACTAGAGAAAACTGAGAACAAACCGTATCTCATTTTGACATATCTTTAAGTGTGTTACGTTTTGGAAATAAAATTAATAATGAATATTTCAAGGTCGTGTGCTAAGTCATATTACAATAACACCCTGCCACCATATTCACAAAATATTACATAGTTCAACATATCCTAGTGGTGTACATGGGTGAGCGTAATTCTGCGATTCATGCAGGCCATGCTTATGTCACGTCAATGAAATGCGCCGAGCTAATACTTTATTCCCATAAGATGAAACAGACACCAAACATTCCCATTTCTGTCAGGAAAACAGGAATAGATTGATATTCTACCTAAGACACAAATTGCTAAAACTGTGTGGTATAATTTGATGCCATAACTGGTTTACTGCGTCTGCCAATAAGAAGTTTAACACGTCCATACCATGTAATGAGTAAATAATGGGGACCTGAAAGGCGGAGGGCAAAACAACTTATCTCATCCCATGACTAGGGTTCACTCGTGGACTCATCGTAAGTTTCATTCTTGTTTACCTTTGCGCTAGGATTAAGGTTAACTCCATGACCCGGTCAGGTGTTCGGCATCCAGGGAGTTGATCAGCTTTCAGATGACCTTCCTGTTCGCATCAGAAAAATGTTCATACAAAGACAGTTGTATAGTTAAAATGAAACATTTAACATTTGTGTTATTATGATTGTGTAATGTTTTTTGTGAGAAACAATGTCGCATGTAGAGCTTCGCAAAATGTCTACTCCTAATTAAGTACGCTGCGATATATTAATATTAATCAGAGTTTTTTTTTCCTGAAGTCTTTTGACTCAGCAGGCAAAACATCCAAGAAGGTAATTCCGAAGTCATTCATACACTTCTGCAAAGATGTCCTGATTTCTCGTGAAAACGTCGAGGTATCCGTTGACGTGTATGTCAACGGCCAAAGGTTGACTGATCCACAGTCAAAATGAATTGTGGAGAGCCACACACAGCAGATAGTGTCTGAGCTTCACCATCTGCGCAAGTCTACCAAACCAGCAACAGACCAGGGCGTGAAGTCTCCTAAGGGCGTAGCAGGAAAAGAGCAAGAATTGGGATCACCTCTTCAGGATGCCGAGACTGAACTTAACATTCTCTCGATAACGAGCTTTATACGTTAATGCTTATATAGTAAACTTTTTCTCGAAAGATCTCTTAGGTCGGTGTGAAGACGCAATGACCGATAGGCTGTAAGTTTCAGTAAGGCAGAAATTATTGTAAATTAACATCCATCAAGCAAACCATTTCTATCGGAAATGGCCGGAATCGTTGGCCACGGAACAGGCCCGGATAGCACAGTTGGTAGAGCGTCCGCTTCGGGACCGGTAGATCCAGGATCAATCCTTGATCGAGTCACACCTAAGACTTTAAAAGAGGAAGTTGTAACTTCCTCGTTTGGCGTTCAGCATGAAAGGGATAGTGCAACGACTGGTTGACCCGTATCAGTATAATGGCTCGGGCGGGGCGGCTTACTTGCCTTCGGTAAGTCGTCTCAGTGAAGCAGCACTAAATAAAAAGAGCGGTGGAAATCCGTCCTGCTACAAGGAGGCACATTACACGTACATGCACCCTCAAGATTCCTTCGTCGTCATATGACTGAAAAATTGTTGAGTACGACGTTAAACCCCAAGCACTCACTCACTCACTCGTTGGCCACGGAGGCCATCTTCAGTTGGTTACCGACAGAACTTGTCTTGCCGTTGTGGTCAGGCCAACTCGAACAATACGACTTCCGAGCCGAGCGATCTCGGTCGCCTTCTTCTTCAGTGAGGTCGTTGATATCGAACCAATAATGTAAAAACAGTTGATATAGTACATAATCATTTCTGAGTAGTTTGAGGCGCGATTTATTTAGTATGTGTTCTTGATGGGTGTCCATGCAGTAGTTTATGATGAACGTGCATGTTACATGGTTCAGTTTACCCGCCCCTTGTAATCCTGTCTATGTGCTTAGCCCGTCTGTCATTCTGGCCTCCTTTCCGTGCTAATGTTTTGTTCTGTAAACTGCATTCCGGACACTTTTCTGTAGGGCTTATGTATCTCCATAGAGGATCAATCCGTCAAAATAGTTCTGGCCTTCATTCTAACTAGGTGCCATAAATTTTGGTACCATGGGTTCAAACTAATTTATCAAGGTGCTGAAACAATCTAAATGTGGGAATGTCTATTCAACACAATCATAGGAACTGTCACCGAGCATGAACTTGTATTGACGACAGGTGACATCTGTGAATGCCACAATGATTTACTTAGTATAAAGATATTAAAGATATTAAAACATAATCTGATACTGATCAATCACAGGGTGGGCATAGATTGCCGCCTTGCCAGCGTGCATATCACAGATGTCATGTCTGACCACTGTCAAGGGAATGCACTGCATGTGGTGTGATATCGACCACCAGTTATATGGAAGGGGATACCCTCCAAAACTGTATGCGTGTAACCTTTGAAAGTTGCAAGTTCTACACTGCTGTCTAAGTCTGGAGCTTCTGCTATGTGTCTACCGACATTCGGTTATGTAGCTACCGAAATGTGGGTATGGTATGTAATCCGAAGATTGCAAATTGTGATACCGCATGTTCTCTCTTTCCAACGAGAAAGCTTGTAAGCGCGTTGAAATTTCAAGGGAGGAATTAGCGCCCCCTGGTGTCATAACGGCGCATCACCACAGATGAGCGCTCGAGCTGCTCTCATCTGTGGCGATACCCCGTTATGACAACAGGGGAAGCTTCTGTCAATGGTAAATTGAAATAACAACCGCCCCCGACTCAAGAATTACATTTCATTTCAGCTGATTTCCCATGTTCGGACGTAGTTGTGTGCACTTTTCTTTCTTACTTCATAAGAAATATTTTCTTTTGGTGAAATGTAAATTTATTGGACTTTATGTTTTTGCACAGTTGTTGTTGTCCTTGAAAGCGAAAGTAATACTCAGTGAGCAAATATGAAGAGTGAGTGAGTGCTTGGGGTTTACTTAATTTTTTTACACCGCTCTTTTTTATCTAGGGCTGCTTCACTGAGACACCTTACCGAAGGCAAGTAAGCTGCCCTACCCAAGTCATTATACTGATATGGGTCAACCAGTCGTTGCACCATCCCCTTCATGCCGAACACCAAGCGAGGAAGTTACAACTTTCTCCTTTAAGGTCTTGGGTGCGACTCGACCCAGGATTGACCGCCTCCCGAAGCGGACGCTTTACCAACTGTGCTATCGGGCCGGTCAAATGTGAAGAATACCACCTGATACACATTGTTTGTAACATTTCAAGTGAGTCCCCCATTCAACATGCTTAGTATCCATTAGCATACAAAATGCTAATGTTTCAATGTCATAAGGGGACCTATTTCAAATGTTTCTGTGTATATCGGGTTAATTGCCTAGGCACCAGGGCTGTACGTCTTTACTCTAACATGTCTAACCATAATATTATCATGGGCGCCTGGGCAAACATGTGGGTTGTCGCCTGCCACATATGACTATAGGGACTACTTCGACCAAAATGTAAGCAACAACAGATTTGAATCAACTGCTGAAATATTAACAACCCTCATAATCTCATTACAAATTCAAAAGGGTTATCAAACACCGCAACACTTGCAATGAAATAAACAGCAAAACTACTAAAAGTTCTGGTAATTTTTTGTGTCATTAGCTTAACTCATCCGTGATTGACGTCAATGTTTTAAGGCCTGACAAGAATAATGGTAGTCTTCGAAGCTACAGTAAGGTTCCTGCTTCCTTATGCTAGGAGAAAATTTTGAGAATAGTTTATTCATAACTAGGGGCCTATGTTATAATGCATTAGTGTAAACACTACTTGGTTTCAGCACTAATCGTGGCGTGCATTATTCATTAGAAATGAAACGCCATTAAACAAACTACCAACCATCCAACCGACATCTTATTATCTTAACAATAACAACGACAACTGAACAGTTTGCCGCAAAGTGAACTGTACTTCCAGGATTGGGAGCGATTATTATTTTTTCGCTTAGTTGATTACAGCGCCTCCTGTTGTCACAATGGCACATGCGTCTCATCCATAGCCAGAACTGCAATGGTGGAAACAAATGCACGCCATCGAAAGACAGAGCCTGCGGCATCACAATTTACAATGTTCAGATTACATACCATATTCACATTTCGGTAGCCACATAGCCGAATGTCGGTAGACAAATAGCAGAAGCTGCAAACTTACATAGCAGTGTAGAACTTGTTCAAAGTTGCACGCATACGATTTTGGCGGATATCCCCTTCCATACTATTAGAGGACTAGACACATTTAAAGTGCTGTAAATCAGTAGCGTGTCCAGGAACGGAATTGGTCAGAGTCTCACGGGTGGCATACCTACAGGTGGTTAGTGACAGATAGACCACAAAATTGGCAGAACTGTATTATAAGGTCATTTAGTAAAAATGACTCATTTATTGAGATTAAGATATTAAACCGAAATTAAAATATCTTATGAAATCATTGTTTGTAATGAATATATGTTAAAACGATTATAACCGCAAAGGCGAGGGCGAAAAAAAGGCAACATAAGATACGGGAAAAAAAACAGAGAACTTAAAGCCCCCAAATGGATAGGAGGGTGGGATTTCGGAAATTAACTATCATGCAGAATGCACATATATACGTCCTTCTCGGTTCACGATAACACAGAAAAGGACCCCAAAGGACTATAACACAGCCATGAAGCTATCGTATATGTGAATATTACCATGGCAGCACAAGGTATCCTGTGACGAATAAGGGTAATACAGTGTAAATACATCTGATAATGGGAGACAGCTGTTAAAAAAGGGGAGGTAACTTTTAAAGCCAGATATTTATTTATTTATTTATTTGATTGGTGTTTTACGCCGTACTCAAGAATATTTCACTTATACGACGGCGGCCAGCATTATGGTGGGTGGCAGACCTTCCCACTTACGGCCGGAGAGGAAGCCAGCATGAGCTGGACTTGAACTCACAGCGACCGCATTGGTGAGAGGCTCCTGGGTCATCACGCTGCGCTAGCGCGCTAACCGACTGAGCCACGGAGGCCCCTTAAAGCCAGATAAAAGCCAATGAAAAAATCTATATACCTTGATTTAGTAAGTACACCGTCCCAACATAAAAACTATTACATCTGTGCTACAATTTATACAAGGGACAGAACCGGTCCGAGGCCTACGGGTGGCTGTGTTATAAGGTCATTTAGTAAAAATGACAAATTCATGGAGATTAAAATATTAATCCCAAACTAAAATATCTTATGAATTTTTGTAATGAATATATGTTAACAATTATAACCCGCAAAGGTGGGGGCGAAAGAAAGGCCAGAGATAACAGCAGAACTGTTATCACTCCACCGAGTCTCTGATCACTTTAGGCAAACAGACTTGATATTAAGAAATAGCCTGTTAAAGAAATTGAAAATAAATCCATATCCTTTTTAACCGTTTAAGTGCAACATCACAATGCATGGTAATAAACGTACTACAAATATTGGGAAAATATCAGGAGCAGTCATTTACTGGCCTCCCAGAAAATTCCTAGCATTAGGGGAGTTCAGGCTGATCTGTATACAATAGAATCTGGCTTGCTAATATGTTTCCCAAATCGGTGAAAAACAACATGAAAGACAAAAATAACACGATATTTACAGGTGTCAAAATAATGGAATCAATAAATGTATGTTAGCCTCTTTCTAAAACAATTTTGGCAAGACACGTTGTAAGAAGCTATTGCTGGCCTCCTCGCACGCCTCACATTATACAGAATTAACTGGTCAAAAACAGTACGTTAGTACGTTTTCAAAAACATTTCTCACAGCACGCATTATAAGGAACAGTCAAATGATGGCCTCTTCATACACCTTGAGTGCAAACAGATGGACATTTTACACATTATAAAAAATCAACTGATCAATAAAAGTAAGTCAGCCTTTTCGAAAAACAATTTTGACGACACACATTATACCGAGCGGTCAAAAACACCCCCCACCCCCGTCCGGCACACCCTGGGTGCAGATGAGTGGACATTTTTACACACTGTACAAATTAATCGAAGTGTGCATATTGGTCAAATAAGTAAAAATAAATACCAGAACTAGTCAAATACTTTCCTCCGGGAAATTGTATTTGACTTACCCAGAAATATAGCCCAAGTATAATAAATTGCAGCTGAGAAATACTGCTCATCTATACAAGCTTAAGATTTATTTGATTTGATTGGTGTTCTACGCTGTTCTCAAAAATATTTCACTTATACGACGGCGGCCAGCATTATGGTGGGAGGAAACCAAGCAAAGCCCAGGGGAAACCCACAACCATCCACAGGTTGCTGCAAGACCTTCCCACGTACCACCGGAGAGGAGGCCAGCATGAGCTGGACTTGAGCTCACAGCGACCGCGTTGGTGAGAGGCTTCTGGGTCATTACGCTGCGCTAGCCCGCTAACAAACTGAGCCATGGAGGCCCCCAAGCTTAAGATAAATTTGTAACACTTCCAGAGAAGTGGAATCCTTGCCTTAAATAATTGGACAGGGTTCCTAGACAATTAGTTGAATATCCACAACTCTTTCAAAGAATGGAGAATATACTGATACGAATGTATCGGTTCAGTGCTATGGATTTCCACCGCCCAAGTTTCTGAAAAACCGATTCTGGAATACCTAGGGACGCAGCTGTGGTTGCGGCACCAAAACGGAAACTATGCCCGTTGTAGTGTTTGGAATCCAGGTCAGTAACTTAAGGGCCGCTGTCAATATGTTACAAATGTGTTTATATGTTACAGGAGTCCCGGAGCTTAGTTGAAATAGCAATGCCTCAGAGGAACAAGGCGTTACTCAAGGCCCGTACCGGACACAAACTAGTTTTTTTTTTGTTTTTGATAGTGGTATGTTGATATTTACAGGGTGTCAGTCACTGTTTTTGAAGTGGTAGAGGGTTAAGGTGATGGAACTTATAGTGGTCATAGTCCCCCACCATGAGAATGGAACATCATGTCCTCACGACAACTGTCTTGTTGTTGCTGTTATTTATGGTCACAGTGATCTCCCCGACACGGAGAAACGCATGAAAAGCTAAAAGAAACATTGCCTTGAAAAGTGACCTGTGTGTGTGGGAGGGAATCACATGATGTAGTGACGTGACTATCTGGTCTAGAATAGCCATGGTTATTGGAAGGCGTATATCCTAAATAGGTTTGAGAGCCCGAAGAGTTCAAGATCTTACTAATATAGAAACAGTCAGATGGATCATCAAAAAACCCAGCTTTGTATATAAAGGCTATCCCTGAAATATGTGAACAGGCAGTAGCAGAACCGCGCTTCTTTTGAAATAAAAGGCAATGTGAAGTGCGAGCTTCTTAGCTGTCGATGGAAAAACTTCCACCCATACGGACAGATTTCTGACAGATAGAAATCTGACTAGCGATACATTTGTAAGAACGAATGCTACTCTGTAACATTGAAGAACATAGTGGATATGTGGCTACAGCTTGTAATTTTCTGGTGTAATAGCTACTGGGCTGGAGGCCAGCCAAGGTGCTATTTGTGTTGCAGGATAGAAATGAAACCGTGGAAGGTGGTCAGCAACAACATTTGATTTACCTGGGACATATTTAGCACGGAAATACGTATTCTGTTGTAATCTTGCTGATACTAATCTACCTATCAGCCTCATGATAGTTGAGCATTTCGAAGATGTTTTGTTTATGATGTCTACAATGGAAGAATTGTCTGTCATAAAGAGAACTTTGTGATTTTTTGGTTTGACGCCCCATGTCTCAGGAGGGATGGCAATTGGAAATAGTTCCTTAGCAGCTATGCTAGCTGCACCACATATCGGGATTCCATGAACCAGTAAGCTACTAACTGCCTAGAATGGAAGTAAAACCTCCGTGAACCCCAGCAGCATCTGTATATGATTTTATGGAGTCTCATGTTGACCAGTTTGAAAATAAGAAACATGATTTACCAAGAAAAGAGCTCAGAAAAGTCCGCCAAGTTTCGATATCGGCCTTAGCCTCATTATTCAGACGAATGTAATGATGTGATTTTTCGTTTAGTTCTGCAGTCTGCGTAGAAAAGCTCTTCCAAGAATAATTACTGAACAACAGAAGTTAAGATAACCGAGTAAGGACTGCTAAGGTCACAATTTGTTTTCACCTAAATTTGGAAAAAAGACCCTGGCTTATCTAACTTCTCCGTCGGTAATCTTACTTCCATATTCTCTGAACCTACCTTTATTCCCTACACTTTGACGACAATTTCGAAATAATGTTTTTTAATTTGATGGAAATTCCTAGACGGTTGCACAACTCAATAAAGTTGGAAATGTCCTGTGCACATTTTGGTGATCGTGGAACAGAAATGAATCTAAAGTCGTCGATGAGATGTGAAATCCCTCTAACACCAAAATGTTGTTGTATAATCCATTAAAGACAGCTACTTAAACTTTCAAATAGTTTACAGGAAGATGAAGATCCCATTGGTAGACATCTGTCAAGATAAGCCTAACCGATAAACTGATCAAGATAAAAGCCTAAGTATGTGTAATCCTCTGGATGTATAGGGATCAGATGGACAGCGTCTTCAATGTCTGTTTTAGGCATAAGACAGTGTCGGCCATATAGTCGAACCAGGGAAATAACTTTTTCAACTGATTCATACTGAACTGTTGAAAATTCCTTTGATATAAATGAATTAACTGATTGACCTTCAGAAAATGATAAATCGTGGATAAGGCGAAATTTTCCGGCTTCTTTTTTGGGAATGAGACCTAATGGAGAACAGATTAGGTTTGACAGTGGTTGTGCAGAATATGGACCAGAAATTCGTCCGCGAGATATTTCGAATTTCAATGAAAAAACAGAGTGCTCAATTGTTGATTTGTGTTTCTTAAAAAGTGTGTGAGAAGGACTGCCCTCCACGCCCAATTGGAAGCCATTCAAAAGCCGCTGAATCAGACAGCTATTTGTGCCGTGGAAGTCTAGGAAAGAAGCTACAAGTGCTACATCAATTGGTGTTGGTAACTGAGGAACAAGCTGAGTAAGAGTTGAATTGATCTTTCGCTTACACACACATGGACTGTGTTTCCCTTGGCATTTGAAACAGCTCTGTTTGTGGGTGCAGTCTGGTTAAGCACACTTGCCGTATGTGGGAAGGTCTGACAGCAACCTGCGGATGGTCGTGGGTTTCCCCCGGGCTCTGCCCGGTTTTCTCCCACCATAATGCTGGCCGCCGTCGTATAAGTGAAATATTCTTGAGTACGGAGTAAAACACCAATCAAATAAATAAATAAAAAATCACACTTGCCAGATCGGCGGTAACGCCAGCAGAATCCTGCTGGCAACGGATAATTCTTTTGACTTCGAAAGGAGGTTTGCCGTGGGATTGAACTTGTGGTAGAATGAGGTAGTGAAGATTTCAGTGAGCACAGCTTCTAAAGTTCATCGCGTATTTCGTCCTATGGCAGAGGTTGAAAGACGCGCAGTTTCCTGATGCTGGTTCGGGAGTCTTATTGTGTTCTCGTATTTAATTAGGTCCAGTATCAGGTCTCGATATTTAGCCGAATAGATAGACGTGAAAATATTAAATGCCTGGGAGCACGATTTTGCGATAATATGTCCGAACTCATATGATTGAACAGTTTGATTAGTGGTTCGTCGTCACGATTAAGAAGTTGGTTAAAATCATCATACTCGTTGGCATAGATCTTGGCTTCATACTTTGAATTTATGTTAAAAGCTAAAAGGAGAGTTTAATTTAATTTAATGCTTTTTTTTATTTATAGAGGATTGCTCATATAGCCAATGGCCACGAGGGGTTTTCCTCAAGAGGATTATTTACATTTAATTTCAACATTTGGAAAATGGTATTTAGAAAATAATATACAGATATTCAAAATAAAAATTATGATCGATTACATATTAAAAGGTAAAACCTTAGTTTGGAATAAATAAATAGTATTGTCTTCCGATATATAATAATATAAGATAAACAGGTAGTCAAAGAAAGATCGATGCTTTGACTATAGAAACATATTTCGGAAATTAACCATGTCATGCAGCATGCATATACGTCCTTGCTATAACTGGTATATAGCACCGGTCGGGGGATGTTTCATGCCAAACGCGCTGAAAACAACACACTATATATTGCTCGCACAACTATTGTGAAATGTGTCGGACGGTCGTGGGTTTGCCCCGGCTCTGCCCGGTTTCCTCCCACCATAATGCTCACGATCATCGTATACGTGAAATATTCTTGTGTACAGCGTAAAACACCATTCAAATAAATAAATAAACAAACAAATAAATGGACTATTAATGCATTTTGTTAAATTTATCGGTAAATGTCGACATGTCCTTAATGAGTATTGTAAATCCGCAGTGAGCCTTGATGAAACCCGGGTCTACTTCTGGACACGATGAACACCATCTTTGTGACTTTCTTTGTTTGAAATACGAAGTCATTCAAAATGGGCCCGTTAAAAATTAAATCCAAAGAGTTTAAACATTGATTCAATGTCTTTTTTCCTCTTCTCATAGCCTGATTGCCGGAAGGTCATACACCTGATTTTAAATAGCTCTTCTATGAAATCATACATGCGTCCATTTACAAAGTATGTTAAAATATACACGTAGTGTGAAACACAACCCTTTGTATTATATGTTATGTTATATTAGAAGGCTGAGTTGACTGTATCTTAACGTTGGGTGGTTTGTTGGGATTTCCTGCCTATGATTTACGGATACATCGTTATACACCCATACATACACACTCTATTTGTATCGGGACATTGCACCCTAAAAAGTAGTCTTTTCCACTTACAGAATAGTATATTTTCTGAGTGATGGCAGAATATAGTATGTTATTACTGAAAGCTATATTATGTTATGTATGACTTCTTCTGTTATTCAGATATAATATTTTTTTGTTACGTGCAACGGGTTATTCTATACCAAAATATATATGCTGCTGAACGACCTCGGTCATCTATGGTTATAGAGTGTTCGCCTCGAAGTCCGTATACCTGGGATCTAACCCGGGTGGGGTTATACCAGAAAAATGATAATTGTTGCCTTCCTTGGCGTTCGGTACTTACAGAAAAGAGCAAGGAAACAGGAAACGCATTCAGGTATAAAGAGGAGCTGGTTTCCGAAAAAAGTACCCGACGCTAAACAATAACTGGTATTCGCCTCCCGGAAAACTTCGCAAGAACTATGGAATTTTGCGAGAAGTGATCACAGATTGAGGGGATAAATCTCTCAACAATACACCGGCCTTTATTTGATATCTGTGAGAACATATAGCGTAGACTATATGTAGCATCATAAGTGATGTTTTTTTTTTATCCCATGAATATGATTAAACGTGCAAAAAATTGACACAAATTTCTTGAGATTTCTTGAAACACCACATGTTTAGTCAGCTAAAAACTCCTCAACTTGCTGCGAGTGTCATCTCCATGACCAATGAGGCCGTGTGTTCGAGGGGATTACTATGTACTTGCCGAAGGTCGGAGTTTACTTCGAGCACTTTGATCTTCTACAACCCAGGTATACCTGACAGTCGTCATACATGTATGTAGACGTGAAACTTCAGCACGGCGAAAAACCCAATCAAATAAACACTCAAAAATATAATCTGTTGATTTCAACGGAACATCTGTGGTCTGATATTATAATGTATTCTGTTATTATAATATAATACTGTGTCATATTTAAGATAACATCCTATTAGTGAAATAACCTTTATGTTGAATTAATAGAATAAACTGGTCAATACATTCAAGCATCGCTCAGACATCGACAACAAAGTTTCTATTCAATTTTTAGAGAGAGTCAAGCCCAACGAGTGACGTAGGCCTACATGCGTCACTTACACGCTAAATTCGTGGAAGGCATTCCCTGGCCTTGGATCTGTATTTGGATCCGGGGTCAGGACATTTTTAACGATTCTGCAAATTATCAAATGTGACAACTAGCACCTTTATGAGGACGTATTCGCGGATTTTGGTGAAACTTTGTGTGCCTCTTAGCTTTGGGACAAGCGCCAACCACTAATTTCATTTTTCCATCAGGTTTTTTTTATGGCTCGAAATCTTGTTTGAAATTAAAGTTGCACCATTGCCACCTTTCGGAAAGAAGTTATTCGGAGATTTTGATGAAATTTTGTGTAGTTTGGCCTTAATGCAAGCACCAATCCATTGTATTTTAGTCTAGATACAGAAATTTTTTAAAACGATTCTTTACCGTTGCATCATTGCTCCATACCGCACACCACGCAAGTAAAGCCGTCCATTTGGCTGTGGCTTAGGGCAGACGCGCCTCCTAATGTTTTTTGATAAATAAGTACATGTTTTGGCGACATTTACTCGTCTGTCTATAAAAGAGTTTGTGAGGAAAGCTTTGTGCAAATTTGGATGGAATTCATGAACGTATTGGCCTTGGGCTTTAAGGACCAATTAAACTATTGAATTTTGGTGGTGATCCGAGTCTAGGATCCGAGTCGTTTTTTTAAAGATTCTTCCTCAGTTGGAGATTGGGCTATGAGACCATTGTCTGTGGTGAGAGAATTTGGTCATTTAGCGTCATAGAGCAGAAATTTGCACTCTTGGGGTGTTTTCCGGTTCTGATCAAAACAATTCCTGATTCGATCGAGGTGTTTTCATACACTGTTTCTGATGACCTTAAATTACCCCTTTACGTCCGGAGGATTGCACGACATCAGGCTTCACGACATCAGGCTTCAGGATATGAGGTTGTAAGACATGAGGATTTACGACATGAGGTTTTACGACACGAGGTTTTACAAGATGAGGCTTTACGACATAGAAGTCTTGTCAGGTTCCAGGCGAGGCGAGGGTGCTTCCTCTCCGCTGACCAACCATACTTCGTTTATAGGGTTAAATATTGTTGAGCATGGTGTGGAACATCTGTAATAACTAATTCAGCTTATCTGTCTGTATGCTTGTATATATCCATGTATGTTTTATTTTACTTTTTTCATAACCGTACTTCCGATAGGCTTCGCCGGGTGTACTGCTGATGATAACAGAAGTGAATTGTCTAGTATTTGACAAACTGCGTATTGAATATTCAAATTAGGTCATAACAATGGGACGTCTTTCGCTTTCACATGTAAATGCTTCCTATAGCTGGAATGAAATATACAAACTAGAGGCTTGTCATTCACAGTGTGCATGTGCATAATATTGGTCTCTCAGATATGCACACAACCCACACAAAGGGAGATCATTCTGCATGGCAGAATAAACGAATATCTATACTTCATCATATACGACCAGTACTGGATTCGCTGCTTGGGACAGTAATGGTGGAATCATCATTGCGTTGATTGATTTTCAAATGTAACGTTTTCCATTTTATTATGGTAACCCAGGTATTTTAATTCTTTTGAAGAAGAGTAGAGCATGCTCCGATATACCCGTGACAGAACCACACGAAATTAATATGGTTCCTGAACAGTTGTCGTGTGTTAGTAATAATCTGAAAACTTGTAGTTTTATCGAACACTTGTTTATGCTTGGCTTGTGATGTCTGTAGATCGTAAAAATCAAAACTATTCCTTAACAATTAATAGACAGTTAAGCCATAAACAAGATATCAACATGACGGTATGACGCAAAATTTTGTGACGCAATCACGCGACTGTGCATGAATCTAAACAATCACGAAATTTTAGCCTATACTTTTCTACATAATGACAATGTGTTATGTAAGCATTGTCCCAGTGGAAATTTTTTAAGCAACGTGGATTTGGAAATTTACCACGTGGACGTGCCATTTTTTCACCATTCGAAGGTGACCACACATGTGTGGATCAAAATGGGTGAGATGGCGAGTAGACGCTAACGGATTCCATACAATACAGGAGTGAAAATTATCTTATGACATTTTGCGTTATAGGGTAACCATGCAAATGCAGGGACTGAAAACATTTTTTTCTTTGATCGAGAAATATTGCTCGGCAAGATAATGCATTGCGATGGGCAGTTTGCATGTTCTATACGTATAACTCTCCTTTCAGGAAATTTATGCGTCGAAACAGACATTCATGTAGTAGCCGTCAATCAGGACGGATGTTCCTTGCAGGTCAATAATCGCAAGGCCTATTTCCAAGACCAAAGAACTAAGAAAGTATATAAAGTACGAAATTAGGGCGGAATCGCGCAAAGAGAAGCAGTGAACAGTTTTCAAAGGTGTTGGAAAGACGCAAGGCATGTTGAGTTTCATAGGTGAATGAGTGAAATCAAAATTCAGATCGTGTACCGTTGAAATACAGCTCTCAACCGCGGATTAGGACACTATCATGAAGCGGAACGCCATATTTACATACAAGAAAATTATACTCATTGTAAAACTGAAGAAACTTAGAGAAACTTAAAGTGTTTGATGGAATAACCTCGAAATACCAGTTTTTACAGTGACGACTTGTGACGTTAGTTGTACCCGTCACACGACACAAGGGATCTAACAAATGCCACAAGACGAGATACGTACACGCTATAACTAGGACCCTTCGGTATATTGGTGTCCAAATAAGGATTATTTACAATGTCAAAATTGAAACTATCCCTTTTTATCGTAAAGTCTGCGAGAGAGGGAATCGTTTAGATCTTTGTACAAATATAGGTCCTGATAAGATCTACCATGTGGAGAGTTTGTGGTTTACTATAAATCCAGCGAAGGCCAGTAAATATATGCCACAGTCTTTTCTATGTATGGATTGCTTAAAGCTGTAGCAGATCATCAATATACGTTTTCGTGAATGAGACAGAAGTGGCCTGGTGAGACCCATACGATAACAGGTATAGGCCAGCCAATAAGGGTCACAAGTTGTACCCGTCGAAATACCAATACACTGTTAATACATGGTTTCCCCGAATTTCACTTAGATGTCATTAATGACAAATTCAGACAACTCGATGAACATGGAAACATCCCATAAATGGTAACCATTGTCAGTAGTGGAACTGAAGAAAACGATGAAGTCTTATAAAACACCCGAAAAAAATAGTGACAAAAACTTGGCTTATATATGGCGACAGCAAGTATTTAGGACGGCAAAAGGTATTTGGTCGGCAAACTGCCACATAGGACGACGACGTGCGTTAAGGCGCGATTAAAAACGCTATATATAGGACGACATGTGTAATATAGGACGACGAAATGTGCTATGTAGGACGATGAATTTGCTGTAGGACTGCAAATGTGCTATATATCCATAGGACGACAAATGTGCTATTGGACGACAAAATATGCTATAGAATGACAAATGTGCTACAGAACGGCAAAATGTGCTACAGGACGTCAAATGTCCTATGGGACGACAAAATGTGCTGCAGGACGACAAATGTGCACAAATGTGCTATACAAGACCACAAAATGTGCTATACAGGACGACAAATGTACGTGCTATAGAATGTCAAATGTGCTGCAGTACGACAAAAGGCACTATATAGGGTGACAAATTACCTATTTAAGGTTACGGACGACAATTGTATATAGCGTCAGGATGATAAAATGGATTTAAGCCGGGCGTAAAACCTCTCATCAGGGAGGAATTAGGTTTTCGACGACTTGTAGAAACCGGAAATCACTACATGGAAGCAAATACATGGGCAGGGGCCAGTATATGGAAGCACGTAGTTGTATATATACCTCCATGACGGAAGCAACGCGGAGCATCCCATCGGGCGCTCGTTCCAGTCGTGCTCAGTTCCGTCCATCAATCGAGCTGGTCAAATTAAGTTGGTCAGATTTGTTCACGATTGCAAGGTTTTGTCAAACATATCGACTTAAGCATAAACGTATAAGTTGACTCTGTCGACTTGGTCATAGTTGGTTAATGGGTATCGCGAGCCAAACTCTCGATCGGCACATGCGGGACATTATGACCCATATCAGCTCAACTCGATTCGGGCCCTAAACTCTCGTACCTGTATATGCTAGACAACGGCGCAGCTCAGCTGATGGACATACGAACCTCGGCTACGGGAACTTAATAAGACCCAACTCATCTCAACTCGATTGTTGCATAGGGTCGTAAGCGCTCGTGTATCCGGAATAACGACACGACCCAATGGGATACCGACAGAAGTTCGAAGTGGGACGTATTACGTCATTTCAGTGACGCTGGAGATTCCACTACAGCGTCCACAGCGGGACATCACAGTGGGTAGGCCGAATACGTCACAGATGAAACCACAGCACGCAACGTGCTGTGCGTCGCGCAACAAAAGACTTGTGACGTGCAAGTTCTTTGTCACACTAGCGTCATCTATTGTGAGAGGCAATAATGTTAAAGCATTGGGGGTCAAAGGTCACTTTTTGCCACATCGTCTAGATGTACAAAATAACATCACGAAAGCTCTGCAGAAATACTCAGGCTATCTGGAAAGCTGAAAATGATACAAACCCAACGGATATCTCCGTTTGTTACCAAGGAGATCACACGGTCTCTCGCTTCCGATCCGTCTTACAGAATATACAAAAACTTAAGTATAAATATTTTTAGAAAGGGTTTTCGATGATCTTTCCAATGGTAGGCTACTTATGCAGCACGTTTCTACATTTCCTTCCAGCATAGTCTTACACGTAGGCCTGTAGGGCCTATTATAGTTCCTATAAATATAAGTAACATACCAACTGCATCGGTTCAGATAACATCTCTAATAGACTTGGGCGTCATACTTTTTACAACAGTGACGTCGAAAGCGAGGCTCATACATTGCGTCACCATTACTCATTTTTATAAATCTGAGATGACTTCTTTCGCCTTATGTAAACAACTGCACGCGATGATGAAGGTAACGAACTGTTGAGCAGTGCGTTATTTACATATGTCCGTAGGTACTATTAGGCCTATCATCTCCGTGCTCAAGCTGAACCATGGCAATTTAAATATATTTACACACTTACCACTTGTTTTTGCGTAACACAATTCACTGGGGATACAACAATGGTTATCCTGAGTTCTTCACTGTGTTCTCGACGCTGGATGACCCAAGGCATAAGCTGATATACAAGACTTTTACCATATGACTTTTACGAATGACATCTCTTTTCTCACATCCGGCACGAAGAGCGAAGACATGCTTTGACTTTACAGAAATGCCACCACTTGCCGTGGCATACTCGACAACTTCTTCGAACTCTCTTTTCATGCTGACCTTTGTGGGCGGCGCCCTGTTGAGTAATTTAATATTCATTTGCTAATAAGTGAATAAATAGTTCATTTTTACTTTGGATGTTTTCGATCAATTCATATTCAGGTAGTTGCTTTATTTTATACCATTCATTCAGATTTAGACTCAAGGAATCTGTAAATATCTGACTTCTGCCCCTACACAAGTCAACAATTATCGCCAAATCTGGGGGGAAATCACTGGGCTGATGGCGCCCATCTATACACTAGCCTTGTCTTGGTACCGCACGATCACGTAGAAAGGCGTGTGAGGGCCTCCGTGTCCAAGAGGTTAGCACGCCAATACGGCACAATGATTCAGGTGTCTCTCACCAATGCGGTCGGTGTGAATTCAAATCCAGCTCATGCTGGCTTGCTCCCCGGTCTTAAGTGGGAGTCTGCAGCAACCCGCGGATGGTCGTGGGTTTCCTTGGGTTCTGCCCTGTTTCTTCCCACCCTAATGCTGGCCACCGTCGTATAAGTGAAATATTCTTGAGTACGGCGTAAAACACCAATCAAATAAATAAATAAAGATATAAGCTATGCACAGTACCTGGTTTGATTCAGGAATACAATTCAGGGCCTTTTTTGTGAAATCCCTTCAGGGGTAGAGATTCGGACTTCACAACCCTTAAAATTATTGATTACTTAATTGGCGCCTAGGCATAGACCTGTATATAGGCGTGTATCTTTCAATTACCGATAAGTTATTTTTAATAGGCTGACCACACTGCAGAATTTAACGAGAGCGGTTTAGAAGATAATGTTTTAACTTTAAAACCTTCACAAGGCAATCATAATTTGTGTAAACCTATGTAGGCCTACATTCTAATCTCATGGCCTGGGCTTATATTACTTGGAGAAATTTTTTTATTTATTTATTTATTTGACTGGAGTTTTACGCCATTCTCAAGAATATTTCACTTATACGAAGGCGGCCAGTATTATGGTGGAAGGAAACCGGGCAGAGCCCGGGGGAAACCCACGACCACCCGCAGGTTGCTGACAGAACTTCTCACGTACGGACGGAGAGGAAGCCGGCATGAGCTGGAGAGAAATGTAAGATTAACTTGGGATATAGTATGGACATCCTAGGAGTAACTAGGTATTAAAGAAAACCGTTTTGCACTGAAAATAGGCCTATACTTTTTTCACTTAACATGACTGACTCATTGATGAAATGAATAAAATTGGTGTTCCACGAATCCCCTTTATCGAGACATAACGGTGATCAAATTCAACAAGGACAGATAAAAAGAACTCTGCCGATAGGCAGCCATGGTGGACGTGGCGTTCAGAGAGAATGAAATCCAGGGGAGGTAACCCTGGTTTGCCGAACTCTCACTAGACCGCATACATGTGCGTTTGGATGTCAATTTTGAAGATGGCTGGCAAACCGCGAACAGCGCGCACAGCACAACATCCCAAGTCTTGATGTCTTTGCTCGGATTTTCTGGGAGAACACCATGGTGAAAGAGAAACCGAATTCAGTCCGAACGTATGACGAAGACGGGTTTCGAAGAAGAGCGGCTTGTTTGTGTTTTAAGGATGCGAGCGAACAAGAGGTTCGTAATCATATGTTGACTGCTGTTGTGTTGTAAATTTCTCTCGACGCTCATGTTCGACTCCTCACTTGAACTCGTGTTTGCAGCTGTCAGATTGTTTGTGGTCAGTTGACCAAACTGAATAGTTTGTTGTATTTCTCCCGCTGTAATTTTTTTTACGAGTTTCCCCGTAATAATGGCCATAGAAATCATCAGAGCTTTTGTGTTTTATCTCTTTAATTTTCTTATATAATTACCGTAAGTACATGTAAGAGAATATGGAAATCGTGTCCAAATCGAAGGTACCACTTTAGCTAAGCAGACCAACACATGAATACCTTTACCGTGCTGATACCACAGTAAAATTCCATTGCCTGTATAGTGATTCCTTTTACTCGATTATAATATTAGTCATATATTTATTATTCTATTGTTTTTTGGGGGTTTTTTTTCTTGTTTTGTTTTGTTTGTAGTGGAGGGGATATTATAAATCCTTATTGTTTATATTGTTATGACCTGTTTATAACCATCATGTGTTTATTGGTACTCTAAAACTGTATTGCCTTTGGTAAGAATAGTCCTACTACAATCCTGATGAAATCATGCGAAAGTTTCCACCAATTTTTAATAGTGTTAAAATTTACAGATTGCAACAGGCCTTAGACTGAAGCAAACTGTGGTCAGAAATTCCTTATAACATGTCTGACATGTCTGTATAATTATTACATTATTCAAGCCGTTTTTATGTCACCGGCATACTTATTAGAAGGCCTATTTGATGTCTTAATTGAGTTATAAAACAAAGCATGCCTCAGAATTTTTGTGCAGTATGCCTTACCGCAACACTGCCCTCTCACCACAGAAATATTTAACTTTAGAGCAAACCTGAGTGGATGTTATTACTACTCTCATGTGACGACATTTGTGTACTGTAAATTTTCAAAGTATGGAGGGAAGTCACTTTTTACATGCATTTGTGGTTTAGTGGTTAGAGGTGTTTGCCTTTCAATCTCTAAGACACAAGAGTGCTGTTTAACCTCAGCTTTTAGCAGGGATTTTGAACATTGACAAATCCACCCCCAACCCCAACCCGTCCTGCTGCTTGTAGGGACTTAGTGACAGTAATTGGTCTACAACGCTGGTGTACCCGCTTGCATTAAAGATAACTTCCTCAAATATGGTTTTCACATCTGTACCTCATGTTAGAAATTTCATTAGTAACTAGCCCAAGATCGGTGGTTGACTCTTATTTTATAGATGTGTCATTATTTTGCTCATGTCATGAGACTCAAAGTGTAAAAAACTCTGTATCTGACTGTCAGAATTGTTTCTAAATTCTTTATGATTTTTGATGTTTGTTTGTTATTATTACAAATGGCTATGGCCAAATACAAGTACATGGCATGTTTTATAAAATACCATGAACTACAAATATCTGTTTGACTCACATTCTAATCATGTTTCCAGACTAGCTGCAAATTAAGACCCGCTCAGTTTTATCAACATTTGCTATTCATTGTATAGGGGCAGAAGTCAGTTGTTTTTCACTAACCTGAAGAAAACACATAAAAGTGAACTGGAAACTGTTCATGTTCATGCAAAATCATGTGGGATAGTTTTCATGGCTTCATTTTCAAACAGTTCAGTCGTATGTCCTTGCAAATTGTTGCAGTTCTTGCAAGAGAAGAGTTTGCATCTGAAGTGAACTTCATGTGGTTATACATATATAATGATGTGTATTTTGGGGATTGTAAGTAATGAGCATGAGTGAAGTTTTACAGCCCTGCTTGCCAGCCAAGATAATTAGGCAACCCAGCTAAGGTGACCTCGGGGATTTGGCACAATCATTCACGCTCTGTAAAGTGCAGTTCAGGAAGATTTACTGCTAATAGTAGATAAAGACATCACTATTTTAAACAAGGAAATTAATGTGAAAATACACATATTTCTCGTTCACATTTGTGTAATAACATATATATTAGTGATAACAAATGTTCAAGGTTCTTATACCAGTGCTTATCACCATTGTATCTGTGAATACCAACCTGCAGCAGTTGTTATATTTCACATATCAGCTCACATGCAGTTTAGACAGGAGTTATCAGCAGAACTACGGCATTTGATTGGGTTGTTACCTTTACGTCATATATCACCAGAATGCTCAAATTTACCCGGCAGCTTATCGGATACATACATATAATACTACAACTTCATGTATCAAACTAGCAGATAGAGCCTGTGAATAAAACGACATAAAGGCAGGAAAAAATTGATGTTTGATGTAAAGAAGAAAAGGAAAGTTTAATTTGTTGACCTGTGACATGTTTGACTGACATTACTGATGTCAGTATGTCACAATGAGATCCTACCAAATTACTTCGTCTGATGGCATGTTTTTAACAGACAGCTGTGGTTGTCTGGGAATGGCGAGTTTCAAAGTTAAAGTCAGATAAGCTACATGTAGTCGATGACCTACCTTCATGACAGATTTTAAGTTTGTAAACCAATTGGGAAAGCCCCTTCAAAACATTGTATAATTATTAAGCCATTTGGAGGAAATGTAGAAGTTGCTTGATGAAATACATGCATGTACACAAAAAACACAGAGATTTTGTTGAATATGTATATTCTACTCAAACTGCAGAACTGTAGACCATGTAAATCATATATAAAACCTGTCCACTTAAAGGATGCGTGAAAAGGTACGATAAAAAAAAAACTATAATTTAAGTAACATCAACAAAGATATGTGCCAAACAAAATCCGAGAAAAATTTCATTTGTGAAGCATATTTTTCAATAACCCCTCTATTTCATGCATAAAAATTTTCTGTCAATAGTCCGGAATATTTGGAAATGATGTCGTTGTTGAACATACTGGGAAAGGCAGATAAGCTTAGCGCCCCCAACAATGTTGTTGTGACAGCTATCACCACGGACATCACATAAGTCAGGCTATTCAATGTCCAGATTGGGACGTGGAATACTGTAGTTTCAGGTAATTTTTACGCCCAAGAAGAAAACTGAGAAGCTTTTTTGAACTTTTATATATGTTTATATAGGATCATTTTTATTCACTTGATTGGTGTTTTACGCCGTACTCAAGAAACTTCTACGAAATGAGCCAGCGTCAGCATTATGGTGGGAGGAAACTGGGCAGAGCCTGGGGAATGCCCACAACCATCTGCAAGGTGCTCCCATCTCCCACATATGGCTGGAGAGGAAGCCAGCATGAGCTGGACTTGAACTCACAGCCACAGTGACTGTTTTGGTTAGGGGCTCCTGCATCATTGTGCCGTGCTGGGCAAGCTTCCAGACTGTTGTTGCATGGATACCCTAACAAGCTTTCAGACTGTTGTGATGTGGATATCTCTGGACAAGCTTTCAGACTGTTGTGGTGTGGATATCTCTGGACAAACTTTCAGACTTTTGTGTTGTGGATATCTCTGGGCAAGCTTCCCAGTCTGTTGTGGCAGATATCTATGAGCAAGCTGTCAGACTGTTGTGACGTGGATATCTATGAGCAAGCTGTCAGATCGTTGTGTTGTGGATATCTCTGGACAAACTTTCAGACTGTTGTGTTGTGGATATCTCTGGACAAACTTTCAGACTGTTGTGTTGTGGATATCTCTGGGCAAGCTTCTAGGCTGTTATGTTGTGGATATCTCTGGACAAACATTCAGACTGTTGTGTTTTGGATATCTCTGGGCAAGCTTCCCAGTCTGTTGTGGCAGATATCTATGAGCAAGCTGTCAGACTGTTGTGACGTAGATATCTATCAGCAAGCTGTCAGACTGATACATTGTCTCTCAGCAGAGTGTGGATGTTCACAGGCCATTATCACCTGCTGTCTCCTTGTGCAAATGCCTCATCCTCCAGTAATAAGTTACTGTACCCTGGCAGTAAGTTGGACACCTTAGTTAAGCGGAGTTAAATGTATCATTTGTTGGTCAAGGAGGGACCCACAACATGTGTGGCACACTCTCAATAAAGCAGAGAAGTTTAAGGACTTTTGTGCTGATCAAAGTACCTGCTACACCTTACAAAATCAACAACACTGAGCCAGGACATACATGTAATTGACACTTAGGGCTCCTTCATTTGGCTTGTGCTGTTTACAAGACAGTAGCTTCTGTGCTTCTGAGCGTTTGCGGGACTAGCTTCCCCTCTCTGTTTTCAGGTTTTACCAGGTATTAGTTTCTAGTCTCCATTTTTAGCATTTACAGGTGTGAAAGGTTCCGTTTTTGGTTCTTTGTGTTTACAGGACCTTAATTTTTGCTGTTACATGTACATGTACCTCTTGACTTTTACAGGACTTTAGTGTCTTCTCTTTGTTCTTGGCTTTTACAGGACCTTCGTTTCTTCTCTTGGTTCTTGGCTTTTACAGGACCTTCGTTTCTTCTCTTGGTTCTTGGCTTTTAGAGGACCTTAGTTTCTTCTCTTGGTTCTTGGCTTTTAGAGGACCTTAGTTTCTTCTCTTGGTTCTTGGCTTTTACAGGACTTTAGTTTCTTCTCTTAGGCCTTGTCTGTTACAGGATATTAGTTTCTTCTGTTTGCTCTTGACCTTTGTAGGACCTTAGTGTCTTCTCTTTGCCCTTGACTTTTACAGGACCTTAGTTTATTTTCTTGGTTTTTGGCTTTCACAAGACCTTAGTTTCTTCACTTGAGTCTTGGCTTTTACAGGACTTTAGTTTCTCCTCTTGGGTCTTGTCTGTTACAGGGTCATTAGTGTCTCCCTTCGGTTCTTAGTTTTTACACTACCTTAGTTTCCACAGGACCTTAGTTTCCATATAGGTTTGGGTGTTACAGGACGAAAAGAAGCATTCTGTGAATTGATGTTATATTGACACACAAATTGAGGTTTACCAGCATGTATACATGTAGACAAGGGGTAAAAACTTGGTATAACAGAAACACATAAATATGAATGCAACTTTTGGCTTACAAATATTTTCTTTCTTCGTTTGACACATTTCATGTTTAAAAATTTCTGTATTTGCTTTTATATTTCCCAAGAGGTTAAATAACATACAGATACTGTACAAGTAGGTCCACTCTTCACATTCAGCTGTGATATTTAAATAATATTGAAGGTGTAGCAAACTGTAGCTGTAGTTTGACTGAAATGTTACACACTTAAAGGTAATTCTGAAAGCTGATTTATTTATTTAACAAAGTGTTAGAAAGAAATGTCAGTGTGGTAATTTTGAGTTTGTCTGTATGGTAACCTGTTGGCATCGAGTGATCCTGTTTTCGATGAAGAGAGATCACATATTTCTTTTCACAGGTTTAATAATGAGGGATTAATTTACCATAGCCACTCTGATGCCAGCAACACTTTCTTTTTTGTTGGTTTTTTGTCTGTCTTTGTAAATTATACAAAAATGAGGAAGAAAGAAAGGTGTTTAAAACAGTGTCACACTGCATTAGATCTAAAAATGGATGTTTTGTGGTTTGAATTAGGGCTTAATATCTCAGGGGAACTGTTGACGAAAAAAGACCACAAATGCAGCATATGTTCAGAGATTGACCAATTTTTCATGAGTTGATGTTCTCCTGTTTAACATTGATTTGTGAATGGACATGGTGAAGGAGCCAAGGCTGACTGAGTGATCAAAGGTAATAGGCTACAGTCCATCTAGTCCAGGACAAGTTCTTGTATGAGTAGGGGCTTGGCTTCTCAGGTGTGGATGTCCTTGTACCTGGTGGTGCAAGGTTCATCAAAATTAAACTTGATATTCTTTATGTGAGTGAAAGTCTTGTTTGTGAGATCTGTTATACAAATCTAGCAAAAAATTCAGTGTATGGAAATTGATTTAACAAAAGTCAACATAGTTTAATTCATGTCACACACTGGTGAATTACCCTGTTTGCTAGTAACCTGGCTTTAAGGATAACGTCTTGCATGTTTTGGCTTTTGGAGGGTTTCAGATTTTTGTCTTTGAGGTGTTGCATAATTTGCATGTTTGCTCTTTTGAGCATTGCATGTTTTTGGATTTAAGGCCTTGCAATTTTGGTTTCTGGAGCCTTGGCAGTTTTGGTCTGTGGAGCAATGCGAAAAGAAAGAACATGCCACATGCATTATAGAAGACAGATCAAAGAACAGGAAGTGCATTTACATGTTCTACTAGTCATGGACAACAACTTCTTACTTTAATAACACTCATAAAATTGCTCTTGATTCAGTGATTATCCAGCCAAACTTTTAAATGCCATTGTAAGAAGAAGTCAAATCAGATGTATAAATGTTTGCATGTCCATGTGCAAAATCTGAGGAGTTTTATGTGCTGTAGATTTTTTTGAGGGAGGGGTGTGGAGAATTGGTCTTCGATGCAAACCAGGCAAAACCAGTCTTTGTAAAACCAGTCACAGCTTCGTAAAGTTGGAAGACTTGTTTTCATGAATTCGTGGTCAATTATCCAAAAGCAGCATAGGTGAGGAACAGTCCTATATTTTTGAGTGTAAATTTTTCATTGGGAAAAAGAATAAAAAAATTCACAATATATTGGCAACTATTGATCTCACAGGATAAGTATCTTGTTTGCTTCATGTTGCTTCATCTTGGTCTTCACAGTTAGAATGATTATTTATTGTAAAATTTTCGTACAATACCAAGCACGCACATGTTACAGATAAAATTTGGTATTGATCTCGCTCCAGTTTAACTCACGTATTTTGTCTTCTCAACACGGACTTAAGCTTGCTCTGAAGAAAGCTGATGTTTTAGCAGTTAGCAAGATTTGAAATGTATAGATTTACCGAACAAGAAAAGGTTTCGCTCAGTGACCACATCCACGTCCAATGGGTGTGTTTTTATTTTCATAAAAGACGTTTTCACACAATGTCTCTTGAAGACTTTAGTGCCAAGTTAATCAAAATCATTTGACAGAAAACACTGTTGAACTAATGACAAAGCTTTCATTACAGGTCTCCTCTTTTATCATAAAATGCTTGTTTAGTTATCTCTTGTACCTAATGCTGTTTCACCCAATGAGTTTGTGAAACCCAGCCATACACATTTTTTTCCATTTCTTTTAGATTAGCGAGATGCTTATAAACTGAGCTATTCAGTATAATCTTATGTGGAGGACTGTGCCAGTTAGGCTACGTGCTGATCACTGGAGACTGCAGTCTGCACAGTTGCAAATTGAGCTGCCCGAAATATATTTATTGATTTTGTGTCATGCAGGTGTTGGGGATTTCCACTTACTTCAGCATTTTGTCCTCTACTCTAAGTTCATAATCTCATATCATTCTGTCAGTCACTCTGTAGTTTTTGTTGAGGTATATTTTTTTAGATCGTATATGTAATCTTTTTACATGAACAAGAAAGTCTAGAAAATGCCTAATGTTAATTTAATGTGAAAAATGCCTTTATGAAAATATGTATAATGTACATACACACTGTAGTGTAGATGTCCACAGAACTGTGTGTTTTACATAAATGTACACCTATGTCACCATCCATAATCTGATTTTTCTTTGTACAGTGTAGGAGAGGAAATAGTGAATGTAAGCTTGTTTTATGCCAGCTAAGACTGTATGTGTATAAATGAAATATATTCAAGTGCACCGTAAAACACCAATCAAATAAATGAAATAAATAAACCTGTTGGATAAGCAAATCAGTACAAAAAAAAACAAAGTAGAGGACTGGGAAGAAAGGGAACATCTTCGTTTCCTATTTGTCATGACTGATGGTCATTGGTAAAGTGCTGTCTGGCAAGGCAGAATTGGTCAGATAACATGCAGCCGGTTGGGGGATGGGGGGAGTCCTTTGGGAGGGCAGGCTGCTGTTTATAGAAGAAGTCCTAGTTATCATTAGTCTTGACTTAACACTACTGACTAGGTCAACATTAATTATCCTAGCCCTCTTTGAAATGAATATATACAATAACGCATTGTTAGTCATGTCTTGCCAAAAAGATGGACTTGATCAACCAGACACCCACCCTCTCAGACATTCTCATAGACAACGATTTTCTGCTGAGTTAAAAGTAGACTTTTCTTCTATGTTAGAGCTTATGATACATGGGAACTTTTGGCATCTGGTAAAACATGGATTAGTGTGCTTTGGTTTGACAACCAACAGGTGTGTCTTGACATGTATGGTCATGCCTAACATACATGTCAGAGTTGGTACTGATTGCTACACAGGAAGCATACCTTGGGCTCAGTGCCCTCCAGTTTTTATAATTTATATTGTACATTAAGCATACATTAAGTAGAAGTGTGCCACTGGAGTGAGGTAACATGGTGAGTACATGTACATCATTGTCAAAATGACCAGTTTGGTTTTACAAAAGACACCTTCAATAGAGAAAACTACCAAGTATAGAGGGAAGTCTGAGGGTGAGTAGAAAAATGGTGACGTACATGTATATGCGAGTGGGTGCCTCTGAAATAAACCTTGTCCCATTTATTCATTCTTCTATAGAACATTGTGCCCTGAGGTCATCAGCTGTATTAAAGCCACTCTTCTTGAACAGGACAGGCACTGGACCAGTGTAAAGGTGGCATATTCTAGTTTGGTTGTAGCTTTACCTTGCAAAGTGAGTTGGTTTCTTCTGGATCAGTGTGATTTCGTCCATTTGTAAATCTGAACGCCATGATACAGTATGGATATGTAAGTGAAATATTCTAGAGTACAGAGTAAACTCCCACTAAAGTAAATATAGTTAAACATTAAACATGATCGTGGATGTTTGTTTTCCTCATAATGCTATAAAAACAACAGAACAAATTAATTAAAAACACACGGTATCAGCATGATGCTTCACATGAGGCAGAAGAGGTACACGTGTCTGATATGCTTGAGCAAATTATTGCTCAACTCTGATTAATTAAGGGCAAGTGCCCTTAATTGATGTCGTTAATTACATAATTTTTTTTACTTGGGTTTGCCCAAAAAGAATGCGTACCAAGCTAGCAAGGTTGCCTCTTTGTTTTTTACTATATTTCCATTTCCATTTCCATTAATAAGATTCACAAAGTAGTGCTGTGGAGTGGCCACAGTACATGTACTTTAAATTTTAACTCTGGCTACTGTAGATGTACTGTGTTAAGGCTGTGTTTGAAGGTTTACTGTGAATTGTATGGTGGTTTCATCTATGTGTAGGTTTTGCTAATTTCCTCCACCCAGTACACCGAAGAGAAACATTCTGCTGGAATGGTTGAGGGAGATGCTTGTGTATTTGTGTTTGTGCTGTCCAAGGACCACCTTCTCCCCACAATAAAGAACTATAATGGTTTGATCTTGAAGTGCTGAAGCTTTTGACTTGTCCCATTGTGGAACCTCTGGCAAAATTGGCACTGTTTTTACGTTTTAACAGGCTATAGCCTTGTCCCAGCAATATCTCCAGAATTCCCTGGCTGAATCAAATCAAATATGGTTTGAAGTTTAATTAACCCTCCTCAGGTGTTTACAAAGCTTAATTAACCCTCCTCAGGTGTTTACAAAGCTTAATTTCCAGTGAATTTAAGAACTTTAATCGCCTTTGCTGTTTGTCTGTTCATGGCTTTGTCCGTTCATCAGTATTTTGACATTGTATTAGCAATACTCTTTTCCCTGTGATATATCCAGATGTCCTGGATGAATCTTTAAAATAAAAATTGGTTTGAAGCTTAACATTGGAAACACCTCACGCAGCATTCATACATACATGTATATTGTATCTACATTTATATCCATGTCAGCTTTGAAAAAATATCTTTTCTCACTTGCTATTTATTCTCCTGAGTAATACATGTGAGCACCGCATAATAATTATGATATTAATAAACTTTATTTACAGAGGGTGATGTGCACTTAGTCAGCACTGTAATTGGTCTTCCCTGAGGCCATCTCACTCACACATTCACACAAACTTTCACGCTGTAGGCTGTAATTGTAAAGATTTATAGCCAGGTATAAAGTGTGTGTGTGCGTGTGTGTGTGTGTAGATTTATAGCCAGGTATAAAGTATGTGTGTGTGTGTGTGTGTGTGTGTGTGTATATATATATATATATATATATATATATATATATATATATATACATACTCACACATGGATATATAATTTTGAAAAAAGCACTTCTGTGTCTATATACAAACAGTTTATAGTGTACAAATGGTTTAAGGCCATTAGATGTAAGTATACGTGCGGAAGGTGGAGAACATACAAAAATCTATTTAAATAACTTTCTGTTTTCTTCTTTCTGTGCCATATATTTTCTGGTATTTGGAATATTTGAAATATGACATTCAGATGATGACATTTGACCACCTAGGCTTAGTAGGTTCCAAAACCTCACCTTTAGGTAAAGCAAATAAATCAGAAAAGAATGAATCACATTATAAACTTATTTATTTGTTTGATTGTTTTTATATGCTGCACCTAAGAATATTGCACTTATATGACAGCAGCCATCATTATGGTGGGAGGAAACCAGACAGAGTCTGTGGTAACCCAAGACAGTTGGCAGGTTACTGCCCGCATATGGCAGGAGAGGAAGCCAGCATAAGCTGACTTGAACTCACAGCGACCACATTGTTGAAAGGCTTCTGGGTCATTGCGCTGTGCAGGCACTCTAAACACCTTGGCCCCAGAGGCCCCCAAATTACATTAAATTATAGAAATAGTTTGTCTAAGATTTTGAGAGACAAGAATCAGGTGAGGACTGCTGACAATAGAACTGGATGTTACTGCACAGTTAGGCCACACCTGTTTCAAGAGTTTTACAGGTGGAATAAATCTTTTTTCAATCTTGGCAGAGGAAATAAAACTTGAAAATCACCTAATTTGTGGGAAATCTTTTTCCTGTTGGATACATATTTATATGATCGGAAGCCTTAAAAAGCAGTAAAACCATAAAACATCAAGATCAGACAAAATAAAAAGAGGTTTCTCAGTTTCAGTTTCTTAGTGTCTCCTTGCCAGTAAACACAATATAAAATTGGGGTCGACTTACGAAGGGAATGTCACTTGGTAATGCAACCATGCAGTGCCCTTTGAGGTCTACTGGCCCTTCACAATATTAGCTGGCCCTCAGCTAAATAAGGGAAATATGATGAACCTGTTTTACGATTTATTCATATCTAATGAGTATTGTTTAAGTAGAAGCAGATTTCTCACTTCAGGCCATGCGTCACTATGATGTGATCTCTGTTAGGCTAAGTGTGATGCGATTGTTTTAACAGTGTTAAGCACCTCAAGCGTACCATCTGGTGGCATTCTTAGCGTCAAGTGCCACAGGTGATGTGGTTTGGTAAAGGCAGCAGATAATAGTGTGAGGGTTTAACTTTAGGTCAGTAAGGTATCTATCATCGAGTGCCAAGTGTGCTGTGCTGAAAAGCTAAGCAGACAGGGGAATCGCCAGCTGTGGGTACTCCCCATACCCTTTAGCTTTGCCCAAGTAACCTAAGATGTTATATAAGAGCCTTTTGCCACCTGGAGTACTTGGCCCCGTGCCAGCAATCACTGATACAAAGTTGTACACAGGTTAGCATGCATCAGCGTGTAATGCTTGTTATATTGTACATGTATCTTCTGTGCTGATTAAACAATGTCTCCATGATCAGGCCTCTTGTGGGCAGACTGCCATAAATGTCAGGACAATGCATAATGGAAATGCACACATGGGCATGACCTACCTTGTAAGAAAATAAAGTGCTTGGTGATCAATACAGGCCTACCCTGTACTTTAGTGTTCCATATACATGTACATGTACATGGCGTTGCTGTTAGCACTACTTGCATTTTGGATAGTACATCTGCCATATCTTTGCACTTTGCTGGCAAAATGGAAATTGAAAGTAACCTTTCAAGGCCTGGAAAATCATAGTTTTGTGCGTGTGGTTGTACGTGGGAAAACCTTGAAATTGAAAACCAGCTTGGAGCACACACTGTGAACTTATCTATAGACAAACTACAGAACCAATATATTTATCAAGCATCTAATACTCCTGTCAAAAATTAAAACACAGCTAAAAAATGTTTTTGCTTTATGAAGTTAACAATATGTACCCAGATTCTTTACTGCACACAGAGCAATCTATCAACCACAATTTGAGTTTACATGTTCCATGTTTACATGTTCCACGTTCACATGTTTACATGTTCCATATTCACATGTTCCATGTTTACATGTTCCATATTCACATGTTCCATGTTTACATGTTCCATGTTTTCATGTTCCATGTTTTCATGGTCCATGTTTACATGTAGCTTTGTAAGCACTTGCAGTTTATAACTTAAGGCTTAAGTTGCCTGATAAATGAAATCCTGGCCCCTGAGCTTCAGGCTGTGTACATACATTTAGTATGCAGATTTTCTCTTCAGGAAATTATCAGGAAATTGCTTGATGCACTGTTTATGAGAAAGTTGAACTAACAACATCATTTTACAGTGCATTTTGCATGAAGCTTGTATAACTGTGGACTGTTCATTGTAAGAAGCCTGGAAAATGTGAACATTGGGTCTGAATTTTGATTAAGTATTCGTAAATATCCTTTACTCATTTGTTACATGGGTAAGTTTTAATTTGGATCTTTTCATGAAGAATATTTAATATACACATGTACATGTTGGTAGTATGTGTGTAGGACGCAGAAACCAGAGCTTGGAAAAAGCCATCTCACTTCTCCAGATATCCCACAAGCCCTCTTGACTGAAAGCTACAATCAAGCCGGTTAGAACTGGTATTGAACACGCCACCTCATTGGCCATGACGTAGTCGTATTCAGAGATGAGCCATTAAATGGCCTGTGCAGTGTGAGTCCTACCAAATATCAATACACCTATCCACAAGTCAGCTCAGTGAGAGCAGGCCAGTTTGCTGCTTAGAGCCCACTCTGATTTAGCTGCAGAGCACAGCAGCCACTCCAGCAGGGATAAAGTCCCATCCCAGTAGAGAAATCCATCAGGGGGTAGGGGCTCTCAATGACTCTCTCCACTGTTATGACATTAATCATGTGTCAGCTTGCTCACATGAAATAGCCACTTTCCCTAGTGACACACAATTAAATGTCTGGGGGGATTGTGGAGGCGGGTGGTTGGTGGATGAAACCCTAATCTGTGAGGTATAAGAGTTCCTCTGCTGTGTTACTTATTTGGCATTGAACTATCCACAGGTGTTCTTGGCAAGAGACATGTCTGCTCATGGTACATTTGTTTGGGATGGAGCTATTTTCCAGTGCTCTTGGCAAGAGACATGTCTGCTCGTGGTACATTTGTTTGGGATGGAGCTATTTTCCAGTGCTCTTGGCAAGAGACATGTCTGCTCGTGGTACATTTGTTTGGGATGGAGCTATTTGCCAGTGCTCTTGGCAAGAGACATGTCTGCTCGTGGTACATTTGTTTGGGATGGAGCTTTTTGCCAGTGCTCTTGGCAAGAGACATGTCTGCTCGTGGTACATTTGTTTGGGATGGAGCTATTTGCCAGTGTTCTTGGCAAGAGACATGTCTGCTCGTGGTACATTTGTTTGGGATGGAGATATTTGCCAGTGCTCTTGGCAAGAGACATGTCTGCTCGTGGTACATTTGTTTGGGATGGAGCTATTTGCCAGTGTTCTTGGCAAGAGACGTGTCTGCTTGTGGTACATTTGTTTGGGATGGAGCTATTTGCCAGTGCTCTTGGCAAGAGACATGTCTGCTCATGGTACATTTGTTTTGGGATGGAGATATTTGCCAGTGCTCTTGGCGAGAGACATGTCTGCTTGTGGGACATTTGTTTGGGATGGAGCTATTTGCCATTGTTCTTGACGAGAGACATGTCTGCTCGTGGTACATTTGTTTGGGATGGAGCTATTTGCCAGTGCTCTTGGCGAGAGACATGTCTGCTTGTGGTACATTTGTTTGGGATGGAGATATTTGCCAGTGTTCTTGGCAAGAGACATGTCTGCTTGTGGTACATTTGTTTGGTATGGAGCTATTTGCGAGTGCTCTTGGCGAGAGACGTGTCTGCTTGTGGTACATTTGTTTGGGAGAGAGCTATTTGCAAGTGCTCTTGGCAAGAGACATGCCTGCTTGCGGTACATTTGTTTGGGATGGATCTATTTGCGAGTGCTCTTGGCAAGAGACGTCTGCTTGTGGTACATTTGTTTGGGATGGAGCTATTTGCAAGTGTTCTTGGCAAGAGGCATGTCTGCTTGTGGTACATTTGTTTGGTATAGGTATTTCCAGGCGTTCAAGACAAAAGGCTCATGTCTGCACATGGTGCATTTATTTGGGATTGAGCTACATATGCTGTATTCCCAGGTGTTCTAGGCAAAAGACATATGTCTGGATGTGGTATGTTTGTTTGGTACAGCTACTCCCAGGTGTTTGAGACAAGAGGCATACACATGGTGCATTTGTTTGAGATGTCTACATTTGGAACATTTGTTATCTTATCCATTTATGCATGGCATGGTAATTTGGCTGGTTGATGCACTTAGTCGGTATGGGCTTTGGTCTGTCTATTCCACCTTTATTAAATACTCAGGAGAGTTGTATGATACAGATTTTCTGTTACATATATGGCACTACGTATATACATGTATAACCATTAAGATGGCCGAGGAGAACATAGCACTGGATAGTCAATTATAACTGCACAACCAGCAACCAACTTTCAAGAAGATTCACCAACAATGTGACATTAAATGAGTCTTAGTGAGTGCGCAGTTTATGTGTATTTTTTTAAGTTCTCTTCTTGAAACTACGCACCAGTTAATGTAAAGTGTTCACACATATTCTCATAAAGTGGAAGTACAATTTGCTGAATTACACGTGACTGTTGAGAGTTACAACACTTTTTAGTTACATGTGACTGAGAGTTACGTGTGACTGTTGAGAGTTATGTGTGACTGTTGAGAGTTACGATGCTTTCTAGGATGTATACATGTGAATTTGTTTGTCCTTCAGCGAAAAATTCCTGGTCATGTGTACTTGATAAGGCTACGTTACCGTAGAATATGTCAAGGTCAAGTCAAGGTTAAATGTTTCAGAAAGATTTGGCATTCTTGTAACTGATCTGTAGATGTATATGTATTTTGCAGTCTGAACATTTACATGTAACTGCGGTTTTCTTTGTGAGAATTTGTTTTTCAGTATTTTGTGAGACAGTATTTGTATGGTGGACATTTAAGTGTACTTTATGAACACTCTGCCATAGTAAATTATACAAGTGTGTGTGTTTTTTGTTTTTCTTTTTAACTTTTACAGTATTGAAGACATGTTGTGGTAGGATACTCTAAAACTCTACCAGTGATCTGAATAGCACAGACTGCCAGAATTGAGAAGAGCCTTTTTTCAGCAGTGCAGATGTTCTGGATATGATTGAGTTACATGTGTAGCTCTGTCAGCTCACATCTGCTGTTCACTCAGTAGATTGATGAGCATCAATGGAGGATGATAGCTGCAGGGGAAATTAAAGCGCATTGGCCCCAGGATGAGGATGCATGGCATGGCAGTGTCATGTACAGCCTGGAGAAATGACCCTGATGTGAAATGTGTTTATTTGATCTGTCTACTGGTCCCAATCAGCTGAAGAGACCATCCATTGCCAAATTATCTTTCCAATTTATTAGAGACTTTCTGTGCAGTGCATTCCATTCACGAAATTGTATATCACCAAGGGGGAGATAACTACATTTAGGCTTGAGCTGTTACTGGATATATGTGCAGATATTCACATGGTACATATGTAGTATATTTGTAATAACTTTAATATCTATCTAAAAGGATTTGAGACTCTGGGCAGGACTTTTTACCACATTAGTCATAGATATATAGATCTGCAAATCTCCCTGTCTATTTAGTCAGGATGGTCTCATGTAAGGGCACGAATCTCCCTGTCTATTCAGTCAGGATGGTCTCATGTAAGGGCACAAATCTCCCTGTCTATTCAGTCAGGATTGTTTCATGTAAGGGTGCAAATCTCCCTGTCTATTCAGTCAGGATGGTTTCTTGTAAGGGTGCAAATCTCCCTGTCTATTCAGCCAGGATGGTTTCATGTAAGGGTGCAAATCTCACTGTCTATTCAGTCAGGATTGTTTCATGTAAGGGTGCAAATCTCACTGTCTATTCAGTCAGGATGGTTTCATGTAAGGGTGCAAATCTCCCTGTCTATTCAGTCAGGATGGTTTCATTTAAGGGTGCAAATCTCCCTGTCTATTCAGTCAGGATGGTCTCATGTAAGGGCGTGAAAACTATTGCATGAAAAAAAATGAAAAATTAAGTTAAACCACAACTCTCTACCCTCGCAGTCATTTCTGCATGTGCTGCTTGTAAAGTTTTGATATAAAACACCATAAGAGTCATAAATGTTGTACAAATCTGAAAGATACACCAACCAATTTGATGGCCCATTATGAGAGCATCTGCTTCAAAGTTGGGAGATCTGTCATCAAACCGGAGTAGGGTCGTATCAAGGGCTAGTTGGCCCAGTATCAGTATAATGTGAGTTGGTGGAGTGTCAGGTCTGGTGTGTTTGGCATGATACTTCATTGATGGTAGCACTTTGGCAGCATTGACTTGCCCCACCTCAAGAAAAACGCACCAAATTGACTGCTCATTGACTGAAAAATTTTAAGGATGAAGTAAAAACCCAAACGTGTAGGTATTCAAACATACAGCGTAATGACCCAGGGGCCTCTCACCAATGTGGTTGCTGTGAGTTCAAGTTCAGCTCATGCTGGCTTCCTCTCCAGCTGTATGTGGAAAGGTCTGTCCGCAACCTGCAGATAGTTGTGGGTTTCCCCCGTGCTCTGCCCAGTTTCCTCCCATTATAATGCTGGCTGCCATCGTATCAGTGAAATTTTCTTGAGCATGACATAAAACACCAATCAAATCAAAATCAAACTTAAGCTCATGTTCACACTTGTGTGAAATCCAGAAGACACAAAATGTATTCTTAGATTAGTTGTTTACACATCAAAGATAGTAATCAATTCACTGTTTTACATCTGGATAAGTTGTCTAGCTAGGCCAAGGCCTCAAGTTTAATTAAACACAAAGAACGATTAAACACAAAATAGAGCACGATTATTTTTTTGTAATATTATTGGTTGACCTATACATGTAACTGATATGATTTTAATTACAGCAATGAAAACTGACCTAAATACATGTATATAAAGCTTACGTGCATAGTGTGTATGCCGGGTATTTAAGTTGACCAAAAACAAATTTAACAAAGTTTGAATGGGTTATGGTCTGCAGTTTAAGAAAATTTTTGCCTCCATTTTCATTTGAGTTTGTGCAAAGCTTTGTTGATGTTACCATGGGAGACATTCGAGCTAAAATTGCATGTCATGTATTTATAGGTAAAAGTGATATGTAGCATGCCCACCACACTCCTGTCATGTCATAATTAATGGGCCTCTGTTGAGCAGAATAAACCAGTAAGGGTTATGATATATATGTACATGTATTTATGAACTGAGAACGATCAGTGATACCAGGTGCATGTCTGTACAGCTTAATTAACCAAACCTGTGGTCATGTGACGGACATGGTGTTGCTCTGAGGTGATGTGACTGATGTGGTGTTCTGTTAAGGTGATGTGACTGACGTGATGTTGCTCTGAGGTGATATGACTGATATGGCAGTGTTCTGAGTTGGTGTGACTGACATGATGTTGCTCTGAGGTGATGTGACTGATATGGTGGTGCTCTAAGGTGGTGTGACTGACATGGTGTTGCTCTGAGGTGATGTGACCGATATGGTGGTGCTCTAAGGTGGTGTGACTGACATGATGTTGCTCTGAGGTGATGTGATGGACATGGTGGTGTTCTATTAAGGTGATGTGACTGACGTGGTGTTGCTCTGAGGTGATGTGACTGACATGATGTTGCTTTGAGGTGATGTGACTGATATGGTGGTGCTCTAAGGTGGTGTGACTGACATGATGTTGCTCTGAGGTGATGTGACTGATATGGTGGTGCTCTAAGGTGGTGTGACTGTGAGGGACATGGTGGTGTTCTATTAAGGTGATGTGACTGACGTGGTGTTGCTCTGAGGTGATGTGACTGATATGGCAGTGTTCTGAGTTGGTGTGACTGACATGATGTTGCTCTGAGGTGATGTGACTGATATGGTGGTGCTCTAAGGTGGTGTGACTGACATGGTGTTGCTCTGAGGTGATGTGACCGATATGGTGGTGCTCTAAGGTGGTGTGACTGACATGATGTTGCTCTGAGGTGATGTGATGGACATGGTGGTGTTCTATTAAGGTGATGTGACTGACGTGGTGTTGCTCTTAGGTGATGTGACTGATATGTCGGTGTTCTAAGGTGGTGTGACTGAATGATGTTGCTCTTAGGTGGTGTGGCTGACATGGTGGTGTTCTATTAAGGGGATGTGACTGACGTGATGTTGCTCTGAGGTGATGTGACTGATATGGCAGTGTTCTGAGTTGGTGTGACTGACATGATGTTGCTCTGAGGTGATGTGACTGACATGATGTTGCTCTGAGGTGATGTGACTGATATGGTGGTGCTCTAAGATGATTTGACTGACATGATGTTGCTTTGAGGTGATGTGACTGATATGGTGGTGCTCTAAGGTGGTGTGACTGACATGATGTTGCTCTGAGGTGATGTGACTGATATGGTGGTGCTCTAAGGTGGTGTGACTGACATGGTGTTGCTCTGAGGTGATGTGACCGATATGGTGTTGCTCTAAGGTGGTGTGACTGACATGATGTTGCTCTGAGGTGATGTGATGGACATGGTGGTGTTCTATTAAGGTGATGTGACTGACGTGGTGTTGCTCTGAGGTGATGTGACTGATATGGCAGTGTTCTGAGTTGGTGTGACTGACATGATGTTGCTCTGAGGTGATGTGATGGACATGGTGGTGTTCTATTAAGGTGATGTGACTGACATGGTGTTGCTCTGAGGTGATGTGACTGATATGGCGGTGTTCTAAGGTTGTGTGACTGAAATGATGTTGCTCTGAGGTGGTGTGGCTGACATGGTGGTGTTCTATTAAGGTGATGTGACTGACGTGGTGTTGCTCTGAGGTGATGTGACTGATATGGTGGTGTTCTAAGGTGGTGTGAGTGACATGATGTTGCTCTGAGGTGATGTGACTGATATGGTGGTGCTCTTAGGTGGTGTGACTGACATGATGTTGCTCTGAGGTGATGTGACTGATATGGTGGTGCTCTAAGGTGGTGTGAGCGACATGATGTTGCTCTGAGGTGATGTGACCGATATGGTGGTGCTCTAAGATGGTGTGACTGATATGATGTTGCTCTGAGGTGATGTGACTGATATGGTGGTGCTCTAAGGTGGTGTGACTGACATGACGTTGCTCTGAGGTGATGTGACTGATATGGTGGTGCTCTTAGGTGGTGTGACTGACATGATGTTGCTCTGAGGTGATGTGACTGATATGGTGGTGCTCTAAGGTGGTGTGAGCGACATGATGTTGCTCTGAGGTGATGTGACCGATATGGTGGTGCTCTAAGGTGGTGTGACTGACATGATGTTGCTCTGAGGTGATGTGACTGATATGGTGGTGCTCTAAGTTAGTGTGACTGAAATGATGTTGCTCTGAGGTGGTGTGGCTGACATGGTGGTGTTCTATTAAGGTGATGTGACTGACGTGGTGTTGCTCTGAGGGGATGTGACTGATATGGCAGTGTTCTAAGTCAGTGTGACCAACTTGGTGTTGCTTTGAGGTGGTGTGATTGACATGGTGTTGCTCTGAGGTGGTGTGACTGACATGGTGTTGCTTTGAGGTGATGTGACTAACCTGATGTTGCCCTGAGGTAATGACTGACATGATGTTGCCCTGAAGTAATCAAACTGATAACATGTATCTCTAACATTATGCTACTCACAGATAAAGTTTGTCACATATATCTGACTGATATTGATGTCCTGTGACAGACACATGTACTGATATCATGTGATGGATGATGATATAATAATCTGATGACAAAAATCCTTGTACCTGAGGATATGTGAATGCGATGTGGTTACTAAATAATTTTCTCAGTTCCTATGGACTTTAGTTGGAAAAATACCAGATTTCGCCACACATCAGTTGGGAATGAATTGTTAATATGGAAATACCACAGTGTACATGCATGTAATGAAACTGTTTCCCTGACATGTAGATACCTGTATACACCCTGTCAACCTCACTGTCCTTAGTACCATACTGATCTACTTGTTACATAATCCAGATGTGTAGATTTGTTGTATCATGTAGTAAATGAATTTAAGTAAATGAATGAGTATTTTGATGCACCCTAATCTAATGGATGTTATAGAGCTACAGGATACCTTGTGTATACATTGGGAACCTGTGGGATTTGTCTTGTGTATCCACCACCTACATCCAATTGCTGAGAGTAGAGCAGGCATTATATGGCCCGTATAGCTCTGAGCATTGAGGTAATGTTCCATAGCGGTAATAAAGCACAAATCTGGTTGAAGGCGGATGCTGTCTCTGAGCCAAACTAATAAAACATTTCCCTGGGGATGCCTGAGATGATTGTCTCGTTTGATCGCGATTATTGTACATGTAGCTGGCTGTGGTGGTCCTCTTCATCTGCATGCTGGCCTGGTCAGCACTATTGTAGTGCTTATTCTGTATGCTGTCTCACCATCTTCACACTGGCCTGGTCAGCACTATTGCAGTGCTTTTCCTGTATGCTGTCTCACCATCTTCACACTGGCCTGGTCAGCACTATTGTAGTGCTTATTCTGTATGCTGTCTCACCATCTTCACACTGGCCTGGTCAGCACTATTGTAGTGCTTATTCTGTATGCTGTATCACCATCTTCACACTGGCCTGGTCAGCACTATTGTAGTGCTTATTCTGTATGCTGTCTCACCATCTTCACACTGGCCTGGTCAGCACTATTGCGGTGCTTTTCCTGTATGCTGTCTCACCATCTTCACACTGGCCTGGTCAGCACTATTGTAGTGCTTTTCCTGTATGCTGTATCAGCAACTACATTAATTGTTGAAGGATTTTAAATTTTAGTCATGAATTGCTCTGAAAAAGTCATGGATTTTGCAAGTTTAAGAGAAAGTCAGGAATTTTTGTTTCTGATTGCTAGCCCGTATACTTGAGTGTTATTACTACTTTATCTATTTGTAAGCAAATTACATTCTAGAATATAATTAATGCACTGTGTTCATACAGTCTGTGGGTGGCCGGGCGACTAAAGAGGGAGATGTGGAGGCCATACAAATATGAAATCAAAACAACATTCAAAACTGATATTCAAGCTTTAGCATTTTGTGCTGTTAATTTATGAATTTTGGTTGGATTTTGCCATGAAAAATCATGAATTTTTGTTGTGAAATATGTTGTGACAACAACCCCCAGTTAACACAGCATATTTCATGTTAATCATGTTGTTACCTCAGTCTGAAGTGCATATCTGATTCCTCAAACCTTAGCATATTGTCAGGCAACACATGTCAATCTCTTTCAGTCATGGGGAACAGATAGGGTATCATTGACCATATCTACATGCATGCACACACCTCACAGCAGGGTCGTTCTTAAGATCAGGGTAATCATTATCGGAGCGCTGCTCCTACACCCAAACACTCACCACCCCTCCACAACCACCCGCCCACCACCCCCATGTACGATTCTGCTTTGTGACACACATGTACGATTGTGCTTTGTGACATACATGTACATGTACGATTGTGCTTTGTGACATACATGTACATGTACGATTGTGCTTTGTGACACACATGTACATGTACAATTCTGCTATGTGACACACATGTACATGGACGATTGTGCTTTATGACATGCATGTACATGTACGATTGTGCTTTGTGACACACATGTACATGTACAATTCTGCTATGTGACACACATGTACATGGACGATTGTGCTTTATGACATGCATGTACATGTACAATTCTGCTTTGTGACACACATGTACATGTACAATTCTGCTTTGTGACACACATTTACATGTACAATTCTGCTTTGTGACACACATGTACATGTACGATTGTGCTTTGTGACATACATGTACATGGATGATTCTGCTTTGTGACACACATGTACATGTACAATTTCTGCTTTGTGACATACACGTACATGGATGATTCTGCTTTTTGACACACATGTACATGTTCAATTCTGCTTTGTGACATACACGTACATGGATGATTCTGCTTTTTGACACACATGTACATGTACAATTCTGCTTTGTGACATACACGTACATGGATGATTCTGCTTTTTGACACACATGTACATGTACAATTCTGCTTTGTGACATACAGGTACATGGATGATTCTGCTTTTTGACACACATGTACATGTTCAATTCTGCTTTGTGACATACATGTACATGGATGATTCTGCTTTGTGACACACATGTACATGTACGATTGTGCTTTATGACATGCATGTACATGTACGATTCTGCTTTGACGAAATGTTTCAACACCTTCCCTTCATTTCATAGAATGGAAGTAACATTTTGCTGATTTTCTTGTAATGTATATGACTTTACCTTGTGTGTGTGCGCGTTTGTGCAGGTATTGCTGGTGTCCAGTAGTCGAATGCCGGACAGGTGGGTGGTACCTGGGGGAGGGGTGGAGCCTCTAGAAGACCCAGAAAATGCTGCTAAGAGGGAGATACTGGAGGAGGCAGGGGTGCGGGGAGAGCTCGGCAGACACCTGGGTGTTTTTGAGGTGAGACCATATTTTTGTACAGCATGGGAGTTGTCATCAACTTTAGTCTTGTGTATGTAGTGCAGCTTACTGCTGCAGGACTACTGAAGGACTACTGCAGGACTACTGAAGGACTATGGCAGGACTATTGCAGGACTATTGCAAGACTACTGCAGGACTACTGCAGGACTACTAAAGAACTACTGCAGGACTATTGAAGAACTACTGCAGGACTATAGCAGGACTACTGAAGGACTATGGCAGGACTATTGTTATAGAGCTACAGCAGGACTACTGAAGGACTACTAAAGAACTACTGAAGGACTGCTAAAGTAAATGTATTATCAAATGAAGTATTATTATCAGTCAGAAATAATCCAAACTGACGTTTATGCTGAAAATCAATTTTTCTCACATACACTGTACTCATCTCATGTTTGCAAAAATAACGCTTTCTGATCCATTATGAATTACTATTGTTCTCCCTGTGAGGTCAAAATCAAACATTTTTTTTCTTCAGGCATTCCTTTAACATGTAAAAAACTAAGAAAAATAATCATGTGAAACATATGACGTTAAGATGGATTTAGGGTTAGCAACGTGAGATTGTTTTTCAGCCTCCCGTATCTTCATCTTAAGCTAAAGATAATTTAGAGAATCCAGAACCGTGTCTATCTTTATTAATTTAGACGTCCTGAGAACTTAAGACACTTGACATTAATGGGAAGATTTTGTCCATCACAAATTTTCATAATAGGTAAATGAAGGCTTATTACTTGTTCATGTGCATACAGTAATTGGATATAAAATATATGAGCGTATAGACACTGGAGAATAATTTTGCTCTGCCATCAAAGTACATGCAGATGTGGACAGTTTATAAGGTGATGTCACATTGGGTGTGTCTGTCTCTAGGGATCTGCAGTAGATAGTGTACTTTATACATACATGTTCATCTATCTTTTATATATACTGTATAGACTTTGTAAATAACCTTTTGTGTGAATGTGTGATTGACTCAAGCAAGATTGGTTTTGTAACTAATTGCTCTCACTCAGAAAATAAAGTATAATTATTATAATTATTAGATCTATAAATTACACACACATACATGCACACTTGGCAGGGTTGTTGATTTGCCATATCAACTGTTACAAACAAAGTCAGTAAACATCTTGCAGGGTTGGACGCAGGGACTTCTGTGTCCTTCAGAATAGGAATTCTAGATTTGGACATAAAGTTTTTATGGCTTTGGACTCTTTGAACTAAGTGTTTAATGAAGCAGCTGAAATGTGTATTTACAAATTTTCAAGCTTCATTTGCCCTATCCTGTAAAGAGTACGTAATAAATGGTACATTTAAATTTTTCTTTGTGTCATTCGATTCTGTTTTCTAGGAAAATAAAATAAAGGCGTGCACAAAGATTGCTTGATACACCACTGTCTTATATTATACTGTACATTGTTGGTTAGCACGCTAGCGCAGCGTAATGACCCAGGAGTCTCTCACCAATGCGGTCGCTGTGAGTTCAAGTCCAGCTCATGCTGGCTTCCTCTCTGGCGGTACATAGGAAGGTCTGCAGCACCCTGCGGATGGTCGTGGGTTTCCTCCGGGCTCTGCCCGATTTCCACCTACCATAATGCTGGCCGCCGTCGTATAAATGAAATATTCTTGAGCACGGTGTAAAACACCAATCAAATAAATAAATAATAAATAAATATATTTTATAGATTTTACGGATATAAATAAAATCAGATTCCAAAATTAAGAAGCATGCTAGTGTCTTAATATTTTTGTCTTTCACTGAGTAGACCCATATTTTTGGCTGCATGGTCTCGCCCTGCCACAAGAAAACACAGTACATGTTCACACACCAAATGACTCCTTTGTATGACTGAAATATTGTTTAGAAAACCAAAGCCTACATATATATATAAATTAGGCCCACAGGATAATAAAGCATCTTTTCTTCGAGGTAGGGAGGGGCCTCCGTGGCTCAGTTGGTTAGCACGTTAGCGCAGCGTAATGACCCAGAAGCCTCTCACCAGTGCGGTCGCTGTGAGTCCAGCTCATGCTGGCTTCCTCTCCGGCCGTAAGTGGGAAGGTCTGCCAGCAACCTACGGATGGTCATGGGTTTCCCCCGGGCTCTACCCGGTTTCCTCCCACCATAATGCTGGCCGCCGTCGTATAAGTGAAATATTCTTGAGTACGGCGTAAAGCCCCAATCAAATAAATAAATAAATAATAAATAAAAAAAAAAAAAATTTCTTCAAGGTAGGGAGTTACAATGTTCATGTATAATCAGTATGCAAAAACAAGATTAGAACAGGAATAGAGGATACCAAAAGATAAATATATGCACTGTACATGTATGTACCTTTATAATATACAAAAGCACAAGTTCAGAACGCAACGGTTAAAGCATATTTTTGCTGAGTAAACACGACAGAATTGTGATTATGCTTCGATCATACCCACTCTCGTTACATGGAAATCATTAAAAATGAATACATAATGATGGTGGCAATTCGGTTGATGCACATTACGTTATATCTCTTTGATAATATTGGAAAATTGAATTTTGTTAATCTCAACTCTCACTTCATTATTTAAAGAATTATTTCTTTTTGGCTAAATGTCTGCTGTATCATGTGGTGAATAAGAGTGTGCGGTAAAACGGTAAAGAAATCAGGGTTAGGAAGGTTTTGTGCATGTGTGCACTGATTAAGGCAGAGGGAATAATTCATGGTGGCTTTTGAGCTATCAGGAGGAGTTTCCGGTAACTCTACATGGAGATTATCAGGTATACAAAGCTTACATGTATCAGCTCTTTATGTTACACTGAACATCCGTTAATGCGTCTCATATTTCCAACAAAGATTGTCCGAAATTTGAGCTGGTAAATGTAGAAGTTTGAACAAAAAATGTATGCATATTATAAATAGTGTGTTAATGTATATTTTGTGAGATTCCGTCTTTCTGTTTGCTAATCTGTGTGTTAACCTGGAGTATCCAACCCTTATCTGTGTTCTCCTTGCACATGTAACTGCCGATGTTTGCAAGAGGGCATGTGTATAAAAAGGAAAACGATGTGCTTTGAATGCCACATATTGTGCCTGTGGTAGGTGTCAGGTTTTTCTGGTTTGAATCAATTCTTGGATTTCCCCAGTTTGCCACAAGGCTGTCCTTGACACAGTGCATCAAGATGCTGTAGCTATGTAATAAGGGCGTCTATTCCACGTCCATTATGGCGACAGTTTCAAATCCAGAACTGGTAAATTTGTTTAGTGAGAGTTACATGGAAGTGTTGGATAAGTTGAAATGCAGATGTGGTAACCTTTGTGTAGGGAAAATTACATGTGAATTTTTGGTGCTTATTGAGTACCAGTGTGATCAGTCAAATATTCATCCAGAATAAGAAATATGACAGTCTATTTTGTTCTGTCATCAGGAGTACAGCATAAAACACCAATCAAATAAATAAATGAATAAATTTTATCATCAGAATGTGGACCGAAAACACAGAACGTTGGTGTACGTGTTTATTGCCACAGAGCTGTTGGAAGAGTGGGAAGATCTCAGGTCAATGGGTAAGTAAACATGTGCATCAGTCACCTACCGATCTTGTGTAGGAGTGGGAAGATCTCAGATCTGTGGGTAAGTATGCTTGTGCAGCAAGTATCATCTGTGGCTGCCATGTCCCCATTAATCTCATTGAAATCAAATCCTTTCACTTCTGCTGTTTCATGAAAGCAAAATGATCTGATTTTAATGAGATTTGGTTTGTTTAAATAGCATTATTAGGGTTCTGCCCAGAAAATGTTGAGTGGCGGGCACCAAGTATGGGATGACAAAGCGAGCAAGCAGGGAATTTGTAAGCAGGGAAGCGTCCTGCTTCACATGGAAAAAGTTTTTCAAAAAGTACCCATTTAATGGTTCTCTGAGGTAGCATCTGAACCATGAAAGATAAAAAGAAAGCTGGAACAAAATCTGTGGAGCATATCAGTAGAAATGTAGGATGTAAAATACTTTATAGGCCTCCTGCACAATGTAGACTCGCATGCGAATTCAGTGTTGTAGTTGCTTTTATATTGTTTTGTTACTTTCACACTGCCCACATTGAAGTTTGCAATGCGTTTTATATCAATACCTGACATCTGCTTTATTTTTTCAAACTGAAATAAGGCTTGTTTCTCTTGATTGGATCGCTTTGCTACTAGAAAATAACTCAGAGTAGACTTTTCATGGTTCGTTATTTAAGTTGGCATTTGTCACTGTGAATGGAGATTTGTCACGCATATCGTCATAGCGACCGTTTAGTTTGGAAAATACGGTCAGAAAGTGTATTTTTGGGCTATCTTCCATCATTTTGTACTGAGACAACTTCAGGGGATACTTGCTTACCAAGAAATCAGTCTGGTTTCGTGATGTATTCTGTATACCGTGAACAGTTAGCTCCATCTGACGTCAGAAGGAGAGATCTAGCCAGATTGAGAAATGTGCCGAAGACAGTGTCGCAAACATCTGTACGCACCTCTTTTCCTCAATGTTTATGACGATCACAATCGTTTTGCAGCAGATCACTTTTGAGAGACCCGGATCATCAGAGGTTGCCAAACAGTACGATCACTTGCTAATCTAGTGTCCTTTCCACAATTTATGAATAAAGCTGTCTTGATTTTTGAGTTTTGGGCACATCAAGAATTCATGTTTGACACTAGGCCCTCAACGCTAGTGCTGGGCGTGGCCACCCATCGCCGTCCACTGTGGGCAGAACCCAGATTATTGGATTTCGAAATTTATTTTAGGTTTGTGCGTCTTGCACTTGTGTGTTGAACTAAGGTTTTGCATACGTGCAAAACACAAGGGGGATGTCCCATCGCCAGTGCTCTGTGTTCATCTTAATTTCTGTAAATTTCAAAATTCACAACTTCGTATCTGGTGTATTAGAATTATTGTTGAGGTAAATGTTAGGGGCAGTGTCTCTAAAAATACTGCATGTATCAAGCTCAGGTTTGACATGTAAAAACACAGTGACACTAGAGGGATATTCCCTTGTTGAGGCTTTATGTGCAGTTTAATTACTGTAAATTTTTAAAAAATCAGACTTAGTGTCTGGTGTATTAGAATCATTGATAGGTAAATATTAGGGGAGATATTTCTAAAAATATGGTAAGAATTTAGCTGAGGTTTAGCATACATATAAAGCACAATTTTACCAAGTGGATGCTTCATTGTTCATGCCCTGCATGTATGTCAGTTACCGTAAATTACAGAATTCATGACCATCGCATATCTTTGTGTTAAAATAGCCATGCTAACCAGTATAAGTTTTTCTTGTGATTTCAGGACGGAAGAGGAAGTGGTTCAGCCTGGCTGAAGCGAGAGAACACTTGAGCAGTTTTAAGGCCATACAGGTGAATTACCTGGATCTTCTAGAGCACGAGAAGGTCACTTGAGGTAACCGTGCCAGCTGACCTGTAGCTAGTGTGTTATGCTCAATGGGCTAACCACCCTATTTCTAGTCTTACCTGCCCTGCTCACCTGTTAATGAGCCAACAGTAAGTTACCTATGGAGGTGCATCTTCACCCTGCCAACAGAGGGCTTTACAGCAAGAGGACTATTTCTTCAACTGAGGAACTACTTTTCCACACTATTTTTCTATCCAATGGATCTCAAAAAGTCAGACCGTGGAAGGTGATTTCTGTATCATTTTAGAGTTTGAATTGATGTCTCATGTGTCAATCCAAAAGGAACAGCTGGACGAAGTCACTTCTCTAGTGTTTTCTCTCATCCCCCAGATTGTGACTCTTGTTTTAATCTGATTGAGTTCAAAAGGGCACCATCCCACATGGTGATGTGTATACTATTTTGTGGGTGATATCCATGAATTTGTAATCTGGCCTGTTGCAGGTTGGTCGTTGATACTGGCATGCAACAGGTTCTCAAAAGATGCCAATCTGTATGCGTTTTTACTGGTTGATCTCAGATTGGAATACCAATGTGATAGCTGGCACCACACCTTCACCCTCACCCTCACAATTGGTCTAGCCCTCAGCCCCACAGTGGTAAGATGTTATATTCAGCAGTAGTGTCATTTGATATTATGTCGTTGATATTATAGCTACGAAAAGACAACTCAAAATTAGGTATTTTCGGTATTGTATTTAGAAAGGTTTGACGGGTTATTAAGTGAGTTACATTGCCTAGCAATCAAAGCACTACAGATCAGTTATCCAGTGCTGGGCTTTATTGTGACAGTTCAGGGTGACAGTTGTGTCAGCGCATTCACTCCGTGATACTTCTAATCAGAAAGTAATGAGATATTATTACTTGTATTATTATCATTATTATTATTATTATTATTTTGAGCTGTGATTTTTGTTCATATAGTGATAAAAGTGTAGATATGGGGGCATTTTTGTATGAATCCAGATGATTATTTGAAGTGATGAGAACTAGTGAGAAAGTGTGTGATGACGACACCTGATCCGCCTGTCGGCTTGTCACCAAACATTTAACACTATTTAAATATGTATGTATAAACAGATTCCCCATTCCTGTCCACCTGGACATGTCCATGTATGTGTACAGTGTATTATATACTTTACCATAGATATGTACATAAGGATTTGTCATATTAAAACACACAATACTTGGTATTCCAGCTGCATGTAGGTTTAATTCTGACCCTCAGCATGTCTTCCATCACAGTTTTGTTTAGAGGCTTCATTGTATTAAGCTATGGCCATTCACATTTCATCCTAGTAGGTGAAAAGTTGCGTTACATTTTGGAAAGTTTTTATTTCATAGCAAGTCTTATAGTCATCTTGAAGAGCTTACAAATGAAATCCAGATGGGTCATTACATGTATCAGTAGAATTCAGGTTGTTCCCTTACCCATGGCAGACTTTGGCAATTTATATTTGAACTTTGTTTTTCATATAATCTTGTTTTCTGTTCTGTTTCCATGTAATCTCCTTGTTATCTGTTTAGTAGAGATACATTTCAGCCTCTGACTTTCTATCACACTCACATTTGAACCTCTGGCTTTCAGTTATAGTCACATTTGAATCTCTGGCTTTCAGTCATACAAACATGTGAACCCCTGGCTTTCAGTCATACTCACATTTGAGCCTTTGGCTTTCAGTCATACTCACATTTGAACCTCTGGCTTTTAATCATACTCACATTTGAACCTCTGGCTTTTAATCATACTCACATTTGAACCTCTGACTTTCAGTCTTTCTCACATTTGGATCTCTGGCTTTCAGTCATACTCTGCCAGCTCATGCTGGCTTCCTCTCCGGCCGTAAGTGGGAGGGTCTGCAGCAACCTGGATGGTCATGGATTTCCCCTCCGGGCTCTGTCCGGTTTCCTCCCATCATAATGCTGACCGCCATTGTATAAGTGAAATATTCTTGAGTACGGCGTAAAACACCAGTCAAATAAATAAATAAATAAATAAAATTCAGTCATACTCACACTTGAGCCTTGGGCTTTCAGTCATACTCACATTTGAACCTCTGGCTTTTAATCATACTCACATTTGAACCTCTGGCTTTTAATCATACTCACATTTGAACCTCTGACTTTCAGTCTTTCTCACATTTGGATCTCTGGCTTTCAGTCATACTCTGCCAGCTCATGCTGGCTTCCTCTCCGGCCGTAAGTGGGAGGGTCTGCAGCAACCTGGATGGTCATGGATTTCCCCTCCGGGCTCTGTCCGGTTTCCTCCCATCATAATGCTGACCGCCATTGTATAAGTGAAATATTCTTGAGTACGGCGTAAAACACCAGTCAAATAAATAAATAAATAAAATTCAGTCATACTCACACTTGAGCCTTGGGCTTTCAGTCATTCTCACATTTCAACCTCTGGTTTTCAGTCACTCTCACATTTGAACCTCCAGCATTCAGTCATACTCACATTTGAACCTCCAGCTTTCAGTCATACTCACATTTAAACCTCCAGCTTTCGATCACTCTCACTTTTAAACCTCTGGCTTTCAGTCATTCTCACATTTCAACCTCTGGTTTTCAGTCATTCTCACATTTGAACCTCCAGCATTCAGTCATACTCACATTTGAACCTCCAGCTTTCAGTCATACTCACATTTAAACCTCCAGCTTTCGATCACTCTCACTTTTAAACCTCTGGCTTTCAGTCATTCTCACATTTGAACCTCTGACTTTCAGTCATTCTCACATTTGAACCTCTGGCTTTCAGTCATACTCACATTTTTAACTTTCGGCTTTCTGTTACATTGCCAAGTACATGTAGATCTGTGGGTTTCTATTTTGTTGTAGATCAAGGCTCTGGCTTTTTCACATTGCTAATGGAACTTCTGGACTTCTCTTATTTTCTTGATTAAACCTCTGACTTTTCTGTCATGTTCATTAAACCTCTGACTTTTCTCTCATGTTGATTAAACTTCTGCCTTTTCTGTCTTGATTAAACCTCTGACATTTCAGTCATGTTGAGTAAACCTCTGACTTCTCTGTCATGTTGATTAAACCTCTGACTTATCTGCTTTTTTTTATTAAACTTCTGACTTCTGTCATGTTGATTGTAGATCTGACTTTTCTGTCTTTTTTACATTTGAAGATATTTTGTTCTTGGGTTAGGCTTTGACCTAGAGACATGTACATCCAAGTGCATTTATCCAGCTGTTCGATTTGCATAGGATTCTTGAGTATGGCTTGAAACAGGAATTAACCAGTTTAGTTGGATGGATGCCAAATCACATGTTAATAGCCCCCAAGAAATTCCTGGGGATGAGATCTAATGATTCCAAAGATGGGATCTAATGCGTCTGGGGATGGGATTTAATGCTCTGGGGATGAGATCTAATGCTCTGGGGATGAGATCTAATGCTCTGGGGATGGGATATAATGCCTCTATGGATGGGATCAAATTCTTCTGTGGATGGGATCAAATTCTTCTGTGGATGGGATCAAACTCTTCTGTGGATGAGATCTGATGCCTAGGGAATGAGATGTAATGCTCTGTTGATGGGAACTGATGCTTCTGTGGATGTGATTTTTCTTAAGACTGGCCACAAAGTATCTGGATTGGCTGTAATGGATTTGAATATTCAGCTAATCTATTTCCAACTGATACTACTAAATTGGGGAGGAAAGACAATTTTCTAGAATTCTTGTTGAGGCAGTTTGTTTAACTTAAAACTGGTTTATGATTATGAGTCAATTCTGGATGTAGCTGGGAATTGTACAGTAATGGGTTTTTATTTCTCCATACATAGATAGGCGAAGCTTTTTACCTTCTTTTTACAGTTATAAGTGGGTGATGAAACAGTTGTTGCATTGAGTAAAAGCGTCAGTTTCTTTTGTTTGTTTTTTTTTTATGAAATCTTTTATTAGTTATCAAGTCATAAACAGAGCAAGGTTTATGCCTATCCATTGTTAATATGCAAATTAGATGGGCTAAAACCAGAAATGTAGATTTACAGTGTGTTAAATTGAAGGCTTTGTATGCAAATTAAAAACTATAAAGTGCATTAATATGTTTCAAGTTACGTTGATTGGTAAACAAAGATTGTTTTGTGATTATTGTTTAATATTAATACTACATGAAAAGTTTGTCCAAAGATCTGATGTTTTTATTTGTAAAACAAATTTGAATGTACATGTAGAAAAACCTTTCTAATGTTTCAATCAGTGAAACACAAATTCCTGTCATAAGTGGAAAGAAGTGCACAAGAGCAAACTTATGCGTTTGTCGCCAGCTACATATAACAGTAACGGTATTAAAAGGTCAAGTTCATTTGATGATTTTTATGGTTCTTGAATGGGAATTCTCTGGTGGACACTATTTTATCATCAGTGATCCTCAGCAATAAAAGTATTAAAAAGGCCCACAAAAAAAAAAGTTCAAAATTTGTCAATTAATTAACATATTTCTGTTACATCTTTATACAACCTGGATCAGAGCCTCAGAATGTGCTGTCCATCATTTATTTTAAAGTTCCAGAAGTATAGGATAAATAACAACTTTCTGCATTTTTTTCTGTATTTGACCCAGTGATATGTAAGTACTGCTCCTAATGTTTCATAAGGCTATATAAGGCCACAAATTCACTGGTCACATGTCACACGACATTGCTGTGATACGTGGGTAGAGAGGCGAGAGGGTACAGCGTTCGATATCACATTCAAAACCCACCAAAAACAATGACTGTTGCCTACAAAAAGTACTTACATGCCTGTGATCTGCGCTGAAGAAAATGTTTTTAGTTCATTGGAAGACACGAAGACAAATGGAAGCTACCAAAATCTTAACCACATGATCACATGATGACGACAGTCTTGCTGCTTATCTGTCGTCTTTCTTCATTTTCAGATTATTACCAATGTATATACACATGTTATACTTGTGGATGTATTTACACCTGTGCTGAATATATTTGTAGGTGTTAAACAAGTTTGTCTCCACTTGTAAATAATAGTTGTTAGCTATTTGATACAATGAGAAAAGGTGGAAGTCGTGGACAGACAACTATGTAGATAATCCGGAGGTGATGGTCAGATTCCACATCTCTTTAAACATTTATGTCCTTGAATATGAATATTCATGAATATTATATGTATAAAACCAGCGTCTGGGTCATTCCGACTCCACAGAGGCAAAGACTGCGCTGAAACCCCCGCCTGTGTGTTTGATCAGTGATCTGTTCGTGTGTTTTTTCACCATGTCACTTATATTTATTGAGCATTTGTATTATTTGTTATATTCATTGTTGTTTTACAAGCAGATGATGCGGTTTATTTTATGACATTTTTGTCACAGATGAATTAACAAGGATGTTGCAGTTGAGTGTACTAGTTCAGTGATATAATGTCACAGAAATTAAGATCAGTTTAAAAAAAAATAACATGCAATCAGTATTAAGAATTGATATTTATCCAGTGTATATTGGGTCTTTGGTGTTCTTTATTTAATGTTTTGTGTTTTTAATTACTGTGTATGTTGGTGGTACACTGTACAAAATAGATTGCAATCTTGTTACAGTATGCAGATATTTATGTTAGCAAGTCAACATCTTTACATCTGTTTTGTGGCCTCATGCGATGGCATGCCATGTGTTGACAAAACATGAGAATTTGGTGGAGCTTGATGTTAACTTTTAGGTTGTAGTGAGAAGAATTAGCACTTAACGAAGTCATACAATAAAATATCTGACCAGGTTGTTGTGAAAATCAAAATGACCCCTGCTTTCTTTGGCTGATGTCTCCTTAATATTGATGGTCACAATGTCTTGGTCACATTTGACATGCTTCTGAACAGCGGTCTCTCTGGATGGTTTAACCTTTACATCCTCAGGCTGCTTAATGAAGAAGACTCACTTTAATCTTTACACAAGTTTAAGTTGTTAAGACACTTGAAGTCATTTTTTTTATCAAAGTTTGAATACAAGATGAAACATATATAATCATTAGAGTTGGGAATTGCACTAAAGTCAGACCACATTCGATTTGGGATCATTTTACATAGTTTAAATTTTCCGACTTTTAGTTTCAGTTAAGGATGTTTGACTAAGCTAGTCGTGGAAGATAGTGTGTGTCACGTTATCTGGACAGTCGTAGAAGATACCATGTCACGTTATCTGGACAGTTCTGGAAGATACCCTGTGTCACGTTATCTGGACAGTCGTTGAAAATACCCTGTGTCACATTATCTTGACGGTCGTAGAAGATACCCTGTGTCACGTTATCTGGACAGTCCTGGAAGATACCCTGTGTCATGTTATCTGGACAGTCCTGGAAGATACCCTGTATCATGTTGTCTTGACAGTCGTAGAAGATACCCTGTGTCACGTTATCTGGACAGTCCTGGAAGATACCCTGTGTCACATTGTCTGGACAGTCATAGAATATACCCTGTGTCACGTTATCTGGACAGTCCTGGAAGATACCCTGTGTCACGTTATCTGGACAGTCCTGGAAGATACCCTGTGTCACGTTATCTGGACAGTCATAGAAGATACCCTTTGTCACTTTATCTGGGCAGTCCTGAAAGATACCCTGTGTCACGTTATCTGGACAGTTCTGAAAGATAACCCGTGTCACTTTATCTGGACCGTCCTGGAAGATAACCTGCGTCACATTATCTGGACAGTTATAGAAGATATCCTGTGTCATGTTATTTTGACAGTCGTAGAAGATACCCTGTGTCACGTTATCTGGACAGTCCTGGAAGATACCCTGTGTCACGTTATCTGGACAGTCCTGGAAGATACCCTGTGTCATGTTATCTGGACAGTCATAGAAGATACCCTGTGTCACTTTATCTGGACAGTCCTGAAAGATACCCTGTGTCATGTTATCTGGGCAGTCCTGGAAGATACCCTGTGTCATGTTATCTTGACAGTCGTAGAAGATACCCTGTGTCACTTTATCTGGGCAGTCCTGGAAGATACCCTGTGTCACGTTATCTGGACAGTTGTGAAGATACCCTGTGTCATGTTATCTGGACAGTCCTGGAAGATACCCTGTGTCACGTTATCTGGACAGCCCTGGAAGATACCCTGTGTCACGTTATCTGGACAGTCCTGGAAGATACCCTGTGTCACATAATCTGGACAGTCATAGAAGATACCCTGTGTCACTTTATCTGGGCAGTCCTGAAAGATACCCTGTGTCACGTTATCTGGACAGTCCTGGAAGATACCCTGTGTCACGTTATCTGGACAGTCTTGGAAGATAAACTGCGTCACATTATCTGGACAGGCGTAGAAGATACCCTTTGTCACGTTATCTGGACAGTCCTGGAAGATACCCTGTGTCACGTTATCTGGATGCCCTGTCACGTTATCTAGACAGTCCTGAAACAAACAAAACATAGGTGACAACAGTCAATGTACAACACACACTTACACTTGTTCTCATGGGTATTAAATAAGGTAATATGCAAAAATAAGAAAAACACTTGGATGAAAATCTCCAGTGTAGCCTCTTTAAGCCTTAATAAGGCTGGGAATGGCCTATGTACATACCAAAAGATTATAGATTATGTTACATAACTGTTAAGCTGTACATGGATTCAGTTGACTTTTGGAATTATGCTATATTCAAGCTTGACTCGAAAGAAGGTAATTGTTTTTATATTGTTATTTTTTGTGTAAATAATAAATACGATCACATTGTGTGTAATTTATGGGTTGAAGTTTTTGTTTACAACATTGTTTCAACCTGCATGTGATTGCTCTTTTGTATTAAGGCCTTGTATGGGCAGGGGCGATAGAAACATGTTAGAGTGCTTCCATGTGCCTTCTAATTGTTGAAGGCATCTGATTTTTTTTTTAAAGGCTTAACAAAGTGAAAAGTCCGATTTTGAAGTCGTCCAGCAGGAATGTTTGATGTGTTGATACATAAAGGTGTGTTAGATTTCAGAGGCAATTAAATTCTGTAAGTGCTACAGTTTTTTGTTCTGTGGGCCTACAGGTTAACCCATGATTGAGGAGAACTGCTCAACACTGCACCTAGGTAAAGGCCAGATACAGTGTTGTGTAATCCAAGTCAGTTGTGGATTAACCTGTTTAGAAAATACTGTTGTTTTCGAGCCACAAAATATCAAACTGAAGAAGTTGTACTAAAGGAAATAGACCTTGGATAGACTATGGGTACTACAGGGAAATCCTGTGGATTGATTGGTTGAGCACAGTGAGTAATTATGACAGTACTTTTGTTACTATGTTTCCCCGTAATTTGTTACTATGTTTCCTCGTAATTTGTTACTATGTTTCCTCACATTCCCAGACTTTTTACTTTGTAGTCACATTGTACAAGACCAAATCATTTGCTGTAACTGTGTTGAGTACAGACATTTTCACTTTCACTTCAGTTTTATGCAGCAAATCTGTGCTGTTAACAAGAAACTGTCCTGTTACGTCATGTTGTTACTAGGTTGGAAAAGCCTATGAAAACGGATGTTATATTGTTACAAACTTATTAATTAATTCCTGTGACAGTTAATGTATTAATACTGATTGGATGGGATACCCCCTAGTCACCACAGAGTAAACATCACGCCACTGTTTGGTCAATAAACTCAAGAATTACACATTCACAAGCATATAGGTCACTTACCGTGGTGCCTGTTACGTTGTGGTGCAAATTGATCCCAGTGAAGAACTTGTAAAACTGACTGTAACAATGTGGTTCAAAGTTATGAAATCTTTTATTCTTCCTTTTATTATGACACAGTTATCAGTTTATGTGTGCTCATAAAACACCAAGGTATTACACAAGCACTGTAGCATCACTGACGAAATTGATGTGTTCTTAACTTATCAAGTCTCCCATTTTAATATGCCATAACTGACATGTAAACATTTTGTATGTCCATGGTATATGGTTGAAGTCCAGCTTTTAGAATGAATTTCAAGCAGGTTAATGTTGTTTTAAAGAAAAGTGTTTTCTGTTCAAACAAAGGTGTTTGCAGTAGAGTTTAATCACCAAAAAATTATCACTCCTACATTTGTGTCTAAACACTTTGAGAAAATAAATTTTGAAATAAAGTGTCTCTGTTTATGTATTTACAACATTACACTGATACAGTACTCATTATGGCCTACCCTAGGAGTTAACAGTTAGTGCCAGTCTAACTGTAACTTGAATAATCTGACATACTTGCTGTTCCCATGCTGGATATGCCTTTGTCAACCAGTCAGTGATTCTCTGGTTTCTGGATAGCAAAGCCACGTTTCATGGGGTCTAAGGGCACATAGCAAAGCCCACAGAAGTGTGCAAAGTCAGAGCCACATTTCATACACTGCAAAGATATCAAAGCTCACAGAAGTGTGCAAAGTCAGAGCCACATTTCATACACTGCAAAGACGGCAAAGCTCACAAAAGTGTGCAAAGTTAATGCCAGAAATACAGTATGAGAAGTATTTTTTAAAAATTGAAATCATCAACAAATTCTATTTCATAGCTGCCTCTTTTTATTTTCAGGATATCTGAAGGGAGTAATTTCTTGTATGGTTAAATGGTCATGCATTTAGTTTTATTAATATTTAATAAAAGTTTATTGTCATGGAGCAACCACTGAACTGACTCCAGCTCACCTGTCATAGTATCAATAATTTCCTGAATGTTGTAACCAGAAGAATGAAGGCTGGTGTCATTGGCAAAAAGAATAAAGATGAGAAGAGACCAGGAGTTCACTAGTATGTCATTTGTATAGACTAGAACAGTAGTGGTCCTATTAAGGGGCACTCCACAGTCAACTAGAGACTTGGGCAAGATGGCCTCTCCATAGGAAACACATTGTGACCTGTTGGACAGATAACTCTAGAACCAGTCGTTCGTTATATCCGGACAGCCATAATGTAGTTTTTGTAGCATTATATGGTTTACTGTGTCAAAAACTTTGGACAGGTCAGTGAAAGTAACTAAGCTGAATTTGCGCTGTTTCTTGGCCGAAACTAATTTTTCTACGATCTTGCTGATAGCAGGTAGTACAGAAATGGATTGTGTTCTTCAGTAAAATTTGTTGGTATGTCACCTTTATTTCATTTTAAGAGTTCGTTCAAACCTTTCCATGTCCCTTTTATGTCGTTAATTACCTTATCAAATTTACACTCACAGTATTCTTTTCTTGATCTCGATATTAGTTTAATAAGTATGTTTCTGAAAGTTGGATAGCGATATGTTCCATTGGGATCAAGTGGTTATTTTTGGTAAATATTCTGTGTTCTAGTGAGCGAAGTGATATAACTGGAAAATGCTCATTGTAAATGTTTGTAAATAATGAGTGAAATGATGAAAGTGCTTCATTGATGTCGTCCTTCTCCAGGATCTCATTCCACTGAGTATTTTAATTACTTCAGAAAATGCTTCAATTTGATATTGGGTCATTTCACGATATATTGTTTTTCCATGTGTCGGGGATGGTTGAATATTGACCTTATAAACCATCCACCAGTGAGGATCCCCTCTTCCACCAATAAAACATGAACCAGTGAGGACCCCCTCCTCCACCAATAAAATATGAACCAGTGAGGATCCCCTCCACCAATAAAATATGAACCAGTGAGGATCCCCTCCTCCACCAATAAACCATGCACCAATGAGGATCCCCTCTTCCACCAATAAACCATGCACCAGTGAGGACCCCCTCCTCCACCAATAAAATATGAACCAGTGAGGATCCCCTCCATCAATAAAATATGAACCAGTGAGGATCCCCTCCTCCACCAATAAACCATGCACCAATGAGGATCCCCTCTTCCACCAATAAACCATGCACCAGTGAGGACCCCCTCCTCCACCAATAAAATATGAACCAGTGAGGATCCCCTCCACCAATAAAATATGAACCAGTGAGGATCCCCTCCTCCACCAATAAACCATGCACCAATGAGGACCCCCTCCTCCACCAATAAACCATGCACCAGTGAGGATCCCCTCCTCCACCAATAAACCATGCACCAGTGAGGATCCCCTCCTCCACCAATAAAATATGAACCAGTGAGGATCCCCTCCACCAATAAAATATGAACCAGTGAGGATCCCCTCCTCCACCAATAAACCATGCACCAATGAGGATCCCCTCTTCCACCAATAAACCATGCACCAGTGAGGACCCCCTCCTCCACCAATAAAATATGAACCAGTGAGGATCCCCTCCACCAATAAAATATGAACCAGTGAGGATCCCCTCCTCCACCAATAAACCATGCACCAATGAGGACCCCCTCCTCCACCAATAAACCATGCACCAGTGAGGATCCCCTCCTCCACCAATAAAATATGAACCAGTGAGGATCCCCTCCACCAATAAAATATGAACCAGTGAGGATCCCCTCCTCCACCAATAAACCATGCACCAATGAGGACCCCCTCCTCCCGCAATAAAACATGCACCAGTGAGGACCCCCTCCACCAATAAACCATGCACCATTGAGGACCCCCTCCTCCACCAATAAATAATGAACTGCTGGGGACCTCCTGCACCAATAAACCATGCACCATTGAGGGCCCCTCCTCCACCAATAAACCATGCACCAGTGAGGACCCCCCCCCCCCTCCTCCATTAAACCATGCTCCAGTGAAGACCCCCTCCTCCACCAATAAATTATGAACCAGCAAGAACCCTCTCCTCCACCAATAAATTATGAACCAGCAAGAACCCTCTCCTCCACCAATAAATCATGGACCAGTGAGGACCCCTCCTCCACCAATAAACCATGCACCAGTGAGGACCCCCTCCTCCACCAATAAACCATGCACCAGTGAGGACCCCCTCCTCCACCAATAAACCATGCACCAGTGAGGACCCCCTCCTCCACCAATAAATCATGGACCAGTGAGGACCCCCCTCCACAAATAAACCGTGCACCAGTGAGGACCCCTCTTCCACCAGTAAAACATGAACCAGTGAGGGCTCCGCCTCCACCAATAAATTATGAACCAGTGAGGAGATCTCGTCCATCAATAAACCCATCTTTTTAGCTGACCAATCAAGGAGCAGGTTTCTGTCATCTGATCATGGTGTTGCTACCCCTCAGCTGTATAGCAGCCATATCATGGGAAGAACATTGTTAGTAGCATTGTTTATGGAAGTAGCATTGTTTTTCAGTGAATAAATGACAACATGCACAATCAAATAAACTCAGACCAATATTTTATGAAACGGCTAAAAAAGCATGATGTATACAATGAAATGTAGAAAACAAACATGTCAAGCCAAATGCATAGGTACCCTAGTCCAGCATGATTGTAACCGCCATCATGACATGTTGTTGTTGTTGACAGCCAGAATGTATGTAGATCATTGAGGACATAAATCAGTAAAGTTAATAATTTAGTGAGTCATGCATTGTAACCTTACTGAGTCTGGTGTGGACCAGAGTTTCAGTTTAACCAAAGTTTCAGTTTAACCAAAGTTTCAGTTTAACTTTTTCATGTATCAAACCGGTTGGCGCATGAACTGGTCCTGTACATGTGTTACCTTGGCAATTAAAAAACTCCTAGCCCGTGCATGTACAATGTACCCAGGTCTGTGGCATTACACTAAGCCAACAACTGTGTTGACACCTCCCAAATGCACCACACCCCAACCTGCTCCGTAACCACACAACCCACCCAACCCACCCATAACACCAAAATGTAATATAGTGTTGTCCCTATATAAGTGAAATAGTTCTATGTAGCCAGCGCGGTACACCGTTACACCCATCTCGTTACATAATCTGGCATTCTTAACCTGTGCAAAAATGAACACACCAGACTCAAGGTTACATTGCATGACTCACTAAATTATTAACGCTTTAACTGCAGACATACACAAGTGTGATGTTTGACAGTTAAGAGCAAAACAGATTAGGTACTGGTATGTATTTATGTTTGGGTTTTCTCATCCCATTTGACAATTCTCCTAGGAGTCATTAGGTTTGTGTATATACTTCAAGTCCATGCTGCCATCACTGAAATATGCCCCACCTTGTCACATTATAGTGACACCAGGCCAACTAGTCCTGTTTCCTTCCTTTGAATTCTTGGTGCTGAGAGAACCACAAGTATCGGTACCACTTTTAAAGCCTTGTCCTGACCAGGATTTGATCCCATCTCACCCGGCATTGTGGCAGATGCTCTTAAAATTAGGCAGCCAAAGTGGTTAAAGTTCAAGTGGAAAGATCCCTACTGAATTAAACAATGGCAGCAACAAAATCTTCATGGCATCATGACAAGAAAACAGGCTTCATAACCTGTCTGTTTTTATTTTCCATGGTTATTTACAAACATAAATCAGGTTCTTTTTCAACTACAATACATGAATGAAAAGAAATGTGAACTTGCTATGCCACTGTCAAATCCCTCATCTAGCAATACTTCATGTACAACCAATCCTTTTATACCAATCATAATGGCTCAGTGACTAGACTTGGAGGAGGAATTTCCACCTAGAGCATAATACTGCCAGTCCATGCAACAGGCTAAAGTCATTAATCTTTGTATGTGCGCCACACTTCATCGATTTCTTTACTTATTTATTTATTTGATAGGTGTTTCAATGCAGTACTGAAGAATATTTCACTTGCACAACGGCGGCAAGCATGGTGGTGGGAGGAAAGCAGGCAGCGCCCGCAGGAAAATCACAACCATCTAGAGGTTGCTGGCAGCCCTTCCAACGTACAGCTAGAGAGGAAGCCAGCATGAGCTGGACTTGAACTCACAACAACCGCATTGGTGGGAGGCTCCTTGGTCATTGCGCTGCACTGGCATTCTACCCCCGCCCCCCCCCCCCCCACTCCTTTGGCCACGGAGGCCCCACGTCCTTTAAAAAAAGACAAGAAATAATCTAACCTCAGTTATTTCGGACAAAAGAGAGATGGAAACAGGCTTTAACATTCACAGCCATTCTATTGTGACATGTGGTTAATCAACTTTTAATCTATGATCATTAGATTAGAGGCCATGTGATACACCATGTCAGAGGAACCAGAAACACAACGTGGTATCCCACACCTATATGGCTCACAGGCAAAACAGTGCCAGTGACATCAGTGGAAGCAGCTGTATGTCTTCCCCATTTACAAAAATAACTTGCGCTTGATTGGTTAAAAGTGACATCACAAAAATAAAATGGTATGTATTCCTTAATCTGCTTACCTTACACTTCATCAATGCATATATGCATGTGTTCTGGTGTTGTCTTTTCTTTTAACTAAGACCTGCTCACTCTGAATGCAGACCGCTATAAAAGTGGTCAATGCAGGTGCTTGAAGACAACTAGCAAACTGTTCTGCCACGGAAGAGTGTGTTTTCACAACCTGACTTGCAATGCTTTACTAAGTTACCAATGTTTCTACAATTATATGATTTAATACACAGTGTTTAGAGACAACTACACATGCATTACAGCAAGGTGGGCCTACCCATTCACAAAGCACATACCTAATGCAGGGAATACTGACATAGTTAACCCAACCATTAACCAACATAAATAGGAGGACAGACTAGACAAAATGCAAACCATGACAAAGCAGTTGTGTTAACTCAGACTGGGTACCAAGGCTACGAAAGAGCTCACCCATAGGAGACACACGAATGCAAGACTTCAGCTCAAAACGTAAAGAGCTCAAAACATAAAGTACTTAAACATTTACCTCAATAAGGATTTAAATGCAGAAAAGAGACGCGAACTCAGGAATGTAGTCATTTACGGTAATTAACATACATACAAAGTATCAACGATGGAGCGTCAACAACCATCCCTGATATTCACTAGAACATTGCTTACCCTGTTGTTGGACACTGACACAATATGGGAGTAAGTAATGCCATTAGCTATGCCTGTACTTCTAGGCGAGCTAAAAATCATTAAATACATGTAGCATGGTGTTATTAGAAACAATGTTCAGTTTCAATCGCACTACTTTAGCCTCCATGAAGCAAACTTATGTTTCACCTTCTTGCATTGACATAGAAGATAGCCTTAGTTATCTCCCTTAGTCCGGAGAATGTAATCTCTGAGTTACCTCCCTTAGCCACTAGAATATAATACATAATTATATATCTGTACATGAATGTATAAGACATATATGCCATAAATCCTTGTTGTATATACAAAAATTTACATTCACATGTATAATTTACATTCACATGTATTCACATGAACCTTGGAGAATAAGACATTTTCTAATCTTTGTTTAAGTCAACATCTAGTTTTCAGGGCGCTGGGAATTATTGAATTCAGAGATTTTAAAATGTCCCATACCAAAAGGAAGACTTGCAAAATTTATCTCCATAATTCAACACTAAAAACTTGGTCACTCATTAAAAAAAAGACATTCAGGTAGTTAATAGGGCACCATAGATACACATGAATTCCTGCTTTGAATATGCATGAACAATCAGTACTTGTCTCTCTCAGTCGCACATTTGCCTATTTACATTTTGACCTTTTCAGTAAACGTTACACCACTTACACAGTTTAACAAGAACAAATTTGCACCAGCTTCAACATCTCAGAAAATAACAATGTTATCTTGCCCTCAGGCCACTTGATATATGTATGGTTCATGTTGAACAAGAGGCAATGAAAACCGACTGACCGACTGGCAGAACAACCTAAAGAGATCGTTTAACAAACCCATAAGTGGCATTTCCATATCTATAATGACCTAAACATTTGCCCCAAAAGGTCACTTTTTAGAGGCAAATAAATGTCATAATATATGACTTTTGGTGCTGAAACGAACACATCTTCAGTAGGATATCACCCAAACTTCAAAGCAAAACCCCTTTCTAAGATCAATAGAATGAATGAATGCTTGGGGTTTTATGCCGTACTTAACAATTTTTCAGTCATATGATGACAAAGAGTCATTACTTCTGTGTACATTTTAACGTGTCTCCTTGAGTAGGGCCGAGTCCATGCCAAAGTGCTTCCGCCACAGAAGCATCATGCCTATCACACCACACATGACACCCCACCCTGTCACATCATACTGACACCAGACCAACAAGTCCTGTTTCCTAGCTTTAAGCCCTCAGTGCTGAGTTCCAAGCGATGCAGCAACAAAAACCATTTTTAAAGTCTTTGGTATGACCCGACCAAAATTTGATCCCGGGTCTCCAGACTTCGAGGTGGATGTTCTAACCATTATGCCACCGAAGCGGTCTAAGATCAATAGAACTTTCAAAACTAGGTAAAATGCACAACTTGCTCATGGGGAAACTTTACATCGCTTACATTATATGGTCTGATCCATCCTCACCAGATACAATTTAATAAATAGAACAATTCATAGTCAAAAATATCATGTTTTCATGATGGCGTACTGTACATACATGTAGATGGAGAGAATGATCCGAGAAAAGCACTGTGACTGCTGCATGTACTGTACATGTGTCTGGCGAACCACAGCCAATGCCCGACTCCCCTGGAGCTGTACATGTGTCTGGCGAACCACAGCCAATGCCCGACTCCCCTGGAGCTGTACATGTGTCTGGCGAACCACAGCCAATGCCCGACTCCCCTGGAGTTGTACATGTGTCTGGCGAACCACAGCCAATGCCCGACTCCCCTGGAGCTGTACATGTGTCTGGCGAACCACAGCCAATGCCCGACTCCCCTGGAGCTGTACATGTGTCTGGCGAACCACAGCCAATGCCCGACCCCTCTGGAGCTGTACATGTGTCTGGTGAACCACAGCCAATGCCCGACTCCCCTGGAGTTGTACATGTGTCTGGCGAACCACAGCCAATGCCCAACTCCCCTGGAGCTGTACATGGCAAAACAAGCTGATTGGTGAACAGCTACAAGCATGACATTCTTCAACCTTTTCGCATGTTTGCAAGGCGTTCAGACATATTCTGAAAATATTATTCTGTGTACGCTGATAAAATTGAACTTTATGTGAAGCTTCGAAATAGGCCAATCCAGCCAATGTAGTTTTGTATCCAAAATGTGCATAAACTCCATTGAAAGTTGCTCTTTCATATGCGAAAAGGTTGAGAAATTGTGGAAGTCAGAATTTTGTCTGAGTCCCGGGAATGAGAACCCCTCCCTGATGTTCAGGGAATGCTGGAACTATCGGGTGATGTCTTTCTGCGTGGGAGGACGGTGAATGTTGTTACGTTGTACAGCCTGAACCAGCCAATCAATACCCTCATCCACACCATCCCTGTAAACAACAAGACGGTTAGTTGATTGCTTGAATCCTTCCCAAAGACAAACAAAATAAATGCTGAATGGTTGAGTCTTGACATTGGCGATGCAAGACCTTTAGGCTAAATGTGATGTCTTGGCCAAGCTATACTGATTTACATATTGTTTGTGTTCAACCCTCAGCAAATATATTTGCTTAAATCACGTTGATCTGGTCCAAATTTGCACCCAAACCAGGTATATCTGTACCCAAACCGCGTATATCTGCACCCAGACCAGGTATATCTGCTTACACCTTGTATACCTGCTCCCAAACCAGGTATATTTGCTTACGCCTGGTAAACCTGCTCCCAAACTAGGTGTATTTGCTTACGCCTGGAATATCTGTTCACAAACCAGGTATACTTGCACCCAAATCAGGTATATTTGCTTAAACCAGACATATCTGTTCAAATTCCAGGTATATTTGTCCCTGAAGCAGGTAATCAGTCTGCGTACCAGGTATATTTAACCCAAACAAGACATATCTGTTCCCCATCCAGGTATAATTAGACTATATTCCAGGTGTCTTTTCCCTGTATACATGAACAAGGTAACAAGTCCACAAATCAGGTATCTTTGCTGCAACCCCCACTCTGGCCCACACCAAATAAATATTCCCACCACATGCATGCAGAAGGTAATTTGTACCCAAACTAGGTATATTTACCCTCAAAACAGGTATATTCGCGGAGTACTTACCCCTTCAGAGCAGAAACACCTGCCATCATACACTCACGGTGACCAATCAAATGTGAGCTTTCTCGGAATATTTTCCTAACATCACCAACTGTCATACAACCCTACAATAACAGGAGAGTATGTAATTGTCTATTTGCTCTTTACCACCATACCAGTACTGAATGACTTTTCACATTTACCACAGTAGTCAATCTACAAGTGGAATAAATCAGATCGCCCGGAGGTAACCAACGAAGCCATATTGGGGCAAGACAAGTAGTCTTAGCCACAGGAATGTCACTGACCACTTTTTGCCCCCAAGGGCCCACACACAATGAGAACGGGGTAATCGAGACATTCCTTGTTAAGTGCCAGGACAGTAACGCACGGTTGGAATTGCTCAACATTGTCATGATGCAGAGCCTACATGTACATCCTGCTCCCGGAACAAAGAAATAAGAAACAGACAAATCCAATATTGTCCTGTGGACTAGGGCAATTATCTTCAAGTGTTACAAATGTGTTACAATGTGTTACAAAAATGAGCTTCTGCTGGCTCCCTTCCAAGAAGTCTATAGTTTAATGCAATCTTTAAGAGTCTACATGTATATTAAATCTAGAATGAGGACCAACTGTGGAGACAAATGCATGCTGTGTGCATGTACATTTGCTCGGGCTTATACAATAAAACAAATTTTATTTATTTATAAACTTCATAAATTTATTTACTGAACAACTATTCACTGAAAAATTCAAACATGTGACTTCACTTAATTAGAACTAAACTGTGACAAAAACATAATGCTCTTTTCAGTTTGAGGTTTCCTCCCTCCATAACATTGTATTCACTCAGTGATGTTTGTCACATCAACTGGTCGAATTCAACAAGTGGAATGAATACTGACAGGTACATTTCATAAGCCCCTTTTCAAATCACGATGTGATTTGTCAAATGCTACAATCGCATGAAATGTTATGTTAAACTCGTCAAATTCAACTTGACAATCACACTGAATGAACGCCTCTTTTAATTGTTATGCCACTCATATTACCTCTAAATCCTGTTTGTTGGCCAGCATCAACAGTGGTACTCCAGCTAGAGCTTCATTTGTGATCAGCAAGTCTGAGGAAAAGAATATGAAACATAAACAGTGGCAGTCCACCCAGAGCTTCATTTGTAATCAGCAAGTCTGGGGAAAAGAACAAGAAACCTCAACAATGGCAGTCCACCCAGAGCTTCATTTGTGATCAGCAAGTCTGGGAAAAGAACATAAAAGTTTGTGAATCTGTACTCAAACATCATTTCCAAAACGTTCATGATAAACCTGTAACAATGCTACCATACACAGCATTATGCTACTACAGTACACGGCATTATGCTGCTACACTACACGGCATTATGCTGCTACACTACACGGCATTACGCTGCTACACTACACGGCATTACGCTGCTACACTACACAGCATTACACTGCTACACTACACAGCATTACACTGCTACACTACCCACCATTACGCTGCTACACTACACGGCATTATGCTGCTACACTACACGGCAAAGCATTATGCTGCTACACTACATGGCATTAAGCTGTTACACTACATGGCATTATGCTGCTACACTACACGGCATTACGCTGCTACACTACACAGTATTACACTGCTACACTACACAGCATTACACTGCTACACTACACAGCATTACACTGCTACACTACACAGCATTACACTGCTACACTACACACCATTAGGCTTCTACACTACACACCATTAGGCTGCTACACTACACGGCATGACGCTGCTACACTACACAGTATTACACTGCTACACTACACAGCATTACGCTGCTGCACTACCCACCATTACGCTGCTACACAACACAGCATTACACTGCTACACTACACCCTTAGGCCTCTACACTACACGGCATTACGCTGCTACACTACACAGCATTATGCTGCTACACTACACAGCATTACACTGCTACACTACATGGCATTATGCTGCTACACTACACACCATTACGCTGCTACACTACACACCATTATGCTGCTACACTACACACCATTACGCTGCTACACTACACACCATTACGCTGCTAGACTACACAGCATTATGCTGCTACACTACACAGCATTACATTGCTACACTATATGGCATTATGCTGCTACACTACACACCATTACGCTGCTACACTACACTACACACCATTACGATGCTGCACTACACACCATTACGCTGCTGCACTACCCACCATCACGCTGCTACACTCCACAGCATTACACTGCTACACTATACGGCATTATGCTGCTACACTACACACCATTATGCTGCTACACTACACACCATTATGCTGCTACACTACACTACACACCATTACGCTGCTGCACTACCCACCATTACGCTGCTGCACTACCCACCATTACGCTGCTGCACTACCCACCATTACGCTGCTACACTCCACACTATTACACTGCTGCACTACCCACCATTATGCTGCTACACTCCACAGCATTACACTGCTAGACTACATTATACACTGCTACACTACACTATACACCATTATGCTGCTACACTACACACCATTACGCTGCTACACTACACAGCATTACGCTGCTCAAACACAGGGATAAATTGCTGTTCCACACACACAACTGTAAGCCAGGTAAGACAAACATGAATAGAACCTCAGTAATTCAACTGATGTATTTATTTATTTTACTGGTGCAAATCTCCACACCTTGTTGACAATATCAATGACACAGACAGAAGACAGTAAGGAATTTATCCACACGTGGATACAAACAAGGGTAAGTGTGTTAATTGGGAAGTACACTCCAGAAGTAACACTTAAGACTTCTGAACTAGAAAGGATGCCTACTAAATTGAGGTTCAGACAAGAAAATGTTTGTATTTATTTGTTATAAATATTTCCAAATGTTTCAAGTTCTGGTACAAATATCTCAAACAATTCAGTTCTGGCCACTTGTAATCAATGTACAAATTCTTAATAATTAAATTTGCTTCCTAAAACAGGCCACACATCATCAGTTGCTGATAAGACAATGTCTCCTTACCAAATGCTTGTTTGGACTCCCTTATTCTCTCTCGATCTGAGGAGTCCACAATATAGATGACAGCATGGGACTCAGCATAGTACTGTAACAGACAAGGTAAAGAAGGAAGTCAGGGTACTGTAATGGACAAGGTAAAGAAGGAAGTCAGGGTACTGTAACAGACAAGGTAAATAAGGAAGTCAGAATACTGCAACAGACAAAGTAAAGAAGGAAGTCAGAATACTGCAACAGGCAAGGTAAAGAAGGAAGTCAGGGTACTGTAACAGACAAGGTAAAGAAGGAAGTCAGGGTACTGTAACAGACAATGTAAGGAAGGAAGACAGAATACTGTAACAGACAAAGTAAAGAAGGAAGTCAGAATACTGCAACAGACAAGGTAAAGAAGGAAGTCAGAATACTGCAACAGACAAGGTAAATGAGGAAACCAAAGCACTGCAACAGACAAGATAAAGGGGGAAGTCAGAATACTACAACAGACAAGATAAAGGGGGAAGTCAGAATACTGCAACAGACAAGATAAAGGGGGAAGTCAGAATACTGCAACAGACAAGATAAAGGGGGAAGTCAGAATACTGCAACAGACAAGATAAAGAAGTCAGAATCCTGTAACAGACAAGGTAAAGAAGGAAGTCACAATCCTGTAACAGACAAGGTAAAGAAGGAAGTCAGAATACTGCAACAGACAAGATAAAGAAGGAAGTCAGAATACTGTAACAGACAAGGTAAAGAAGGAAGTCACAATACTGTAACAGACAAGATAAAGAAGGAAGTCAGAATAATGTAACAGACAAGGTAAAGAAAGAAGTCACACTACTGTAACAGACAAGATAAAGAAGGAAGTCACAATACTGTAAGATAAGGTAAAGAAGGAAGTCGGAATACTGCACCAGACAAGATCAAAATGAAATCCTGAACACAGATTCATTTTAATAGTTTGTTCCCATTCACAGCATCGTTTGAAGCCAATTACATTCTGTAGTACACTTGATGACAACTGTTTGACCATATATTAATAGTCCATTCCGTTCCGTTACCACAACTATGGTGGACTGTGCACAGAGAAAGTGTCTACACATGCCAGTGCATAACGTAAAGATGTGTCTGACCTTATCCCAGAGTGACTGCAGCTCTTCTTGACCTCCCAAGTCCCAGAAGTTGAGCCGTGTTGAGCCGATGTCAATCTTACCAACTGTAACAGAAAACACAGCTATATTATTTCAGCCTATACATACGGCCAAATACAACAGGTTTAGTCGACAAGATGTACATGTATTGTAGGCTTCATGCCCAATCATCTGTTGTCAAATTGTATGTTTTGCTTCCAAGTTGTATCTTTCTCTCTTTTTCTTTTTAAGCTGTTCATATCATTTTTTTTTCATTAATACATGAATTAGCTTAGAGTCACCCAACCTGGTCATGTGACTGATCTAAAGATTTGTGAGAAGTAAATTTTATCAAAATTAGCGTTTGTAATAAAAATAACAGTCCATTCACACATCAATTCACATATCCTTCCACACATCCTTCCACGCATCCATTCACACATCCGTCCACACATCAATTCACACATCCATTCATATATCCTTCCACACATCAATTCACACATCCTTTCGCACATCCTTCCAAACATCAATTCACACATCAATCCACAAATCCTTCCACACATCAATTCACACATCCTTCCACACATCAATTCACACATCCATTCACATATCCTTCCACACATCAATTCACACATCCATTCATCTTCTATAATCCTTTGTAAATCATTTAACTCCTTCAAATAACACAGAAAACCCTACTATTGAGGCCAACAGTCGTGGTGACCTTGGATAAGTTCATGGCCTTGTACTTCTTGTTGAATTTGGTCTTTGTCTGTTCCAAGTAGGTCTGAAAATAAAACGTCTCATATTATTAACATTAGTGGATATGATTACGGCTTCAGATTGAGAAACCCTGGATACCCGGGTAATGAACATGTCAAACTGAAACGTGGTTACAGTAGTTAAACTCAGAAGGGACAAAAGATAAAATACTGGTGTTTTCACCTCAAGTATTCTCATCCATGTCATACCATACTGCCTGAAGGCAAATAGAAAAAAAAGTATCCTTCCAACTTCATCCAGAAAACAAGTATTTCACTAGTTTCAAGACATTGATTGTTTTATTTATCTGATTGGTGTTATACGCCATACTCAAGAATATTTCACTTGTATGACGCCAGCCAGCATTAGGCTGGCAGGAAACCGGGCAGAGCCTGGAGGGAACCCAAGTCCATCCGCTGCCTGCTCAAAAATATTGTTTGGTGTCAAGTGTGTATGCATGTATGTGTGTTTACTTGGGTCTTTATGTCACAGTCAACAATTTTTCATTCACCTGACAATGAAGAATTATGTCTAGTGTGTATGAGCCACCTATCTATACTATGTAATACAAGAGTGGGCTGTAACTTTTGATCACTAAAGACACACAAGGGGTGAATTTGTACATTTCCCCTGCACTCACTTTTTGCTGACCAAGACCAGTCCGTAATACTCATGTGGCCATTTGCACACTCTAATGTTTGTTGAGATCCATTTGTCTTGCACCAATATGGTGTGTATTATTTGTACATCACATGTGGAATAAGTTGCTAAACCTCTAAAACTTACTGTCATTGTATAAGTAAAAATATCTTGAGTATAGAGTTCAGTAACAATACAAATAAATACAATGTACATTTTTTGTCAGATCTAGGATTGTAATAACGGTATCTGACTGAACTTAAGCTTGGTCCAATACTGTTCCTAAGATGTGGGTAGCCTAATTATTGACAATATTGCTAAGAAAACTACAACTTTGATAACTCTACTTAAGTTCATGATCTCGTGCTACATGTAACTATCGAAAAATTGTTCTTGGCTCTGCATGAAATTTGGTAGGCCTATTCATACTTTTGCAGTGATGTCATAGCTGTCATAGATGTCATAGCCAATCATCAACACATTCTTTGGTCACACGACTAAAGTGCTGGAGGAAGGGGTTAGCACGACAGCCAAGCACAATGACCGGAAGCTTCCCACCAATGCAGTGGCTGTAAGTTCAAGTCCAGTTCATGCTGGTTGCCTCTGGCCATATGTATGGGGACCTGCCAGCAACCTGTAGATCACTGTAGGTTTCCCCCAAGCCATCTTTCCTCCCACCATGCTGGTCACTGTCATATGAGTGAAATATTCTTTAGCGCGGCAGAAAACACCAATCAAATAAATACACAAAGTACCAGAGGTGAAAATAAAGGAATTTAACCCAGGTGAGATAGGTAATGAAGTAGATCTTAGCATAAAAAATGACAAAATGATAGAACCAGGGTGCTCGAAAATATCAACAAAAAGGGGAAAATAAAAATAACTTACGGTTTTCCCTGCATTATCAAGTCCCAAAATCAAAACGAAATATTCGTCTTTCTGGAACATGTACTTCCACAAACCGGAGAGGAGGGCGTACATCTGAAAGACGAAATCTTCAAAAGTTATCACACGAAATCGTAATGGTTTTTGAGAGAATCTATACTACAGCTGTCAAAGCCCATATGACGTTGTTGTTGTTGTTGTTCTTCGCCCTTACTTCCAATGGATAAAAGCGGTAAAATCATTGAACTGGTAAAATTTAACAATCCATTCTACCTCATTTCTAACTTTGGTACAAACCTTTAGTAAAACCTAGCAGGCCCTTTAGGCCTGCTACACGGAATCCCCAACAATTCTCAAATTTATGAGATCATCTGGATCATGCTTACGTCAACATCCGACTTCCGACTACAACGTGAATTACAAAGGGAGTTAACTGTAAAAAGGGTACAGAAATAAATGTGACTGTAGAGTTGCTTCCCTTTGGCCATATACCACATACACGTCTGACCGTCGATTCGGGTTTGTACGAAACAAAAATGGTAAGACTTGCGTATTTATGGGCCATTTAATTTTACAATTGATATTTCAAATCATGTCAACTATATGTACGTACGACCACATTGGTAAATGGTAGGCCCCAGTATATATGCCCTATATAAGAAAAACGAAGCATAAAAATAAAAAAAACCGTAGGAATGAAGATTAAAAATGAAATCTGATTTTCTCTGAACAATGTTAACATGTTATCAGCGCGTGAATTGTTTACTGTTACGATTACTTTGTTATCATTTCAAGCGCGCGGGTAGGTGGGTCTGAATGTTTGAGGCGTTGGGTTAGCTCCCTTTTATCAGCGGCCCAAAGGGTCACGCCACAACATTCTCGTTGTCCTCCACTCTACTTAAAATAAAATGTTCGTATTATAAAAAAAAATAACAAACAACTATACGCTAGCAGATGCCTTTTCTTTTAGCATTTTGTTATTTAGCAAATCATCTTATCTTATGTAGGTTTGGTGATAATTAAAAAGGGGTTTTCATTTGTTCATTGTCAGGTTTGTACCCGCAGACATACACGTACATGTATACGAATTTAGTAAAAACACGTATTGTCATTCTTAATAAATGATTCTTCTGCTTTCAAACTTCGATGTATACAAATTGCATAAAAGCTTTTTTAGTTGATTGGCTTTGCACTAATGAAACATACAAGTTACCGTGCGTGCAACCAGTAGAATAAATACCGTGTCTTAAGCTTTACAGACTGTGAGTTTACATGAGGTTTCCTCCCACCATAATGCTGGCCGCCGTCGTATAAATGAAATATTCTTGAGTACGGCGTAAAACACCAGTCAAATAAATAAATAAATTCACATGAACCTTTCTGGGCCTACCCAATATTAGTTCCGCTTTCCGATGCTTTTCTTCAACATTCATGTTGACAAGTCTTGAGCAAGCTTATATACACATGTGACTGGTGTCTCCTTATCACACGCAATCTGACAGTTCGGTATATAGTGCCTCTGACTGGAGAGTCACAGGTGCGCGCTATCTTCCGTTATTGTATATGGTGTGAACAATCGCGCAAGTTCAAAGGTCACCCGAATCACACTATTACAAACAATTGAATCCGTAACATTATAGTATGTCCTGACTTGCTCAGTTTTATCATTTTGCGGCGATATCGTTGAGAAGAGGTGGGAATTGGGTCAAAATTTGACAAAAGCTGGATCACGATTAAAGCATATAGATAAGAGTGGTTTGATATTGTCATAAATATCGTTTGATCTATATCGCAAGATATTCCTTGTCACAAAATACCTACATAATAAAATCCCCCTTAACACCCTTTGATACACTCGACCTGAGAGTAAGCTGACAGACACTTCCTGGGTTTTCTTTGTGGTTCCTTCTTATTAAGATTATCGTGCATATGTGTAAGAAGTTTCACGTAGACCAGGTCCATAAAGATCCAACTAGTGACTGCTCTAATATGTATCTATGCGCTGATTACACTATTCATATAGTTGTTATACGGGCCATCAATTCTTGAATACAATGCTCCGTTCACGTTTGACTATGCAAGGCGCAGTTACAAGTAGGTTGAGATATAAGCGTATAGGTTCATGTTTGAGTACGTTGGTGCATTCACATGTGTGGATTTACATAGGTTCAGGTTGCGATGCATCCGTTCACTCGCGTAAGGTTGGACATATAATTAAGTGTATACAGCTGTACGTTCGTGATTGAATACACCAGTACACTCATGTACATGTAAGACAGGTTATAGCTTTAACGTGATATATAGGTTTATGTCAACATATCAGTACGCTCATGCCAGGTAAGATTTATTTATTTATTTGACAGGTGCTTTACGTCGTACTCGAGAATATTTCACTTATACGACCGTGCGGCTTGCATTCTGATCAAAGGGAACTGGACAGAAACTCACAATGATGGTATTGGAGAGATTCTCCTGGCATTAACGTGGGAATGCATCTCGCTAAAGCACTGCATCGGTTCTTACAAGGCGATTCTGGAATATAGAAATAGCTTTACAAAAGCAAACGTACTAGTTTTTGTGTTCATTGGCTAGTATACTAACCACTCGGCTATGGAGGCCGTTAGGGTTCCGGTAGTCATAAACATATATAAACGTTGAAAATAAAGGGTTCTGTGAGCGTCGTAAAGACGTATTGTTGTTCCACATAGAATCAGCCTCCTTTTGACGCCAGTCAGTGTCTGTATATTCATCTCCACATAAACACGTTCAAACCACAATCTACAGGCAATGCAATGTATAATCATGTGTACACGTGTATACTGGAAATCCAGCTAATTTGTTCTAAATGTGGAATATGTGTGTTTATTTGGTTACCTACTTATTTTTATTTATCTAACAGTAGCTAATTAGTTATATTTAGTTGATAATTGTATCTTTTTCAAACGGTGGCCCCATTCTATTTTTAAAAAAATAGTGCACCTCGCTGAGGCTGCATTGCAAAATTCTCGATGTGGTATAAGGGGAAGCGAGAAAATATCAACTGGAATGGATTCGCACATGCAGATGGGTCGAGCATAACTTCAGTCTTACCTTGTAGCTATTGAAGTCTTGGCATTAAATTAATAACTCTATAGACACCAGGGATATAAATCTGGGATCTCTCATGCCTATACATAAAACTAGAGCAAAAACTAATGGGTTCCTGCATGAGTGCACGCATGCTCGTGCATACATATATAGCTGTTTATTAAACATCGGTGATGCACCGATAGTCATAACACAGTCCTGTATCACGAATCTGATATCACTGTTAATGTAACTAAACAAAGCACTGCATACAGAAATAACTTCATACAAACAAATATGCTAGTTTTTGTGTCTGTTTTTATTTCGACTGGCAATTATCATTTGACCAATGTTTATTTGTAACTAAACTGATAATTTTTTTTACTCTGTGCAACATACTAACGTCCAGGGCAAAACTCGTTCATGCAGATGCACAGTGTCGTATACAACCTGGTGTGGTGTGGTGTGGCGGTCTAGCATATATCGATGTTTAGGGTGGTACCGTGCTCTGTACATCGTGACACAGCCTGGTATACAACCTGGTGTGGTTTGGCGGTCTGGCATATATCGATGTTTAGTGTGGTATACTGTTGTATACAACGCGACACAGCCTGGTATACAACCTGGTGTGGTTTGGCGGTCTAGCATATATCGATGTTTAGTGTGGTATGCTGTTGTATGCAACGTGACACAGCCTGGTATACAACCTGGTGTGGTTTGGCGGTCCAGCATATATGTTTAGTGTGGTATACTGTTGTATGCAACGTGACAAAGCCTGGTATACAACCTGGTGTGGTTTGGCGGTCTAGCATATATCGATGTTTAGCGTGGTACCGTGTTCTGTACAACGTGACACAGCCTGGTATACAACCTGGTGTGGTTTGGCGGTGTAGTAAACATCGATGCTTAGCGTGATATCCTGCTATATGCAACGTGACACAGTCTGGTATACAACCTGGTGTGGTTTGGCGGTGTAGTAAACATCGATATTTAGTGTGGTATACTGTTGTATACAACGTGACACAGTCTGGTATACAAGTTGATGTGGTGTGGCGGTGTAAGTAAACATCAATGTTTTGCGTGGTACATCGATGTTTTGTTAGGTTGTATACAACCTCAAACAGCGTGGTATACAATCTTGTGTGGCGTGGTATACAGCGTGCGCCATGTGGTATATTTCGTAGTATACGTCACGGTTCAGTGCGATGAATAGCGTGGTATACAACCTGCCCATATTTACACTATTGTTTACATACATCGTGGTAGCGTTTATGTCGGATAAAGTGTGGTGTACTTCGTGGAATAAACGTGGTTCAACATATTGTATACAGATTGGTACACATCGTGTACAGTGAATATACTGAGTGGTATACAACTTGTTACAGTGAGTATACAGAGTGACATACAACTTGTTACAGTGAGTATACAGAATGACATACAACTTGCTAAAGTGAGTATACAGAGTGGCATGCAACTTGCTACAGTGAGTATACAGAATAGCATGCAACTTGTTACAGTGAGTATACAGAGTGACATACAACTTGTTACAGTGAGTATACAAAGTGGTATACAACTTGTTACAGTGAGTATACAGAGTGACATACAACTTGCTACAGTGAGTGTACAGAGTAGCATACAACTTGTTTCAGTAAGTATACAGAGTGACATACAACTTGTTACAGTGAGTATACAAAGTGACATACAATTTGTTTCAGTGAGTATACAAAGTGGTCTACAACTTGTTACAGTGAGTATACAGAGTGGCATACAACCCGTTACAGTGAGTATACAGGGAGGTGTACAGCATGTTATAATGAGTAAACAGAATGATGTACAACTTGATACGGTGAGTATACGAAGTGGTGTACAACTTGTTAAGTTGCGGTAAATGAAGCCGTATATCCACAAGGTATGTATAGTTATACCAAGGATGTGGGGACCAACCTGTGGGGAGCGATTGTCGTTCAATATTCTTTACTTTAGGCGTAAAACGGTACCGATGACAGGAAAATGAAAACAAGAGGGAAAGTACTGGAAGTTATTTCTGAATTCATGAATGGCGAAATCAAAAATATATATTTTGTAGTTCTACATTATACACAAGGCAGTCGTATTGTGGCAGGTAAAATGTCATTTTTTTTCAGCTTACAAATATAAACTGGTTAAGAATGCACAAATAAGATTGACAAATTCGCGTGAATATGAGGTCATCATAGGACACGTACGTGTCTATACATCACAATTTTTAATGCTCTTGTGTATTTGTGGTACTGAAAAAACACTTGGCAATGAGGGAATTGCAGTAGTTTGGCGTGCCAGTTTACACCGTCTTAAGGCACCACCTGTATTTTGACAGTCAGCCTGGATTGTCACTGTTTTATTTTTGGTCTACAGCCACGTAACCAGAGAGAGCATAAAATCCACGACTTAATTCAATTAAGATGTCAGATTAATTTACCACACTATCGCCGCTTCGCTTCACAAGTATTCAGATGAGGCCATTAGCTGAGGTGCAATCGGATAGGGGGCGTGTCTTATCCTTGGAGGGGCGGTGCCGCTCTGCGTGAGGCATCAAAAGGGGCAAATGGGCACTGACATGCCGTCTATTCTGTTTCGACCATAGCCCGGGTGAAATTAACCAGAAATTATGCGACGGAATAAATTACAATGACGTTTTCAATTTGTCGAATTTAGTGTGAAATTAAGCAGGCCGAGGTATGTAGATAACACAAGATGTCAACTGGGGCAGAGGTGATCGTTACAAGCGCCTGTCCTGCAGTGAAATCGACATCTCTTTGAGCCAGAACACATGATGTATTGGAAAGTGTCTGACTTGTTTCTGCGAAACACTGAACTAATCTTGAACTGGGCGGGAAGCATCAGTTGAACTTTCACACCTTACAGACTAGAGAGCTCTAAAGCCTTGACATATGGTGAAAGCGATTACCATGAGTTGTTCCCGTTAGTCAGTTAACGGTTTGTAACATGTAAGCAATCAGAGCAGCATGGGCTAATGCACCCATCCTCAAGCCACTCCCCACAGGTCGTATCGAAACAGGATCAAAACTTGCCCAACTGATCATGCACGGATAAAAATTATGCAAACTTTTTTCTTAAGCTGGTGCATGTATACGTACATACGTGCAAAAGGTATTTAACAGTCCATTGGTTTTTACAGCTTTTTTATAGTTTTTTTTTTTATATATATAGCATGCCTGGACAGCTGTGCATAATGCGCAGCCACATTGCATTGTTTCAGGTCTACTTCGCTGAAACTGTAGTTTCAAACTTTACCATTTGTATATGCACTGTATAAATGAAAACTCATAATTCTGACATCACATAAATGGTAAAAATGCGTCACACGCTTCGACGTGAAGATCACCAATCGCAAGATGAAAAATTACCGTAATTATGCATTTTTTTTTTGTGTGTTGTAGTGTTTCAGTTTTTGAGGGGCATGTGTAGAGGGTAACCCTATAGAATATACATGAAAACTTTCATCTCGATGCATTCACCTTACTTTCATTTCCAAACCTGTATACGTATATTTATGACCTATATATTTGCAAGACGCCCTGAACCCGACTAAGGAAATACACAAACATACAATTGTGTAACACCTGTTCAAATATTTATTATGAACTTGTATGGAAAAAATTAATACAATGTAAGGACGTTTGCAGCCTGAATACATGCAAAGAGTATCTCAAGACATGAAACCTGGCTTAGTTTTAAGCTATAGAGTCACAAGAATATAAAATTGCCAACATCCAAATATAAAATGTTGTACCACTGAGTAAGTATCAAGTGATGGGCATTGCGCTTTGCCGTGATACCTGCGTGTTAGACGTGTTTATTTCACATGTCAGCGGTGTGCATACGTCTCATCCCCTTAAATATTCGCCAAAAATGTTGTAATGGCATATGGAAGACGAGCATAATTTTGCTTCAGTTTACGTGTGGTTTGTTAATGTTATACAACATTGGAGGAATTCGACCAGGAAATCCTTGCTTCCCGAGTGTTTAGCCGGGTATGGTTGACATGCGTAACGCTGACTTTAGGGAAGTGTTCCAACATGTGCCGGTGTGTCGAGTTATCAATCATAGCGTGAGTTACACCAGGAAGAAGCTGGCCCAATTCATAAGATGTCCGCATGAGTCAGTATTGAGACGAGTCCTGACTCACATATATATACACATATAAAGTTATATCCACGATGCATATATATATAATGTGCCAGTATCCACACAAAACCTAATTTGTCAGTATATTATAAAGGTCGAAACATAATGTCCAACATCCAGTGTATCAAAAAGTCTTTAACACATGATGTACGAACGTCCAGACAAATATCAACACATATATAATGTATGTATATCGAAACGACCTAAAAACATTACGTACCAATATCGAGACAAACTATAACGCATTCAGGTACAACATGTCAGTATTGAGACAAGCTTTAATACATTCATGTACAATGTGTTAGTATTACGACACACTTTAACACATTTATGTACAATGTGCTCGTATCGAGACAAATTTAAATACATTCATGTACAATGCGTTAGTATTAAGACAAACGTTAGTACATTTACATGCAATGTGCTAGTACTGAGACAAACTTGAACACATATACATAATGTGCTAGTATCGAGACAAACTTAAATACATTATGTTCTATAGTATCGAAACGAACTTAAAACACGCATGTTTCCGTGTAGAGACAAAACAGTGAGTCAGTATCGAGACAACCTTTAACTATGGAGTTCAATATAGCTCGATGCTTTAACACATAATTTGCAAGTGTAAAGACAAACTGTAGCACAATACTGACCTATCGAGTTAATCTTAAATGCATGGTGTACAGCGGGAATAAAACATACGTTTTATTTAGTACAAGCCTAAATAAATCAGGAAATGCTTTGAACAATATAAAATATATTTACACTGTCTACATGTAAAATAATAATAATAAAGATGATTTACACGCCTTTAAAGTTTAAAGACTTGCTCTTCTGTATGTGTTATACACTCGATATAAACTACATATTATAGGGAAATGGAGGTGAACAAAGTTCACATGCGTAATGAATATTCCAGTGTCCTGATATGTGTATGTAATGGCATGCATGAAAGCATCCCTGAAGCTTATACACCGGTTCAGAAAGGTGTACTTAGAAGAAAATGGACAAGTATAAATTGTTTTAATGGAAAGAATCGGATTGTAAATAATCCACCCGACTGATTTGTCAAATACAGACAAGAACTCTGGCGCCTCGCTCCGCACCTAACCATATTATTATATCTCACTCTGTTGACGAGTCTCAAATACGTTTAATTGTCTCTGACTTTGTAGTTGAGGCCATTTGTGATTGGTCTAGGCTTACTTATTGTCAGGTTGTGGGAACGAGTCCAAATCAATGTCGATACCCCCATTCAACAGCTAATGTGAAGCAATACATAGGCCTCCGCTTTACTTGTCTCATGCGAAAGTATGCGGTATAAGAACTAAGCGGCCGCCAGCCCAGGTGTGCGCTAGACAGCCTGACGCCAGCCGTTTACACAAGAAATCACGGGTAAACAAGTGAGGTCTTAGACTTGCCCGTATTATATGGTTTTCTAAGGACTGTAGTACACATTGCGACAAAGACCGTATCAATAAGGGTCGTGTCAATGGGCCTGATCGCCTACACCCCCCGCCTTTCTGCCAGCCGTGCGAGGCGAACTCGTCTGCGAGCCCCGTCATTTTAGGGGCGGAGAGAGGTGATTGCTGTGGAATGTTTAGCGTATGGGGCCTCGGATTTCTCCCAAAGAGAGAATCTAGTCAGACACATAACTCTACTGCACTCCCCATTACAACCTCATCGTATATACATCAACCGCAAACTTTCTAACCAAGCCCCCATCCAACCACGTGCGGGTATATATCGTCAAACCCTTGTATATATTCTGGCCAGCGACTACAGAGGGAAAACGTATTAGCAGCACACGGAGTATCACATAGCGGTCTGTAGACACCACATGTGGAGGGAGACCCACGCTGTGGTTACACTAACTTTTCTTGCCATTAGAGAAACTCAACAGGTGCGAGAGTCTCTTACAGCCAAATAAACATCTATATTATGTCCACAGTGTGCAACGCCTCTGATAGTTAATTTCCAGCATCTCAAGATTACATGACTTGAAAGTTACCATGCATGTACTTGTATATTTGTAATTCTGGTTTTGCATTTTTCTTTCTCCTCTACACACTCCCTTATAATGTTATCTCATAATAAAGAAAAATGAAAACTGTCATGCAATAAATTATAAAAGAAAAAAACTTATTACGTGTTATGAAAAATAAACGGAAACAAATTATATCTTTCTTGGAACGGTACAGATCTAAGTTTAGGTCATATTGGTGTATATATTTATTTATAAGGGAAAGTTCTTGAGGTGAATGACATAAATTATTCCAGAAATGGGCTGAAATAGGGAGACCGAAAAATACCGAGGGTGGCATCTCTGCCATCAATGGTATTTCGAGATTAGATGTGTATAATTCACCTACTATACACACAAAATACACATGCGATGAAATCTAACACTAAAAATTGTGTTGTTTTCGTTCAATATAAAAATGTATTACCCCAACACAAGCATGTGTTAAATAAATGTGAAAAAACATGTCTGTCTTACAAATTAATAAAACACAAACTTGTGTTGAACCAAAATTAAGTAATTTGTCATCATGCGCACTTTACCTAACTTGTATTGGTACAACAACCAAAAATTTTTTTGTATTTTAACACAGGTATTGTGTATAAGATCAAACACATCTTGTGTTTAATTCTTTCAACACAAGACGTTGTGTTAATTCAACAGGAGACAGAGTTGTTATAATGAGACGCCAGACTTTTGTTGGAGAGAACATAATTTTGTGTTCATACCACACAAGTGCTTGTTGTATACATTACAGGACTATATAGTGCTGCCCTCTCTGCATTGTCAATCATTAATATATGAACACGTGGTATTTCGCATCACACATGTATACATCAATTCGCTGATGCCAGTTCCAGTCTCAAACACATATAAAACTTGCTTTATACTGTGCTTTACTCCATCAAAGAGATACAATTGTACATTTCATTTCACTGCGGCCAGTTTTAGTTTCAAACACATGTAAAACTTGGTTTATACTATGCTTTATTCCATCAGAGTGATATAATTGTAGGTATGTAAAATATTGTATAATTTCTCTGTGTATTGAATGAATCAGAATATGAATTTCAGCAAACCATACTAACTAAATATAGCTAGACGAGAGGATTGGTGATGACGTCATGCATGATGACGCGACGGGATGACCAGTCACGATGCATGACGTATCACACCACAAATATAGATGAGTGACTATATCTATATTAACACCTGCAGGAAATTTATTTCCCCACTTCAAAACCAAAAAATCCGCAAATGAAAGAAAGGTAAAGTTTTTAACGTGTAATTGACAAAAAATGAGCTGAAACTTTCAGAAATCCAAGTTATACATTTAAGTCTATAACGGAAAAAATATACAATTTCTATGTAGTTTCTATATTTTTTTACAGCTGTTCACGTATACAACTTACATATATGCTAATTTGTTCCATACATCCATATGGTGTAAAATGAACCGTATGGATCATGCACATTTTATCATTTACTTGACCTGCACTTCCATGTTATACTTATGAAAAGGCCAATCAATGCAATATTGAATTTGCGTTTCCCTCTCTCGCGAACGATGTTATGTGGCTGGATATGTGACGATGTATGGCAAATGATGAAACAAAAACTGATGTTGTTTGACTTGCATAACGCTTCGACGGCTTCGACGCTACGAAGTGTACACTTTGAATAACAATAATTTGTCTTAGCTTATCTTGGAGCGGTACAGCTCTACCTATAGCTAAGTGGCAAAGTACATATGCGACCCCAAACCTGCACTCTGCACCACGCATGCACAGGTTCAGTCCCGGCATTGAATGAATGAATATGGCTTAACGCCATGCACAGCCAATACTGCCAATACCGCCAACAAAACATTTCGTGACAATATTCGCACTGAACACACCATGCTATCGCTCTGCTGAGGATATTTGTTTATTAGATTGGTGTTTTATACCGTACTCAATATTTCACTTATACGACGGCGGCCAGCATTATGGTGGGAGGAAACTTGGCAGAGCCTTGAGGAAACCCCCGACCATCCGCAGGTTTTCGCCAGACCTTCTGACGTAAGGCAGTGGTGACAATGAGCTGTGAAATTGTGAGCGCTTGTTTACGTTCGATGAAGACCATGCACTTGTCCATACACCTTGCAAGAAGTCAATAGTTTACCCAAAGCATTCTGATTTACTGCACTCAAAATACAAAACTGGTGCTCCTTATACAAGTAACAATTCTCCAATGTGCAGCGTATTAAAAACCGACAAATAAATAAATCTCAGGTTAAATGTCTCGTTCACATTTGTTCTAATGGTAAATCATTGAATACCACAATGCATGGGGCGGAAGCTCATAAAATAGTTTTCTGAAAAATGTTACCATTTTAATTGCGTGTTGGAAATTCTATCCAGCTTGTGAGCATACATACTACGTGACAATTACTTCTAAGCCCGGAGCAAGAAATTCCGCTATGTATGTTCTTGCATATTTTATCTTCACACGCACATCAATGAGGAAGAATTATTTATAAGGAGGCTGTAAAATTGTTTTGTAACAATTATTTTGTAAACTTATGCAGTAATAATAATCACTATAGGGGGTATATAGAATTGCCCCTTACTTTCAAATCTCCAATAAGCGTTGATTTCACCACGTGAGGTGATTTGGAACCTGTCCGTAACCAGTGAATCTGATTATGGCAGTTCCTAAAGGAGCCTCCACATTGTACTACTGTGTAGAATTGGCAGTGATTTACAAGTTGTCAGTTTCCCGTGAAGTAATCGACATTATAGATGAGAGGTGCATGGACAGAGGCGGATTCCCACTGCCATGGCTCCTTCCACCCCCACCCTCTCCCCCACCCCCACGGCATTTCCCCACCCTCAGCTTTACAAATCACCTGACCACCCCGGTGTGAGGGGTTGGACCGCCGCGTAACGGGACAAGTTAACCACAGTATAATTATCGCGGATTACGGAACTATAGATGAAAGATTAGCCGTGTACAAATGACCATGGCAAGGCTGTGAATACAACTCATTTATACGTTAAATCCTTTCTTTTGTAAAAAAATATCATGACTTGAGATGACGTGCTCTGAAACACTGGTTATAGACCAGAACTATACAGGGAGAATATTTTATCTGCATGAGTGTGTACCTCCGCCCCACGCTCCACCCTACACCCCACCCCCCACCCCTAAATCACAGCTATCTGACGTACAGGTGTCCATGCAGTTTGTTTCATGCACTATAAGTATATAACTCTTTCTTAATTACAACTTACCTCCTGTACACAATTTGCAAGAATGCCAAATTCCTATATTTTGTACTACATTTCCATTAAAATAAGCGCTCATTTCATACATGCCTGGTTTTACCATCGTTGATGGATGTCCATCCCCCACCCACTCTTATGTCTAGCACCAGCATTTTCACCGTCGAGATATATCTTCCGCAAGTTCGCCAGATACTTGCCAAAGTTCGATGGTTCACAAAGGAAATCCCGTTTCCTCTATCCATGAAAATGATAATTCATGTACGAATGAAAAATTGTTGAGAATGGCTTTAAAGAACAATGAAGTAATAAAAATAGATTTTCACGACCAGATACATTCTCCTGCAGGCATTTTCCTGCAGTGTAGTGCGAAATTTCGCCTATATATATGCCTAAAGTCAACATGAGATGACATGAAATATATATGTGTGTTACTGAATGAAATCATGCATGTGGAGTCTCACCAGAAACCGTGGAATTGTTATCTATGGGTTGACCACATCGTTTTCAGTTCTTCTATAATCACACGCATGCATGATTTGTATTTATTTATTTGATTGGTGTTTTTACGCCGTACTCAAGAATATTTCACTTATACGACGGCGGCCAGCATTATGGTGGGTGGAAACCGGGCAGAGCCTGGGGGAAACCCACGACCATTGCATGATTTGTATGTTTGTGAGCAGAACAATGTAACGATATCACACAACCATGTAAACACATAAAGCAACCCTTTTCATCCTTTGTTATTCACTATAATCCACCCACTTCTATCATACGGTAATATTATATGGAGAAACACATATAAAAGTCGTTTACAACCATCGGATAACTTATAAAAACGAGCTATACACATCATCACATTATCAAATTGTTTCGAACATACTCAACCTCAGTTTTTTAAGCTCAAAAATCTTGCCAGTAAATGTCTTGAATAAAGATTCTGTACTATTGTTTACACACAGATTTTTCCATCACGGAGAACTGATACCCAAAGCTTCTGTAGACATTTCTTAAGGCAATCCGGTGTCCACTGTTACACAACTACAGCCAGTCTTCTCGATTTCGTTAAGCCTTTCTCCAAGAGTGATTTCTTACATTATTCTCTGAAACTCTCTGATCATGGGGAATGGAATACGTTACCCGATCAACCCAAATCTACTGCTTCCATCTCGCTATTTAAATCCGAAATAAAACGACCTAACAACGGAAAACCTGATGGTCACATCATTTTTGTCTTAAAATCAGTTTATTGTTACTTTTCATCATAAAACGTCACTATTTTCTTCATTTTCAAATAGCTTTAAGTTCTTGTTTTGGGATAGAGCAGTCTTTACTCCCGCCAAACTTCTTGTGATCATTTGTACTATATATTTGTTTGATTCAGAGTAAATACTAAGTTACTTTATACATGTATGTATTACTATTATCTGGCGAATAGACAAAATACAAAAATACATATATGTAGAGACCGAGCCAGAAAAAAACGGTATTGATCTTAAATCTACAATTATTCATCATGTTTAAAACGTGAGGCTGTGGTATTTCACACACATCAGGATACTAAACAACTTTCATAACAAAAAATCGGCATCGTATATATTACCATATAGATAAATAAGTACAGGTATTAAAACAGTACAAATAAGTGCAGTATCTGGATTCGAACTTGCAATCTCTTCCCTCAAGGGCTACATTCGTTATATCCTATACATTCCCTTATTCCGCACTAGACTTGCATGACTTTTATTAATTTATATATATATATATATATATATATATATATATATATATATAGTAATATGTATTTACATAAAAATATATATGCAGACTGAATACAGATACAAAACTGCCTGACAAGTTCAACTCTTGAATGTTTCTCAACAATATTTTTTATTTCGTCGTATCAGAGTAGTTTTGATAAAAGTATATTTTGCAGTGCATTTGATCTATTCACCCAAATCCTTATGTATAGGTGTATGGCGAGTTTAATAGAATACGTGAATACTCTCATCTTATTCAGAGCCACTTTGATATTTCGGACGATTTATATTTTTATTGCCTGAACTCGGGAACCCTGATTTAAAGTGTGTCGATGGAAGAGCGGTATGCCTACGTTGTCCCCGAGTGAACCCCTCCATTCAGCCGACGAGCCTGGTCAATGAGGGTAAACAGGCTGTGGCGACAAGCAACGCACAGCCCTGCCAAACACACTGGCGTCAGTCTGTCTGCCGAAATGTACAACTGCATTATCTGAAGGTCTTACGACCACAATAGCGGTCTTAACACCTGAACTCGACTCCCACATGCCTGTACTTGAGTCAAATGACAGCTGTAAGAGAAGGGCAAGGAAAGAACGCGCACCTGGCCGGACCCTCCCCTCTTCCCCCCCCCCCCCAGCCAACCCACAGAGGGATGTCTTCTTTCCCCTTTAACCCACCTGAACACGTACCTGAGAGGTTTACGTAACTGTCACTATACACCTTGTCCCCGGCGTCCAGCTGCGATAGCCTCTCGTTAACTCCACTTCAACAAGTCCGACATCAAACCACACAACAGCCAGAATTGTTAGAAACGTCAAGTACGTGTTAACGGAAATGGCAAAATACAAAAGTGATGAGCAGACGAGTCCAAACATAAGGCGATTTCAATATACACTACACACCTCCTCCACCCATGGAAACAGTTTGATTTTTTTTTCTTGCAATGAAATGACGAGATCTCCACGGCGGACTTCCGCCTTACGTGTCACAAAGGCTTTTAGAGAAACAAGAAAGAGTAACATTCCTTTATTTGAGTGAAGCACTTGTTTGTACACATGTAAAACTGAAGTAAAAGTCTGCACCTGCAGGTGAAAGTCACCTTAGGCAAAGGTATTTACAGTTGCATGTGTACTGTATTATACATGAAAGTTACATGTACCTGTGCAAAAGGGCTGTAGCAAATCCACGGATACGGGTCCACCACCTTGTACACGGAGGATGATACCCGTCAGGACAGACACCTGGACCCGCCGCCTTTCCCCCCAGTTACCACATTCTCCCTTACGGCGTTTAGCCCTGAACTTTTCCCTTTCTGGACTTCCAGGGTAAAAACGTTCTGTGACCGAGTGAGGTTGGGATGGCAGAAGATGTCTTACAATAAATACACTAGGCTGCATAGCTGTACTTGTACTCGTGTGATGTAATAAAAATAGGCTAGTCAAATGCACCTGTACATGAGGGGGGGGGGGGTATAATAAAATAAAGCGGATAACTGTACTTGTGCATGTGTAACATTAATAAAATAGACAAGATAACTGTGCGTGCATGTGTGTGATGTATAATAAAACAGGCTGGATAACTGTACTTGTACGTGTGTGGTGTAAAATAAAATAGGTTGAATAACTGTACTTGTGCATGGTGTAAAATAAAATAGGCTGGATAGCTGTACTAGTACATGTGTGCATGGTGTATAATAAATAGGCTTTGTAACTGCACATGTGTGGTGTATTTAATGTGTAGACTATATGCACTTGTACAAGTCCGCTGTTTTAAATTGTCCATGTATACGTGATTGCAAATATATGCTGTATTACAGTGTAAGACATGTATAAAATAATGCCAGGGTATACAACAATATGATTTCAATCATATTTGTAAACTGGTTCATGCTTATTTCTCTGCACACAGAATGTAAAAACACATTTCAAAACAGGCACATCTGGGATGTTAATTTAACATCTTTAATACAACTCCATTATTATGTATAGTGTAATTAGTTGTAAACCCTCTCACTGATATAACTGTGGGTCGACATTCTTCCTGTCCATCGATGACGAGAAATCCCATTTACATTATAAGCTGCTAGCTTCAGTGGCCTCTAATGGTTAGAACACGGGTGTCTGCCCTCGTGGCTTGCATGCTAGCTGTGATATATACGTCAGTGTTGTACGGGACAGAACTGCTACACCAGGGAAGACGTCACATAAAAAGAGCTGACGCCTTTGCATGGTTAGAGCATTCGCCTCGAAATTGGGAAACCTAGGTTCAAACCCGGGTCGGGTAACACCAATGGTACTTGTTGCTGCCTGGCTTGGCGTACAGCACTGATAAGTTAAACAGCAAGGAAACAGGACTGGTTTGTCAGGTGTCAGTGTAATGTGATTGGGTGGGGTGTCATGTCAGGTGTACATTATATGTACACACACACAACGACTCTTCGTCGTCCATGACCGAAAAATGACTAAGTGCGGTGTAAAACCCCAAGCAAAAATATTCCTCACTAAAATAAATCTGATTTAGCACCCTTCCTGTCCACCGATGACGCGACATCCACCGACTCTGCATCTCATCACGCACATACTGTGTGTACCACATGTTTTCTCCGCATAATCACCTGTTCTTACATAGTATCCGCGCATATGTTTTATATCAGTTCGTTCCTGTTTATAGATTTCCTAAATTTCTAAAAAAAAATAAATATTTTTAATATACAAAAATTCAGATCAGACTTAAATGCATGCAGTTCTTAAAGTGTAATTGCTGGTACTATACACATAATAACATGAACGGTAGAGGTACAATGTAGATAGTAGATCTTACTGATTCATTTTAACCGTACGTGCCGTTTTATGAATGACAATGTGACGTCATACATGATGCGCGTCACGCAGAAGACGTGTAATATACAGAATGGACGTCATCAGTGTGCAGAGTCTCCATTACAATGGACTAAAATCATTTCACGTTATACAAATAAATAGTCTCTGGTAAAAAGTTTCATGAACATGACTGAGACATATGATGAAGCCCGTGAAGTTCCTGCACACTAAACACACGGGGCGCATTGACAAAAAGACTAAAGTTGATTTGTACGTGGTATTGTGTCCATGTTATGTTTTTTTCTTTTTCAAACGCCTTCCTTAACCTATTTATCCACAGGACCTATACGGATGGCGAGGGGATGGGGCGGCTGAGGGAGGGAGTGAGTGAGTGAGTCTTTGGGTTATAACGACGGACTTACTACGTAATTTTTCAGTCATATGACGACGAAGGAATCCTTGGAGTGCATGTAATGTCCTTCCTTGTTGCAGGACCGCTTTCCACCCCTCTTTTATCTAGTGCTGCTTCACTGGTACGCCTTACCGAAGGCAAGTAATGCGCCCCGTCCGAGCCATTATACTGATATAGGTCAACCAGTCGTTGCACTATCCCCTTCATGCTGAACGCCAAGCGAGGAAGTTACAACTTCCTCTATTAAGGTCTTAGGTGTGACTCGACCCAGGATTGACCCTGGATCTACCGCTCCCGAAGCAGACGTTCTACCACAGTTGAGGGAGGAAAAACACTAGTAACGTGTCTTTAAAAATAGTCACCGCAATTGCATATCGAGCAAATAAAACACAAATAAAACAAGAGTCAATTCGCAATGGTTAATACAACATCCCACAAAAAAGTGGAAGAAGTCTGGCACATGGGTCCAAGCGTATAAATGAATTAGCCATCACGCTATAAAGGAAATGTGAACAATTTGACCGAAGGATACCGAGGTTAAGTATAGAGGACAAGTAAAAAATTTGAGTGACCATGTAAGACATTATAGACTATAGGCCTACGTACAGAGCGACTAAATCTGTAGAGGTGCTTGCCTCAGCTTATATAAAATACTCAAGTCATACAATTCACACTGGTATTTATTTATTTATTTGATTGGTGTTTTACGCCGTACTCAAGAATATTTCACTTATACGACGGCGGCCAGCATTATGGTGGGTGGAAACCGGGCACAGCCCGGGGAAAACCCACGACCATCCGCAGGTTGCTGGCAGATCTTCCCACGTACGACCGGAGAGGAAGCCAGCATGAGCTGGACTTGAACTCACAGCGACCGCATTGGTGATAGACTCCTGGGTCATTACGCTGCGCTCCACATTGGTAAGCTCACTAAATTCAAGAGGCTTTTTCGGATATTTTTGGCCAAAGAAATCGATCGGCGCAGAATGCATATGCGGGTATAAAATATACAGCACACTGCGCGGTTATTTATATCTATATATATTTTGAAAATATTAGCTTATAGGCCTATATAATGTCTCCAAACTTACGGGCATACGCGAAATCTTAGAAGATGCATTCAACACCGCGCTATAAAGAATTTTAGAAATGCTCATGCAGAAGATGTTCCGGTTATAGAAAATAATATCATAGGCCTATAAAGCCTATGTATACCCATGCAACTAACTGATGCTAACACGATTTTTCAAAATGGGCACAACAATGTGATGCCAAGGAAAGGAAAGGTTATTTGCTCAATCTTCTATTTTAAAAAATCGCAGTACGAGGGATTTGTTACAATTATTATTATTTGTAGTTTGTAGTGCAAGCGTACTTTATTTGTTTGAGGTAAATCCGTCGTTGCGTCTGTCAAGTTTCCATTGTTCTCAAAAAGAATGGATAGGTCGAAAAAAACTGAATGTTTTCGTTTTGTTATCCATCACAGGTGTAAGTCGCAGTCGTTCGTCAATTCCACTGAAGATGCAATATTGTTACACTTTAGTCATTCCGAGTGCACATGTACTAACACACATACATAAACATGCATGCATATTTTTTAGCAGTGACGTCATTCCTTTCTCGATATTTTTAGAAAGCCTAATTGTACAAGTTGTTTCATATTTGTAATCGATAGAGTTAAAAGTTGTAAAGTGTTCGCAAGTGGGTTGTTCTGCGAACAAGCCATCTGTAGACATCTTCGGAGCTTCTTTGCGCTATTGGCTGGGGAGGAAATCAGCCACGCGACCGTATTTACTTTAAGCCATTGATTCGGGGGGGGGGGCCGCACAAAGACGCCGACCCCCTAAATCCCGCCCACTCCAGAAATTCTATACAAATGGCACGCGCCGTGCAACGTCAGCACACACACGGCACGCGACCGACTGGGCTCGTGATATACATGTGCGTGGATTTCGGATGTACGTTTCACAGGAAATCGCCCTGTAAAATATGGAAAGTTCACATGGACAAGGGCTGAGGACAAACGCACATGTGCTGGATATACCAAAGCGTTCTTTAAATGAGTTGTTTACGGGGCGTGAATCTTGATTCTGCCTGAACCGAGTGCAGGTGTGTCGCTGGGAGTTGGAGGCCTTTTGTTTGCTTACTACCTTGCCGTGTTATCGTATCTAGTCTCACCGAATCCGTTCAACCCCTGCTGGGCTAGTCCTATTTCCTGGGAAATGTCTTACTGCTTGGAAGGTACAAAACAAAAGGAGTGAATGTAAAAATGACACAGTGTTTCAGTTTACAGCGCCAGTGTCAGGTGCTCACGCAGGGCTGTGTGTAAAATGGGTTGAATATATTGTTCTGTACTTATGCTTGACAGTGAAGTTGGACTCGTCTAGGCACGGATTTCCCGCTTCTGACAGTGTCTTTACAGTGTCAAAAATGTAGGGGCTTGTTCCCCTTGATTCAGCATTTTGCTAAATTTTTTTTATGGTTTTATTTATTTTATTATTTATTTTATTTATTTATGGTATTATTATTTGTTTTTTTCAACGTTCACAAATGATACTGGTGTAATGTTTTAGTATAAATAGCTTTCTGTTTGCCAGCTTGAGACTGGGTTTAATTCAGAAACAAATCTATTTCCAGTTTGTGTTTTTCACTGTTTGGTATGGATGAGCTTTGCAATTCATTGTGATACACATTTTCATCTATATGCAAATCTAAATAATACAAACCAAGTTGTTTTTAATGCTGTTTGTATTTATACACAGGGAATTGCATTTTTATTTATTTTAATTTGTTGTTTAACTGATTTACGTTTGGTTTTTGTTTCTTTAGTTTCATTTAAACGGAATGCTTTGTAACTACGGTATAGTTTTATCACGGCACTTCGATAAACTGTGAGAGATAAATGGGTAAATACAGTCTGATTTCGGATGGAGATTTCTTTCTTTTTGCCTATCTGGTTCGTCCTTTTGTGTAAAGTTATAAAGTCCACGTCTTTCTGCTGTTTACGAATCTAGATTGTGCTGGCATAGATTTATTTTCTTTTAGTGAAGCGCAGCTGGTCTGGTGCTTGTAAAGTCTGCACGTGTTCGCTAGCCGGCCCAGACCTGTCATTTCCGACTGAACCGGCGTGTCGGCAGTATTATAAGGGGGCAAAATACCATCATACAAGGCTTATTTATTTTCCTTAATCTTCTCAGTACCTCTGGCGCCAGCCGTAATGTAGCAAAAACACGCCAAACTATCCCGATTTATGCAAATTCACAGGTGTGCGGGTGTGAAGTATCAACGGGCCGAAGGTGACGATTTTTTAATGCAATTTATCAGCCTCTCGAGGGCGGCGCCTTTGATGTAAACATGATTGACATGTCCGTAACGTTAGCGACCGCCTGGCTGGCGCCGAGTCTCAAGCCTCATGAATGGGTGACGTCACTCGTCTGGCGCCGCTCAGTCGGCTGGGCTGTTGTTGATTGTGACTTGTTCTCGCCGATTAATCACTTGTCAAAGCAGACTTGCGGAGCTCTTGCGAAAAGCTCCCAGCTGGGCCTAATCCGTAGTCTGCAGAATTTAACAAAATCCAACTAAACTATGCTCTATTCGTCTAACTTTACATCAGGATTTAATCATATTTTTGGCAGTCTTTTGCATGTGTTATTTATTACAATATTTTTGAGCATCGTGTCAGCTGACCTACGGTTCGTCTGTTTGTCTCAGCCGAGCAATCCCCAGGTGGCCCCTGGTAGGCGTGGTTGATTGACAGGCCGGAATTCACGGCCCCAGTTTTGATTGGCTGTGCGGTTCAGTAGATTGTGAGGCAGATCTTGTGCGTCGGCTTTGATGAGTGGGCGGAGCGTAAAATGGGGCGAGTTTGTGTATGAATACACCCCCTAAGCAGTGGCCTGCTATATCTTGACATACCGGTGCAGTCAACACATCAGTAGTTCTCGTTCAGTTCAGCACTGCACATCGACCGTTACTTGCAGCATCTCCAAGTCAAGTAGAGCGAGTGACGTTTGTGTCTGGATATATTATTATAAGCATTTCATTTGTTACCATCATGAAAGCCGCAACACAAGCAATGGCTGCTGCTTCCAGGAACGATTTCGCCTTGAAACAGGATTCTTCCTACCGGATTTCCAAACCCAGGACGGAGGATTTAACCACTGAGATGCAGGCATGTTTTCACAAACTCAAAGATATGGTCCCGACTGTGCCGTCAAATAGGAAATTATCTAAGGTGCAATTGTTACAGCACGTCATAGATTACATCCTAGATTTGGAAGTGGCGTTAGATGTTGAGCCGGGATCTTGTGTAGCGCCATCACCTCTACTAGTCCCCTTCCTCAATTCAGTCAACAGGACACCTTTGGCAGAGAAATCCGAACCCAATTTCAGAGTGTCAAATGAGGTAAGAGTTGATTGGAAATCTGTCCAACTGTTTAATTGAGGAATGTTTAATATGGATGCCTATCTTGGGTGGTAGATAGTGAGATGTTGATTGATGACGTATCGCGACTGACATAATGGACGTCTCGATAAAATTTCACCACACTGCAGTCTACTGGAAGCAATTGTAACGAATGAATGTTTGTAGTAGCTATGTGGATTTCTGAGAATATACAATAAAAGCATGTTGTGTCATATGTTTTGATTTTGTTCATCCCTGTTTGTTTCATGCAGCGAGTTAATTCTCCTCATTTTGGTTTATCCAGACAGAAGTTACGGAGGAACCGGACACCACGTCCAAGTGAACTCCAGTTCAATGAAGGAAGCAGGAACTAAGCACTCCATGGTAAGTTTTCGCTCTTAGCATGAATGTATGGGAGTTATAGATGAAGGCCTATACTTATGTGTAGCCGGCGTAGTGTTCGTAGGTCCGCGGTTAGATTATGGCTGCTATATGTATGTCTGGGTTGGGTGGCGCCTGCAGTGGCTGCTGGCCTGGTTGATAGCGTACTCTGCCATCATCTGGACTAGTTCGGGAAAAGCGTGAGAACCTGGGGTCGGGTTGGAGAGGAGTGTAAAGTGAGTAAATAAGAGTGGGTTTGTTAGCCTGGTCTCGCGCCAGCCTGGCGCCACACGGCGGCCTCGCGGGGAAATGTCAGGCCGAGGTGAACAGGTGTCCGGGCAAAAAGGGGGAAGGGGGGACCCGCTACAACACGCACATACCGACGACAACTCCAGGAGTTGTACATTGTTTTTGACGTGAAAAATGACAGGAAGCCTATGTTAAAACCATGCGAAAGAGAAATCCTGTTTTGTACCTCCTGTCATGTTGTTATGTCTGAAAGATTTTCGGCTTTTGACTAAGCGACCCACGTCATGTTTAAGTGACTAACCCGGTCAAGAAGGCTTGAACGCTGTTCAAGTCTGAAATGTTAGTAAATTATTGGATGTTCATGGCTTTTGTCGACAGTGAGCTTAGCGAATACCCTGCGACTTAACCTGACAATCTTACGAAGTCTCAACTGGAGGGATTCACTATTCAGATTTCGTTTGTATATAACTGTTAATAAATTATGTGACGTTAGCGGTATTTTAGGATGTTATGTGTTTGATCAGTTGAGTGATGGTATTTTTTTTCTTCTGTTATTCTAGGTGCCCTGAATGAGTGACCCGGAGCGAGTTAGCGCCGGCTTGGCGTCGGGCCCCGCCGGGGCGTCGAACGTACCCGGACCTCGCACTCACTGCACATGGTTTTTATCCGAGATTCTCACCCTTCACTCCCTCTCAAAGATTGTGTGTGATCCACCAGCAGCCAAGACCTTAGGGAGTGAGGGGATGACAGTGTGGACCAGTACTTACTTACACTACAACAGGTTGGGAGTGCGAGTCTAACTAGGGCTCAAGAAAAAACAGAACAACAAGAAAAAGCGTGACTTTTTACCAGACGGGAAACTGGTGCACCCCACTTTTTTAGTCATCAGTTATCATGATCTTATCAGCATTTCCCATAGAGCTTGACATCAAAGGACGAATTATGATCTATATTCACCGGGGAAAAAATACCAAGTCTATTTCAGTGCCTGTGTTTCTTTTTAAGGCTTATTCATTTTTTTTTTTTTTTTTTAAATTGTTATTATTTTTATTTTATCATTGTTACACTTGATGGAACGTTTGTGTAGTGCACCCACCGACCATAGACATATATTTGAAAATCAGGAAAACAGATATTTGCTTGACTCTAACCGGAGTCCTTTCGTTTAGTTTCTGTGCTTGTATTGGACTTAATTTACAAAGGTGCTAATCAAAGTAGGGTATTTTAGTTTAAAACGAAAAAAAACTCTTATTTTGATTTCCTTCCGTATGTGATATCTTCTTGTATATGATCTTACACGGACGTTATAGCGTCTTGGAGCAGGAGTTGATGAGAAAGCTCTCGTATGTATCAACACACCGCTTGTGTATATTTGTGTATATTTTGTTATAAAGAAAGATATATATGTATTATATTGTACAGAAAGATTTTATAAAGCCTTAAAAAATAAAAGGTCTCAAATTTAAATACTAAAAGATTGCCTTCCGTTACTTCCTTCTACAGCACGTGGTGTTTCTATTAAAAGTAGCACAGGGTTTATGATAATATCAGTGTTTTCTCTTGTGCCTAGTACAGTTTTACAGTTTTTTTCTTTGTTTCAGATTTAATACTGATTTAAATTTTTTTCCCCTCTTTCGGAGTTAATTATGGCAAATAAACTAACATTACAAGAAAGAGTTGAAGTGGTGTTTATGTTTGGAAAAGATGGGGCAACACACCGCTGTGGATGGTGCGCGACTTCTGGGACAACCTGTATATCTGAAATTCTGAATCGACCTGTTCAAAGGTCTAGACAGTGTATACCATTGCATGCTCGATGGACCTGTTTTAATAATTTATTCCCGTCTAGCTTCCATTACCCTTCGAACTGGCTTGTGTGGGAACATTTATATGCAACTTGATTTATACGACATTATTAAATTGATTGATATTCATTTAAAACATAGATTGAAAACGTATCGTGCCAAAAAGTGCATGTTGAAGGCAAGTGTTTGAGAGGGATGGCATTCCTGTTCATGCGTGAGTTTAGACCGCACGTCAGTACAAATGCCTACTATGAAGCAAGGTTACCATAGTCATAATAAATAACGCGGACCTTGAAAACAATCTTGTTTTATGGTTTCGATAAATGGGAAAGGCCCGAATTCTAGACGGGTTTGTTTACAAATACCTCAATAATATTGTCAATTATGAACTGACACCGTTACTAATTGCTCAGGAATTTCACCGCATTCTAAGCCGAACTCTTTACGTGAAAACGAAGGGAAGAATGGTGCTTTTGTTCTACATACACGCGAAATCTTGCACCTGTGACCACGTAGAATGAGTAAGCGTCAGTGTCCTAGTACAGTGTTGTTCTGCGTGGGATGATGAAGCTATTGACCACAATTCAACGCGGATTGAATTATGTCTCAGTAATGCGACTCCTTAGTTGAACATATGGCATCACGTGCACGACATGCATTGACTTGCAGGACAACATGTTGGTATTTATTTGAAGACGCCAGTTTTCCACTTATACCTTTGCGGCCGGCCAGTTTAATATGAGTGTAGGACGCCGATGTATAAACCACTGACCTTGAGCAAGTTTCTTGCGCACTTCCCCACATGTGATGTACAGAAAAACACAACATATTGATGATTCAGTCAAGCGATCCTCAGCGATGGTTAGACAGCACATATGGCCATACGAGCGACGTTGGCTGCTGACTGTCACCAAGGCCTCGCGTGTAAGCAGTGAGATGGGGACATTTACTCGAAGTCCCTATCGAAGGCTGGGTTTGAACCCACACTTCTTAGATCGACGCGTAATTGACTAGGGGCATCGTATCTAAATCAATTTGCTACGTATACCGGTATATATGGGGTAGGTAAAACTTATACACTGCTGACGATATTTACGGATCTGTCCTTTGCGCACGAGCACATGCAATGTAAATAAAATAAAGTATATATATAATACTGGAGGATAACATGTGCTCAAACCATCATGTATACATAGATAAAGAAAGTATGGGCAGTAAAAGGAAAACATAGCTTCGTTTTAAACAACATGTATTATATTCAAACACACACTACATGTACAGGCCATAAAAGTGGTTTTTTCCATTTAGTGGCCACTGTTTAACTTCTACTCTACAGACCCACATTTGCTGTGATTTTTACATAGCAGGTTGGTGCTTTTTGATTTTTGACGAACGATAAACTGAACCATTAGGTAAAGTTATAGTATGTAAACAGCATACAGTATTAAAGGTTAATGTGAAGAAAAGTAAATAGGTTTTCACAGTTTACAATTTAAATTGGTTCATATACTGTATACAGCCAACGAGCATGGGCCCAAATAGGATTGAATATACCAAGACCAGAAGTGTAATGATGAAACAGAGATTAATCTTAATAGTTGTTTAGTAATAACAATATTATTTAAACAGATATATTGTGATATAATCTTATCAATACACCCCAGCCTTAACCCACCTAGACCCCCCCCCCCCCCCCCCCCCCGCCGCATGCATGGCGGGCCACCACGCCCACATTAATTAGGAAGGTTTCCGCAGTTCATCAGTGAGGGATTATAAGGTATGCCAAAACACGTGCATACAGTTCTCAAAACCAGTGGACTTTCTAGACTGCACCTGTATAACCAACTCTGACATTCATATTTGACGCTTGTTTCGACCATACTAAATGTTTTGATACTGTATAACGAAATCACACGAAACCTACACCAAAAAAAGATGAGATATATATGTGTATATATATTTAAATGGCCAAAACCAGGCTAATATGAGAATATCTATATATGTGCAGCACAAGGTAGGACCGTGTCACCAAGCTCAATTGTTCGCACCTGCAGTTGTGTGAACAGGGTCGGCTTACTATTAATGGGAGTTGTAAGGTGGCTTTCAGCTTGGCATGCGATCAATATACTTTTGTCCAGGTGTTGAGCAGGGATATGTCATAATGCAGTATTGTCAGTCAAAGTGTGTCTCATAAATGACACTTACACGGAAAACTGATATTGAAACTGACAAGGTGGCTGTAAATTGTAGTGTGTATAGATATACATGTACATTGCGTTAGATACACATAAAAAAAAGCAAACCACTCAACACGTGCAGAATACCCAGAATATTTGCAAGCTATGATATATAACATTATTGAAAGGATATAGATTTCTATCGATCACATTATTGTATTGATGAAAAGTACAGGTGTATGTTCTATGTGTCAGTGGAACACCTGCACACGGCATAACACTGATACGTCTTATAAAGGTGATTTCCCTGTAAACACTGTAAGGCTACGTTGAACCCGTCTGTCCTGTCATACGAACCCGCATACAAGTCCCCTTCTTGTCGCCTCAACTGACGGATGAGGCAAATCGCTATCAAATCACACGCTCAGTGATGTGCATTGTCTCTTGGGCAAGGCGTTATTGTCCCCGTGCACATGCCAGTGCATGGAGACGCACATGCAGCTGTACTCGTGCAGATGGCTTGTCCAGGGTTCTTAAAATTCAAAGAGGCCTGCATGCTCCAGGCTAACCCTTCACAGAAAGAGGCTTACATAATATTCCTCGTTCAAATCATGTCTTCCTTGTGCACATGGAAACAAAGAGACCAAGCCTTTGTAGTAGTTCAGTAAAGTCAATTGCAAAAAAAAAACAAAAAACCAAACACTTCATTCAATTCAGGTAGACTGTTTATAGATAACCATCTTCGGAATAACCATTCACGTCAGTATATATACGGTTCTAATAGAATTTACCATAGAAAAGTTGATGCACTGCTGGCGTTGGTAAATATGTAAAGAATTGTCAGAATAAAATGGTTAATCCTTGAGAACAGAAGGCAATTAAACATAAACACACCGAAAGTAGGGGTCAGTGACACAGATTCTATAAGTCATGGACACACAGCGTGGTTTTGCATCTGATCGTGCTTAATGCGAACTCATCAACTAATCGAGAATGAAGACCTGTATGTACATGTATATATAGATTTAGGTTATGGATGTGCCTGAGAATTTTGGGTGCTTAAGGTTGAGCGAATTAGCCTATACATTACTTTATTCCGGAAGATGTTTTTGATTAAGGAACTGTTTAGAAACAAATGTATGAATTGGGTTAAGATGCATGCCCTGAATTCACTTGGGCCACTTTGAAGCACAATATGGGACATGTTATGCCGGTGCACTGGTTTGGGTGAGTGAATTCAGAAGAATTCAATTCTGTTTTCATAATCATTTTAAAATCCATGAATCGATATATAAACTGAGTTCTTTTGTCGACTGAACCAGCTACACGTGACATATACGTCTTCAGACTTCGATACTCTTATCGGGGTATGGATTCAAATTGCAGTCAATTTAGAAGCGAAAAAGAAACGTGGATTTCATTTGATGTACACAGGCTGGTGCGTTTGCCCTGTCAGTGACATGCTTAGGTAATTACATAGACTACTAATGGGGTAATTCACATGTGGGGCCCATTTTTGCAGGTGTGCATGGCAATTTGAGAAGACGACCAGAGGCCTTTGTGAGTAAAGAAGCCGATAGGGACATATGGCCGCACACCTGCATGCGGTGGTCTACGCCATCAACTCGGCGTGGGAATGCGCAGCGACAAGGCGGGGTACAGCAACAGAAATCGACATCATTCACTCGTCTGTCTGTCTGTCTGTTTGTCAGAAATTGCGTTGATTGTGAGTGTAAATTTGACACGTGTTTCGGAAGTCAAAAACTTGACATTCAGAGGCATTCATGTGTCACTTGACTGTGTAGGTTTGCACGCTTATAGCCCATTCCACCAGAGACTCTCTGTATCAGAACATTCGTAAATGTAACACAAGGGCTACATACTAGCTTTTTGGACATTCATAGGCAGATTTTCTGTTATGTAGCGACACTCTGCAGTCAAATGTGTCGCAGATTGTTACATGCGTTGTGTTGTCGAGTTCTGGTTGTGCTTCATGATTTGAGTACGCATGGTACTTTCCTTATATGGCTTGGTCTTACAGGTATGTATTATGGCGTCTGTACAGAGTCATAACATATGCGACTAAAACAAGCTATTTACACCATGTCTGAATACAAGGTATCATATACTCAGTGCTGTGTTTGTCACAAATCCACATTTCGACTGGCGACATTTCGGCACACGATAATTCGGCACGCGACTTTTTCTTATACCCGCATGGGGAGAGTTCGCTAACATACTGCCCTTCACGTATAAATCTGGATTTGCTTGATAAGTAACTATATTAGAGACATATTCAACTCGCGTACATTTACAAATACATATGCGTTTTTTTTTTTAAGTATAATGTTATAACGAGTTCTGTAATCTATACCGAAAGGTGGAGGCACGGCAGACTTGACTGTTGCCTTCCTGTAGTCTACGCGCATGTCTGTCTGAAGTTAAGCCGTCTGTCTGTGTGTTCGCTGGTCAGCCGCCCATAACCAGTGAGTCTGTCAGTCAGATATTCATCTGTAAGGGCACTATAGCATGTGTTAAACGGACGAGGAAGAAAGTTGTCTATAGTGAAAGTTTGTCGTGCAGCATGCTGACAGTCAATCACTCAACAGAATTCTTTATATACCTGGCATAGTTATAGTCATTCAGACAAAGACAACCGTGGCCTTCGGGGCCGAGTGGTAGGGTGCTAGCGTTGACAAATGATCCAGGAGCTTCTTACCAATACGTTGTAAGTTCACGTCCATTTCACGCTGGCTTCTTTGTCCAGAAGTATTTATGAAGGTCTTCCAGCAACCTGCGGATTTTCGTGAGTCTTCCATGGGCTCTGTCCGAATTTCCTCCCATCATAATGCTGACCACCGGCGCGCAGATTAAACAGTTTTGAATACGTCGTAGAAACAAATTCAATAAATAAGAAAGACAAGTAGTCACTCTGTCAATTATTCCAATTGCAAATACTCTACGCCAACAATGTATACGAACGACTAGATTCTGTGAATCATCTCACAATCTGGTCGGTAAATCTCTTCTATAGGGCCATGGTTACATGGTGTATGGCCATTAGCACGAGCCAGATCAGTTTTAATTGAATCGCCCACCATGACATGTGGTGTACAGACACGGATATGAGACGCTGTCGATTGACCACAACGCGGATAAATAAAATGCTGCTTATTTATAGGCCTGAATTACAGATACCAGATAAAAACAGCCGTTTGTGTTTGTTCTGTCACGATGTACTGTCATATAGATTTGATTCACGTAGGATTTCATCACGGCAAAATTCTCGGTCATTCCCTATGTGTATTATATCGGTCAGATCTTCCCCGTTATTATGAAATCACCATGTATACGCAAGTGCAGGTGCTCCGAAAATGTACGCGTCTCCCTACAGCTGATCAAATTAACTGGTACATGGCGGTAACTCTCATCTGCTGTGATGTATCATCTTCATGTAACCGGCATATGGCCGTGGTTTTAGGGAAATGTCATCTGTAGCGACACAGGGTTTTGTTCACAGATGTTTTACACACGTCTGAAGATGTTATGAACACATGGATTGTTTCTCCCTGCCCGAAAATGTTGCCTTCCAACAATCAAATTCGGATATACAGATGAGCGTAAAATTTGAACAAAGACACACACAGATCAAGCCACAGCGGTGTACGAACATACATGGGTTGTCAGTAGAAAGTATGGGTCCTCTACAGTAAGCTCAAGGTACCCTTACGAAATGTGAACCATATACTGATACTGATGTCAGGTGTACACAGGCAAACTAGAGGACAATGACTAACAGACAACCCAGTAGCTAACGTTGTATACAAAGAACCCAATAAGCACACAAACAACCCAATAGCCAACGTTGTACACAAACAACCAATGACCAACGTTGTACACAAACAACCCAATAGCAAACGTACTTTAAGAAATCAATGGCCAGTGTTGCACATAGGGAAAACAATGATCAATTTTGTACACAGAAAAAACTGCAAATGTTATACATATACAAACCGATGGGCAATGTTACACAGGCAAACCGTCGTTGGTCATTGGAGGAATACATGGCCACTGTTGCACACGGGGAAAACATTGATCAATATTGTACACAAACTAATGGTAAATGTTACACTCGGTCAATATTCTATACAGAAAAATCAATGGTCCGTCCATGTTGGGCTAAAAAAATACTCGTTTGGTTTTAGACACGCACAAAAAAGAAAAATAAATAAATAAAAACGTGAGCAATGCTGAACACATACAAACTAATGTTGCAGAATGGAGACAAATATGAACTATTTATGATAAATCTAAACAAGCCAAATATCAACCAATGCTAAAAAAACAAACTTGACAGGGTTTATATACAGATGCTGGTAATTCGGTATATATGTACATCAGACGTGGAAAAGTTCGTCAGTAACATGTCAAAAGGTACCGGTAATGGTTTACCCAGGACGATATGCTTTCCTCTGTGGATAAATAATGTAAAATATAGAGACATAAAAATTTGCCATCTTATAAGTGAAAAATTCCTGAGTAGGGCCTTAAGCAACAATAAAAGTACGAAATAGAAAAGTAAAAAAAGGAAATCTGAAGTCAATCGCAAACTTAACTCTTAGCACACTTATGAACATCTGGATATAGGAGATCGATAATAAAAATGTTTTGTATGCCTCGTGTGCACGCACATACATGTAGTTACGGATATATGACGCATGATTCCGTTCTAAACCAAGGCTCTCGTTGCTCTCCTAGCTCATCTCATACTCTTTACAACGCTTGTGCCGTTGTACGCTCGCTTCACACCACTGCCACCACTATGGACAGACTTGACCTTTGCAGCCTGCGCAATCAAGTTGTACGTATATAACGAGAATGCATGTGTATAGTATTATTAGAAATAAAGGTTGAGGTAGAGTTTTTGTGTTTTCTAACATCACTTCCTGCCTCATCATAGTAACCTCTTGGCGTTGTTTAAGATTTCTGTACAAAATTTGCGAGTGGTGCAGGGATGTAAAAGCAAACGTTAGAGAGCGACGCATGCGCTGTAAGGAGTATGTAGCTATCTATGTAACTGGCTGTTCAGTGCCTGATTTCAGGGATGGAGGCCTACTACGTATGAATGACAAAGCGTGGAATCCAACTGTTTTACGTGTTAAAAATTACCGGTAGTCAATCAACTGTGCTCAACTGTGTGACGTCATGTGAAGTCGCGAGCCATAGGCAACTATGACGCAATAACAATGACGTCATTCCATAGTCATACAGCTACACTTGACTTAATGAATTAATTGTATAAGCGAACATTCACCATTTAGCTGATGTTTAACTATTCTGACACATGAAGGTTAAAACCGAATTAATAAATCATTCAATCATTTTTATTATAGTACCGAGGTTTCCTGGGTCAGTATATTTTCATAACGAGGCTGTCGTGTCTAAAGCACTGTGCAATAACAGACAATTATGTTTATGTAGCTCTATTAGGTCATAGAACAGTAATCATTCTGTTGTGACAGGTTTTATAAACATATGTGACTTCAGATAAACTATGTTTGATTTAGAATTCTGCATGGGAAAGTATGATGTCAACAATCAACTTTATAACGCCTGATTTTCAAACATTTAAACCCAACGCATTCAGTGGGATTAATTCAGTGTGTACTTTTATATGCACTGGTATATAAAGATGTCAACGCGTCGCGCGCAGACCCAGGAGCTTCTCACCAATGCGTTTGAGCCCAGCCCTTGCTGGCTTCCTCTCCGGCAACCTGCGGATGATCATGGGTTTCCCCCGGACTCTCCTGGGGGTTTCCTCCCACCATAATACTGAAATCCGTCGTATGAGTGAAATAGTCTTGAGTACGGCGTTTATTTTTATATGAAATAAGAAATAAAGAAATAGAAATAAAATTAAATAAATAAATAAAGAAAGAAATATGTCTATGAACATAATTTTGCTTGATTTTGTCTATCAAGCTGTTTTACAAATTTGTAGTCATAGAAAGGATATTACTAAATGCTATGCTGAAAATATAAAATGCTCATCCATCTGACTGAAGTTATACAGGAAAGCCTGGGTGCTTTACGGCGGATGTTGTGAATATAGTGGAGCGAGGATCCCAGAATGTATGCGGCCTGTACGTCCGATTTATTTATTTGACTGGTTATTTTACGCCGTACTCAAAAATATTTCAAGTATACGACGGCGGGCAGCATTATTGTGGGGGGAAACCGGGCAGAGCCCGGGGGGTGGGGGTGGGGGGCACGACCGTCCGCAGGTTGCTGTGAGGCCTTCCCAAGTACGACCGGAGAGGAAGCCAGCATGAGTTGGACTTGAACTCAGAGTGGTCTGATTGGTTTCATAGGTCTTCTGCGTTCGTATATATTCTCAATTGTGGCGCATGCTGGACGCACGAAATGCTCACCTGCAGTTGTCAGATGCATGCAATCTCGTATTGTCCTATTATTGTCCTACTATTTTCTATTTAAATTGTTTTTAAGCGTTAATATACTTGAAGAATCGCTTGAGAGTGGCCGAGCCAAGGTGTATTTATATTTTAAAACAAAGTGGGGCTAATGAGGAATATAAATGTTACATTACTGGTGGATGGAAGAACCTTGCCAGGATAGTTACACCAGAAGAACTAAATATTCTTCCCTGTGAATTACAGTGCAGCTCAGTATCCAAATGACGTTTATATAGATAAAGGCAAGGTGGTTAAGGACGTTTGTAGAGAACCTGATTTTACTGTAACATATCTATGCGCCTAGGTTTATGGAAATACCAGATGAAGCGCGCATGTATGCTTGGTTTCCTGTACACGTTTTGTCACCGTACGTGGACATGTATAGTTAGATGGCTGCTAGTACAGCCCATGGTATTTTACTCCCTACTCCCATAAGGACCTCAGTGGTGAATATTGTCTAATTGTGCTTCGGGGAATGGGGATATTGACAGAGAGAGTTGAACTATATTTGTAATATGTTTGAATGTAACACGTGCAGGCTGTTAGAAGATTGCTCCGAATATTGGATCGCCCCCGGCCAGTAATATAGCTTTTCCACTAATTACGTCTCAAGATTGTAAGGCTGGTCGTCGTGTGATGGCCAGTGATTATCCCCGGGATGATAGTGGGGAAGGGGAGTGGGAAACTGGAGACACGGTCGAGCAGTGGGTAATTTGGATCTGTCTTACACGCTGAACAGTTTGGTCATCCGATATCACGTGGCATCATCCATCGGCTTATACCCTACGGTAAAATCAATAGATCGTTATGTAGGCAGGCTGGGGGAGTGAGTCCAAGTGAAGAAATGATAAGAAGATTTTGGCTTCAGTGTCACGATAAGAAGCCTATAGAAGCCACTAGGAAAACGGCTTTCTTCTGGGGTCTCCAATACATGATGCTTAATGATGGTGAACTAAGCGCTGTGCGCATGTCATTCGTTTCATGTCGGATACTCTTACTTTCCGGACGTAAAATTCTCTCCCACGTTTGAAACAATCCCCCTCGCGCTCGTCCCGGTGGAATAATAAGAGGCTTCCGGATAATTGTCACCGTTACTATGGCGACGGAGGATTTCCATGGTTTCCTCGCGGCACGAGGACAGACAGAGATGGGGTTAATAAGGCAATATCCCGGGGGCCCCTCTCTCTGCCTCTCAACCCCTCTCAGTCGTCCAGTGTAACCAGCAAGTAATGATTGCGAGTCCCTTCCGAGGAATGGGTTAGAGCTCTTTAGCCGGCCCTATTTTCTCTCGCCAACTGTCGGCGTTATCTCGCTCCTACATGCAGATGTGCTGCGGTCCGCGGAATGACCGTGATAGTTCCATCTTCACGCTCGTATCAATTTTCCAACGCTTCATAATTAATGCAGTGCTTAAAAAGAACTAATAGCCAGTGTCATTACGTGGACAAAGGACAAAGGCACCGTGGCGCGAAACTCTCTCTCTCTCTCTCCTAGCTCGCACCAGCCATCAATTATTCTAAAGGGCTCCTGCAAACGTGAGCCACGCATTTCCCCTGTCTCTGAAATGGCTTAAGCTGACAGAAACATATTGTTGGCGACCCCGCTGGACGCTGTCTGTCCCGCAGATACCTTGTCCATCAAGCCAGCTCCCTGTAATGTACTCTATTTACAGCCAACAGATACAGGTCCCAATAATGCACATGTGTCCCGAAAACTAAAAAGCCGATTCTCTTGGTGCGAACGAAATGTGCAAACAAGGTAATGAAAGCTATATCCATGATACCTGTACAACGAATCCAAGCCCCATACACTGTCACAAAGATGTTCATGACATAAACATTGATTTATTCTTCTCTTCTCAGTGACATTTGCTACATTGTGACTCCAAAGGACAATGAAAGCAATACTGTCATTAACAGACGATTCACTTCTGCACCCAAAATATACTGCACGGCAACATATTGGAATAAATGATGATGACTGAACTCCACATTGGCAATATCTCAGTTTTGACAGGTTTGTAAGCAACAATGAACTTCACATGCAACCTACAGATACTGGACATAAGTTTTTTGGAAATAAACTTTGTTGTGAGTCATGCATATAGATTTTGGCAGAATATAGCTACTAATCGCCAGACAACAGTTTAGCTCTGCCCAATCCTCACGTGTACACCCGGCTTTATGGTCCGTATAGTTTTGCGGTTGAGACAAATGCTTTCCTGACAGAGCTTACGGAATTTAGTGATATGAAGCGGTCAACGACACTTATAAGGCCGCTAATTTGGTTTGGTGAGTGAGTGAGTGCTTGGGGTTTAACGTCGTACAAAACAATTTTTCAGTCATATAACGACGAAGGAATCCTTAGGGTGCATGTACGTGTAATGTGCCTCCTTGTTGCAGGACGGATTTCCACCGCTCTTTTATTTAGTGCTGCTTCACTGAGACGATTTACCGAAGGCATGTAAGCTGCCCCGCCCGAGCCATTGTACTGATACGGATCAAACAGTCGTTGCACTATCCTCTTCATGCTGAACGCCAAGCGAGGAAGTTACAACTTCCTCTTTTAAAGTCTTAGGTGTGACTCGATCAAGGATTGATCCTGGATCTACCGGTCCCGAAGCAGACGCTCTACCAACTGTGCTATCCGGGCCGGTCTAATTTGGTTTGGAGTGAATTTCGATTGATATCACTTGCGGGAATGCAATACTCTATCCTAGAAAGACACGATTCCATGTTTTCGGTAATGAGATCCAGTCTGGAATTTTGCAAGACTGACGATTCCTTTTATTTTCTCATCTAGAAGCTTCATAGCACATATGTATTGTTAGAAACAGTCATATGGTTTTCGGAGTTCAACATATCCTTTTCTGCTGCAATAAACCCGCAGATATCCATTTAAATAATATTGTTCCTCTTTTATTCATTTTTGGCACATGTCAAGGACATACAATACGCACATGGACTGACTGATACATACTGCACAAACCGGCCACGACAGCACGCTTGGTAGAGCGTCCGCTTCGGTAGCGGTAGCGGTAGACTTGAGTCGAGTCACACCTAAGACCTTAAAAGATGAAGTTATAACTTTCTCGCTTGGCGTTCTAAGTTTTAAAGCACTCTAAGGACTCCTTCGTTGCCATATGTCTGAAAAATTGTTAAGTACGACGTTGAACCTTAAGCACTCACTCACTCATACTGCACAAAAGTCTACATCATTCTTGGCGCCATTTATTTACGTATGTATATATGTTTATGTTTCCGTTACGTTGTCATCTATCCCCAGCTAGTCAAAGTGGCAGTGGCACCTCCTAGTGACAGTCATGTGACAACAAATGTAGTCTTCAAAGTCAGTGTTATCTGTTTTGGAATGCTATCATTGTTGTGTAGGTCAGCTGAGCGATGTGACCCGCTAAACAATGGAAGCTGAACATTATTGTAGATTGCTTATCTATAGCTGTCTGTCATTCAACTCTACGCGTGTATTAGAGCAAATGAACTGTCGTACATGTACACCACTGTTATGCCAACAGACACCAATATCAGATAAATCTGCGGAATTTTATTTCATGAAATTTACCAACTGATGTTAATTCCAAACGTTTAAGGGAGCATTCTGAGGGTGCAACAGAAATTCAGGAAAAACGCAATTCCCGTCAGCACCTGTACAATGCTCTCGTGGGTCTTCTGATGCTATACAAGTAAAACGTTTCATCCCACTGGCTATAGCATCATACTTAATCCCGCATCTGCTCACTCAGGAACAGGTGCCATTGCCATTTTTCCCCTTCTTTTTTGGACAGACGTCACAAAATGTCAATTCAAGTCGCTGCTTTGCATGGTTTGCCTTTTTTCTTCCTTCCACTGCGACGAACAACTCCATCGATGGACTACGTTGCTTTTTCTTCCTTGTTGTTGTTGGAGGGATTTTCTTATCATTCTTGATTGAAGCGCATTGTTTTTTTCTTCTACACGCTATGGCCTCTTTTTCGTGACCTAGAGGGACTCCGCACCTATCAGGTGTCGGCATCATAAACAGGAATGCACTGTTCCACCCCCCTACCCAACATTTAAGCATTCCAATGGAAATGGTGTAAAATATCTGGATAAAATACAAATATTAATGTGGATGTAACTCACCGGTTGCATACGACCGGACAACAGTTATCATATTTCGTTGTTCATCTTGAAGCTTTTGATTTCCTGTTTTATTTCAGTTTGGTAGTTCATATCATTAGAATTAAAGCAAGTTACCGTGATATGGAATATTCAGTTTGTATAACCGAGCATGCGCTACCGTTACCGTTAAGCTAAAGATCTCAGTTTACGTATGCACTATATCTGTCCGTTCATGATGGGATTAAGATAGCACATTCAACTCGACACCACTGACCACAGACAAAGTAGCTGTAAAGGCTGCAGCCACGTCACAAGCACACTCAACACGGCATCACTGACATTATAAATAGACAGAAAATCTGTAACGGCTACAGCCACGTCACAAACACACTCAACACGGCATCACTGACATTATAAATAGACAGAAAATCTGTAACGGCTACAGCCACGTCACAAGCACACTCAACACAACACCACTGACTGTAGACAGAAAATCTATGAAGGTTGCAGCTACCACGTCACAAGCACACTCAAGATGGCAACACTGACTACAAAGTCCAGATGAAGTATATCAAACTATTTTAAGTGCGAGGTTTTTCTGCGTATGTAAATGGTCCGACATGTTTCTGGCTGTTATGTATAAACTAGTTATATGACAGCATGTATGGGTGCCCAGGTAGTTTAACTATTGCAGTATGCACGAGATGATATAAATAAATCCATCCATTTCTCCTCCATGGGAATTTTAAATTGAACAGAGGGACTACATATTTATAACATCAACACACAAGCATTAAACGGTGTGTCTGATGTGAATATTTTTGTATACCCTCTCTGCTTCTTGGGTGACGGACTTCGGGTACGTCCCTTTCCTGCACACCCGGAGCTTATCACATTTAGGCGTCTTCGTTGGTTAATATTTATAGCCGGACAACATATCAAGTCTGGCTTTAAGCTTCTCGTGTGTTTGTGATGTTTCGTGAAATTTAAACCCCTCGTTCAAGCTTCAGGAAGTTCAATAGCCTGCAAAGCTCGTAGCTATTGTATTTTGGGGTTATGTATGTTACACTTATTATTTAGGGTATTTTCCCTTTAATGGGAATATTCTAACAAGACAAAGAATTGAGTTACACGAACAATATATAAATCCTTTTTAAGAATTGTGTAATAAAACTACATTGTGTATGTCACCTAATTGGGAATTTGAGATCTCTTTGTTAGACAATGAACATCAGTATAAAGTTTACATGTAGGTCTTGCGATTGTTCTGGTTGTCTCATCAATACGATTTGCACTTCTGAAACAAGGAAATTGACACCTGTATGTACATTATCGGGTCGACGGCTATCTGATATACATATATCGATTCTCTCTGAAGCGAAAAAAAATCATTTCTAGATATAAGGGACATGTGACCAGCGGGTTATCTGTTGTGTTCTGAATTCATATTGTACCGTTGGGGCAATAAATAATTAATCTGGGATTGTTTGGAGCCCGGTGAAAATGCGAGACGTGCTGACTTCGCTTGTGATATACTGGGACACCTGTGAGATCGATTCGCTCGGTGTGCAAAGCACGGAGCTCGGTGACAATGTGAACTCATCCTCCGCCTGCCATACCCGCTGCTTGCCCTAGGGATTCCTTCAGCGATTCACCCTGACGCTGGATCCTCGCTGAGCACCTGGGATTTCCAGTCTATAGCAAACAGACCGGCAAATGTTCTCACATGTATTATTCACCGGCTTCATGAAAATTACTGAGCCCCTGCAGCTGCTGATGAGATACACGTTTCCAACATTTTCAATATTTCATCCCACTCGGGCACTTTCAGCACTAATCCGTTAAAAGCATATAGTTTGCGCTAAGGACAAAATCGCAATTCTAATAATACTGAAATCACATGTGTTGAACAGAAAAAGTAAAATCAGAACAGATTCAAACTGACTCAAGAATCAGTATGCCCATTTGTTCGAATCAAGCTGTTGCTGATAAAACGCGTGATACAATATGTAGGCTGACCACAAATCTGCCTTTCATGCACGACAATTCTGTTGCTGATAAAACGCGTTTTACAATATGTAGGCTGACCACAAATCTGCCTTTCATGCGCGACAATTTTGCAGTTTAGGATCACTTACACTTACAAAACTTCGTACATCATAAACAAAAAATTTTTCGTAAATGTTGCTGTCTTAGTTATTGTGCCATAAGGCGACATGATTTACGGGGAAAGTCTTTTTCAACTGTTACATGTCATAAGTAAAGTACATGGCCAACTACAGTTCTGTAAATGAAGCATGACAGAGACATCCACAAATACGAAGAATGGTGAGTACTTCATTCCAGCCACACAAACAGGATATGCTGATATGACGTCATTAACGTTATGGTAACTAAATGACGTCATGATATGGTTGGAATACTTCCAGTGGATTGCAGCCGCACTCATTCATTCATCCACAGGAGAACGTATATGGTATAATACAATATATTTAAACCGTTTTGTGTAAAAGGTGATGGGCAATATACTGCATGTATACAATCAGGGAAACATGCTATCTCTTTTTACATACATGTATCGATCCGTATTTTTATGTTTTTGCCGTTTTCCACCACTACTTCGGCTTTGGGTATGATTTTTACAGACGCAGTGTACAGAGCTCTGTTTCTGGGAGACAAACTGTACATACAACGCTGTATATGCTCTCAATCGTCATATAGTACGGTACATGAGACTACAACATCATCTTATGCTGCATGGAATGGATCCTTGTGTCTGCAGCAGGAATGTTTTTTTGTCTTTGTCATTGTGAAGAAAAGGCCCCGAAATATTCGAATCGTGTAAAGAAAGGAAGAAGAAAACACGAAGGATAGACAGCAATGGGCTGTCCATGGCGCCAAGATGTCTGAGCCACGTTTGTCAACCGAACCCAACTTGACTTTCTTCCTGTCCTTGTCCGATTCAGCTTAATCTTATGTGAACATGCCTAAACATTTGCTTACTTATCGGTCGTGTCATTGTTTTCTTGACTCACAAGTCTGTATACATGTTGTGGGTCAAGTCAAACCGTTTTCGAGAAGTTGATCGCTTTCCAACCCTGCATAACTTCAGTTATTTAAAGTCCAATCCACGATATCACAAGAGACGTGAATTATAGATCTATGTCAATATTTTCAGTGATTGAACATTTGATTCGCATCATCCTGCGGAACATTGATCAATTCTGGACCGCGCAGGAAACATATCCAATGACATGGACGGTCTGTATTTTTGTCTGTTTTTATTTTTATCTTATATTTCTCTCATTCTATATACAGCATGTTTGTTCAAGTGTTCATTTTTATCATGTGACATAGAGCACAAGATGTCGGTAATGACGTCATATGGTATTCATTGGTCATTGCGCTAGCGCAGTGCAATGACCCAGGCGTCTCTCACCAATGCAGTCGCTGTGAGGTCAAGTCCAGCTCATGCTGGCTTCCTCTCCGGCCGTACGTGAGAAGGTCTGCCAGCAACCTGCGGATGGTCGTGGATTTCCCCCGGGCTGTGCCCGGTTTCCACCCACCATAATGCTGACCGCCGTCGTATAAGTGAAATATTCTTGAGTACGACGTAAAACACCAATCAAATAAATAAATAAATAAATACATTGTTCATTGGTTAGGAAGAGATGATCTGTAAGGAATCGTATATCTGAGTAGGTCTTCCAGCACCCTGCATGCATGGGAATGGTCGTGGATTTCTCCCGAGCTTTATATCCTGTTTCCATTCACCATAATGTTGGACGCTGATGCATAGAAGTGAAATATTTTAATTGAGGACGGCGTAGAACACCACTCAAATAAATAAATTAAATAAATCTTGTGCCGAATAACAGCAATCCTTTGATATTAATCTCTAGAAATCAGGGCGTTTTCATTTCGCAACATTTAGTCACCCGAGACGTTATTCTATTCAAAGTTTTGTAGCATATTTACATCACTGAAAACGGTCAGTATACAAAATTCGTCTCTTTCGACTAAAATGGACTACAGGTGATGCGGTGATGCGGCACCATAATGCACTGGAACGATGGTTCACTTTCATGGAGAAATATACATATCGATTTCTCGTTCCGTGCTTGGACTCACTGCAAAAGTAGCAGTGCTTAAAACTGACATGAGTTCTTATTAATTTATTTATTTATCTATTTGATTGGTGTTTTACGCCGTACTCAAGAATATTTCACTTATACGACGGCGGCCAGCATTATGGTGGGAGGAAACCGGGCAGAGCCCGGACGATACCCACGATCATTCTCAGGTTGCTGTCAGACCTTCACATACTGCCGGAGAGGAAGCCAACATGAGTTGGACTTGAACTCACAGCGACCGCATTGATGAGAGACTCCTAGGTCATTACGCTGTGCTAGCGCGCTAACCACGGAGTCCCCTAACATGCGTTCTCACCTGATCTCAAAACTGACATGCGTTCTCACCTGATCTCAAAACAAATGCGGAGAGGCGACTATGTCTATAGAGCGTGAAATACATATATATATATATATATATATATATATATATATATATATATATATATATATATATATATATATATATATATATATATATATATATATATAATGTTCTCAACATGACAATGTAACTATCATCCATATGCTGTACATAGAAGACAAAAAAGATGAATGTATTGATACAAGATTCTTTTCAGTTGTTTATTTCTTGGTGAGTTGCGTTGTAATGACACAGTCTTGTATTGGAGGATAACCGGATGCTCATTAGCGACCAGTGAATATATATACGTCTTGTAGATATTGCAAGTGTGTGTTCTATTAGAGCGGGTTATTCAGAGAATTTTTGTTTGAACTCGCAGTTGGCTTTAAAAAAAGCGGATGCAGGTGTTTTAATTAAAATTTGTACCATATGTGGACACCTGCATATAATGGACAATCTTCTGTCGCTCAAGGGGTCTTTTACCTTTCTGGCTGTTCAAAGTTAATGAGAAATGGCGATATTGATGGTAGTCATGATCAATGCCAATTTATAACCTTCCAAAAGTGATAATTTTAGCGTTGATGATTTTGGAGAATGTACATTGATGATATATACAGATGGTTCTTGGAGTGTTCAGGGTATAATGAGTACAAAGCTGTAAACTGACGCTTATACAAGTGATCATCCTGTGTTGCAAAACCTAGATTTGTTTCGTCTGTCGATTCATCACTCAGATTGTAATCGTTTTTTAATTTCCTTGTATACAGACGACGAGCGCATTGTTCCGCACATCTACATGCTCATCGCGTTTGTTGCACAGAGGAAATACCTTTTCAACGATGAACAAAAGTAATCCCTATAAAAAGCGTTCATTAAGTCCACACATAGTATCAACGCCCCCTTGTATCTCCGTTTAGTCTACTTTAAATGAGAGTAACTCTTGCTGATTTTGATCTCTGATCATTGTTGCGTATGTGTGACTGGCTTAAGCCTATGGAAGCACCATCACCATACAAGCTGAATGTTTTGCCTGCGGCGGCTTAAAGCTCTTAGCTTCATTACGGCCGATTACCACCTCCGATTAATAGAGATTAAGTCAGTCAACCGTCTGAGGGCGAGCATGGCCGGCGACACAATATCGGCCTAAGGTAACTCTTAATTTATTTACGGATAATTAATTTTTTAAACCCTCTGTCGACCTTTTACTCATGCTTATGATCACATTAATATATTCATTTGCTTCATATTCATACATATTCGGATATTTGTGTCGACAATATGTACGTTGCACAGGTAAATCTATCCAAGTGTTGATTTACTTGTTTCTGTCATAAATTTCTAAATGAGTACCGAGACACCAATATACATGCGAATAAATGATAACAGACACACAAATATACATACGAATAAGTGACTACAGACACACCAGTATACATGTGAATTAATGACTACAGGCACACCAATATACATACGAATAAATGAGTACAGACACACCAATATACATGCGAATAAATGACTACAGACACACCATTATACATCCGAATAAGTGACTATAAAGACACCAATATGTATACGAATAAGTGACTACAGACACATTAATATACATACCAATAAATGACCACAGAAACACCAATATACATACGAATAAGTGACTACAGACATGCCAATATACATGCTAATAAATGAATACAGACACATCGATATACATGAATGTACATGCGAATAAATGAGTACAGACACACCAATATACATGCGAATAAGTGATTACAGGCACACCAATATACATAGGAATAAGCGACTACAGACACACCAATATGCACGCGAATAAGCGACTAAAGACACACCAATATGCATGCGAATAAATGAGTACAGACACACCAATATACATGCGAATGAAAGATAACAGACACACCAATATACATACGAATAAATGAGCACCAACACACCAATATACATGCGAATAAGTGACTATAGAGACACCAATATACATACGAATAAGTGACTATAGAGGCACCAATATACATACGAATAAGTGACTACAGACACACCAATATACATACCAATAAATAACCACAGACACACCAATATACATACGAATACGTGACTACAGATACAGCAATATACACGCATTTTACTATCAGTCTGCAAGTTCTACAACTATATATAATTTAAACAGATTCAGTACAGTTGACAAAATAATTAATTCTATAAGGATCAAACAAAAGCAATTATCCTTAGTTTTGTTCTATTTTCATTCAACTATAGTCCAGTTCGATGAATGCTTACAACAAATCCCACCGTTTACGAACTGTTTAAATTATCTGTCCCTCTCTGTCTCTCTCGTTTTGCCATTTCTCTTCGCTAGGAGCATAACTACTGTCCTTAGGTACAGAATATACATATATATATTCCTATATCTGCCTATAAATAATGACATGGCTATCTGAAAGTCTATGTGTATGGATAAAGCGCATCAGCATATTATCCCTGAGGATATACCTGGGCCATACACATTGAGTGGATGACGTCAGTATGCCCCACACTCAAATAAATAATTAGCTTTAATCGAAGGTGTTGCAGTGTTTCTTCTCGGGCATATTCATTTTAAAATAGATATGTTAATAGATCGGTGTAAACTGTATGAGAAAGCTGTACTGTGATAGAAAACCTATTTTGTAATACTCGCTATAAACGTCACATGTTTAAGCTGTAAAAAGATTTATGCTAGTCACGTGTATAGAGGGCGAATATATTATTCATAAAGTCAAAACAGCGCTCCCACAGGGAAAGGTACATGGATATAATAGATTAATTAACATAAATGAGATAAGCGATTAATTGATTGATAGTGTGTATTAATACACCGGGATAAAGGGATTATATCGCGCATTATGTATTCACTATATGTTAAAACCGTTTTAAGAAATACCTCATGAGAGTAAATCGTGGGAACGGTTTGTCAAGGGGACAACATTCGGCTATATATATATATATATATATATATATATATATATATATATATATATATATATATATATATATATATATATATATATATATATATATATATATTTGTGTGTTTGTGTGTGTGTGTGTACTGCAAAAGAACTTTAAGGCTTCGTCACAATCAAGTGATATATCATCAAATATGATTTTTCTCGAGACTGAGATGGAGAGCGCTTCCGTGTTTTGGGATCTGTATATTATATATACAAATACATATATATGTTCATGTTAGGTTTCAAATGAATGATAAAATGTACAACTGAAAAAAAAAATACAAATTGTACCGAAGAGTCCCATTTTACATGTGATTCCCAACATTTTATTGATTGCTAAGTTTAACCCATTTCAGGGGATAAGGTGTGTTTGCACGCATAAGAGTGGACCTTTTACGTAAGGTTAAACCTAACACACATTTCTGATGTTTATTGAACAGTTGATATAGTAGCTGGTTTGTTTTTAAACTAAAAAACGTACGTACTCTACCATTGACAATCCAGTTATTATTAAACTATACATAATGATAATATCAGTTATCTATGATGCATTGTCTCCAGTAGTAAGAATATAATAATGACTTTTATATTTGACTCCTTATACTTAAGAATGTTTCACTATACTGCCAAATTTGTGAAGGCAGGAAACCGATCGGAGCCAAAATCAACGACAGCTATAGCTCTTCTCTAGATTAGAAAAAACGACCTCATTGATCTAGGATCTTCTATCATAAATTTGCTTAATTATTTAATCTCCGGTCATAATTAATTTGAAATCCACCCTAAAGTTGGCAGTAAATGTATGTAAATACATACAGAATATGTATGAACGTTTACAGACCTTGTATAGAATGACATTCCTGATGTTATAGGCTGATTAATGACGTTTGTTTTATGCCGCTTCTTAGACATTGCTAGTACTAAGAAGGAGTGATTTAACATTGTACATCTATATCTAATGTGCATGAATATATCTCTATTCTGTTTCTGCACAAATAAAGAGTTGGTGTCGATGTTTATCTGCAATGATTAAGAAGGATTTGGAAATCCTTTTCAAAAGGGACCACTTGGGGACAAAGAGCGCACATGCACATCATGCAGCCGGGGACTTTGTACAGCTAAGGATTGTGGACAGGGTTGTCACTGAGAAATTTAAGGAGATGACCAAAACAAATAATTTTGGCAAATGTTGCTAAACACTACGAAAAATGCTTGGCACGCAAAAAGTGCTAAGTTTAACAAGGACGGTTAGTTGTGTAAGCTTCTGTAAGATTGGTTGAGTTACATTTAAGGGTATGCGGGCTGTTAAATTGGTAACATTGATGTTAAAAATACACCAGAATATTTTCGACGAATGTTTTATTTGATTGATTGATTTATTTATTTATTGAATTGGTGTGTTCCGCCGTACTCAAGAATATTTCACTTGTACTACGGCGGCCAGCATTATGTTGGGAGGAAACTGGACAGAGCCCGGGGGAAACCCACGACCAACCGCAGGCTGCTACAACACCTTCCCACGTACCCGACGAATGTTAATTCCTTTCCTATAAACTTCATAAATATGGAAATATCCTTGGCGTTCTTTGTTGTTACGGTATATTTGAATTACAACAAGCTAGGCCTGGATAGTCCGGAATTCAACATTAGCCTCATTTCCAGATACCATAACCACATAATGGCGTCTAGTAGATCAGAGGTGAAGCAGTATGACAGTCGTGACTACATGGCTGCACATTATACTATCAACAGGCTGTGACTCCTCGGTTATATGCATTGGGCTTGTAAAAAACAATATGCCTTATCAACCGTACTGCGGCCCATGAAGGCCAAAACTACACAAGGGCGTGATAACACTGCTGAATTGGAGTTGTGAGATTCTAATCAACCATTCGGGGCGGATATTAACGCCTCAGAAAAGGGACATTTTCCACACTTAATTTCCGAGAGACGAAATCTGAAGGTTTCCTATTGTGATTCTTCCGAGCGAGTTTGATAAAATTTTCTCTCGGGGTTTTCTCTCTGAAAACAACCCCCTGTCACGAGGCAGTCGCTCCTTAATGTTTGACTTGGGTTGCTATGGTTACCAGAACCCAGAAGCCGACTCAAGACAGTTGTCTAATTTCAAAGGAGAACCTTCGTATGGTTTAATACAAAGAAAACCTGTCCGGGCCTATATATGTGTGTGTGCTTAAAAGGCTCTCTGGGACTACATGTCATCTAGGAGTTCTTCTGAACCCATATAAACGTATGTGTACTAAGAATACATAGATGACTCTCACTTCCTCCGCCTTAATCTCACGGGCCAGTTTAAAGGTTTCCTGTGACAATATGTGTACTGAAGAGACTTGATAATGGTAAATATGTTCCACAATCCGGAGACAATCAAAGGTATAATTCAAATGAAATCTCAAGACGGCAATTGCAAGGGTTAAAGCAGTTGCTATATCACACTATATACGCGACAAATAAATGCAAATATGACAGACAAGACTGGTATAATGTCACAGATAAGCCTGTTTCAGTGTATGTAATATAAATTATTCATTATTTATTTGATTGTCGTTTAAGAATTTGTCACTTGTACGATGGAAGTCTGTATTTAGTGTATATTACTACATGATAGTATATGTTAGAATGAATGATTATGGCTTAACGCCACATCGGCAATATTTCAGCCATATCGTGGCGCATATGTTAGAACCCAGCAAGAATGTGTTAGAAGCAAGGCTGCTTCATATATAGCTCTTTACCCCGTCTGGATTCTAAGCTGTAGCTTATAATGAAAAGCACGATTAGTCTAATATAAAGTATTTGTGAAAATAAATCCTGTTTGTTGCCTAACATGTGTATGTTTTTTGTTGTTGTTACATTTTGTTTGTGCAATAAGAAGAGTACCAAGGAAATTACGACTAAGCTTGACACAAAGGTCATGCTTGCCGAAAGCTTTTCATTTTAATTGCAATACTATGGTAAAACGGCTTTATTGCAGAGTGCCTTTTTGAGTGAGTACATCATCGCTTGAAAAAACATTTGTTATGAAAAGGTTACTTTATACGTATATACATTACCATACCCGCCCATGTTGGGTTGAAATAATTCAAACTTAAAGTACTTCTAAAGTTATATCAACTTATGACTTGTACTCAGGAATTTGGAAATTCGCTTATTTATACAACGGCATCCATGAAATTTTATGAGTGGAGGAAAACTATTAGTTTCTGCTATTAAATTCTAAACGGCATTAGCCTTATATGAAATGAACCATATGTATAACGCGAAAGCTTTATAGTCCTCAGTAAATTTTCTAAAACTTTAAATTTAGGCAAATACAGAGTACCGCGTAGCATACCAAAGTTAATCTATGTAGTCTCGATTTTGGTCGCCGTCTTTGTCACAAATCAGCTTGAGGATGTCAACAAAGTCAACATACCGCCACAATAAAGTTGATATGTTTCACGTTACACAACAAGGATTTATGGGTACTGTGTCCATTGCGCATGGCATAAACGCCGTTTTACATCAACTGCCCATATATCACATTCCATAACGTGTCAGTAATTTATGCTATTCAAGTTGAGTGCATGATTTATGAAACACTCGAATAAAAGTAGTTTAAATCTTACTTCGTGAATTGCTATGCATGTAAGCCTATAGTACCCCTCCTCATACCCAGTCTAGATTTTACACCAAAATATAAAGCCAACAGCAAGGTTACATTAATGCAATGGCTACTATCCTAGCTTTTTACTTATTATATATTCTCTTCTCGCTATTTATCTGCTTTTAATGTCAGATACTGACTTCTATCCTGCCTGTATTCAATATGTCATACATTAACTACAATCCTACCAGTGTTCAACTTATTACATATTCACTAATACCCTATTTATACTTGTCTGCTTTCAATATGTCAGATATTGACTGCCATCCTATCTGTGTTCAATCTTTCATACACTGGTATATAATATTATTGCTAACAGCGAGGCACACGAGGTGCTGCTTCAACCCCGGCTTTGGACAAGGAGATTGTAAATTTTCCCGCCTGGCCGAATGAGCCTTGGTGACAACTAGGTTATTACGGGTTATATTAGTCCCAGGAGACTATCGGCAGTTTTCGTCGCTTGTATAATGTGGCCGTGTATGACGGTTCGTCAGTAACTTCGAAGGTTTTCCCCGTGCATCCCGTTTCTTTCCCCATAAAACTAATCGTATCGCGTACAGCTGAAAAATTCTTGAGTCTGGTGTTGACTCCAATTAGTCTGAATCTTTTTTCTCCGTCATATATGTGGACTGCTGGTATTCTGTGTGCAATGTTCAGAAAGGGCTAAAATGTTTTCCGGAAAACGTATATCGTCTTATTTATTTATTTATTTATTTATTTTACGGCGTACTCAAGAATATTTCATTTATGTACTACCGCGGCCCGCCTTATGACTGGAGAAAACCTTGTCCTTTCAAGTTACGTTTTCATAATTGCGCACGTCACAAGGTAACAGCGAAAATACTTGACCAGTTCTATATGCTTGGGGATCGACATGGATAGGTGACTCTAATTTGACTTATTACTCTGCATGACAAGCAATTAACCCCATGACAGCACCCCCTCCCATCCAACAGACACACCAGTTCAACCTCCTCTCACTTCTCACAAACTAAAGAAAGAAACAAAATTTATTCAGAAGTCGCTCTTTATAATTCCCACGACTGCGCGACCCGAGTGGTTTAGTGACATATTGAAATGACAGTGTGTGTATAATATATAAGTGATTTACAATGATTTGGTAAACGTTCCCCTGCTGTTGGTATTGACGCCAAGGTTAGGGAGTACTCTACAGGAGGTCGCTTTTGGCACACACGCAGTCTGATACCGGTCTAGTTTGCATAATATTTGAAGACTTTTTAAATATTTGTATATTCGACGATGTTGGTGTACCTATTTACTTACAACACCTTCAGCAAATTCTGTTGACGAATGTGTATACCGAGTCTGTATGTACATATATACACCGCAGAAGCCTTGTCATATATGTCATATATGTAGTTTGTAGATTACATTCTCAAACATTCTTTCCTCTCGTCAATAATCACTGTCCATGTGCCCATCTGCGTAATGTGGATTTCCTTATAACATTTAGATGTAAATATCCAGGCTTGATCTGACGCCAGGAACACCTGTTGTAGCTAACCTTTCTCACGAAGGAGTATGCTCATATCCAGGTGTTCCATTAACTCGCCTCACCTTTATAACTACCATAGTGAATAACTTATCACAAACGCTACCGTTACGTCAGCTTTTTCATATTAATCCTTTCCATAATACTGCTCACAGTAAAAACAACACGCCCTGACAATGCCAAAATAGTTCTCCAGAGCACTGAAGAAATCGTTTATCACTAGGAGTACTGATGCATATCTTCTGGCAGATAGTATTACGCACCTGAAGCAATTTTCAGGTAAATGCTAATAGCTAAATGTGTTAAACTGCACCAAAACTAAATCTTATTAGAGCAACGTGCATGTTTCATGCGTTCAGCTACGCTAAGACAAAATATGAATAGAGGAAGGTAAATGCTATGTGTGTTTGAGTTATACACTAGGACAAAATATGAATATAGCAGGGTAAATGTTATGTGTGTTTTGATTTTTACACTTGGAAAAAATATGAATATAGCAGGGTGTTATATCTGTTTGAGTTATGCTCTAAGACAAAATATGAATATAGCAGGGTAAATGTTATATGTCTGTTTGATTTATGCCCTAGGACAAAATATGAATATAGCAGGGTAAATGTTATGTCTGTTTGATTTATGCCCTAGGACAAAACATGAATATAGGAAAGTAAATGTCATATGTGTTTGAGTTATACACTAGGACAAAATATGAATATAACAGGGTAAATGCCATATGTGTTTGAGTTATACACTAGGACAAATTATGAATATAACAGGGTAAATGCCATATGTGTTTGAGTTATACACTAGGACAAAATATGAATATAACAAGGTAAATGCCATATGTGTTTGAGTTATACACTAGGACAAAACATGAATATAACAGGGTAAATGCCATATGTGTTTGAGTTATACACTAGGATAAACTATGAATATAACAGGGTAAATGCTCTATGTGTTTGAGTTATACACTAGGACGAAATTTGAACACGGCAGTTTAACGACACTTGGAATAATATTCATTATGTAAGGACTTATCACGTGTAAAAACTGAAGCAGGAAATTGTACTGCTCACCATGTGATATGCGGGCGGAAATGAACAATTCCTAATAATGTTTTAAGCAACTAAATATATTTTATAAACTAAATGATACCGGTATATAAATATATACATTCATGATCTGACTGCATAGTTCGGGAGATATTAAAATCTTCAGCAATGATACTTGTTGCTGCCTCGCTTGGCGCTCAAGACTGAGAGGATAGAGTAGGAAAACATGACTGGTTGGCCCGGTGTCAGTATAATGTGACTGCATGGGTGCGGTGTCTTGTCTGGCGTCCTCGGCATGACGCTTTAGTGGCGGCAGCACTTCGGCGGCATAAACTTGCCCATCCACAAGAAGACACAGTATATCTACACGCACATAATTGCTCCTGGTCGTCATATGACCTATTATATTCACCTCACCTATTGAGGATCAAATCAAGAGTTCAGTGTTTGTATATTTGGTAATGTTGGCTCTATACGTTGACATCATGACGTCAAAATGTACTCAAACATACGTAACTAATCTGTACAGAGTAATGTTGACATCATGACGCCGCAATGTACTCGAACATACTGCGTTCAACAGTCTTGCTTATGACTGGCCAAATATATGTGTTTTTAAGTGACAATTCGGAAAATTCTATACAGTTCAACAACAGACGCCATTTCCCTTATTAAGCTACTCTGCGGTTACATAAGCCAATGGATTGTTTGCATCAGTAAAGATGACTCTCTCTTTGCTGACGACAGATTTGGTTCCTTCAGTTGCAAGGACTGATTGGAGAGGTCATTCGAGGACTTCTTGGTTCGTATAAGTTGTCTGAGACGTTATGTGCTTGGAATGAAATAATACTACGTTACTACTAGAAACCATACAGTCATAAAATAAGTTGATATAATCACATCCGTGTGTGCTCAGTATTACTTTACAAGGATGTTATTTAATAGTTTTAATTATATAAATGTAGCCCAATCTCACGAAACCCATTCGCACCTGTGTGAGATATAATATGATAATGCAAAAACTCTTTCAGTGTAAGTTCTCCATACGGATCTTACTGCGTGCGTTCCCACAACCCTGAGGGTAAGGCTACCTGCAGTGTTATAATAGATATTATACGTGTGTTTTGTGTCTGCACAGGTGTCAGTGAATAACACGACAACATAAAAGTTTCTGTTAAGTAAACCCAGTGGTCTCGTTATTCTCTTCAGAAGAGGTCTTAAAAAAATCTGAATAACAAATACTTTCGTTGACACTATCTGTATGACCACACGTGTTGTTATCCTGCTAAGCTGCATAGGCGTTTCGCAGTAAGCGAATGACGGGGCATAAGGGCAGGTGGAGGGGGGGGGGAGGGGCTTTTCATTCCTGTATAAATGACAGCTAAAACATGCAGCAGTCCTCTAGTTAATAGGCATGCTATTGACACTTTGCTCTATACCACAGGTGGCCCGCGTGTATGAAATTGATCTATTTGCAGGCAACCCGACACTGACATTCAGGTTTAGTCATCCCACTATCTACATGCATCCCCTTCTATTTCCCCTTTAAAAGAAAACAAACAACCCATACAAGACTCGGTAAGAACGAAAAGCATGGAAAAACAACTCGGTTGTTAATCTCTTTCACGAAATATGAATCACATTCAACAATTTTGTCTATCTGAAAAATGTAAGTGTATGCTGAGACTAGGATGCATACATGCAATTTAAACTTACCGGTAATGTCATACACCTGATACAAGTAGTGTAGTCTAGTCTATTTATTTCCACTATAAAAACATGTACGATTCAAATTTCCACTTACAAATGCCCAGTGCGTTACACATATGGCTGCAAGAACGCCATGTTCACGTTTGTAAAGTGGGCTATATACATGTATGTGCATTTCCCTATCAAGGGGTAAATGTTACCCACATGTGAAAATCAATCGGAAAGGGCAAATCTAAACCACAGTTTTGTCTGGATTGGTTGTGTGCAGGAACAAACTTAACTGGTACAAAAACAAAAAAACGAAAACCAAAAAAAAAAACCAAAGAAAAGAGTCGCCAAAGCGTTTTTACAGTTCATCAGTTTGTAGCCTTATGCTCAAACAGATATAGCCTTCATACCTATTACATGGAAATTACGAAATAAGTTCGATTTGATTCTTTGCTATCACGCACATATATAAGCTGTGTATATATATAATGATGTAAAGACATAGGTCGGCGATATTTTTGTGATTGTCCTGTTATAGGACAGTTATCTATATCCACACCGTACCCAGTCACCCGCTACCAGTCCAGTACACAAAACGCTGTCATTTGGTACAAAATACAGGCTTAGTGACGGCGCCTGACTTGTGTATCTATGTCTGTAGGCATCTGCCATTGTTATCTACATAGCTCATCATCACTCTGTGCTTAAAAGTAAAGAGTAAAAATTAAACGCTCAGTGATTTCGACGTTATCTCGTTGCTTAGAACAGGGTAACATAGTTCCAGTGCCCGAGGGTAGACAGCGAGACCATAAATCAGACGAGAGTTCAACGTTTGCCAAGACAATGTCGAAGTATACCGTCGTTGTATCGCTATACATGATGTATAGCAGAGACGTTCTGCGTCTCTTAACATGACACTGAAATGTCAGCGTTTTGAGTGATTGGTTTGAATATAGACTGTTTATTTATTTGATGAATTGATTGATTAGTTGATCGCTTTTTATTCCACCACGTTTCCTGACAGGGGAAATGGTTTGCGCAGACGAAACTCCAAGAACAGAGGACAACCACACATATTCAAATAAACATTCAATTAGCCGCTATGGTAGATGAAATCGCGGTGATATTCTTGGTTATAAACAAGTATTGCCTAACACCATTTGCTTACATGTGACCTCTTCTCTCGGGGCTGCTCTAACACATTCTCACCACGATATACAACGTCCTTAGGCAGCACAGTGACCCAGGAACCTATCACCAACGCGATCGCTGTGAGTTCAAATCCTGCACAAACTTGCTTCCTGCCCGGTCATACGTGGGAAGGTGTGCCAGCAGCCGTCGTCATATATGTAAACTATGGCGTAAAACTCAATTTTAAATAGACTTATAAAGCCATATATACCCACTGATTATCTCACTTGGTGCTGAGTATTAAAGTCAAAGGGTGAACTACATGTCAGTATACTGTGGTTGAGTTGTCTGGCAGGTGTTACGTCAGGTATCGCGTCAGGCGTCCTGTCTGGTGTCGTGTCAGGTACCATACCTAATGTGGCGTGCGGTGTCTTCTGCCAGGTTTCACTGAGCCATCAGCGTACAGAATCAAGTCAGTACCGTCTTGCAATAAGCAAATATTGTTTTGATATCACAGAAAATACGCCTAAAGCTACAACAAGCAGAATTAAAGTAATGAAGTACAAGTAGAATGAACAGATGATCGAAGCTGAAATTAGTCAACGATATGTTTATGTACATACAGATATGCGTATAGTTTACCGGGGTTTGGTAAAATTAGTGTGACAAACCACGCCAAAAAGAAAATCACGAACCCATGTAGAAAAATTGTATGCATTCAAGCTTGGCCGGATTACGCCCTATATCTCAGCTATCTATGCGTCCGGTATATGAACCCGTTCCAGCTTTTCCCGGTTCTCTTATAGAGGGGTTGCATGAAACACTTGGCAACCATAATGGAGTACTGCTGCTATGCCATCCCAGTGTTAAAAGGACTCCAATATGGCTGACTTGCTATTGTTCTGCCAGATTGATATGAGGTCACATGTAACCCCTCTATACTGTTGTTGTGCACCCTCGAAATCAGCCCGCACATCAATCCATCGATCCACGATGCCGCTGCAGTCGCGGAGTCGAGGTTTTATCGGCAGTGTCTAGCTACGTGATTTAAGTCTCGCCTCCATTCCCAGAAAACTAGCACGGCACGAAGAAGCCGACGCAGAATTGCCCCCGCAGCTTCTACAATCCATGTTAATTACCATGTCGCCATCGGATCTGATTAGCGTGCATGCGATCCGCCATACCTAGCTCGGTTCGATGCTGATATGCCGCTACAGACAGAGGCAGCACAAGAAAAAAAAAAACATTTTTAGGTTATTGCTGCAAGGCTTTCAAGGTCCCATGTAGCTTGTTTAGTTTGATGTCGTCCGCCGCGTGCAGCAATTCATCGTTCACGCGGGGCTACATATGTCGTGACGATATCACTGGCAACGATCAAAACACTAATGCCATATAAAAGAGAAAATCGACTTGTCGCTGACCGAATCGCCGAATGAAGCCAGTACTGAGTCAATACCGTTACAAAGCCGGCAGTCAGTGGAATAATTGTAGACGTTACCATTAGGCGCTTATCACAACAATACAAGCGACCCGTGCCACAGCAAACAAACACATCTCCTCCAATATTTGCCCAACTAGATTTTTCCATTGTTGGAGCCGATTCGATTTGACTCCCCTGTGACGTGACCGTATCGGGCTCTATTATTCCCCTGGACGTACGGACTTTTAGTCGATATTGCCTCACGTGTTTGTCCGCAATGCATCATGAAATCAACTCCGTTGGGAAAGGTTGCTGTGATGGAGGAGCTATACATGTAGGCAGAGTTCATTAACCTTAACCCTCACTATTTGGAGAGTAAGCCTATGATACTCTCTGTATTGGTTGTCGTGTATGGTGTCGGTATAATGAGCATATATATGCCATACGTGGTGTTTTTTTTATGCACGTTAACCTTGACTTCGGTTGTTACATGTATATATCTGTACTCCACCACGTCATTAGTTTGGTTTAGCGATCACGGCAAGGTTAGGAAATCATCATTTGTTGGGGGTGGAGGTTCGGTGAGGGGGTGGAGGGTGGTGGTGGTGGTGCTGGATGTTGTGATCGACTAGGTGCCTATATGGAGTTTCATGGCTGTTTTCGTTTGTATTCTGTATACATTTTCCTGCAAGAGGGCTAATCTTTAGCCTATACAGTGGGTAGTGGCTCTGTCTCCGGCAGGATAGATTTCCAAAAGGCCCGTGTCCTTTCTGACCTTGGCTTAACTTCCGTGTCAGAGTGAGCTACTGCTAAAGGCCTCTGCTCTTCTAGTGGCCATCTTGATTTGATTTTACATACATTTTTGGTAAGAACTTTCAAGCCCTTAAAATATACACAGATAGATTTGGTTTGACTTGCAATTTAAACCATTTATACAATTGCAGGATCAAATTTCTTAGAACTTTTGATTATAACCCGTAAGATTTGACTTGTCACCTGGATTACTTTTCTGGAAAAAACAAGATAATCACGGGGACTGAAATCCGACTTTCGTACCACAATACTAAGCCTTGAATGAGCGTTCCAAAGCGATATTCGCAAGATCCATTTCCAAAAACAACCTAAAAAGACGTGTTCCCAAAGCAATTTGTGAGAAATAATGCATTAATAGCAAACAAAACTGATAACACGTGAAAGAGGAGCAGTCATCGGTTTTCTGAGGGGCAGGGAAGACAGACGATATTCTAGGCATAACATCCAGTTCAGATTTAGCACTTTGTTTGCAACTGTTCATAGCAGCACCACGTTGATTTGTTAAACAGGATTCATGGATGTTTACACCTTTCACAACCCTTGGTTAAGCGGAATTGGATATGGTTATGAAACAAATCGCGATGAGCACCCTGTCTATGTATGTCGAGTGGACGTTGAATGAAATTATCACAGTTTACGTAGTACCTTACAAATGCTACAAGAAGAGATATGCATACATCATAGGCAGGACACATTGGTATATTACTATCCAGTTATGTATAATTTACAATTTGAAATCTGAAATTATCCATTTTGACATATACAGACGGAAAAGAGGGTAGACCTTCGGTCATCATCAGGACTACCATCAGGACTATCTGTTGTCCCCTTGAAATGCTTCAAAGACGGATAGATTTGTTTCACTGGCAGGGCAATATGGGAACTCTTTAAGAGGCATATAGAAGTTGACAAAGTAACATCACATAGTTTCTTTATGGATAACAACTACTGATTTATTTTTACTAACGTTTCGCGATGTATATTCTAACATCGTTATCAAGTATATTTGATGTTAGAATGTCGTTATCCATAAAGACACGTTATGATGTTAGTTTGTCAACTTATATATGCCTCTTAAAGATCACCCATATTGCCCAGTCTGTGAAACAAATCTATCCGCCTGCGTAGCATTTCTTAAGGAAACTGGGAATTATTTATTTCTCAAAGGTCATCAATATAACACCTGCAAAAAAATGAATAAGATCGAGCTTTAAAAAGATAACAGATTTATAATTTCACCATACAGTCATACTGATATGGAAACTAGTAATGGTTTTATCGAAAGCGGTGCCCAATTGATATCCACCCCAATTTACTTCTGGTAAATGGTATCAACGAATTCCACACATGGATATTATACGTGAGAAATTCCCGGAATGAACAACGAAACACCCCATGAATGGTAAACTATATAAACAGTAGAACTAAAGAAAGCCATGTTGTTTTGAGGCTAATGAACGGATATAGTTAGCACTGAAATTCCGTGAATTACACTTTTGTGGCGAATCGTAATACAGAGAGTAAAGAAATCCCTAGTGGATACGCCTTTATAGGTTTTTTAGTTGCTTCTTTGAGACGTTTTGAGTTGCTTAAGACCCATAAGAATCAGTAGTACTTGTAGTGACACTGTGGTACTAAAATGATTGTGAAGCTCTCGTAGAAGTACCAATGTAGCCGATTTAAGGTCTTGAGTATGGCCAACTCGGACATGAACAGAGAACTATATGAACGGACGCTCCAGCAGGGCGAGGTGATTCACCCTAGAACTTGTGGATATCCTTCGCCCAGAAACCTGATCGCCGACTTAAAGAAATAGTCATGCATGTAAAGAACAAATTCTTCACAAAAAAATGTTCACGCTGTGAGGTCACTTGTGTGGATAGTTAGCAACTAGCGTCTTCCACGTGTTCGGTTCTAGCTAGGAGGAAATTAAGTAGTAAGCTTACTAAGACGAAGAATTTAACGTGGGCATTATACATAGATGTAAAGTGTCGCGCCATTTGTGATCATAGCAGAGCAAATGTCAACTATGTTGAATCTGATTGTAAACGGTAAACCACAGACGACTGTATATTCATCTGTGCTATTTGTACTTAATACCGTGCATACCACACGTGACGACAAACTATAAACAACAAATGTTGACATACCGTTGTGTTAATCCAGTTCATCATCCTTCATTCTCATACAAGAAGTCAAAGGTATGGGAAAATACAGTATACAAAACGTGTGTTTTAAAGCAAAATCTATACATTTTTACGGTTTGGTGGCTGATATATTGTTATGTAATGGCATATTGATATAGTGTCATTTTTCTCCCAAAGCTGGGGGTAAACCACTCATCTTTGGCAAGTAACTGGCCATCTTTCCCAGGTTTGAATGTAATACTGGTGAAATACTAGGACAGTCATATATATACGTCGTCTACCGCTCATCAGTACCACCAACACAACACAACACCCCCCCCCCTCCCCCCCCCCCCGGCAAGACTTATAATTGCAAATTGTGAGAGCAGGAAAATCTACAAATTCCCTGCCCAAGTTCGGGGCTGAAACCACACCTCGTGTGCCTCGTGGTTATAACAGTGGTCTTAATTGTGAAACTAGCAGAACGACTAAAATATTTAAAAAATCATGCAAAGTATGAAGAAATGTGTAATTCTTACAGCGTATAACCTAGATATTTTTAGGCTAAGTGGGTTATATGTGTTCTACAGTCGGAAATATTAGAGACTGGATAATCATGAAAAGAGACAGTCCTAAAAGTTGTGACAATTGGTATACATTAAGACCTGCATGTTTTCAAATCTGACTATATACAATACGTGAGATATGCAGTTAACTACTTAGATCACGCTGGCTGCCTCTCCGGCCATACGTTGAAAGGTTTGGCACAAACCTGCGGATGGTCGTGGGTTTCCCCCGGAACCACCCGGTTTCCTCCCACCATAATGCTGGCCATCGTCGTATAAGTGAAATATTCTCGAGTAGGGCGTAAAACTCCAATCAGATAAATAAATAAATCAATCAATTAATTAACTACTTCGTGTTTTATTCTTGAGTTATTCACCATGTAAAATAAAAGGACATTCGGCGTCAGATTTCTGCTTGGTGCTCTAAACAAAAGTAAACAAATATAAAAAAAAAAAAAAAACTTCTGAGTTTTTGACCCATTTTTATCAAATGCACAACATTTAGGCCAATATATGTTTATTTTACTGACGTTTTCATCAATTTGACGGTTTTATTGAGGTTTCCGAAACATAAGTTAGTTCAGTAATTTGCTGGTGTCTGTTTCGTGAAATCAGGTCCTGGTATGGTCAGAATTCACGACCACTCAAAACCATCTCATTCTGAACAATGTAAAGGGCTAACACATCTAGCGTAAATACAGAGCTCTTCATAATTCAATTTTAGACCATTTAACAACCCGAGTATGATTATTTCTTATAATTTTATGTTTAGGCCCTGTATTTTTAGTATCTATATATGTACTTCTCATCTGTAAACATTTGAATTTTATACATGCATTTCTGTTTTTATTCACAGCAAAAACTAGATTAATTATTTCCACGAAGACTGTTTGTTATAGCCCACGGAACACCTTACACTTAGACGCTCAAGTTTTGTTGCTTTTCCTTTTCTGTGAAGGATTCATGCAAGAGCGCACTTATCGGCCGCAAAATGTTACATCCAAGGATGTCACCAAGATCGAAAGGCGTGTTAGCTGAACGTTGACTTCGCACGTGGCCTGTATAACGCGGGCCAATCAATACGGGCGATCTATGGGCTCTAATAAAACGGCCATTATCGTCATCCAGATGTAGAGACGTGACTTGATTGGCGTTTGTCTAATGAAAAGAACCCAATCAACGGATGTCCTTTGTTCGTCGCCATGGAAACGGCTTTACATACAGGAAATGAACATCGCGCTGGCCTCGTCCGATCCATTTTCTCTGACGAGAGCACCGGCTGCGTGAAGAGGGGAGTTGGAAAACCAAATAATTGAGATCGATTTGGCCATGGGACACCATACACGCGGAATACTCCAATTCAAACAGGAGCGAAATGGAAAGGCAATAGCTCTTTGCGACTCCAGCAGAGCGATATTTCACTCGACAAATATGTTTATCATATTGTCATCAATGCTCTGCCTCGAAGTCACACGATCTCTTAATTATGAAGGACGTGATTGGAAGTTTAAATTGAAAAGCGTGAATTCTTTGATGTAGTAATTTTTATAAAAAAAGCCCGCACAGAAGTACCAATTATAGAAGATATACAGCATTGTTATATGTATACACTATACACATCAGCCCACATAGACGTGAACATTCTTGCCATTTTTATGGTAACTTGACATGAATACAAACAATAGCTACATGTCCAAGTTACACTAATGATCCATGTTAAAAGATTAAGAATGTCAACATTATTGTTGAGAGATCTGTTTGTTAAGTATGACTTATGTATAGTCTAAGAGTTGATTGTCATACTTAAATGGTGTCATTATGATTGATCTGTCTGAGCGATTAGGTGTAACCCTGTATATTACGTGAAACTTTTATATATTATTGACTGACCAAAGAGGTTGTGTGTTCGAATCTAGCTCTCGGTGTTTTGCTGCGGGTTTTAGTCAGGGTGAATATCGGGCACCTGGCGAAGGTCGGTAGTGTACCATAAACCTGACGCCGTCATAAAAATTAAATATTCTTGGACACGGCTTAAACACCATATAATTGAATAAATAAATAAATACTACTAAGTTTTGACGGATGAATAGATTTGACGCCTTGCAAGCACCATGGCCGATGAAAAATAGATCCTTGAAAGATGCACGATCTTTTGTGTAGATAAAATATACTTGGTAAGTTAAGATCTCTTTTAACGTATATATCGTTCCCTTAAAAAAAATTTCTATCTTAATAATATATGTTACTCTTTAGATGGAAGAATATACTGAAAGGCTGTGAGTTTAAAAACGTGCATATACAGTAGGTACTGTCTTTTAAGTATATAGAGATAGCTGCAGTACATTGTCTTGAATGAAGACTGCACAAAATGATGGTCCATTTTCAGATACAGGGTGTTTATGTATGTACAATAATTGTTCATACCCCTTAATCTTATATGCCGTAATATATCTGTTTTTTTTTTTTTTGGTTTTTTTTTTGTTACACTGATATCACCACTTCAAACAATCGGCCCATAAACACTGACAGTATATGGCCACCTGGGGCCAGTCTGTGTGATATATGTCTCCATAACACATAGCTGAGACTTTCATTAAGCAGCTTGTTTTAAAATACACATGCACACCTGTGGAATTAATCCGCGTTTTAAGACGACCACACAGGCAAGGTATAATAGTCTTTTACATGTTTCCTCAGGTGTTTCGAATAGGTGCCGTCAACGCACGTTTAAATGAAAGTGGGAAAATGTCCTTTGATCACGCCGCCAAATTATTTAATATATAAAGCATGTGAATGTAAAGTTTATTCAGATTAAACAGAAATGCCAAGGACTGTCTCTTCCAACTCGTGTGGCCTGTCACAATGCAATTACGTTACGGTCTGCTGTTCACACCTGGGAATTCCCAAAAATAAACAACACATTTATATTTCTCACATTTAGTGTCTTTTAACTCCGGCAATTACAGAAGGGGGTAATTGAGAAGATTTATATGTAGGTGCAAAATGATAAACACAAGCCCTGTTCAAAATGATCAAAAAATAGCATTATGTAAGTTGTATTCTAAAAACGGCATGTTTCAGTGGCGTGTATGCACAGCCTCCTAGATGAGTTCACAGCTGTTCTAGCTTCGTGCTCTTCTGTGTTTTCACGAAGGAAGAGCCAGGTGTAACTCACAACGATAACATACAACCTCGACATTTTCTTCTATGGTGATAACATACACTAAGCCTAATTGATGTCACATCTGAAGCGACATATACCCACTTTTTATTACGCTGTCACTTCAATATATCGACCAGAAACTTTCAAAAAATCCATGGCAAGGAACACATTTTCATCATATGAAAAAGGTAAAGTGAACATTGATCTTTTGTACTCCACGCCAGAGAAACTACACGCAGATAGGTGTATAAAACCTTGAATCACGTTTTAAGATAAAAACTCAAGCAAACATGATGTGACAATATGTATTTTCGCATGAACTTCCGTGATATTAACAATAATCAGCGGTGAATAAAACACGCTATCAAAACCATGCCTGGTATATAGATGTCAAATACACGTTTTTATGCCACACAGATAAAACCAAACTATATATAGGCAGTATTTGCATTAAGGTGCACTATTGCCTTTCTCGCCCAGACAGACCACGTGACTCGCAAATTCCCGTTCACAGCAATGTTCCTATACTACAAATCTCGCGTGAAAATGCGTCAAAAGCCGATAGTGCACTAGCTCAGTACTTGGCTTAGCTCACACCTGCGGACAAACACGTGTACATGACACATGAGAAAGTAAAATCCGAACACTTAATTCAAACATCCTTCGGGTTACTTCGGGTTATTCCGAAAATATTATTATATGAAAATATTACATTAAACAGAACTTTTATACGAATAATATAATAGTATTAATGTAGTTGTCTCTCTTCTGAGCCTCGACATGAACTTTGTCTGCTGGTTTAAATACGCTGTCACGTCACCAAGTTAAATGCCTAGAACAAACACCTCCATCTCGCGTTATCGGAAATGCAGCAGTTATACTCCACTGTATATGGGACATTGTTACCTCCCCTGTTATGGCAGAGGAACCATTAAATATACACAAACCACACTTGGCTATTTCAAAAAACGATGTAAATAATTCGGATTGGTGAATTGGTTTCCGCACCCGAACTTGTTTGTTTTGGGGTGAGACGAACTCGTCTGAGTTGTGCTGAAATGATGTGCTTGCTGTTGTTAAATTCTGAACTTTTTCACTTTCCTGTCACTAAACCGTCCACTGCCTGATTACGCGATACAGCACGATTTTGCTGAACTAGGCAATAGGAAGACGGGGAAAAAGCAATTTATAACAACCAAATGATTTTCCTTGTAAGATATATTTGCTGTTGTACACTCGTTATCATTCACAATTCAGCATCCATGAGTAGCCTAGTCAGAATGGATGAAATGATAAGGCGCACACACACCAAGTCGTCTTGCAATACACCAGTCGATACAGAACTGCATTGATTTAATACCCTCTTCTGCATTCGTTTTCATTTGAAGAACGTGCATGTCTGATTTGCGGGAAAACCCGACTCAGATTTATTTATTTGTTTATTTATTTATTTTTTTTTAATTGGTGCTTTACGCCGTACTCAAGAATATTTCACTTATACGACGGCGGCCAGCATTATGGTGGGAGGGAACCGGGCACAGCCCGGGGAAAACCCCAACTCAGATTGAAGACTTAAAGTTGGATAGATTGTTGACTTGTAACTGAGAATTATGGCGTAATGTTTGACTTCTGTCGTATATGGCTAACTACGATATGGTTGAATTATTGCTGATGTGGCGTAAACCATAATTATTCTTTCATGAGCGTCCATGGCGTTCCATTGAGGCAGCACCATGGGTATATATGTCGACAAGACCAGCCGACGTCCGGAGACATTGTCATGATACGGAAAATAAAACGTTGAAGTGATGTTAAGACATTAGAGATCAAATAAACAAACACTATTAATAAATAAGTCGCTTCTCTAAATAGCCGGGGTGTATTTTAATTGCCTTCGGATACGCTGTCGATTTTCCGCATACAGCGACCACACACAGTTATGGATGATAAATGCGCTGCGAAGAGCGATTTCTGTCTGATATCAACTCATGTAAGACAAGTTTATACACAGCGAGTGTACACAGTTGTCCAAACAAGACAAATTAAGCGCCTATTCAATGAATTTGTTACAGATAGTCACTTTATATTCTGTATACTGTTCTGCTTATTGTGTAATAGCCCGATTTAGACACAGTAGCGTGAGAACATTTGTATTAGTTTCTGCGCAGGTGTTACTTTGAAACGGGATCTTTCGTCACAACCAGGTAACTGACACTTGGAAATCAACACAGCTCTTTCTTTTTCACTGCTATTGATATGATTTGCATTCCATTTCTTTCATACAACACTTTGCTTTGTTTACTCCGTGAGCCAGTGGCATTGCAAAAAAACGCTGACCATGGACAAACAAGGCGACGAACCCGTCTGTTGACGAATGGACAGGTGTTAAGAAGTGACATTTCACCATCTTGGGTGAATATGTACAACATCACGTGGGCTATATGTTGAAACGTGTGTGGAAACTGACATACAGGACATATCTGCGTGTATCTGTCACTCCCAGGCAGTCACATATACGGTCAACGATGACATGAGCACATAAACGGGTGTATGCTCTCGCCATACCCAATATTCCACTCGCCTAGGCAATCGCGTGTTCGAGTCTAGCTCTGGCTCATTAAGTCACGATGTTTTTATCTTGTACTGGAAGTTCCTCTCACGCGGTCGCGGAGAGTTCAAATCCGGCTCACGCTGGCTTCCTCTACCAGTAACCGTGGGTTTACCTATTTGTGTAATTTAATTAGTGTTTTACGACGTACTCAAGAATATTACACTTATACAACGGCCACCATTGTGGTGGGAGGAAACTGGACAGAGGCAATCGTGGGTTTTTCCATAGCTATGCCCGATTTCCTACCACCATCATATTTGTCGTATAAGTGAAATATTTAGCTTGGCCACGACGTAAAACACCAATCAAATAACTAAATTTATCAATAACCTGCCATTTACTAATCAGATAAATAAATATATTAATTAACAAGTTATCTGACTGGTCTGATCATCATAAACACCATAAAGATTATTCCACATTTTTGACAGTACTACAGTCAGGAAGAGGAAACCGGATAGTCCCGGAGGAATGCACAGGCGCTTACCCAAGAAAAAGACAAAGCTTCTGGTGAAATCCCTCATCGACGCCAACTTAATCACTGGAATATTTATTTGATTTATTTATTTGATTGGTGTTTTACGCCGTACTCAAGAATATTTCACTTATATGGCGGCGGCCAGCATTATGGTGGGTGGAAACCGGAAACCCACGACCATCCGCAGGTTGCTGGCAGACCTTCCCACGTACGGCCGGAGAGGAAGCCAGCATGAGCTGGACTTGAACTCACAGCGACCGCATTGGTTTATCACTGGAACAACGGACAAGACAGTATACTGTCCAAAACCTTAACATCTGTTTTAGTATATTTTGAGTTACCACAGAGAATTCCCCGACAGAAAGTGTTACAAGTCAATGCAGTTGCAATATGAATGTGTTTACATTCGTTACTAAGACGCACGTTTGCCATTTTGCCAAGTTTTTATATTCACCCAAGAACTTTAAGTTTTATTTACAAAATTCAAAAGTCACCTAAAAGTCACCTAGAACAAAGTGTAATTGTTTATCACTTTGAATTTATTTGGACTGGAAGACGGTGAATATGGCGCGAACGACTTATTGGGCGTGCAACCACTTAGAAGTGTATTTAGTGTCACTCATATGGTTTGTCTCAGTGTTCTTAATAACATGTAGCCAAGCTCTTAATCTCGGGCATTCACGTTTCTTTGTTCTATGGTAGAAAGCTTAAATTCATCCCGTATATATCTGTTTTCAGGGCACCTGGAACCTGCATGCGCAAAGAAATTATACTCTGTAATTAAGGCAGCCATTTTCTTCGAGATGGCACGTGCTCGCTTCCTGTCAGAACGCGTGCTTGCACGTGCCAGCCAAAGACATGCCTTTCCGCTGCTTTCTATGGATTCGCTTGCAGGTGCGCTCTGCAGTCCAGCGAAGCCTTGTCCCTGATGGGCGGATTTCCGCAATACTCTCGCCGTCTATTTTTCCATTAGTAATCTTATCCCTTCCAAGCAGTGTCGTTTAGCAAAACATTCTCCACTTGATTCGAAGCGAGCCTATTCTTTTGGAAACCATTTTGCATAACAAGGACAATACGCACATACAGTCAGCCAGATCTAGTTTGACAAAGCATTTTCTTTTGATGCCACATGTTTGAATACAATGAAGACATAAATATACAACTTCCGTTTCGAATCAGTGCATAAAAATGTTTAATCAAGATGTGTTTTCTTCATATTTATAGCAGCTACAATCATTATCTGTTTCTGTACAAACCGCGAAACGCAAGTTACATGAATTTGGTAAAAATGCATCAACTAAAAATCGTCAGCTATGCATGTAAAATACATGCGCATAACAGATTAAAGATTTCCCACGCATTTCTTTTTCTTTAATAAAATGTCATTGTTTAAGATAGAGGTTCACGGGAAATGACGAAGCTTACAGGTCGATAATGGATTTCTTTGTGCGTGGTTTTAACCAGTGAGCTTTTAAAGGCTTCTTCGCATTGGAAATTATCCTTGCCTTCTGTAATAACCCATGTTCTGCCGCACGTGCACCGCGCGCATGTGTGACACGTGCTGGGTCCACATTGCGCATGACCTCACGATATCATTAAGTTGTAGAGCCGTTAGTGCTGGACGATCTCACCGTGATAATCTACGGTACGAGCGTTAACGGCTTTGAGGCTTTCTCTGTGATGCTGGGTGGATGTGTTAGATATACTTTACTGATAAACAAGTTTACAAGTAACATGATAAATGTTCAGAGAATACATAACTCAATTTTCAGGTTACTTTTTTCTTTTAACATATTGTTGTATGTCTAACTGCACAATAACTAATGCATCCTGTAGTGAACACCACTATAGTTAGTAGTCAACAAATGCATCTGTGGATATTTTTGTAGGAATACCTTAGTTTGATATGGGGAAATTAGGTGAATGAAATTCGTGCCATCTCCCACTACACTCAATATACCAGGCCTAATAATACATTGTATGTGTGTATAATGCATATTGTCCATGCACATATCCCATATAAAACGTGGGGATTTCCCCCTAGTTGTGCCCAGTTTCCTCATTATAATGCTGGCCGCCGTCGTATGAGTGAAATATAAGTGAGCACGGCGTAAAACACCAATCAGATAAATAAAACATATCCACATGGAACCACATGTAAACGGTAAATACTTACGTTTCAGAGGCATGATATATATGATCTACCAGAGAGACCGAAATACATCACAAATACTATTGGATTGTCAAAGTGTTTACATCCATTAATGTCCTATGTTTAATGTACTGTTCAGTGGGTTGACTGCTGATGTTCCTATGGATACTAAATCTGTTCACTAAATAATGAACACAGTGGCTGTGTGATTGGTGTTTACACGAAAACAAAATGTAATTTAAAAGAAAGTAGCTTGGCCTTCAGCAGGGAACATTTCTAATACGAACGTGAAACTTGAATGTGTATAATATAGACCTATATGGTAATGACGGGAAATATGTACGAACGTAAAACTCCACGAACGGGTGTTCTTGTACAATGGAATTGAATGTGACATCGTGTCAACTTTAATGCGCTGAAATCTTTCGGTAAAATGTGCACTGTAACGTGGGAATAAATCCAAAAGTGTCGAATAATTACACTAGCTGCATGGATGTCAGTATATGCCATTCTTTTCTTACAGTTCATCTGTACATTTCTGAAACACAGCTAGTTTAGCCGATACGAATATTTGATTGACTTTTTTGATTTTATATGAAACTACCCAGCCGTACTGAGTGAATTCAGCAGGAAAGTACACCACTAAGTCATGTGCGCAAGGCTTTAGCCAACCTGCATGCATTCAGTCTCTCGGCGTTTATTGTTATAAAGGCTGTAAAAAATTAAGGGACCTAAAGAAGTGTGTACATGTATGTATGTATGCTTGGGTTCAACGTCGTCCTTGTCAATTTTTCAGTCATATGACGGCGAGGAGTCATTAGGTGTGTACATATATTGTGACACGACGAGTCCATGCCGCAAAAGTGCTGCCGACACTGAGGTATCATGTCGAAGAAACCAGACATGAGACCCCACCCAGTCACATTATACCGGGGAAGCCAGTCATGATTTCTTGCTCTAATCTCTCAGTGCTGACCCCACACGCTTGATCCAAAGGTCTCCCAAGTTTGAGGCGGATGGTCTAACCCATAGGCCACTGAAGTGGTCTATCTAATAAAGTAGCTCACATAGGCAATCAAACATATTGTACACGAACGGATGAGGATTCTGTTTATATGAGATTTTTGCAGGGTGACTAAAAGCAGAGATTAAGCTTAGATTTGATTAAAAGTAATTTATGCCGAGACAACTAACGTATCGTTCCTCGGAATGTGCTGTGCTATACCAGAATATATGTGTATGTCTTATTTTTTTCTCACGAATTAGGTAATCACGTGTTTCAACGTTTGATCACTTTGGGCTGGACATAAAAATTGGAGCTGATTTCGAGTTTACCACTATTTGACACTTCATGCAAATTTCTCTATAAAGCAATCGATTATCCATGACAGGTAAAATCTTTCAGGATATAAATCTGCATAAAGATAAACCGACATGCATGGGTCATAAAAGTCTATACAGGCATATAATGGTTTTATAATGGATTGAACAAAAAAAACCAGTCCATCAGTCGTTGAACAAACGAGATTGTCATGGGAAATTCTACAACGAATCTGAATTGTTCTTCTGTTAAATGAATTGATAAGTATACTTGTTCAATCATTGAAAGGACCACGTGCTAATTTGCAATAAAGGAGAGGTTCGGAAAGCGCGCACCTGGGCAGTATATTAACAATAGGCCTTGGAAGTGACAGAAATGAACACGTGGACGTCATCAAGCAATGTGCTGGGTTAGGCCTCACGTTTAGCCGGGCCCATTGTGATGAAACGCCATGGAATCTTAATGCACTATGCTTTCTCTCTCACAGGTGCTGGATACGTCTTCCCAAAATAAAGCGACTGAATGCGCATATAAGGTTTTTCAGCCCAGAAGTATATAGTGTGTGTCAGGGAGGGTGGGGGGGTTGGGAGAAGGGGTGAAAATGGTAATTTTGAATAATTTCGTGTTTTTCAAACTTTCCATATGCCATTGCACATGTACTGATTATGCAAACAGTCGAGATGCAGGTGTGATGGACGAAATGGTTATGTAGATGTCGAAGGCCATGTGCGCCGTGGTCAAGTTACACACTGGCCTTTTGGCCTTGGTTGTCATGCAGGTTGACATGGAGTCAGTCAACGCGACGAGGCGTGTCTTCTTTCATTATGCATGATGCACCTGCAGAAATGACCTGCCTTCGCAGGTGACCATCGCAGGACACTCACGAGACTATAAAAGTGGCATTTTGCAGGTGTGAGTTCATTAAGACATGCTGGAAAGCTGCTCGCTGACTTTTGTTCTGTGAGTTTGTATCCATCCCACGGATGTATTCAGATCGATTTCTTTTACTTAGTCTTCTTTGACGTTTGGGCGATGACCCATATTTTGAAAACGTTTCAGAGCATGTCTGCACCTAACTCGGTTGCTATTCATTATATTCAATTACCACACATGCCGAACATGAACATTTCTTATTCAGGATTCCTAACCGTTTTCAAATGAAGTTTATGAATCATACACATCCCATAGAACGTACTTATTTCGTATTTTCACTATATTCTTATGAATATTTGCATACATGGTCGAGAACAAATACCTTAAGCGAGTGTTCCTGTAAGAAATATGGCATGTCGCATGAAGTATTCGAATATTAAGATACCGCTCAATTATTTGGATAACAATTCACTATTTATGTAGTGTTGTACACACAGAATGCATCTGCTTAATTTGTTTACCCTAAATTCTTGACTTGCTCCAGATAATTTTATATAATTGTATATTTTTGGCATGCATGAGAGTGTGTTTGAGATTCACGTTATTCCGCAGTACCATATTTATTACGTTAGACCTGCGTACATGTTAGCTCTGAGATGAGTTGGCCATATTCCCAGCTTATTCCACATTAACCCCTCAGATCTGTATTTCTGAAAGCTAAACTGTGAAGAATGTAACAGTTCTGAGATCTACACATATGTATATACATTCTGGGGCTTTCGCTGTCTCAAACTGATAAAGCACTGTCTCGACGCGACGATCGGGAGACTCGGGGCACTCGGGTTTCCTTCACCCATAATCCTAAACACCGCCATATAGGTGCATAAGTTCTGGAGTACACCACAATCAAATGCATAAATGCATCAATAAACAAATAAATAAATAAATAAATAAATAAATAAATAAATAAATAAAGTATAATTTCTGTTTCATAAACTAGAGTTACAACTACTCTGGGTGTGTTTGCGTATGGAATAAAGATAAGTACAAACTCATTAAAGGTTAATAACTGCTTTTAATTCTTAAGTAGCGGACTTCCACATTTAGCGATGTCGAAAAGTCACGCGTGATGTATATGGCCACGGTTGACTAGTGTCCTGTTACGAACATAACGTTATGTGTATATGTAATGTAGCCTTTATAGTTTATACATTAGGTTAGTTTTAATACTTCACAGACTTGCACATCGGAATATTTAATACGCGATTTAGATAATTTATGTACGTCTGACGTTTGTTTAATCAAGGGACAATTATAATTTATTGGGCGTGCTATGGCCGTCTCTAATTGATTTGTGGCCCTGTCGCAACGTGAATCTTTGACAGGAGTATATAGAATCTCCCTTCTCCATGCAACCTGCGAAGAAGAAAACAAGAATAATGAGAGGTATCTTGACCTCAGAGTGAATGGATTTGGTGAGAGGCCACTGAGTTATTGCTCCGCGCTGGCACGCAAACCACTTCACCATTTTATAATACTTTCTAATCTGAGCAAGACACATGTATATTCAATTACTAATTTATAAATGGTACTTCATAAACCGGTGGAAATTATGTATAATCTGTGTGTATATCACCGAGGAGGCAAATAACATGTACTTGATAGAAATGCGAAAAAATTGTGGTCGATCGGTGTACAAACATTTTTTAAATATATTTCCTCATAGCTAAAATTGAATTCAGCTCTGAATTCGATGAGTACAATGCAACCCATAGTCACCGTATAGAATGAACAACTATAGATTCATTTATTTATTTATTTGATTGGTGTTTTACGATACTCAAGAATATTTCACTTATACGAAGGCGGCCAGCATTGTGTCGGGAGGAAACCAAGCAGAACCCGAGAGAAACAAACGACCATCCGCAGGTTGCTCTCAGACCCTCACACGTACGGCCGGAGAGGAAGCCTGCATGAAGCGGACTTGAACTCACAGCGGCCGCAATGGTGAGAGGCTCCTGGGTCATTACGATGCTCTAGCGCGCTAAGCAACTGAGCGACGGAGGCGCCAACAATTATAGATGCACCTGAGAAAAGGTTCCCGTTTTCTTGTATTTTTTCGGCAAACTTTAAATCAGGCTGGAATTCAGTCTTTTATCTACAGAGATCATCTGACCACGAGCAATCTAGTGTGTCTTATGATTCTTAGTTTGCTCATCGGCCGAACGAAAGTTTAATTGTCATTTTGTCAACCATTCAATGTCAGCGCACTCCAGGTATGCACTGCACAAAATGACAGCTATACGAGAAACTAAATGGTATGGACTACTTCCAGATTAGACACCTGAATCGATGATATCGGACCACAGTTGCCTCCAGCCCCGGGGTCATGGCCCCACTCGGTGTTACGCTCTGTCACTTTCATGCCCACCCCATATACTGCGATCCATGGCTGCAGGGAATGTGTCACCAAGTGCTCTTGACATCTTCCCCGTGATACAACTGACTTAATGACTTTTGTTAATTACTCCCTGTCTTCTTTAGCAAGAACACCTTTCGGCCCTTTGACGTAAACATTTTATTTTCCGATTTTCATACATCTCTCCAAAAATTTCATTTTAAAAAGCACGTCACCAGTTCTTTGATGTAAATTTGCTCAGGAACTGTGTTAGTTTGTAATTTTTCTATAGGTTTTTAAAACGCTATTTTTAATTTATTGGCTCAGATACATTATTTCATATTTCAATTATTGTCAGGCCCCACGCTCACTTCTTCAGTTATAAGATGGCTGTTAGTTTCAGGGATTAAGAAGACCCCGGTATTAGGGGTGACCTACAGTGAACTTTGGTAAATTACTAAAATGAACTTTCCCACGTGTGAAAAACCATATTTGTGGAAGAAATGAGCGTCATCGACCGGACATTGACACCGGACATCGCCTTAGCTACTTGACCACGATGGCTCCGCCCGAAAAATTTTCGTTAACGGATGGTATCCAAATGTAAGATCGAGACACAGATGTCTTGCTGCTAACCCGATTATCTGCAGGACTGAACCAAACACGTTTAGGTGAATTCCTAAACTCCAAACAATGATCCATTCTCCCTCCCGTGCGTCTGCCATTCCTTACACTCAAAAAATTATTCTGTTGAATTCAACACAACGTCTGATGTCTGAGAGATGCTAGAATGTATTATGTTATTGTAACACAATATTGTGTCATATTCAAACTAATATATATAAAATTGCTATATTGAATTAATAGATTATGCGTTATATTTAACACAATAATCTGCCACAATAACAGAATTGATTCTAGCGTCACTCAGATAACAAACTTTCAGTTAAATTTACTAGATTATTTTCTTGAGAGTACGCGCGCTTTACACAACTGCCAGCACCAACAATGATGGCCTTTGGAACCTCTGCCACGAAAGTGGGCTTGTTTAGGATTAGCCTCATCACTATATATCCTTCCGCCGACCTGAAATCAACAGTCGTCATTAAAACTGTTTCAGCTGTCCCTTAGAATCGTGTCGTGAACATATTTTAAATAAAAAAACTATGTACATTTATGTGTATCAAGTATAAATAACGAAAAAAACTGAGACAGAGTGTTTGTTTTTTCTGGCATCACTTCCTGTCTCGTCACCGTGATCCGAGTGACCTCGGTATTGCTTAACATTTCTGTACAAAATTTGCTAATGGTGGCAGTGAGATAAAGCGAGCGATGAGAGGGCCACACGCGCTGTAAGGAGATTTGCTGTAATCCTCAAACCAATAATAGTTTCAAATCAGTCACACCTCTGGTCACAGATTTAAGACATATGCATTTTCACATATTGAAATATATTGTTTGTCAGCATTGTGAAACTGAATGATTGGTCCTTGTTAGATTCGCTGATCATGTTCTCACACGGAACCTGCGACCCCCAGAGAGAAACCCCGGGGCTTCTTGACGCTTTCCCGGGAAATTGAAGTGGTAACAAGACCCTGTCTCAAGTCTGCCTCCATATGAGGCACATCAATCACTATTAGCGCATAACGTCGTATGCAAGACTTGCATAGCACAGCATTAACTAGCATCGTGTCCTGTACAGATTAAGGCAATAGAGCGGGAGCTAAGATTATTAATGACTGTTAAGTATAACTCAGTGATGGATTTATTGATTTCACCGAGTTATTTTGAATGAAATACTTAGAACGAAGTCAACATGAACATCTTCCCAAATATTTTATTTATTTATTTGATTGGTGTTTTACGCCGTACTCAGGAATATTTCACTTATACGACAAACGTTTTAAAAATCGCGTTTATACAACACAGTAACAATAACTACATGTAAAAGACGGCTTTTCCTCTGGGGTCAGGGCTTTTTGGGGGTGTTAATGACCTCTTTTTCACCACGTACAAGGAATTCCCTTTGCGATAGCTATAGAGATTGCTATATAGCCAACATAAACCATACGGTCCCTGGAGATTTATATACTTACTTGATTGGTGTCAATTGAGAATAAAATTTGTTCAGTGTTAATTTCTTTTTATCATGTAGAAACTTTTAGTTTACCCTGACGTGTTGTTATAATAGTATCTTTAATTGGCACATTAAAGCTCATAAACATGAATTATTCATTGCTTATATAAGTTCATGTCCACAAAAACTACAAACTGGAATGCTGTTTAAATAAAATGTCTGTGTTCATAGTTTCTAATTAAACTAATTGTTTAAGACTCACAATGTCTGAGGAAAATATCACTGGGGCATTCAAGCAACATGTCATGTGCATGTGTAGGTACGTATCAAAATGAACAGCACAACTGAGGAATGCATATATAAATGGCCATTGTGTTTACTGCGCCAGAAATGACCGTTTGTAATTATTGTTATCCGTGGTGTAAATATCTCGGGAGATCAAGGGAAGGATGCGGTGAACCGTCCATATCATCTCTCATCAGATCAGCAGGTATGAGATAAAGCTCAAGGTATCTCACCTGATCAAAAGAGCCCATAAGATACAGGTGAACCACAGATTGTCTTGGCGTCTAATCCAGCGGTCGACCTGTCTTTGTCCAGACTGCCAATGAGTCCCGTGTCCCAGTCCAAACAAGTAACGGCTAAAACTTTTAAAAAAGCAATACAACAAAAAAATCTGAAAGCACGAATATAGGATAAACTTCCCTGGCCAAGTGATTAGCGTGCTAGTGCAGCGCAATAAGCCACCAGGAGCCTCTCACCAATGCGGTCGCTGTGAGTTCCAGTCCTCCTCACGCTGGCTTCCTCACGTGGGAAGATCTATCAGCAAACAGCGGATGGTCAACGAAACAGCTCTGCTCAGTTTCCCTCCACAAAACAGGCCGCTGCCGCCGTATAAGTGAAACATCTGTAATGGTGTAATTACTGCGAGCATTACTGCAAGCATAACACAGGGAGTGTTACATTATCTACATGTCCATCGCACTGATTTAAATATAACGGGTATTTGTATGACAAAGTTATAAAGCATTTACTCAGCAATAAATCAAGCAATCCATCAGTCTATCAGTCAATGGAAATTAATGAATCAAAAAATTAAGCAAACAATCAATTAACGATGAGAAACTAAGCTCAAGTCTTCTTGGAGCTCCTCGATTAGACGAGTCATTGCTTACATCTTACAAAAGCGTGTACTCCATGACCGCGAAAGCGAACTGCAGGCATATGCAGGCAGTTTCAATGAAATATGCGAATGAGTCTTCAACAAAGTTGCTAGTCCGTGTAATTCTCCTTTTCCTGACAACATCTTCCCTCCCGTGGGCCATCTTACATCTGCATCCTCCATCACCACCCGCGTCCCTCGGGCTGTGATATCAGCCCCTCTACAAGGTGGTCCCGGCGTTAATTGGGGGTCAGGTAGTGTTCGTTAGCGTTATCAGACAAAGCACTGACACTTGACACCCTGCCTCCTGTAACAGATACAAGTTCAATCTGTTAGGTAGGAGTCGCAATTATGATTTGATTTTATCTCACTTTGTTAAAAGTTTGTTTTAATCATCCAATTATAAAAACAAAAATTGAAGTTAATTTTTTTTTTAATTTTCCAATTAGTTTGCATAATGTGTATAAATATTTCTACTTAACAGCAATTCAAAAAACGCGAAGTAATTAGTGGCCTCAGATAGGCCACACTACAGGAAGTAGATACCTGGTTATCTAACTCACTTTCTAACAAACTCCTGGATTGATCTAGACCGGGTGAACATAAATAGTTTGGGTTGCAATGAAACGTGAAATGTCATCAGACAAAACAGAAGGGTTGCTGTAGTATAGGCAGCCCATGAAGGATACAGCGAGATAGTTATTTGATGTAGTTTGATCAAGTGAAGAGATTCCGTTGATAGACACTTTTTGAAAAGTTTTTGTCGCATTTTTGTTATCTGATTAAGCTGCTGGTAATGTAATATTTTTCTTCAAGGTAATTGAAGACAAAAACCCGTTAAAACTTAACTGACTTGCAATTTAAGACCACAACAAAAGAACCATATATAGGCCATTTCTTTGACAAACGATATTACACTATATTATTGACACAGACTCTGATTTCTGCCGCACTGGACTGGTGGACTTTGGCCCCGGTGCTTTAAATACATTTATTTAAAACGAAGAACTTCAGGAAATCAGCCTCACTCGAAATCGCCTCAACATTGTGGCTAGCTAACCCTTACTGTGACGCGTCACATCGCAGGCAGGACACCATCTGGAACGTGCACTGTGATCGCTAACAGATGGTTCCGCGCTTGTGAAACCCTAGTATGGACGCAGGATAATAAACCTTTGTACATTTATAAGTTTATAGAGCTCTTCATAGAATCGAACCAAATCAGGACATTCCATCGAATGCATAGAATAAATTAGTTACCGATAATACAAATAATTGGCAGCAAAATTACAACATTACTCCAATTTAGAGTACTACATACTTACTTCTATATGACAAGGTTTGCATAGCAGAAAGAAAGGAAAATACGGTCTTTCTCGTTTCTTTAAAAGGCCATTCTCTCGGGAAGATAATATTGGCCTATTATGCAAACAGATATCTTGAACACTTCGACGGTTTGCTCGAGTTGGCGTTGAACTCTAGTATTGCACTCTATTTTACAGTACAGCCAACTGTGAAGAGTGATAGACAATGTAAAACAGACCAGTCGTCAACAACTTGGATTGAACTCGAAACTCTAGATATGTTTGTATATGCTTTAGTGTTTACATCCCCTTCAACGATATTTCCGTCATATCACGGACGTGTCACCTTGCAGTAGTTTCGTCCTAAGGCTGACATCTAGTTATAATATGACGCTGCTTCACTTAAAGGGCATGCCCGAGACCACAAATATGCTGCCTCATCCGCAAAGCCAAAGTAAACTGACACTGGAAGTGGCTTCCCTGTGAGCGCCAATTGTGGAGCCAAGTTTTAACAGTCTTATGTGAATAACTCTGCTTGGGAATGAACTATGGTGATGCCGACGCTCAAATCCCTCGGCCAGTACAATGCGAAGCAATCCATCGTGACTTAACTGATCAGCAACCCATATACATATATAGAAGATCTCCATCACAGATTATAAATTATCTGACACTTTCGGCTGAGTTAACAGAGATATTTGGATTTAATACGATTAAACACAGTGAACCAGTATGAACTTACGTATATACACACATATTGTCAGGCTATAGGTTCTCTTGATGGAAGCTGAATATTTATGCAAATTTTTTGTTCCTTAGTGATGTTTAGGTGCATTTTTCCTAATTAAGCGTACTTGTGAACCGTGAAAGGACGTATACATGTGTTTGTTTATTAGTTTTTTTCCTAACTGTGTGGGTAAATCGCCTCTAACCCTCTAACAGCAAGGTTACACCGTGTGTACAGGTGCGTAGATGCAGAATGACTTGATAGCTTTCATTCTCCTCAAAAATCTGACCGTATATTATTAATACATTCTATCATGATAACTCTGTTCCAATGTGAGCCATTTACCCCCAACCAGTAATTTATGTGAACGACAAGAGTTATACAACGTTGTTGAAGATGGAGTTCATCCGATCACAAGACAAGGCAAACTTATATCATATAACGTCTCTGTTGTGACGTTTGGTTTCCTCCACGTCATATGCCAGTGGAGTAAAACTTGACAACATGCCGAGAAAATGCGGTGTCCCGGGGGGGGCGAAACTTACACCTGAGTGCAATATATCATCGCGTTGACTTCAAGCCGATGTAGGTAGCTCAGCACACCTGTCATACGTCAGCATGTACTCGGTCACCGACAATTAAATACACACGTGTTGGCTTTTTGCCTGTGGTTGGGCTGCCTAATTGTCATATATCATGTATACTTAAAAAAAAATAATAAAAAAAAAATAAAAAAACACAGAAACAAGCAGAGAAAACAGATCAGAGTTTTGGAATGTACTAATACGGACAATTACACATCACCGTTGTACTGAGGTTAACAATGAACACTGGCTTTCAGTAGAAAATTTTCTTTCTCCCCACGCCCTATACGTTACACACCTGACTTCACTTTTAGCCACATGTTAATTGCAATGACAAATCGCTTTTATTCTCTGTTAATTCGTACTGGTGTCCAAACACTGGATCTTTATTAAACACCTTCGAAACAAATGGGGGTATATTAACACCTTCCCGAACACAAAAGACGACAAGGCCGTGTGTTTTGTCATAAGTGATGAATCCTGTCTTTTGTAATAATATCTGGGTAGTCTTGTGCCTAAGGTTCTTGTTATTCCAATTTCAAAGATGAAGCAAAGCTCGAGAAAAGTTAACCTACGCCTTTGAAGAAAACATGAAAACGGACACAACTGATTTATTCTAACGAAATGTTTTGCGCTTTTGCGTAAATTGGACATTGTCTCTTTTCTGATATCAACGAAGGTATAGCTGTAGGGTAATAAAACACCAATAAAACCGGTTAGAGTATCAATTTCTTTTCGAATGACATGCGTCGCCTGATATAGACTGCTCTGGGGGATAGTCCACAAGCACAAGTATCGTTAAGCCACAAAGCGTCTTCATTACGAACTTTCATTATTGTGAGCTAATACATACATGTAGCCAATATCAGAGGCTCATTTAAACACACAGTGACAAACTTAAGAGTTCAAATCCACAATGCGCTTGGATCGGAGGGGCTAGAGTTTGGAAGGGGTGCCCGCACTACCCGTCAATGCCCGTCGCTCTCGCTATACATGCTATATGAACCGTCAATATATGTGCATGTATTCTGTACCTGGTTCCATGCATGGGCACTTTTTTGGCTGAGTGAACTGGTTCGCTGATTGATTGATTGTAAGTGGTTGAAGTGCTCGGGGTAGCCCACCGACCTTTGAAATGCCCAACTGTTCAAAGTCCACGAGTGTTCGACACACGAAGGTGTTGATATTGATTCATGGCTACATATGAATCAGTCAAGTTTCCATTTTTTTGGCATCATTTTTATCACACTTTCAAGTTAAATCCTTTCCGTCTTATGTTGGTATTTGAAACAAGTTTTGTCTTACGAGTTAAACCGTGAATATATATGACAGTGTCTTTAATAGACATTTATTACGAAACTAAACAGGTGCCCCTTTTCTCAATGTATAATTGTATGATATGCTGTTAGCTGAAGCAAACAGCCTTGAGCTTTCGTTTGAGTGAGTGAGTGCTTGGGGTTTAACGTTGTACCTGCTTTCATTGGAAAATACTGTACATAACCTGTATAGATTTACAACAATACATTCAAAACTTATCTAACATATAACTTGGGAATATCTGAAGAGATATATAAAAACGATTTCTTCTGTGGTTCATATTTATCTCCTCTCCATTACCTCACTTTGTTCAGCACTGTAAAAAACAGCACAGGAATGGAACTCGGTATGATAGTCGCCACAACTGTTTCCACCCATGCGCGTTACCACTGGACCGATGCGGTCACTGCGCCATGGAATATCCTATACTGTTATGGTGAGGGTAGTGTTCCTGTGAACTTCAAAATTATTTTATTTTTTTTCGATTTATAAAAATACAATTGCGTGAACACGATGCTTCGTTATAGATTACTACTCCCTGTCTAGACACCAAATATGTGGAAATGATTTGGTTCACATATTAATCATATTTTTATTATGAAGGGAATTCCCTTGGGAAACGCCTTATAATAGCAAAATCTGCTTTTGACCCTACTTTTGCCCTTTGATAAAACAAGAAGTATAAATCGCATCACTCCAATTTTTCACACACGTTCTTCAGTAATTGTACCTCGCATTCAAGTAAGTTTTACTTGTTTTTTCTGCGGGAAAAATTAACACCGCACTGCTGCACTGAAGTGGGACGATTTCCTACTAGTTGCAAGGTGCCCTTTACATTTCGCATCATGTTGGTTTCATTCAAATGTCGAGAAACAATGAACAGTTTGTAACACGTTAAAATTTTATACAATTTTATATTAATCTGTAATAATATCCTCTGAGGGAAAGTCTAGCTGTATGTTGTAAATCACCATTAAACAGCATTACGACGGTAGCGGACTAGTAATCATGTGAATCACCTTAAAGCAGTTGCTGGATCATTATCACCAGAAATGATCAGTGGTCAATGAGTCCGTGGGACTGGCTTTGGGCTGGATTGTCCATCCTCCACTCCCCGCCTCCGGACAGTCGTCAGCACTCATGGTAACGGAACAAACTGGTCAGATCATATCAGTGATTTGACACTAGTCGCTTAACTGGACTCCATTGACCGGAACTTGACAGGTGCAGACGACAAGGGTAAACAGATCACGTGACCCAGGATTGTGAGCGAATTTGTGAATGGGCATATTTGAGTCAGAATTAATTATCGCCAACGACGTGTGAGAAAGAAAATGTTGGACAGGATCCAAAAGGACACACCCTAAGGCCAAAAAGGTAAGTAAAACCGATGTATGAGAAAACTGGAGATCTCCCACACAACCTGGTTCCGATGAATGGTTCATCATAGCTCCTAATCGAATATTGATCTATTGGAATAAAGAGCATTACTGTATACAGATCGATTGACTTATCTTTGTATCTATGGGGCGGGGCATTGACCCGATGAACCCGGAAATGGTATACAGTTACATTTATAAGTTTATTTTAAGACATTAAACTACCACAATCATATCTTTGTAAGGAAATTACAATTAAGAAGCGTCCATTTAAGTACAAGGTATCGATACACATCGGTTTGGAAACACAACAAATCAGCCGTATAAGTTTGTTTGGAACACATGAACTAAATTGTGCACAGGTGGGTATAGCATAACAAATTCTGTTCTCGCATGTAAGTACCCACAGTTTCCGACCCCTCCCCCCCCCATATATGGAGAACATAAATGGACCCTTTTGTTACACGATAAATATATTGCTTGCTTATCCGGACCCTTTTATACCTCAACATAAATGTCGTAGGCCTATTTATATAAGTGTTGGTTTTGAATTTTTGCACACATGCCCATATTCTCGGTCTGACGTATACGATAGTTTTTCGGAAGGTGTTATTTGACAGGAAACGGCGGCACCCAACAGGAACCTTGTATGAAGAAAAAGAACGAAAATACCTCTTATATCTGACTTATTTAATGTTACTTAAAGATGCTATACCGAACGTTTTTGGCCAAAAAATTCGCATTCGCAAATCACACCAAATTTTCTCTATTTGCCAAGAATAGCTTAAATTATTGCCCTTCAAAAATATCACACTCGCACCTGTTCTATTTATGTAGTGATAAAATGACTCTAAAGTGAGAAGAAAGTTATAAAGTGTGTCGCATCATACATTTTACAAACTTTGTTTAACGATTATTGACCAGACAAGGGAGATAATGGCAAAAATTTGGCTGAATTTCCGCCGACTGACTTTTTGCCCCTAAAATCCTCCTTTAACAGTGCCTTTAATAAGTTACCGTTAACCCAGCGAACTTGAGAAATTTTTCACAGGACGGCGGTTAGGTTCCTTTATTCTAAAACTAGATACCTGACAAACCTGATCTAAAGTCGCAGCTGAACTGGGGAGTGCTACAGATTCGAGTCATGAGTCGATCGGCTTAATCGAGATCAACGTGTTATACAAATGGGCCACTGAGGGTCGGTATATGTGTATGCATTGTAAATAACACATTTTACACAACATACTCCGGCAACTCCGGTTGGCTCCACCCATATACCTGTTGTGTTACCGTCGTATAAGGGAAAAATTCTTGACAAGGCACCAAGCAAATATATAAATACATAAATAAATAAGTAAACTTTTAAAGCAGAAGAGTCATGAATTGTCAATAAATTAACACTGAAAGAAACTCCGTCCATGCATGTACATGTATATATAGTTATGATTTCGTAAATCTGACCTACATTTGGAGATAACAGAATGTTAATGTTTGATAAATTGGGGTATATATATATATATATATATATATATATATATATATATATATCGGTAGATCATTTCAACAAGGCTTAGCAACGGAATCAGGCAATTGCTTTTTTGAAGTTTGTGTATATGCATTTTTGTATGTAATGATTAAGCGCTCAAGATAACTATCTCCAAGTGCAGGCTCTATATCTATCTAAAAAGCTAAGTTCAGCTTTTCACGCATGTGTAACTTGCACCCTGTTAACTTGGGCTTTTTTCCCCTTGAGGAAATTGTGTTTTTTTCTTCTCTCTCTCTCTCTCTCTCGCTCTCTTCTTCCTCTAGGCGAAGAACACCTGCATAGCTCGGAGGCTGCTGTGAAACAAAACGCGAGTCAGTTAAGGAAAAGGGACAACAAACTTGTATACATGCTACAATAGAAGAAATATGCTGTACTGCCTCAAGGCGTTTAGAAATTCGGAGAAAGGGAGGGAATTAAAGCGCTATTGTAACTTGGCTGTAATTACTCTCGTATCTCTTACCCGGCCTAATCAATAACCTCTCAGTTCATCTGGAATATATACAATGTAACCATGAACTCATTTGTAACAATCTAATTTATCTACCTTGTAGTTGCCGACCACACACGTCACATACCTCTGTGGTAGACCCACACATTCCCTGGGACACCGGCACAGCAAAACACATCTATATGTGTATTTTTTATTTATATCGATATACATTCTTTAAATCGTTTAATTAATATATTTTATATTTACCATTGAAGAGCCTACATTCACTGCGTTCGGGACATATCCGTGTGTGTGTGCGTGTGCATGTGTGTGTGTGTGAGAGAGAGGAATTTCCATTCAAACGTGCAGAAATAAATATATATTTATTCTTTTGTCTCTTGTCTCGTTGTCCATGCTTCAGGGTCTCCTGTCTCCGAGGGGGTGGGTTCGAATCCTACTCCTACTCACAGACTGTGGGGCGCTTTTCCGATGCTGTGGGTATAAAGGTCATCAGATGAAATGAATCAGGTAAATTTTAGAAATATAGTAAATAAAATAAAGTGAAATTATCTTTGCGTTTTATCAACATTCACATTTTTATATCGACTCCGAACGAACTTGTTTTCGATGCACCCAAACTAGTCTAACCTTCCTCTGTATTCCCGTGTTCCACGGACGTTGTTAAAACACGCACTTGTACAGCGTATATACATTTGAAAAAGAAGACACCTATTGCGAGTGGGTAACAAACATACATACGGTACTAGTATTCTTAATGATTTTCCGACTGCAACAATATGTTATAGACCATTGTATACATATGTGTAGGTTCTTAAAAGAACCAGGTATAAAGGTTTTACATGGTAACTACGTGGCTTTTCCAAGGAACCCGTTATGAAGGTTGAACCAACCACCAGGTTCTCAAAAGAACCAGTTATGTAGTCACTCCAAAAATCAGTATTTTTGTTTAATTGTCGTTAGTTTGTCGTTAATTTCGATTCGCACATTCAGGCCGGTCGAGGGGAAAGTAGAACAAACTGTATTCCATAAGCCGCTTTCACACGATGCGAATTCTACAAATCGTAATCAACAGCGTGACCTATTTGCATTCAGCTAATAGCCTACAGACATCACAAATTGCACTGTTCATATACCGCATCCATATGTAGACCGATAGGTTCGGCATAAGCCAGTTATTTACATACATGTAGTTTTCCAAATAGCAAGTCACTTGTAGGATCTGGAATGAACGTTTGCTTGAATTCAAGGGTACATGAAACGGCAGGTTTTTATTTCTTAATGTGCGATTTAGGAAGTGGCTTGAGATGGAAGTCAGTCTGGAAATGAAGTAGACTGTATCTTGACGTCAAGGGGGATGGTGGTGGCGGGGGGTGGGGGGATGGTCTGATAAGCCTGGTCTGCCAGGTTGGTAAATTCAGCGTTGACGTCATTTTCGAAAATTGCCGACCACTGACGGAAAATAAACGGGCAATTAAGAGATACAAAATGTGCTCCAAATATGAAATATTTTAAGAACTTTCTGGTGTAACTATTTACAGGTCCTTAAAACCACAGCCTTTGATTTTAGAGTTCCTTTTCACGAATCCTTTTCTTCCCGTAGCACAAATCGTCTGATGCATGAACTAGGAACGGTTAACAATGAAAAAAAGTTCATTGAAAACTGACATGCATCGTCTGACAGACTAGTACATTCAAATCCGTTAGTGAACAAGGGGTCCAATTTAAAAACAATCCTCTAGGCTATATATTTTGAAGAATTGTGTTAATTAAACCCTACGACAGTGTACCTCTCAAATATCGTCAGTAAGTTATTGTCTGTGCTATATCCCATTGTCTATGTTTAGATACCATTTGTATGTGACTTATGCACATATACTTCTATATAAATTAGCATTAAGCTATATACCGCTTTTGTGTGAGCTAGGTCTTCCGTTCAGAAGCCGGGCACAAATGATACTACATCACGATATCGCACACATTCACTTCTGTCATGGCCTCGTTTTTCAGAAGACGCTGTGACAAACTTCTTTCTGGAATCAGCTGAATAAGTTATAAAACGAGTGCTCAATAAAATAAGACATGTAGTCATCGATCAAAGGATATATTGCAATATCCTGTCATGGGGAATAATCAGATTAATTTTGAGAAAGTTTTCCCGTCGTCTTCACACGTCAAGCAATAACTGGTACATCTGGTGAAGAAAAAGTCCTGAATCATGAGCGTATACTTATCTTTACGGTTCTGTAACTACTATAAGTTCACCTGCTCGTGAAGTATAAGTCCCACTATTAAATAACTATAGTTAGTTTTCTGGGGATTTTATATCTCCATTTTAAGGATTTATTGTTCAGACAAAACTGCACAGAAGCATGGAAGTAGTTATATGAGCATGTGGCAGTATTTGGTGCATACAGGTAGTATAGGAGTTCTATGAACACGGGACAGTATCTAGTGCATACAGGTAGTGTTATATGAACACCTGACAGTATCTAGTGCATACAGGTAGTGTAGAGATTATATGAACAAGTGACAGTATCTAGTGCATACAGGTAGTGTAGAGATTATAAGAACACGTGACAGTATCTAGTGCATACAGGTGGTGTAGAGATTATTTGAACACGTGACAATATCTAGTGCATACAGTAGTATAGGAGTTGTATGAACACATGGCAGAATCTAGCGCATACAGTTATAGGGATTGTATATGGCTTTTGCAAAATTTGCGGAAACTTTATTATTTTTTTTTTTTTGCTTTACCGATTGTAATGTAATCGACTGAAACCTATATTCATAGTTATACTAATTGCTATACGGATGAGAATAGACAACTGATGGCGAGGAGGTCATGCAGTCGCTTACATGTAAGCTGGATTTCTAGGTTTCACACAAGTGAAATCCCCAGACATAAACTGCGTGATATCGGTAGATAAATCACCCGTACATCTTCCTTGCGTATTTGTCTCAAACGTTTCCGATGCATTCTTATGTTTCAGTGCTTTCGTAGTTAAGAATCTAAATAAATAATAATTAAAATATGAAACTGTTGTCCTTATAAACTCAGTGTAAAGTGACAGGCTGTTCCGAAATTTCTTACTTCTATATACTGGCAGTAGTTCGTTGCTCGAAAGCGATTTTTCGGTTTAAGTGGAATACCGCTAATATAAGATGTTGGCATGTAGTCCTTGGAATTTAACAGTCGGATTAAAGATAACATCTTTCATATTTCATAGTAATAATGGAGACCAAATTGCCCTTAGTCAAAGTTGAACCCACGCTACTTGCAGGGAAAGCTCGTTCATGAATGAAGATTAGTACAAACAGCACAAAGGCACTGTATATAGCATGAGCACACCCATATATATTTATATTGTCTGTATTTGACTGTATTTAGTATGAGTTTTAGATTCTTTTTCACAAAAAGCGACAAAATTATAGGTTTATAAATAAGCAAATAATACTCGCTGTATAAGTATAGAGTGGACATGAATCACGTGCCTATCATATATATATGTATGTAAGAAATCATTCGTCAAATTAAGGCGTGACTTTAGGATAACTTCTTACAAGACACCTGCATGTTCTAGTTCCCGGATATTATATTTATCCATGTACTAACAAACCTCTGTGATCAGAGATAAAATTGTTGTTATTTTTTTCCGGATCTTGATTAACAGACTAGTCATGAACACGCTCGAGTCTGACCGCAATCACCCATGCAAATCGGGGGCGAATTATCTTTTGTGCCAAACCCACGGGTCTAGAAAACCCTGTATCAGTCCGAGCCATTTGGCTCTGTTCCTATTTCAAAAAAAAAAAAAAAAAGCGAAGAAAACAGAAATCTAGTACAATATGTTGTAACTCATTAATCTTTTCCCGTGTGAGTAATTTTTTCTTCGTTGACTATATTCTTATTATTTTTTGTGATGTAAACCACACCTACTATTCCTGTTCAACTTGATTACGTTAGATATTCCTGTTCAACTTGATCACGTTAGATATTCCTGTTCAACTGCATCACGTTAGATATTCCTGTTCAACTGCATCACGTTAGATATTCCTGTTCAACTTGATCACGTTAGATATTCCTATTCAACTTGATCACGTTAGATATTCCTGTTCAACTTGATCACGTTAGATATTCCTGTTCAACTGCATCACGTTAGATATTCCTGTTCAACTGCATCACGTTAGATATTCCTGTTCAACTGCATCACGTTAGATATTCCTGTTCAACTGCATCACGTTAGATATTCCTGTTCAACTGCATCACGTTAAATATTCCTGTTCAACTGCATCACGTTAGATATTCCTGTTCAACTGCATCACGTTAAATATTCCTGTTCAACTTGATCACGTTAGATATTCCTGTTCATCTTGATCACGTTAGATAGACCTGTTCATCTTGATCACGTTAGATATTCCTGTTCAACTGCATCACGTTAGATATTCCTGTTCAACTTGGTCACGTTAGATATTTCTGTTCAACTGGATCACGTTAGATATTCCTGTTCAACTTGTTCACGTTAGATATTCCTGTTCATCTTGATCACGTTAGATATTCCTGTTCAACTGCATCACGTTAGATATTCCTGTTCAACTTGTTCACGTTAGATATTCCTGTTCAACTTGTTCACGTTAGATATTCCTGTTCAACTTGTTCACGTTAGATATTCCCGTTCATCTTGATCACGTTAGATATTCCTGTTCAACTTGATCACGTTAGATAGACCTGTTCATCTTGATCACGTTAGATATTCCTGTTCAACTGGATCACGTCAGATATTCCTGTTCAATTGGGTCACGTTAGATATTTCTGTTCAACTGGATCACGTTAGATATTTCAGTTCAACTGGATCACGTTAGATATTCCTGTTCAACTGCATCACGTTAGATATTTCTGTTCAACTGGATCACGTCAGATATTGCTGTTCAACTTGTTCACGTTAGATATTTCTGTTCAACTGGATCACGTTAGATATTCCTGTTCAACTTGGTCACGTTAGATATTTCTGTTCAACTTGATCACGTTAGATATTCCTGTTCAACTTGATCACGTTAGATATTCCTGTTCAACTGGATCACGTTAGATATTCCTGTTCAACTGGATCACGTTAGATATTCCTGTTCAACTTGATCACGTTAGATATTCCCGTTCATCTTGATCACGTTAGATATTCCTGTTCAACTGGATCCCGTTAGATACAAGGCTTCACTTTTATTTCCTCCAGCCATAAACCAGACCACCGTCATATACTGGAAATATTCTTGAGTACGGTGCTGAACAACAATGAAATGGATAAATAAATAAATAAATAAATAAATAAATAAATAAATAAATAAATAAATAAAAGGTTGCTTTCACCGCACAGCCTTCTTCCTAGGAACCAAGAATACAGTGATTTGCCTCTGAAATTTACGGTTATTTTAGCCTTGTTGTTTCCTACTGTTGTTTCAGGTCATCTACCAGTCATTCAAGCAATCGAGTTATCGTTCCATTCTGACACCCATCCATCAATCCGTCCGTCCGTCCGTCCGTCCGTCCATTTGTACATTCACCCATCCGCACGTGATTTCTGGGTGGTCAATGTATATCCCATCACATCAATATACATTACTGGTTGTGTACCCTCGTGAACAATACTCTCTTATGTGAATGCTAATGATGCGAATAATTATAATGGAGAACCTGTAAGGAATGTAGATTACGAGTAATCTATCCACACTGCTAAATTGCAAGAGAAGGGAGATAACTACACGTACTCCGGCATCCAATAATTCACGGCCGTGCTGTCATGTTGTGAGGGGTATTTTTGAGGTTCGATTTTGAGCGATTAAGTATTTAGAACGATTCAGCATACAACAGTTTGATTCATATTATTGAAATACTTTTCTATGCTGAGTACGCATGCGTATGTGGATACATAAGAAACACGTTATTGCCTTTCATGAATGAAAGAATGTTTCACTTACGCGAGGGCCGACCGCACAATGGTGGGAGGAAATCGAGCAGAGCCCAGAGGAAATGGTTATAAATATGAGATAAAAGTAGAGTTGACATAGTAAGTCAGAAGCTTGTCAGGCGAGGATCGGTAGTTTTCTTAGAGAATTCCGATTTCCTCCATCTCACTGTCATCACGCAAATGAAAAACTCCAGAGTTCCAACATGTAGAGTTCACATCAACTTTATTTTTAAAGTAGAAGAAAGCTAAAATATGAAGTAAAGGTTCATCATTCAGACAACTGAAAACTATGCGTGAAAATACTTTTATGTATTTTTCAGAATTTTTTGAAGAGTGTTGAAATGTATTCAGATATTTGAATACTATAGTGGGTTTTAAGAGCCATACTGACGGTACCTGGGAATCCTGACGTCATATCACCTTTTTTTCCTGATGTTCACCAAAAGGTAGGAATTTTGGGGGACATTATTTCTGTAATCTTTTACTCATGGGTAAAAAGAGTTATTCCAACATTCAGTGTCGTGATTGTAGTTGAAAAACTTCTTGTGACGTCAGACTTCGTGAACTCTGTTACTATGGTCCATAAAGCCACATTAGAACTCATATGTTTGAATACCTTTAACTCTTTGCAAGAAATTCTAAAAAAATATATGAAAGTATATTGATAATTTTAAGTGGTCTATCTTGTGATGCCTACATCGATTTTTAGAGGTCTTGCCCTTTAAAGGGAGTAAATCCAATGGGAGATATTATCTGTTAGTATTAACATTCCTTGAGAGTGACCTCCCCTTACCAATTCTATTTTGTGGATGACAGTTCGCCGCATTCAGAGTGGAAATTTAAAGATATCAACGGTTGGATTTCATGGAAAGAGTTGGAATAGTTTTGGTGAGATTGGAGAGAGCATTAGAAAGTTAAGTGAGGTCTTCAGCCATGAGCAGCTCGTGTCAAATAAAATATTTGTGTTGCTGTGCGCGAAAACTGGCCCACAGGCAATGCTCATCTATAGGTCTTAGGTCTACAGTATAGTGTTACGTATAATCCCTAAATATAATAAAAAAAAAGCAGTATACCCATTTGTTAAAAAAGTGATGTCGAAGCTAGTTTCAGGTAGTGTTATAATCATCATGATTTATATCTGAAGTTGACAATAACAGAGAAAATCCATTTAAAGTTATGTATCTTTGAAGAATTAATGCAGACTGCCAGTAGGCCTACAGCCAGATGGTTCTGTCAGAAGTACACCTGCATAACGTTTGAATGTCTTGGCTGACACATTACACTACAATAGCTCATCGCCCTCTGGCTGTTAAGGTCGGCGGCTCGAATCCAGTTCTGGCTGGTTCGGCTGTGGCTTTATGTCAGGAAGTTTATGATCGGGTACATCTACTTCACAGATAGTGCTGGGATTCTCCAGTTTCCTCTATTCATAAGCAGATTCGATGTCTCATACTACAAGTGTAAAATTCTTGAGTCGGTCTACAACATTTGACACAAATTCGATAAATACAAATGTGATAAAGAATAAATTGTTGTCATCTTTTCAGGTCTGATGAAAAATGAGTCAACCAATCACTGAGCGTCAAAACCCCCTGACCTCGAACATTGATATAGCCAGTCCTCAAGGTATGTGAGCTTTTCAGTTTTTTTTCTTTTTTATTGTATGTATTTGTGGGGGAAGTGAAATATATAATAATTATAGACTGTATTGTCAGGATAAATATTGTGGGAAAGTACATGGGCCTACATGCTTACACCTAGCTTATACACCAGGTTACATGGATGGCTGTGGTATCGTGTCAGATGTTACACCTACCGTATACACCAGGCTACATGGATGACTTTGGTATCATGTCAGATGTTACACCTAGCTTATACACTAGGTTACATGGATGGCTGTGGTTTTGTGTCAGATGTTACACCTACTTTATACACCATGTTACATGGATGGCTGTGGTATCGTGTCAGATGTTACACCTAGCTTATACACCAGACTACATGGATGACTTTGGTATCATGTCAGATGTTACACCTAGCTTATACACCAGGTTACATGGATGAATGTGGTATCGTGTCAGATGTTACACCTAGGTTATACACTAGGCTACATGGATGACTTTGGTATCATGTCAGATGTTACACCAGGTTACATGGATGACGTTGGTATCATGTCAGATGTTACACCTAGCTTATACACCAGGTTACATGGATGACTTTGGTATTGTGTCAAATGTGACATCACAGTAAACAGATCTCTAGTAGCCAGACGTCCAGGAATAAAAACTGATGAGTGCCAAAGTTATATCATATGCTTACATGTACTTAAAGTGACGCACTATATGGCTGTAGAGACATGTAGGTAATATAGCTCTGGAACAAAACTGAAGTGTTGATTCTCAGATTTTATTTCGACTAGATTTTATTTCGACCCATGGATTTTTACTGCATCTGAACTTCAGATGCATTTTAGTAAATATTTCAGTGCTTTGAGTATATGATTTATTTATTTATTTATTTGATTGGTGGTTTACACCTTACTTAAGAATATTTCATTTATACAACAGTGGCCAGCATTATTGTAGGAGGAAACCTGGCAGATCCCAGCAGAAACACATGACTATCCACAGATTGCTGGCAGACCTTCCCACATTCGGCTGGAGGGGAAGCCAGCATGAGCTGGACTGGAACTCACAGCAACTGCATTTGTGAAAATGTCCTTTGTCACTGCACTGTCCTAACACCCTAACCACTTGGCCACTGGCGGCCCCTTTGAGTGTATGAACGTCAGGTATTAGGCTACCTGTTCACATATTTCTGTTGTACAGTAGCTCTACTTGGCTCATCCATGTGTTTCACTCTTGCAGATTTTGTCCACCTTCTTGAGAACTGTGATATGCAGATGTTTGGAGGATATGAAAATGCTGAGGTATAGTTCCAAATAATTTTCTTTATTAATATTCCAGTGATGTAATTTTTCAGTATTTTAAAACTAGCAATCCTAAGTAGATGATGTTTTTGAGGGAAAAAATTCTAAATTAAGATAAGACCAAAATTTTTCAAAATTGTTACTTTTTGATTAATTTGATGTGTGATTTAATATTACTGTTCACCACTGCATCAGTGTCCTTACTGTTAAGGTGTATATTTAGTCTCATATTAGACACATTTACCAATTCCTTGATTTGTCCCCAAATTATGTGACTCAAGATGGCACAGTCTTCTTACCACTTTTATCTTATCATATAAATCTTACTTATCCAGCTTCTTACTGGAAACTTTACAGTTAACTGTATGTATATTGTATGACTGTCAGTGTTGAATATGACCAGTGGAACCTATGTAAATGGTCCTGTTTTTTCAGTGTTTAAATGTTTGCAACTGTATGTCTAACTCAGCATCAACTGGAGAAAAGCATACAATCTGTCATTAACCAGTTTGGGCCAGCACTGCATTCAGGTGACTGGGCTGTTTCGTTATAACATTGAGTAAAAGCGTTTTGTAACATGTCAAGTCAGCTGATAACTGCTATGTCTCACAGCCTAAGATATTGCTGGCGGTCATGCAACAATGTCACTCATACAACTAGAAAGTGGCATGACAGCTGAGCTTAAGTTTTAATTTTATTTAATCGTCTCATCTGTTCCATGCACCCCTTTGTGAATAGATATTTCTTGTTTCTTGTCTGATCAGTCAACACACCGTCTGAGGAATTGACAAGGGGAGGTAATTCGGTTAAGTAGTTCTCATGACTTCTCTCCCTGTTCCTGTGTATTTTATGTACACCTACATGTATCTTGGCAGGGATTACAGAGCCAGCAAATCTTATCCACAGTGGAAGAGATATCCAGTGTAGCGGCATCTATACTACAGGTAGGGGGCACACCTCACATCTTGGTTCAAAGGTGGTTGTCCTTTAATCATCAGGTCACCTGCGGCATGGATTCAATCCCACCCATGGACAGGGAATTTGCCATTTTTGCCTACTTCCATTTTTGTTGAGACCTTAGTAGCACGGAGCTGTAACAATGACCAGAAGCAAGAGTAACATGATATACAGTATGTTCATGGGGGCCTCCGTGGCTCAGTTGGTTAGTGCGCTAGCACAGCGTAATGACCCAGGAGTCTCTCACCAATGTGGTTGCTGTGAGTTCAAGTCCAGCTCATGCTGGCTTCCTCTCCAGTCGTAAGTGGGAATGTCTGACAGCAACCTGCGGATGGTCCTGGGTTTCCCCGGGCTCTGCCCCGTGTCCTCCCACCATAATGCTGGCCAGCGTCGTAGAAGTGAAATATTCTTGAGTATGGCGTACAACACCAATCAAAAAAAATTTTAAAAAAGTATGTTCATGATGTTACACAAAAGTTGGCCATTAACTTGGCAAAAGCAGTGGCTTATTCTGAGCAATCTAGTTTCCTCCACACAAAAACTTGACCATCATTGAGGAAGTAAAAATTCTTGAGTATAGTGTGAAACACAAGTGAAATAAATAAATAAATATACTGCAATTAAACACAATGATTTTTCTTTGTTAAATGTGAAAGATGAAATGCAAAGATATTAGTTTCACGTATAGTTTTGAAATATGTTCCTCCTTTGGACAAAGCTGTTAAATGTTTTAGAAAACAACTTTAATGGAGTAATGGAGACAGTTTCAGAAAATAATTTTTGTGTGACATGTGTAAGGTTATGAGGTGTTGTGGTATTTTCCAGGGTGGGGATAATGGCCTTATCGTGTTCAGTGGTTGTGGCACATCTGGCAGGATAGGCTTTATGACATCAGTAAGTATATGTACCTTAGCGAAGTGCGAGGAGAATAGATAGTAACTGTTTGTTAGCACCACTAATCTGACTGGGAAACCAAATCTACTGCTGTGTGAACAGAGGGATGCCAATATTAATTTGTAATCTGAGCTGTCGAGACTCAGATTGAAGTTTTGTCCTCAGAGAACCATTATTGCAGCAAGTAGGATTTAGCTGAGAGGACGCCACAAGCCACAGACCACAGCTAAGAGGACGCCACAAGCCACTGACCACGTAAAAGAGAAGAAAATTTAAATATCAAACAAATACCATTGAAAAGAGTATGCATGTCCTCACATGTACATGCCATAAAAAATTCTAATATGCAGCTCAAGTTGATAAATTATGAATAAATTCAGTGCCAAAATCTGCTGTGGGCATCTCCAGTTTTCCTAAGAACTAGTCTTGAAGTCTTCTGGGTTAGGAGGAGAATTTCTGTAGGAAACCGCCAAAGTACAGTTTGTACATTTCTGGTAGAAAATGTATGTGACCTGCCAACCGCCGGTACTTCACGTTGCTTCGGTGATTTCGGTTTGACAATCGGGAAACCAGAATCTTGGACGCTAGTTCCGAATTAACACAAATAAGCCAGCAGTTTTAACAATTCTCATTAGCTGAGAAGCAACACACACCCAGCATAAATTACAGGGTGTTAAAGATGGAAGGCGCGATGGACTCAGCGATTTATGCCAGCTTCCCCGTTTTCAGGCTTTATGTGTATGGCAAGGAAAAATCACAAAATTATGCAGCAGGCACCACCAAAAAGAAAAAAATGCGCTCTTTTCAGCCTATTTTAAAAATTTTCTTCTCCTTTAAGTCCATGATTGTTCTAATCCATACATGTGTATACCACTGAATGTTCACTGATAGTAAACTACATCAGGAGGTGTGTCAGATGAACGTGCACTGATAGTAAACTACATCAGGAGGTGTGTCAGATGAATGTGCACTGACGGTAAACTACATCAGGAGGCATGTCAGATGAATGTGCACTGATGGTAAACTACATCAGGAGGTGTGCCAGATGAACATGCACTGATGGTAAACTACATCAGGAGGTGTGTCAGATGAACGTGCACTGATGGTAAACTACATCAGGAGGTGTGTCAAATGAATGTGCACTGACGGTAAACTATATTAGGAGGTGTGTCAGATGAATGTGCACTGATAGTAAACTACACCAGGAGGCATGTCAGATGAACGTGCACTGATAGTAAACTACATCAGGAGGCATGTCAGATGAATGTGCACTGATAGTAAACTACATCAGGAGGCGTGTCAGATGAATGTGCACTGATAGTAAACTGCATCAGGAGGTGTGTCAGATGAATGTGCACTGATAGTAAACTACATCAGGAGGCATGTCAGATGAATGTGCACTAATAGTAAACTACATCAGGAGGTGTGTCAGATGAATGTGCACTGATAGTAAACTACATCAGGAGGCATGTCAGATGAATGTGCACTAATAGTAAACTACATCAGGAGGTGTGTCAGATGAATGTGCACTGATAGTAAACTACATCAGGAGGCATGTCAGATGAATGTGCACTAATAGTAAACTACATCAGGAGGTGTGTCAGATGAATGTGCACTGATAGTAAACTGCATCAGGAGGTGTGTCAGATGAATGTGCACTGACAGTAAACTACATCAGGAGGTGTGTCAGATGAATGTGCACTGATAGTAAACTACATCAGGAGGTGTGTCAGATGAATGTGCACTGATAGTAAACTACATCAGGAGGTGTGTTAGATGAATGTGCACTGATAGTAAACTACATCAGGAGGTGTGTCAGATGAATGTGCAATGATAGTAAACTACGTCAGGTGTGTCAGATGAATGTGCACTGACAGAAAACTACATCAGGAGGTGTATCAGATAAATGTGCACTGACAGTAAACTACATCAGGAGGTGTGTCAGATGAATGTGCACTGACAGCTAACTACATCGAGAGATGTGCCAGATGTAATGTGCACTGATAGTAAACTACATCAGGAGGTGTCTCAGATCAACGTGCACTGATGGTAAACTGCATCAGGAGGTGTGTTAGATGAATGTGCACTGATAGTAAACTACATCAGGAGGTGTGTCAGATGAATGTGCACTGATAGTAAACTACATCAGGGGGTGTGTCAGATTAATGTGCACTGATAGTAAACTAAATCAGGAGGTGTCTCAGATCAACATGCACTGATCATAAACTACATCAGGAGATGTGCCAGATGAAATGTGCACTGATAGTAAACTACATCAGGGGGTGTGCCAGATGAATGTGCACTGACAGTAAACTACATCAGGGGGTGTGTCAGATACTTTACACGTGATGAAGTATAGCTGGGTGGTTTTACTCCACCCACTGACTACTGACAGACAAATTAGGCACATAGTCTTCAGAATTTGAAAATTTGACATGAAACGCTGATCAAATAAATGTATGGATTTTAATTTAGATCCATGGAAATTGTGAAATAACATCACTTTTTTTTCCAGAGAACATTTGGAAGACAGCTTGAAAACAGTGGAAGGTCGAATTGTTACCAGTACATCATTGCTGGAGGTGACAAGTAAGTCAAACCACTGCTCAAGTCCAAAGATGTAAAACAGGAAAATAATGCTTAATAGTCAGATATCAAGATTTACTATGAGTGAAAACTTGAAGGCCTGCATTTATACTGTTAAATGAGCAATTCTCATGTCCTGAAGAAATTCTTCGCTAAGCTGAATTCACATTTCACCTACATAATGGGTGAATTGAACAGTATTTATTTATTTACAATTGATTGAATCGTTGTTTAATGCCATACCCAAGAATAGTTCAGTCATGTGATGGCAGTCAGTTTCATGGGTTACGGAAACTGGAATTACCATTGTAGATCCCACTTTTACATAATATAATATTATATGATAACTGTGCACATAATATTGGTGGAAGACAATTCATTTGGATCAAATGTTTTATTGCACAACTGAACACACAGGCACCATCATCCACATATTGTCACCAAGATCCCGACTTGGGCTGTGAATAATATCCTATATTGTATGTATATTTTGTAGGAGTGAAATAGTCTTGAGTCCATCGCAAAACACCAGTCAAATAAATAAATGTATTTTGTTGGTCAGGGCGCTGCTGACCTCACAGGAACTGTATGAGGATGACCCGACTCATGGAGCTCATATGCTGACACAGGTGAGTGTAACACAGATCAGCAGGGTTGGTCAAGCTTTATACTGGTACATGTAACCGCTGCCATGGCCTAGTGGTTACTGCATTTGCCTCCAAGTCAGGAAACCGTGGGATATCACCTGGGTTGGGTGATACCAAAGATGGGTCGGGTCATACCAAATCGGTATTTGTTGCTGCCTCACTCGGTGTGAGAGGTAAGAGCAAGAAAACATAACTGGTTATCCTGGTGCCAGTATAATGTGGGTGGGTCTGGTGTCTTTAGCATGATATTGACTCCCTGTCTTCATATGACTGAAAATTTTTTTAAATATGACATAAAAACCCAATAATTTATTTAGTTATTTTATTTCATTGGTGTTGTATGCCGTACTGAAGAATATTTCTCTTATATGTTGGGAGGAAAGCTGGAAGACCTTTCCACATACTGTGCTGGCACGCTTCTCACAGAAGCCATGGTGGCCCCAAAAACCCAGTATTACATACATACCTACATATTTGTGAATCAGGTCTTACACTTTTTCTCTCTCTTTTAAAAACACACATGTCCCCCTCCAAAAACAAGAATACCCCTTCGTTAATCTAGAAAATGATAGCAAGTTTTACTTGAAACTAACTTATGCAACACATTCACCTTATTCATGAGGGTACATCAACCAGCTTACAGTGCACTTTACCAGCCTTAAAGACGGATAGATTGTAGCTTGCTTACAATGAGAGATAAATCTGTACTGGTTCATTAACCAACAGGTTTGTCATGTGTCTGGAGTGAGTGCTTGGGGTTTAACGTCGTACTCAACCATGTGTCTGGAGTGGGTGCTTGGGGTTTAACGTCGTACTCAACCATGTGTCTGGAGTGAGTACTTGGGGTTTAACGTCGTACTCAACCATGTGTCTGGAGTGAGTGCTTGGGGCTTAACGTCATACTCAACCATGTGTCTGGAGTGAGTGCTTGGGGTTTAACGTCATACTCAACCATGTGTCTGGAGTGAGTGCTTGGGGTTTAATGTTGTACTCAACCATGTGTCTGGAGTGAGTGCTTGGGGTTTAACGTCGTACTCAACCATGTGTCTGAAGAGTTTCTATCAGGCTCAGTTTGTAATTCATTACTCAACCATGTGTCTGGAGAGTTTCTATCAGGCTCAGTTTGTAATTCAATACTTAACCATGTGTCTGGAGAGTTTCTATCAGGCTCAGTTTGTAATTCATTACTCAACCATGTGTCTGGAGAGTTTCTATCAGGCTCAGTTTGTAATTCAATACTTAACCATGTGTCTGGAGAGTTTCTATCAGGCTCAGTTTGTAATTCAATACTTAACCATGTGTCTGAAGAGTTTCTATCAGGCTCAGTTTGTAATTCAATACTTAACCATGTGTCTGAAGAGTTTCTATCAGGCTCAGTTTGTAATTCATTACTCAACCATGTGTCTGGAGAGTTTCTATCAGGCTCAGTTTGTAATTCAATATTTAACCATGTGTCTGGAGAGTTTCTATCAGGCTCAGTTTGTAATTCAATACTCAACCATGTGTCTGGAGAGTTTCTATCAGGCTCAGTTTGTAATTCAATATTTAACCATGTGTCTGGAGAGTTTCTATCAGGCTCAGTTTGTAATTCAATACTTAAAGAATGTGAGAAATAAACAAATGTGATATTAAATCACACTAGTTTAAATCTTTGTTTTACGGACAGAGAATAGTTTTCGATGTTGGAGGGGGTACAAAGATAAAATGAAAAATCATCTAATTTGTGGGAATATGGACTGTCCCAGCAATTGTTCATGCTAAAGATGTATTTATTTGATTTAAAAGCCTTGAAGAACAGGAAAGTCATAAAAAATATTAAGATTGAACAAAATAAAGAAATGGATTTTCAAGTTAATTTTATTCCATTTGGGGATTTTTTAGTGTTGCCTCCTTTCTACATTTTACTTATGTGATTGGTGTTTCACACCGTACTGTAAAACACAAAATATATTTGGTGTCGTCTTACATGTATATATCTATAAAATGCTAGTTTTACTGTATGTATTTTGATATTTATATGCCATCTGTCCATCAGGTGTGTGCAGGTAAGAAGCAAGTGCTGTATATCGGAATCACCTGTGGATTGTCTGCCCCTTTTGTTGCCGGGCAACTGGAGCACTGTTTACAACACCTGGATACCTTCACACCTGTGCTGCTTGGCTTTAATCACATCCATCAGGCCAGGTATATGTATGCTTAGATTTCAGACTCAGTATCTTACTTGTCATGTCATGAGACAGTCATATTTGGAAATATGTAAAAAATTTGTTTAAGTGACGCTAGCCTGGGATAGTTGTTATGACTTAAGGGAATGATGACAAACTATGTAATAATTAACAAATATAACAAAAGTGAAAATATTCAGTTTAGGAATTTTAAAAATTTGTGTAAATAATTACTAGCTACATTTAGTTTTATATGTCCTTGAAAGAAGGAATTCAAATTCAAATCTATCTAACTCATGCCTTATATCTTTGTCTTGACATTGGATTGATCATTCTGTTATTGTTTAGGGTAGACGTGTTGCATATTTTACATTTCTTCCTTTAGCGTGTGTTTTAATAATTCTGTTTTCTCTTTCCTATCAAGGAATAAATCTATTGAGAAATGGGATAAAACTTTCTTGCAAGGTAAGTGTACTTATGTCAGTTGAAAAGAATATTATTGTTGTATACATGTAGCTTACCGTAACTGTAACTTCCATAGAAGATTTTTGAAATGAGAATATCTATCTGGTTGACTTGGATACCAGGCTAGGTGGTAGTTATGATCAATTAAGTTGTATTTTGCATCACTCAAACATGAACCAAACATGAACATGTCATAGTGTTCAAATGACAAAGCTTTATTCCATATTCCTGTCATTTTTCCTGATGACCATTGGTAAATAATGTCAACATGTATGTGGACTCATGCTCTAACAAGAGTCATTTACATGTACAACGTTCATTCCTTGGTCAGGTAGCTACCCTCCACTCACAGCTGTGTGCCTGGGTTCAGTCCAGGTTCTAGAACCGCTGGTTACATTTATTCATGTTAAATCTTATACATGGTAACTACTTTGCCGGTCTAAAGGTTAGAGACCTGGAATCAAACCTGGGTCAGGTCATACCCAAGGCATTACAAACGGTACTTGCTGCCACCTTGCTTGGTGTTCAGCACTGACCAGTTAGAGCAAGGTAGCAGTACTGGTTGCTCGGTGTCAGTATTATGTGACTGGTTAGGATGTCATGTCTGGTGTCGTCATGATATTTCAGCGGCGACAGCCCTTTGATGGCATTGACTCGCCCTGCCACAAGAAGACACAGTCTATGTACACATACCTAATAACAAGCGTACATAGTCTTATACATGGTACTAGTGCTGCTGGAAGGTCTAAGGTTGTCCCGCTCACTTCTTATTGACAGTTGCCAAAGGATTGTCAGATGCCAGCCATGAGGGTAAAGCCTTTATTCTCAACCCCATCATTGGAGTGAGTTCAGTTCTGCAATAAAAGCGGCTAATAATCTATTAATAATAATATTTTTATGAAAATTTACAAGTGCATACAATCTTTTTGTCCAGAAGAAAAGATACCATTCATGGTTTTTGGAAGCTGTTGTTTTGAACTGCATTTCGGTTTGATCTTAACCCTGTTTTCCTCGATTTCGTCAGCCTAAATTGTGCCCTTTCTCAGCTTGAACCTTCATTTTAGCTAAAATATTTCTCTCTTTCAGCCTGAATCTTTGACTGATTTCTTTTGTATCATGTCAGCTTCAGCCAGCTTTCATGAATATTTTAAATGAGTCTCACTCCTGTTTCAGGTTGAGGTGCATCCCCAATTCATCCTGAACAGCTTGCACCTCATCACTGCTTCATCCTAAGCCCCATCCCTATTAATACAGCAGGGACCTCACCCCTATTTCTGCATGAACCTCATCTCTTCTTCAGTATGATCCCCATCCCTGTTACAACCTCAGCCTTGTCCCTGTTTCAGCTTGAACCTCATTTATTTTTCAGCCTGAACCCATCACAGGTTCCAGTCGTATGAAGGGAGGATCTGCCACAAAGATCTTACTAGATGTCATTTGTACCTGTGCTCATCTGAAGGCATTCCATCCACAAGAGGTCTGGTTAGTATAGCACAATGTACATTTTTACACAAAACTTTCATTCAGACATTTTTCTCTAAAACCATATCCTGGCCACCTTTTTATGAGCAGAAATGTCAGGGAAAAATGAACAGATACATTAGTATAAACTATAAATCAGTGTTGACCTATACTCTTAATCAAGGTCATTAAGTGTTGGATATAAACTTCTAAACCATGGAGATGATACTTAACCTTGAAAAGTTTTGTCAGAGCTTGACCTTGAAAAGTTTTGTCAGGGCTTAACCTTGAAAAGTTTTGTCCAGGCTTGACCTTGAAAATCTTTGTCAGGGCTTAACCTTGAAAAGTTTTGTCAGGGCTTGACCTAGAAAAGTTTTGTGAGAGCTTGACCTTGAAAAGTGTTGTCAGATCTTGACCTAGAAAAGTTTTGTCAGAGCTTAACCTTGAAAAGTTTTGTGAGGGTTTAACCTTGAAAAGTTTTATCATGGCTCAACCTTGAAAAGTTTTGTCAGGGCATGACCTTGAAAAGTTTTGTCAGGGTTTAGCCTTGTTAAGTTTTGCCAGATACTCAATCAGTCCAGACTGCTCCACCCATGAACATAACTGACATTGTATAAGGCCAGTAGTCGTGGGTATATTTCACACAGAAAAAGTACTTGAAAATGTAGTTGACAAAGTAATACACAATAATACCTTGCAGTCAGTTGTCTATTATTCATGTGAGATTTTCATTGTTCGTTTATCTTGTTTTCAGTGCTGGCTACACCATTAAATTGAATGTAGATAATTAGATAAATGCTGTGCTTGCTTCTCCAAGTGTTTTGTGTGAGATTTAAGTACAATTGAAAACAGTACATATATGATGTGTGTATTTCAGCAGTGTGTCTGACCTCATCTGCCAATACAAGACTGTGATTGGATGTGTGTACAAGAAAGGTCACGACCTCAGTCAGCTGGTGCGAGCTGGAGGTCAGAGGTGAGTCGTATTTGTGATGCGCAGATTGATGTATTCTTACTTCAACTTTTCCATATGTGGGAAGGTCTGTCGGCAACCTGCGGATGGACATAGGTTCCCCCGGGTTGTGCCAGCCTTCCTTCCACCATTTTGCTGGCTGCCATCGTATAAGTGAAATATTTTGAGTATGTCATAAAATACCAATTAATTAAAAATAACTAAATCAAGAATTTTTCACCTAGAACAGTGTCAGTGACAAACAGTCCCACGTAGAGGCATGCACACCGTATTGGTGTAAAACAGCTAAAGTTAGGTGTCCATGCATCTGATAGAAATGACTGATGGAAAAAATGTTATAAAGCCAGGAATTGCAGAGAATACTGATTTTTGAACCCTTAATCAAAGAGACTGCATGTTGAAAATCACCTACTGCTGGCTTACTGGCTGCTGGACTTGATCAGGAGAATTGCCAGGTACTTTTATAGGGGAGAGGACACTATGGTGAAACATTTGGTCTCATTCCTGGCCAGTCAGGTCACAGGCTCAAATCCAGCTCTGGCTGATTTTACATATAACTGTAGCTGCAGCTTTAAGTCAGAAGGTTTGTCAGTTACATTGTACCTGGTGACGGATGATTTGTAAGTTACATTGTACCTGGTGACGGATGGTTTGTCAGTTACATTGTACCTGGTGAAGGATGGTTTGTCAGTTACATTGTACCTGGTGACGGATGATTTGTAAGTTACATTGTACCTGGTGACGGATGGTTTGTCAGTTACATTGTACCTGGTGAAGGATGGTTTGTCAGTTACATTGTACCTGGTGACGGATGGTTTGTCAGTTACATTGTACCTGCTGAAAGATACTGGACTCCTCCATCTGTAAACTTCGCTGCTCTGACTTACATGAAAAATTATTCCAGTAGAAAGATTTAATGTTGAAATATTACTCTCCCATGAAACTGACATCTGTACAACTGTAGTTTAAATGAATTATTCTTCAGTACAGATTGATTTATTTATTTATTTGATTGGTGTTTTACGCCGTACTCAAGAATATTTCACTTATACAACGGCAGCCAGCATTATGGTGGGTGGAAACCGGGCACAGCCCGGGGGAAACCCACGACCATCCGCAGGTTGCTGGAAGACCTTCCCACTTATGGCCAGAGAGGAAGCCAGCATGAGCTGGACTTGAACTCACAGCGACCGCATTGGTGAGAGGCTCCTGTGTCATTACCCTGCGCTAGCGCGCTAACCGACTGAGCCACGGAGGCCCTAGTACAGATTGAGATAAATATCAGGTGAATAAATAAGTTTAGCTACATTGTGTTCTTGTGACAACAGCCTCCAGAGCGGTGGCCATATATACTACCTGGGGGAAGATACCTGTGGAATTCTGGGACTGGTGGATGCTTCTGAATGTCGACCCACTTTTGGGGCAGGTGAGGGTGTTTAAAATAATAGGATTGAGGTCAGACATCTGTCTTAGCGAACACAAGTGGTCTGTAATACAGAGCACTGTATTATCCTCGTTAGTGGGTTGGCAGGTGGTAGGGGGAGGAGGCTGCCATTCGGAGGGGTTAAATATTCTCTTATATAGCATGAAACGTGAATGTTTATGAGTTAGTTGGTTGTGTCAGTTGGGTTAGTCTGGGATGATGCAGTCAAAGGATGTCTACCTGTACTTTTTCATATAAAATACACAAGTTTATGAGTTAGTTGGTTGTGTCAGTTGGGTTAGTCTAGGATGATGGAGTCAAAGGATGTCTACCTGTACTTCTTCATATAAAATACACAAGTTTATGAGTTAGTGGGTTGTGTCAGTTGGGTTACAGTCTAGGATGATGCAGTGAAAGGATGTCTACCTGTACTACTTCATATAAAATACGCAAGTTTATGAGTTAGTGGGTTGTGTCAGTTGGGTTACAGTCTAGGATGATGGAGTCAAAGGATGTCTACCTGTACTTTTTCATATAAAATACACAAGTTTATGAGTTAGTGGGTTGTGTCAGTTGGGTTACAGTCTAGGATGATGGAGTCAAAGGATGTCTACCTGTACTTCTTCATATAAAATACACAAGTTTATGAGTTAGTGGGTTGTGTCAGTTGGGTTACAGTCTAGGATGATGCAGTGAAAGGATGTCTACCTGTACTACTTCATATAAAATACACAAGTTTATGAGTTAGTGGGTTGTGTCAGTTGGGTTACAGCCTAGGATGATGCAGTCAAAGGATGTCTACCTGTACTTCTTCATATAAAATACACAAGTTTATGAGTTAGTGGGTTGTGTCAGTTGGGTTACAGTCTAGGATGATGCAGTGAAAGGATGTCTACCTGTACTTCTTCATATAAAATACACAAGTTTATGAGTTAGTGGGTTGTGTCAGTTGGGTTACAGTCTAGGATGATGCAGTGAAAGGATGTCTACCGGTACTTCTTCATATAAAATACACAAGTTTATGAGTTAGTGGGTTGTGTCAGTTGGGTTAAAGTCTAGGACGATGCAGTGAAAGGATGTCTACGTGTACTTCTTCATATAAAATACACAAGTTTATGAGTTAGTGGTTTGCGTCAGTTGGGTTACAGTCTAGGATGATGCAGTCAAAGGATGTCTACCTGTACTTTGTTATGTGCACAACTGCCGTCAGCTTCTAAATTTAGCTTGCCACTGTTTACATATGCTGAGTTCAGGGCCTGCTGTCTGCCTCTGCCTTAGAATGTTCCAGAATATGCTCATTTCGGGGCCTGTTTGTTTACAAGTGTTCAAGAATTTTCTTATTCTAGAAAATTCCACCAGTCTGTATAAGTCCTATGAAAGCAGGTCAAAAGAGGAGAAAGGAGAATTATTGAGAGTTTTGGATGCTTTTGCTGTGTATTACTTTAGTAGGCCTTTTGTGCTGAATTTTGGTGTCTCTATAGCCTCTGGCTTTGTTATGTCATATTTCCACCGAGCACTTGTTCAGTTTGAACTTGTATATTTAAATTGTGCTCTTGTGTACACAGTGCTTATTAGTACACGGACCCTGTCTGTGGAATTTTGTGTATATTTCGTCATACACTCAGTTATACTGTGGATTTTCCCTCTTATTTGTGCATTTATGCCTGGATGTTTTTCTGCATTGTGGAATATATGCGTCCGTTTGGACTTGACACTGTTGTATATGTAGGTACTTTCGTATTTGTATAGATACTGCTATCCTTTCTTGTTAAACTTAAGTACTTTAGTATTTGTAAAAGTCTTGTTATCTGTTCTTGTTAAGCCTTATAAATTGTTGTAAAATAAAATCTGCTGGTTTTGGTTACTCTTTTGTGTGGCTAAACTGTCTCGTATTTCGAACAAGCCATCTCTTTATAATACAGACAGTTTGGGTCGTAGCAAATTGGGCGCTTGTCCGGGAAGTGAATTTGAATTTGAATTGAAAGGATTTTGTGTAAGTTGTGTCATTTTTCTAGTCTTTGACTTTGTACTAAATTTTGCCAGCAGATTTTATTCATCATGTCGGATTTTAAGCCCGACGAGTTTATGGAAGCGCCAGATCAGGACATTTTTGATGTGTTAAATAAGAATGATTTGTATGCTTTAAGCAAGTACCTGAATCTTAATATCAAAAGATCCTTACGCAAGAAAGATATGCAGTTTAATATTGCTAAATGTTTGGTAGAATTACATCAGTATAACTGATGATTCCACTGTAATAAGACTGAAGGAGTTAGAACTGAAAGAAAATAAAAATGAAAGATTGTTTAAAGAAAAGGAAAATGAAAGATTGTTTAAAGAAAAGGAAAAGAAAGATGAAAGATTGTTTAAAGAAAATGAAAAAGAAAGATTGTTTAAGGAAAATGAAAATGAAAAAGAAAGGTTGTTTAGAGAAAGGGAAAATGAAAGAGTGTTCGAATTGGAGAAATTGAGACTTCAGAGCAAAATTGAAGCAAGGAGACTGGAAGGAGATAGGTCTGGCTTAAGTTTTTCTGATATGCCTCCAAAATTTGACGTCGCTAAAAACATAAGATTGGTGCCACAATTTCCTGAGACTGATGTAGATAAATATTTTCTACAGTTTGAGAAGATTGCTCAAAATTTTGAGTGGCCTAAAAAGTTTTGGACTACCTTTTTACAGAGTGTGTTAACTGGCAAAGCTATGGATATATACACAGAGTTATCAACAGAACAGGCAGCAGATTATGATTTTGTGAAAGATGCTATCTTAAAAAGATATGAACTTGTGCCAGAGGCCTATCAGCAGAAATTTAGAAATTTTGAGAAAAGAGATCAGACTTACATTGAATTTCCTAGGCAGAAGGAACAATTGTTTGAGCGGTGGTTTTATGCTAAAAGTGTAGATAAAGATTATGAAAAGTTAAAACAGATCATTCTGATTAAAGACTTTAAAAGGTGTATTAATGATGATGTCAGAACTTTCATTGAGGACAAAGAGGCTGATACATTAGAAGCAGCAGCCACTATGGCCGATACTTACATGGTCACACATAAGGTCGCATTTCAGAAAAAGCCGTCTGCATTTAGAAAGCCTCAACCCTTTTCCAGCGGTTCATTTAACTCAAATTCAGGCCCACTGAAACAGACTCAAAATTTTGACAAATCAGGTGAGCAAAGAAGCCCTGTTAATTCGAACACTACTCAACGAAGGTCTGACCATACATTTACTGATAGACAGTTTAGCAGGGTTACATGTAATTATTGTAGGAAGCCAAGCCATGTCATGTCAAATTGTTATGCTTTAAAGAGAAGGCAAGAACAGGAGGGTGGCCCCAAGCCTACTGGTTTGTGTGTTACTGCTAAAAAGTCTTACATAGTGAACAATGTTGATGCATTTGATTATGTTAAGACTCCACCAGTAGATTGTACACAGAATTCACAGGATAATGTTATGAAGGTTTTTGAGCCATTTATTTTTGAATAAATACGGTAAAGTCTCACTTAAAAGTGACATGTCTTGTGATACAAAGATCAGGGTATTAAGAGATACTGGAGCTTCTCAGTCTTTATTGTTACAAGATGTTTTGCCATTTTCTGATGAGTCATATTCTGGATCAAATGTATTAATTAGAGGTGTAAGCTCTGCTGAATTTGAATCTGTGCCTCTTCACAAAGCTTACTTGTCATCAGATATTATTTTGGGTCCTGTTACTGTCGGCATTAGGCCTACTTTGCCTTTTAAAGGAATTCATCTACTACTTGGTAATGATCTTGCTGGTGACAAATTAATGGTTAATCCTATTGTGACTGATAAACCTTGTTTAAAGTTGGGTCGTAACAACTTCTTCATATAAAATACACAAGTTTATGAGTTAGTGGGTTGTGTCAGTTGGGTTACAGTCTAGGATGATGCAGTGAAAGGATGTCTACCTGTACTTCTTCATATAAAATACACAAGTTTATGAGTTAGTGGGTTGTGTCAGTTGGGTTACAGTCTAGGATGATGCAGTGAAAGGATGTCTACCTGTACTTCTTCATATAAAATACACAAGTTTATGAGTTAGTGGGTTGTGTCAGTTGGGTTACAGTCTAGGATGATGGAGTCAAAGGATGTCTACCTGTACTTCTTCATATAAAATACACAAGTTTATGAGTTAGTGGGTTGTGTCAGTTGGGTTACAGTCTAGGATGATGCAGTGAAAGGATGTCTACCTGTACTTCTTCATATAAAATACACAAGTTTATGAGTTAGTGGGTTGTGTCAGTTGGGTTACAGTCTAGGATGATGGAGTCAAAGGATGTCTACCTGTACTTCTTCATATAAAATACACAAGTTTATGAGTTAGTGGGTTGTGTCAGTTGGGTTACAGTCTAGGATGATGCAGTGAAAGGATGTCTACCTGTACTTCTTCATATAAAATACACAAGTTTATGAGTTAGTTGGTTGTGTCAGTTGGGTTACAGTCTAGGATGATGCAGTGAAAGGATGTCTACCTGTACTTCTTCATATAAAATACACAAGTTTATGAGTTAGTGGGTTGTGTCAGTTGGGTTACAGTCTAGGATGATGCAGTGAAAGGATGTCTACCTGTACTTCTTCATATAAAATACACAAGTTTATGAGTTAGTTGGTTGTGTCAGTTGGGTTACAGTCTAGGATGATGCAGTGAAAGGATGTCTACCTGTACTTCTTCATATAAAATACACAAGTTTATGAGTTAGTTGGTTGTGTCAGTTGGGTTACAGTCTAGGATGATGCAGTGAAAGGATGTCTACCTGTACTTCTTCATATAAAATACACAAGTTTATGAGTTAGTGGATTGTTTCAGTTGGGTTACAGTCTAGGATGATGGAGTCAAAGGATGTCTACCTGTACTTCTTCATATAAAATACACAAGTTTATGAGTTAGTTGGTTGTGTCAGTTGGGTTACAGTCTAGGATGATGCAGTGAAAGGATGTCTACCTGTACTTCTTCATATAAAATACACAAGTTTATGAGTTAGTTGGTTGTGTCAGTTGGGTTACAGTCTAGGATGATGCAGTGAAAGGATGTTTACCTGTACTTCTTCATATAAAATACACAAGTTTATGAGTTAGTTGGTTGTGTCAGTTGGGTTACAGTCTAGGATGATGCAGTGAAAGGATGTCTACCTGTACTTCTTCATATAAAATACACAAGTTTATGAGTTAGTTGGTTGTGTCAGTTGGGTTACAGTCTAGGATGATGCAGTGAAAGGATGTCTACGTGTACTTCTTCATATAAAATACACAAGTTTATGAGTTAGTGGGTTGTGTCAGTTGGGTTACAGTCTGGGATGATGCAGTGAAAGGATGTCTACCTGTACTTCTTCATATAAAATACACAAGTTTATGAGTTAGTGGGTTGTTTCAGTTGGGTTACAGTCTAGGATGATGGAGTCAAAGGATATCTACCTGTACTTCTTCATATAAAATACACAAGTTTATGAGTTAGTTGGTTGTGTCAGTTGGGTTACAGTCTAGAATGATGCAGTGAAAGGATGTCTACCTGTACTTCTTCATATAAAATACACAAGTTTATGAGGTAGTGGGTTGTGTCAGTTGGGTTACAGTCTGGGATGATGCAGTGAAAGGATGTCTACCTGTACTTCTTCATATAAAATACACAAGTTTATGAGTTAGTGGGTTGTGTCAGTTGGGTTACAGTCTAGGATGATGCAGTGAAAGGATGTTTACCTGTACTTCTTCATATAAAATACACAAGTTTATGAGTTAGTGGGTTGTGTCAGTTGGGTTACAGTCTAGGATGATGGAGTCAAAGGATGTCTACCTGTACTTCTTCATATAAAATATTCAAGATATTAACTGTTACTATTTCAGCCTTGGACGATGTTCGGGGTTTTGTGGATGGAGGTTTTGTTACCCTTGGCAACAACGATGGAGACCTTTCCCAACTGGTGAGCACCCTGTCAAATGAAAACTCTTATGAACTTTGGTTTGGGAAAACTTTTGTTGTGTAGATTTCTCTTCATTTTGGGGGCCATTGTGGATTGTCCCACCCTGATCATGCTGTTGTTAATTATACACTCCGCCTTACATTTTCTCAGCATGATAATTCTTGTTAAATGTCAGTGAAAGAAATAAATAAACACTGTACACTATTCTTTTTCTTTCGGTTTTTTCTTTTTCTTTTTTAATTTTCTGGGAATAAGGGTGAAGAATATCATATTTCGACAACTGACTTCCAGAGAGAGATATTTTCATCACTTACAGACAGAGATCTTGTCATCTACTGCAATCCAGGTAAAAAACTTTGACTCAGTTATGCTGATTACTTTTCTCTTTGTCTTTCTTCTTCTGTTGCACTGAAGAGCTTTTGACAAGCCATATCTCACTAGTAAACTAGTTACTGTTTACCCCCCAAACATTACACTTATTCCTCAATCTTTTTGCGTATGACATGTATGAAAGAACAACTTTCAGGGCAATTGATGTACATTTTAAATTTTAAATTACATTGGTTGGATTGACTAATTTCTAGGCTTCACAAAAAATATAATCAGTCTACAATGAACAATGCCTTCAGAATATGCTTGAATAAACACCTTGCAAACATTTACAGTAATATCAGAGGGGTTTACAAACCTTCTCTAGAAGGGGTGGAAATCTTATAAACTTGGATGAAGACTTTTCTATTACCAAGATGACCACGGTCTATGAAAATGGCTTTCCTTTCTAGAGACCAGGAATATGGAAGCCATGTTGTGATCTGCTCCTCTGTGATCATGGTGATTTCTGGCAACACTTCACTGTATTTGATACCCTGATTATCCTTGTTTTGGTTAACTGGTTACATCTGCTGATTAGATCTCCATTTATTTTCATCACCAAGGTATACAAGAGATTGAACAGCATTTGTTTGCTGATCATATATGACTCAAAGGTGTTAATATAACTCATGAATAAGTGGCTGGGTAATATGAAATGAGGTAACATTTTCCTCTGAAAAGAGCTTTTAGAGGCAAATAAATGTCGTCAAATATGTAATACTTTTGGTGCTGTAACATACATTTAGCCAATAGGCTATCATCCTACCTTCCAAATAAACCACAAAACATATTATATTATCAATATCTAATACCAGTAGAACTCTCAGGAATCAGGAAAAATGCACAACTTAGTCATAGGTGACATTTTTGGTCATTTTTTGGATGTTACAGAAACAATAAACTTGTTCTACAATTCTTCACCTTGTCATTCCTACACCACAGTTTTGTGTTTGATTTCCATGTACAGATATGAAGGCTTCAGTCCCCTCCAGCTGTGCCAAGACGGCCATTGTCAGAATTGTTGGCGAAGCAGATCGTCCTTGCTCGGTAAGTTTGGTAGAAAAATGTATTTGGTAGGTCAGAGTGTCAAACAGTTTTTTTTTTGTGATAAATTGTTGTTTTCAACAAATCTGATCAGGTTTTTATGTTATTTAAGTGAAAGTAATGATGTCATGGTTGGGAGACTAAATCTTATAATACCTTCATTCTCATTTGCTTTCCTGATGAAGGATAACCACATATAAACAAGATCCTTGCATGTAAAATCAGAAGGATTTTATGGAAACAAAACTGTACTCCCATTTTAACTGAACTAACATTTTCCTGTTTGTTTCCCAAATGATTTTATCATTGTTAGATGTCTGAAGGAGCTGACATTTCTGTCAATATCTGTGTCCCTTCATCTTTCTGTCCATCTGTTCGGGAGCTTGCTGTAAAATTGGTTTACAATGCTGTGTCAACGGGAGCTCATATTATCAGTGGGAAAGTCTTCAACAATCTGATGGTGGATGTGAGAATCAGGTACTTCGCTGTTGGAGTGTCTGTCAAATCCAGAAACAAGAAAATGAAATAATAATCCAGATATGAGCGACAAATACAAAACAAACAAGAAGTCAATAAAAAATCACATGTAAGCGATTGTCTATCAGTACCTGATTACCCAGCCCATCGAGGGTTGCTGTTTAACTTTTCCATTATTTCTATGTGTACTTTTAATGCACTGCTCCTTTATCATTATTTTGTAGCAACAACAAACTGTATCACCGTGGGATTAGCATTATACAGGTCAGTTGTAAAACAAACATATCCCTCATCTATAGCCATTATTTTGGTTGGTTGTACCATATTTGAAATCGTAAATATCTGTTGCGAGGAAATCTACATTCTTGCATCTCTCCATTGCCCAGTGGTTGTGAGGCAAGGGAATGTGACATACTTTATTGTGTGTCAGGCCCATGCTGTTGGTGTGGCAGTAGCTGGTTAGCCCAGTAAGGATATAAGGTAATCTCCAGTATGGCTGTGATTGATCAGGCTAGTGCCTGAATACAGGAGGTACCCAGCAAAGTGCAGTGATTTAAGTATGCTCATACACGCCAGTGTTCTTCTTCCATAAACAAGATGGCTGTGATATCTAAAGTGTGAAATATTTGAGCGCGGTGTAAAACCTAAATCAAAAACAATAAATGTAGCATTTTGTGATGATCATACCTGTCACATAACAATGCGGGCTGTCACTGTAAGAAAGAAACACTGTCAGAATTTCTGGAGTAAATCTATATATAAAGCAATGGGGATATGTTTCAGACGTTTGGGAAGTGTTCCACAGCCAAAGCTGAAGAGTTTCTGTTAAGAAGCATATACAACTGTGACCTCTTGACCTCTGATCAGAAGTCTGCCAGCATCATGGCTCACATTCAACATGCCTGTCCACAACCCAAGGTCAGTCTGACTGTATGTACACCATGTCTGTCCAGAGCACATTTCATGTGGAGACATGCAGTGTCAGTGAAATTCACTCCTGTTTTTGTGTTATAGTTATTGTTTCATGTAGTTGACATCAAGTCATGAGGTACCATCTTGTCTTTGCAGATCATCCCTGTGGCTCTGATTCAGGCCTTTACTGACTGTGGTGTGCAAGAAGCTAAAGAGAGACTAGCCAGCTCACCTGTCATCAGAACTGCTATTCTGCAGGTCATGACTGACCACCGGTCAACTGAAAACTCCTAGAACATCTGTCAATGATGACCCTGACTAGATCTATGGTGCATCACAGCCTGTGACTACTCTATGACAGCCTGGCCTCAGGGTCATTTCAATCATTAAATTTGGTATGTTCCTTTCTATCATTTTGGTTGAACTTTGTTGCACAATAACTTACCCAGAATTCATGTTATGAAACAATATTTCGACCTTGTCAAATGAGCAATAAGAGTTTTAAACTTTTGACTCAAGTCTAAGATTGCTTTTTGAAATCATCTGTTATGAAGCAACGTAAGACTTTAGTCATAAATTGCAAGTTGTTAAAAAGTGAAACTTGCAACAGGAAAAAACTCAGATTGTGGTTGGTACTTTGGTTGGCAGTAAAGAATCTGAATCCATTTTGCAATAAATAAACAGAATCAATTTTAAACTTCCTAGAGCAAACATTGTAATTGAAGGTGTGTTTGAATTCTTGACATAAGTCATAAAGCGCTTTGTAATTATGGCCTCGGGAGCAGGATTGACAGGTGCTTTGTTTATGTCAGACAGTTTTGTGAAGAGGGGAGAGGTTTTCCCCACACATAAACCTTACCACTGTAATACAAAAGAAATAATCTTGTATAATACAAAAAAGCCAATAAATAAATTTATTAACAAATATTATGCAATTGGAAGTTCTTCATTTAAGAAGGTCATTAATTAAAAGTTGTTTCGGAAGCAATTGTACACATCATGGAAACAAGACTGGAACTTTCATGGATTATTGAATGTGACCTAAATGTTTGAATATGACTGACTCGTTTTGTCTGATTCTGAGAGTTAAAATGATGTAAAGTTTGGAAGGAAGGATGATGTAAGGTTTGGAAGGAAGGATGATGTAAGGTTTGGAAGGAAGGATGATGTAGGATGATGTAAGGTTTGGAAGGAAGGGTGATGTAAAGTTTGGAAGGAAGGGTGATGTAGGATGATGTAAGGTTTGGAAGGAAGGATGATGTAAGGTTTGGAAGGAAGGATGATTTAGGATGATGTAGGATGATGTAAGGTTTGGAAGGAAGGGTGATGTAAGGTTTGGAAGGAAGGATGATGTAGGATGATGTAAGGTTTGGAACGAAGGATGATGTAAGGTTTGGAAGGAAGGATGATTTAGGATGATGTAGGATGATGTAAGGTTTGGAAGGAAGGGTGATGTAAGGTTTGGAAGGAAGGGAGATGTAAGGTTTGGAAGGAAGGATGATGTAAGGTTTGGAAGGAAGGATGATGTAGGATGATGTAAGGTTTGGAAGGAAGGATGATGTAAAGTTTGGAAGGAAGGATGATGTAGGATGATGTAAGGTTTGGAAGGAAGGATGATGTAAGGTTTGGAAGGAAGGATGATTTAGGATGATGTAGGATGATGTAAGGTTTGGAAGGAAGGGTGATGTAAGGCTTGGAAGGAAGGGAGATGTAAGGTTTGGAAGGAAGGGTGTTGTAAGGTTTGGAAGGAAGTGTGATGTAAGGTTTGGATGGAAGGATGATGTAAGGTTTGGAAGGAAGGATGATGTAGGATGATGTAGGATGATGTAAGGTTTGGAAGGAAGGGTGATGTAAGGTTTGGAAGGAAGGGAGATGTAAGGTTTGGAAGGAAGGATGATGCAAGGTTTGGAAGGAAGGGTGATGTAAGGTTTGGAAGGAAGGATGATGTAAGGTTTGGAAGGAAGGTTTGGAAGGAAGGATGATGTAGGATGATCTAAGGTTTGGAAGGAAGGGTGATGTAGGATGATGTAAGGTTTGGAAGGAAGGGTGATGTAAGGTTTGGAAGGAAGGATGATGTAAGGTTTGGAAGGAAGGATGATGTAGGATGATCTAAGGTTTGGAAGGAAAGGTGATGTAAGGTTTGGAAGGAAGGATGATGTAAGGTTTGGAAGGAAGGTTTGGAAGGAAGGATGATGTAAGGTTTGGAAGGAAGGTTTGGAAGGAAGGATGATGTAAGGTTTGGAAGGAAGGATGATGTTTTACGAACTCCATTTGCCTCTCAAAATGTACTAAATGTATTATGCAATTTTTTTTACGATAAATACAGTATACTTCAAGAAGGCATACAGAAGAATGGCCCATGATGTATTTTTTGTACAAAAAGATTTTTTTTATACAAGTGAAGTGTAAAACCGCAACCAAAGAAATAACTGAAGGTCCAAATTATACAGATTTTCCAACTGTGGTTGGACAATTATGTGTACTGCCTGAGCATTTTTATACATACATTTTTATCTACATGTATATTGATAGAATCCATTGTAAAAATTGAATTCTTGCCTACAACGTTGAACATAAATGAAATGAATAAATACGTGGGAAAATGGACCACATTTTTGTGACAGTTCTATTTTACAAGCTTGGTTATTATTGTATGTAACAAAGTTTTAGACTAAATTTTCTTTTTACATTTTACAAAATAACGAGTCAAGTGTTGTGAAGTATTTCTCTCTGGGTTGAGGAAATAGACATTTATTTGTTGATTTTTTCATTGCTAATTCCCATATACAAACATATATAAATAATGCACTGTTACAAAATTTTGTGAAAAATAATTTATACCAACAACATTGAGTATCAAAAGTAGTATTTGTGCTATAAACTTTCAATAATTTACATTATTTAAAGTAGTATCATATAGAATGTTTTCTATAAATTTATCCCTCTTGATAAATAGTGTGATGACATAAAGTGGAAATCATGTGTCATTGTTCATGTATAGAGGCAATTGAAAACCATCATAAATGGTATTTTTGTTGGTGCCTTAAATGTGAATTGTTTAATATTCTCTGATTAATTATATTTTAATAATGATTACATGTACACTATTTAATTTATATATTGCATTACATTTACATAAAATCAACTTTTTAGTTACATTACAATTATCTTTAAAAAGCTATTGTCTATACAGGTGCAGTGAGAAATCAATAAAAGGGTTTTAATTGTTCGTCAATCATACCACATAAATAAACCTGAAATTATACTATTGATGTTTTTTTCGCAAGTTGTATATTTTCAAGATGTCAGCACTGAGGTAAGTGGCATGGTTTGAATGTTTTGTTGTGACAAACATCCTGTCAGACTAGCTGATAACAAAGACTAACGGCAAAATGGCTCAGGCTGGTAAGCAAGCTGCCTGACACAAGAAACTGTTTCACAGTCCTGACCAGTGAGGTCGTAAGTTCAAGTCTGGGCTTGGCATTAGCTTCCCATATACGATTGTTAGCCAAGGGGATAGGGGCGTTGTGTGAGACCAGGAGTCCACGCGGTGCTGCCTCAATCCCGGCTTTTCAGTGTGTATTTTTTGGTCCACTGCCTCAGCGTGATTACGCCTATATCGTCGTATCGATAATTGTGAATACGCCTATATGGCCATACGTCTATATGGCATTATCAGTGATTGTGCATACGGGTATATGGCAATATCAGTAATTGTGCATATATGAGTATGTGACATTATCAGTAATTGTGCATACATGTATATGGCATTTTATCTGTAATTGTGCATACGCGTATATGGCATTTTATCTGTAATTGTGCATTTCCGCCGTCGTATATGTGAAATATTCGTGAATACAGCGTAAAATCAAATAAATAGACCAATCCATAATTGTGCATACGCGTATACCTGTTATGGACTGAATGAAGTGGTTGTTTATTCCTAGGCTTTGTCATGCATATACATCTACCTGTATGTTAAATCATGTCCACGGCCTTTTTAAACCTTATAGGTTTTGTCGGACGTGCTGTAGTGCATTTTTGTTTGCGCGTGCACACATGTAGGCCTGCGTAACTGGTGCATGATCTGTACTGAATAATTGATGATGTGACGATGCACAATGTTCGGCCAGTCCATATCTCTCGGAAGATTTTATCCTTGTTTTCCCGGCTAAAAAATAATGTTCAGACATAATTATTAAGAAATAAATACATACACTTCACAAGCTAATTCCCACGTTTAATCAGTGACATGTAGATGATATCCAAGTCTTATTACATCTTGTGCTAGATTTTTATTATTTACATTTTATTTCTTCTTTCTTTTCATTATAATTATTTCCTGCTTATATATATATATATATATATATATATATATATATATATATATATATATATACTTTTTTTCACCAAACACTTTTGTACATCTCCTAAAAAGGCTCATCAAGTAAGTGAAGTTTATTTGTGACAACATGTTGAGGTAGTTTTGCTGAAGAGAACTATACGTGAATGAAGAAAAAAAGCATGTATTTCTGAAAACTAGTAATTGCTGTGTTTGGTTTGACGCGGCCAGACATTCGTCCCATGCCAAGTGTGATTGACAAGGCCAGGGTGACACGTTCATTGTTTGTTTATATATGTATAGCATGTTCAGTCATTGATTAAGTCTCTTTAATTACCTGTCTGCTTAAATATGCGTATGTATATCACGTTCTACTGAAGCCTTTGAAACAGTATGGGATTATAAGCAACGCACTTCGCTCTCTCCAACGGCGTCCACCTAATGGACGATAGGGTTTGTAGATCGGTTATTGATCTGTGTGCGATTATGTGTAACAAGCTCTGTCCAAACCGAGAACAACCTCGGTAGTTGTCGTCTGTTTCCGACGGCTGTTTACCCGGGGCGGGGGGGGGGGCGTCTATAGTTACAAGATGGCGGCCTAACTACTGGTGTTCAACTATTTACTTGGTGACATACAGTTCTGGCTTAACGCTATCGTTAGCGGGGTGCTGCTGTTTGTAACCGGCACGTCAGGCCTGCTGTGGATAACCGGGACAACAAAAGGGACAGTCAGTAAATATCACCGCTGACATTTCAGATATAAACACTGTATACTTAAGAGGTGGTCATTTAAACCAATAGCACAATCGTCAAGCGCTGGACAAGGCACCAGTACCGCCAACGAGCAACCATCTTTTTAGTGTATGAGTTGTAAAACGAGTGGTTGAGATATTAGAACGGGCCTTTACCATGGGATGTCAGGAAAGTAAAACCGTTCGTGTTCAGCCATTCAGCCCGGGGAATACGAGGGATACCAGGAACCACAGCGGCAAGATAGATCTCACAAAATCCGGCGAAGATGGGGACTTGTTCGTGACAGATAAGTCCATGATTCTACAGAAGCGAAAACGTAAATCCAAATCTGGCAGGTCTTTGGGGTCTAGGGACGGTCTAGACCCGACCCTAGAAGGATCAGACCGTGGGGGATCGGCCAGTTCCAAAGGCTCTCATGACAGTCAGGACTCGGGACTGGGGCTTGCCGAAGACTACTCTTTTGTGATTACGGAGAACTCCCACCCTGATGCCGTCAGAGAAGTAGAGAACAGCTTCCAAGAAAGAGATTTAGGTAAGGACAAAATTGGCAACTTTTCAGGGAAACGATACTTCGAAATGATTATTCCATTATTCAAGCGTACGTTTAAGCAGAATCTAATCATATCTGAACTTGTGAGGAAATAACGGTTGTAAGAAACATTGAGGATCATTCCAAGGTATTGAAAGCAAGAGGAACCGCGGCACACCATGTGATATGCAGAGGAGTTATTCAAACACTAGAAACCAAATCAGTTTTATACCCAGTATAATTCTGTTAATGTAAATTTATATTGCTTAAATTGAGGGGCATATCTGTCAAGCAAGCATATATGTGAGCGTAGCCTACATACCTCCGACACACATTCACCTGTGCAGTACTTTACAACGAAGAAGCCCATCGGGTCTCGGATCGCTATGTGTAGCTAGGGTAGGATATGATAGATAGGTCCATGTGCAGACAATGCAGCTCAGAAGAGAATATATTCATGAATATTTACAGATGAATATATACTAGTATTGATTTTCGCTGCAATTATCAGTGCTATTTTGCCACATTCGCAAGCCATCAACATGCCCTTTATATGTACAAATTAATGTAATTAACAAATACAAGACCTGCGTGTTATGTTGAAACCGGAAGCGATTAAGAAGCACATTGTGATCCAACTTTGATGAAGAAATGTTTGCTGAAGTGTAACATATGCCCATAAAGTATTTTCTGTTTATTCTTGTAATATAAATATAAAAAACGTCTTATATGGGAATGGGTCTACATGGAAAATGTGTTTACCATGTAAACCTGTTTTCGGGATTATTTGCGCTGTTATAGTGATAAGACTTACGGATATTAGTGTATGGGTGTATATATGCAATATAGCTGCGTTGTCCACTAAGCCCCCTTGAGGACACGGCGGGGACCCGCGGGGTAGACGGATTAAGAGATTAACTAACCATTAATACCAACTGTGGGTCCGTTTCGTCTCTCAACCATGAAGTAAATGTTGACTGGATTTAAGGCAAATGGCCTTATACAGTGACAAATAATTTGTCAAAGTCATGCACGGTTTCCCTTTTTTATATGGCATTTAATCTGACCTCAGTTTGCGGGGGTTGGGTGTGGGGGCAATCAGATATTCAGTTATTCAGTTATTCAGTACAGTCCTCTTGTTGGGATAAGAGGCGAATAACTTAACTCGGCGATTAGAGTTAACATACTGCGCCCCCCCCCCCTCCAACTTTTCTCCCACCACGACCTTTATTCGTGCAAGCACTGACATCCCAAAGACGGCTTCGCGTGCTAAATGAATCAAGACAAATTGAACTGGAATTAAGAATTGCACCTACACCCAGATACCCATATACATTAACCTGGTTGTCCACCATCCCTTTACAATTACAATGTGGCTCCTCATACTTGCCCCAACCGAAAATTCTACTAAAAATCAACCAAACAATCAACGGCCAAACCATCAGCTAAACAATCACCTAACTATTCACCTCTTTTTAACTCACAGAGCTGAGCGTGGTTGGTGTCGCCTGCCCCAGACGTCAAAGTGCCCGAGCTAAGCGACACGAGGAGCTGGTCATTATTCAAGCTTTGAGGGAGGAAGGCTTGATATCACTACCCAAGTCATCGGCCGCCGGGGGTCTCAGTTTTGAAGTGGTCATGGACAAACCGGAAGACGCCACTCGAAGACCCCCGGCACGTCTAGCCAAGTTAGAGAAGAGGAAGAAGAAGAAGAAGGTGTTGACAGAAGAACAGATCAAAGAGAAACTGGAGAGAGCGGAACGAAGGAGAAAGGTAGGAAAAACAGTTAGATTTTACCGACACATATATGTATGTGTTCAAAATCTTGTGATAACGCTGAAAACCTTTACGTTATACACTACGAAGAGTTCATTGTGACTCATTATTTCGGCATTTGTTTTTGCCATCCTCAGAATTATAATGAGTTTCGAAGGTTTAGGCAAATTTCCATTATTCAAAAATAATGATTCAAATTAAAAGTATCTATTTTCAGGCAACAGTATGTAATTAATATCCCCAAATATATGGTGTGTGTATTTTCTCAAGATTTCACATAAATTGGTTGAGATGTATAACAAGTATACATAGTGAAAACATAACTAGCTTCTTTAGTGGCATATTAACCCGTACAATAGCCAATCAGCGTCAGTTTTGCTACTCATGAAGCCAAATTCACGCTATATAGTTTGTACTATCAGAAGGCCACAAGCCATAATATATTCGAATGGAAAATACACCAAACTGTATTGAGATGGTTTGTGGCGTTGGGACAAACTGGAGTGAGCACTCATATATTGCAGTTTGCTTGTACTGCAAGTTACAGCATAGGCATTCTTTTCCTTGTTTTCAAACTTCCTTGAGTGAAAACCTTCAACGCCTGACGTTAGGTCGTAAACTACCATGGAGTATTTATTCTTTTATCACCCCATTCAGCCGATCATCACCGGTTCGGTGTTCATGCAGCTACGACTGTATAGAGTAATATTATGATTGGTTTAATGTAAGGTATAGATGCTTGACCAGTATTGTAAAGCATCCTTTACACAGTTTCTGAATCATGATTATGTCTTATTTTCTGCATGTGAAACAGGAACGGGAACAATCCAAACTGGAGAAGATTCGTGAATGGGAGAGCAAACATGAGAATATGACTGCGGCAGAGGGTCCTCAGGCTAAGAAAGAGATGCTGGAAAGTCAAGTGCATCAAAAAATGGACCAAGTCACAGACAAACGAGAAAAACGGTTGCAAGAAGTTCAAGAGAAAATGCGAAAGAAGGCAGAGCACGCGGAACGAGTGCGTCAGCGAAAACTAGCAGCGGCGTTAGCGGCTAAGGGATCGGCGGAAACTGGAGAAGGCTTTGACAACGACAACGTCGTACAAGTTGAACCAGTCTCACAGCCGAGTTTGTGAAATTTGCTACAGGAGCAAAACAGAAGAACGTTGATAGGACAATTTGCCGATTTCATGCATTGAATTATTTTCGATATTTTGAGTACTGTGATAATGGTGATAGGAGATGTGATTGATAGGAGTGACTTCACATAGCGATGTTTTGTTGGCAGCAAAGAAAATATTTGTGTGGGAAAAGGGCAAATGCGGGAACCCAGTGAAGGGATGGGTTTAACAGCCTTCCATCGCTGAAGACGTGTGGTTGACGATAAGACAGATGTGAGAAACCAGTGAATCAAAAGAGGACTTTCACATATCCGTACTTCTAGCGAACCATTATTTCGCTTTCTGTTTGATTTTAAATACGTTTCTGAATGGTTTGCAGGAAGTCTACGGATGTTGCTATTGTGAAATGGTGCATTGCTATTATAGAAGAAACAGAACAATCGGTGTTTAATCGAACCGATGATTAAAAGTCATGTGGCTTTCCACATAATATTGTGGCTACATATTTATAGAACATATAAATGTAACCGAAATGAGCAAACGAACCAGTACCTCACATTCTCCTAATGGTTTCGCGCCAGCAGAAATCGAAACGTTTTAACAGGTGCATGCTTTGAGTTCATTAAGTATTAGGCCGATGATCACGGCCACTGTATATTTCAATTGTATTTAGACTTGGAGTTTGGATATAAATAATATCAGTATTATTAAATTGATGCATATAGAAAATTGAAGTGGTGGGGTTTATATATATATATATATATATATATATATATATATATATATATATATAACCCTTGAATAATGTAAGTATTTGTCATTCGCTTCCAATGGATAGCAGTCTATATGTATATATATAGGAATACATGTATTCAATCAAGAATATGTTTTTGTTTTTTTTTAACCCATGGCCGAGTGTTGAGCGAGCTAGCTAAACTGTTGTGGGGTCATAACTGCCAAGAGTCACTCTGACTTCGCGATCACGTCTGCATTGTGGCTTTGGACTGGAGTCACTGATTGGATTGGGGGTCATGTATGCATGGCGGATTTGGCCCGGAGTCCCTGGTTGGATCGAGATCATGTATGCATGATCCCTTTGGCCCGGAGTCACTGGTTGGATTTGAGTTCAGGTATGCATGGCGGATTTGGCCCGGAGTCCCTGGTTGGATCGAGATCATGTATGCATGATGCCTTTGGCCCGGAGTCACTGGTTGGATTTGAGTTCAGGTATGCATGGCGGATTTGGCCCGGAGTCCCTGGTTGGAGTTAGATCATGTATGCATGATGCCTTTGGCCCGGAGTCACTGGTTGGATTTGGGGTCAGGTATGCATGGTGGATTTGACCTGGAGTCCCTGGTTGGAGTTAGGTCATGTATGCATGATGCCTTTGGCCCGGAGTCACTGGTTGGTTGGATTGGGGTCAGGTATGCATGGTGGATTTGACCCGGAGTTCCTGGTTGGATTTGGGGTAACGTATGCATGGTTGTTTTGGCCCAGAGTTACTGGTTGGATTGGGGGTCATGTATGCGCGGTGGCATGGGTATGGCGCAAGAACGAGGGTGCAGTATAAATAAAAATAGGGTCAAATTTAACACCTTAGGACAGATAACTTTTTCACTTCCTCTTTCGTCTCGTGAACACTTATAAGTATGTCAACAATGATCGAAACGCCAAATCGGTTATGCATGTTGTCGGACAGCACTGGTAACTCATAGCGTTAGGTCTATTTATTAAAATCTGTCGCAGCTTGTCATTAAGCCTGATCGATCTAGTATGCCGATGTTCAAATCTGGCCCCTCGTGTATATATTTGTATATTAATCATTCGTATGCCAATCGTCCACCACAATGGACGTTCCCGGTCAGTAATCGCACGCGCCAATTTCCAACACAACGTTCATCACAACGACCAAAACAATATAAGAAAGTAAATGAAGTAGGAAATTAGGACAAAGCAGTTTTCGGTCAAGCCGAATTTGATCAGAACCCATATCGGTGGCATTCAAGCTTTCGTAATAAACAGCATGTGCCTAAGTTTCACTTGACCACAGCCTATAATATGTCCATCGTAGCTATTTTATTGGATATGGATTATGGATATATCGCCCATGCCGTCAGCCATCAACGTGTGTCGTCGGTTATGTCTATAGACAATCATGTATGTCGACGTCCAAATTTGGTTCAACGCGTTTAAAAACTGGATCATGGCATGCCCCTGGCTGGTTCGCTCTTGATGTCAAATTGCACTAACCATTGTACATTGTCAATGAAGCCCGGGGCATCATTTACGTTGTTATTCAAATCTTACACATCACGCTTACGTTTACGAAGTCCGGTACGTCATATGTGTCGACATTCAGGCCTTACACATTACGTATACGTTATCAGTGAAGCCCGGCACATCATGTGTGTCGACATTTAGGCCTATACCTTACACATACGTTATCAATGAAGGCCGGCACATCATGTGTGTCGACATTTAAATCTTACACATACGTTATCAGTGAAGCCCAGCACATCATGTGTATTAACATTTAAATCTTACACATCACGTATACGATATCAGTGAAGCCTGGCGCATCATATTATAAGTCTCGACACTTCAAATCTCACACATCACGTACGCGATGAGGCAAGCCTGGGGCATCATATGTGTCGACATTCAAATCTTACCCATCACGTTTACTTTATCAGTGAAGTCCGGTGCGTCATATGTGTCGACACTTCAAATCTCACACATCACGTATGCGATCAGGGAAGCCTGAGGCATCATATGTGTCGACATTCAAATCTTACACATTGCGTATCCATCAGTCAAGTCAAGCCTAGCCTCCCTTGTATAAAAAAAAAACGGCATGAAATGATTAGATGGCTCTTTGTGCAAAATTCTGCCTTCCATGTGGGGAAGTTATTTAGGCATTTACTTGTTCGCATAAGTGAAATACTTCAAGCAGACCATTAAACTTCCAATCGCATTAAAATGAAGTAATAGCTCGCATTCCGAGTTGTATATTGAATACATTTGTTTATGGTAGACTTCTTCTTTTACGTTTTGTCCACAGAAATTAAACAATGAATAATTTATGTGAACGGGATCTTCCACTTACAAAGTGGCAGTTGGTTTGAAAGGTAGTGGAAACCGGAGTTTCAGGAACAACCCCAGGTCTTTGGCAAGTTACTGACATAATTTGTTATGTGTGAACTAAATCTAGGTACTACAAGTACGTGATCTACACTAAACTCCATGTAAACCAAAGTCAACGGGCATACAACCGGAAGGTAGTCATGGTTTGGAAATATCGGACAGGGACTGAACTAGTGCAATGTATGTTTTGGCAGTTTTCCGCCGTACTCAAGAACATTTCACTTATACGACGGCGGCTAGCATTATGGTGGGAGGAAACCGGAGAGCCCAGAACTATCCGCAGGTTGCGAGAAGACCTTGTTAGGTATGACCATGCTGTCCTGATAATTGAACACAATGAAATTGAAAAACACAATGAGTTTAAAAGAAGTAAAGGCAAAACTTATATGGTTTGCAACGGCCTAAAGTTGTTATTGCGGTATACATAAGGTTGAATACAGAATGACACTGTCAAATCTAGGGGCCACTGGGCCAAGTTGTTTCTGCAACACACACGCTATTTGTTCGGTTAGAAAATAATTGCCGCTGTGTAAAATTAACAAATGATAACACATATATGTCTAACATGGCAAACTTTAAGACTGTTTGGCATAACTTCTTTGCGTACCATATCTACATCGCATAGAGCTTAAATCATAAACATCCTAAACCAATGTTACGTAACTTCTATTGATTCAAAAGCAACCCTATAGTAGACTTGTAAACTTTGATGACTGGGTTGCCTGTCACACACCATGAGAGAAAATGGGGGGGGGGGGGAGGGGAGGGGAAGGACATCAACTGATATGCAAGGTTTAATTTCTTTCTCGCCACCTGGGATACTTGAGGAGACAAACTCAACTCAGTGGATTAAAGGTAAAGGTGTAGATATCAACTGATACATAAGATCACACAGACCTTGAATGCTTTTGATTTTCAGACAAGTTGAAGATTATTTTAATACACAGAGTTATGAGATGGCCCACACAAATGCCCACATAATAGCCACAGGAAGCTATCATGTAAAATAACCTTTTCTTTTTGCCCTTTCCCCTTTGGTAGGTTCCTTGCCGAGAGATGTCTTACCTCAGTGTCACTAAGACTGATGGAAACAGCATTTCAAACCACCAAATACAATACCACAATGGATTGCGTAGATGTATGCATAAGCCTACTAAAACATACAAAGACGAAAACAATAGAATAAATACATGTACAGGTTGAAGGTATCTCCAGTGTCAATAATAAAACATTGCAAATTAAAATATGACAAAATAATAGATATAAGTTCCAGTATATACAAAATTTGATATTGATATCTGAATGTGATAATGGTCATTCTGGGTACCAGTACTAAGGACAATATTTACAAAACTTATCAAGCTAGGCACAAAATTGTGTACAGACCCTCTCTTATATAAAGTACTCTAAAACTGAGGTAAAAATCTGCAAGAATAAAACGTAGTCAATCATTAGCAAGCTGGTGGACATTTACTGCTTCAGAACATATGATTTCCTTAAAGATACATCTCAAGGGTATATTTTCACAATAGCTGTGGAAGTCATTATGATTCATGTATACTGATATCGATAACATTTTCCTTTACATATATCATTATAATCTGACCAAATCTTAAATGCACATTTCACAGAATTTGTAATTTGTCATATTTAGTAGCAGCCCTACAATATATGAAGTGAAACCAAGTGAATAATAACACTGTGTTCCAATTCAATGCATGAAAATCGTCACATGCCAGGGCAAGGAATTTCTTTGTTTATCCATAAAATATCTTTTATATAAAGCAAATTCTGTTTTCCATGACCTAATTTCTTCAATAAGATCACCACCAGATGGCATCTGTTAATTCTTGACGCAATATCCCAGCAGAAGGTTAGAAACAGAAGTGGGCATTAGTTCAAAAGATCAGCTGTCCATCATTAGAAAGATAACACCCGCTCACATCGGACACTTTACACACTCTTTTATCACAAATATTTCGTGTTGTAATTCCAGTTTTCTACAAATAAACATACAGAGCTAATATCCATACTGTTTTTGTTTTGGTCCAAACACTTATAGCCTGTAACTTTATAATGTCAGAAGTCCACAAACCCACTACTGGATGTGCCATATGATCATGACAGCACTGTATGTGATCAAGGGCAGCATCAAATGTACCGTATCCTTTTTTTTTTTGTTCAAATCATTAAACACAAGAAAAAAGCAACAACAAAAAGTATGTTACTAAACATACCCGTACCAAAATCAGATTCTGACAGATGTAATTTTGTAGATTACAGTTCATGTTTTTCTTTTCTTTTTTTTTTCTGTTTGTTTTCCGGTGAGGGTAGCTCTACCAAATATAGACCTATACATCTATACATAATTCATGTTATGTTTTTATGTACAATACACTGGATTGTGTCCCTCTCTTATATTTGTCATGGGCATCACTTTCAGTTTTGCAATCATCATTTTGACAATGTCCGTTGTGTCTTGCGTTTCTTGGTTGCATGTTTCACTTCAGTTTCATTTATCTGGAAAGTGAAGAGCAGATGTGCACCACCATCGCAAGAGTTTGGTGAATACATCTGGAGGTCAGTGGGAGGTGTCTCCAGAGGTCAGTGGGAGGTGTCTCCAAAGGTCATTGGGAGGAGTCTCCAAAGGTCAGTGGGAGGAGCCTCTGGAGGTCACTGCTTAGCTTGAGGCCAGATAATGATAGCAATTACAGCAACAATAATGACTACAATTGTGATTATGATGCACAGCCTTCTTCGGGATTTTTTCTGTGAAAGGAAAAAGGAATAGAGAGTTATAGTTCTATTTAAATAAGAATGTAACATACATTAACGATGTAAGTATGGCTTGCCTTGCACATGCTACAATTTCGAAAGAAAATTTCTGTCTGCAAATTAAGTCATTCAATTTATGAGTAACAAAAGGCTCAAAACAAGAATACAAAATACATTACAAAAACTTGCCTTGAATGGCTGAATTACAGGCACCAATATATTGTTTTGATATCTAATGCATTATACATCTGTTATACAAGCATTTACTTTCTCTTCTTACTTTCCACCATGTCATTCATTTCAAAGTAAAACTGACAAACCTTATTTTTAATCAAAATCATAAACATCATCAAACAGTACTCCAAAAACAATGACAGGTTCCAACTAAGATTCTTGTAGAAAATACAAACAGTAATCAATGATAAGTCAAAAAAAAAAAAAGCAGTTCACACAACTTCTTAACATAAATATAGCCAAAATATGAAAGTAGGCCGTCTCAGTTCCAATTTTCTCCTATTTGCCCTATCCCTCCCATGTAATTTTGTCAGAATAGGATGTCTCACACACACTGAGTTACCCCCCTGGCTAAACCTATGCTCCTCACATTACCTTTACTGTCACAATCATTACATAAAGACTGATGCAGACGAAAGCCAAATGCTCAGCTAGTGACCACGAGTAACTAAACCTTCATTGTGTGCGCGCAGGTTTAGTGAGGTTTTGATTTGCAAGACAGGGAGTCCAGTTTCTGGCCTGTTTGATATTTTCAGGCAGGCGAGAGAAAAACCTCACCGTGTGCGAGGAACATAAACCCCCAGCTCAGCCACATACACAGACCAATGGAAATGCGCAAATAAATCATGTGACTTTTCCCCATGGTTTGTTCAAAATTGCGTCCAAAATGACTGATCTATCAGCGGATTCACTCATTTTCTTCGATAAGAATTGTGTAAACGATGATGTTGCTGTTTTAACAATAAAATTAGGAGTACACTCCACTCTACAACATCATCCAAGTCTGCCATATTTCCTCTGATAAGCCATGTAAGGGGTCATATGACTGGTCACATGACCTGCTTCACCCCTAAGCTAAATGTACATCATCTGCATTTAGCTTTTTGACTGAGAAAACGATCTCACCTGGTCAATTGCTGAGCACTTAAGTAACATGGCTCTGTGACATTTCCTTTTATACTCAGGCAACAAGAATTCAAAACTGAAGTCAACTGATACTTTTTGTTGATTTTGATTCTGCAAGTGAAGTCCCCTACCTTTATCCATAGTAATACATTTGAAGCAATATATCAGCTACGAATTAGGTCAGAACAGTTGCAACATGCACTAAAAAAGTCACACTCTTGCATTATTCTTTTAAACTATGATATGAATTAAGTTTCAAAATATTCTTACTTGTGTTACCAAAACAAATTTTGAACAGCTTTTCCTGTGCATAAAGGTTTTGGAAGATAATAATTCAGTTCTGCTTTTGCATGAAGAATGAATGAATGAATGATTGATTATGGCTTAACACCACAGCAGAAATTTTTCAGCCATATTGTGACCAGCAAAAGTTTAAAACAGGAGCCAGTGAATGGTTTTCAATACAATGAAAACACCAAATATAAAACAAAAACAGACGAACATGTTTAAACCAAGTTAAAAGGAACCAAACCTGAGTTAAAACCCCCCAAAACGTAACATTTTCATAACATATCACCTAGAAAATCACATGTATAGAGAATTTATCTGTATATATCAACAAAACTATATTTTATTATATAGATCTATAGTCTTTAAATATTTAACGACAGCATCGCCAGCATGGCATGAGTGAGTGAGTGCTTGGGGTTTAGCGTCGTACAAAACAATTTTTCAGTCATATGACGACGAAGGAATCATTAGGGTGCATGTACGGGTAATGTGCCTCCTTGTTCCAGGACGGATTTCCACTGCTCTTTTATCTAGTGCTGCTTCACTGAGACGCCTTACCAAAGGCAAGTAAGTTGCCCCGCCCAAGCCATTATACTGATAGAGGTAAACCAGTCATTGCACTATCCCCTGAACGCCAAGTGAGGAAGTTACAACTTCCTCTTTTTAAGGTCTTAGGTGGGACTCGACCCAGGATTGACCTACTGCTCCCAAAGCGGATGCTCCACCTACTTGCCAGCATTGCTGTCAAATAAATGGAATATAGAGTCGACTGTGTCGTATCTTTGCCCAACATGATGAAAGTCTGCACAGCCAACAAGGATATGTTTGATGTTACATTGAGCACTTTTGCATGAAGAAGGAATGTCAATCTTGTAACCCTAAGGCTAGCCTGCTGACTTTACTGCCCACTCTACAACACTGTGAGTCACAGTTTATCAAGCTTAAAACTGCAGTCTTTGGTCATGGTAAGATTCTTCTACTCCTCGGGTTACAGAATACACTTTATTTTGTGCAGGGATTGGGGGAAAACAAAATAAATAAACAGAAGCCCACGTACATGATTTTGGAACTGCAATCGCTATGATAATTCCAATAACGATAAGCACAACAACGACGATAATGAGAATGCAGCATTTCTTCCGGCGTGCCTTGGACTGTAATAAACCAACAACAACAAAATACCAATGATGTCAAACTCCACAGGAACTAAAACAACTCATAATCTCCACAAAAACCTAAAAACAAAACATAATGTAAAAGTACGTGTATAAAACAATCAGGTGTCTATACCATGACAGAAAATACATTTGTTACAGGTTAAATGTAGAATGATATACAAAAACTGTGCATTAATGTGCTCAGTCAACAGAACTAAATGCATGCAATATAACTCACGGATGCAAATTGCAAAAATTGTAATAAATATATACTTTTTATGTAAGATTCATGGACTTTTATTTACATCCATCAGCTTCTGAAATAAGTCTTTTCTCTGACTTTCTTAAACATTTGTACAATTTATGAATAAACTTGGCAAGTCACTGACAACAGTTGTAACTGATTATACAGTGTACTGTAATAGAAAGTACAACAGCAAAAGCATGCAGTTAGAGGCTGCGTCAAGCTGCAAGTAAAGATATGCAAGACATGTGTACAGGACATGCATGGAGAAGGTCGTGCACTGTACATCACCACAAATGGTAGCTTGTATGGCATAATTTATATTGTCTAGACTATGATGGTTTGTTTGACCAAGCTAACTTTACCAGATAATTCTTCTTGGAAATGAGAGATAGTTTGTCTGTTAAGGTTTTAAGGTCAATGATAGTGAAATTATGTAACAAGGCTAGTTTTGATAACCAAGAAACGACAGATTGTGTAACAAGGCTAGTTTTGATCACCAAGAAACGACAGATTGTGTAACAAGGCTAGTTTTGATCAACTGGAAATGATAGATTGTGTTATTATGCTAGTTTTTATAATCTGGAAATGATAGATTGTGAAACAATGCTGGTTTTGATCACCAAGAAATGTTAGAATCGATCATCTGGAAAAGACAGACTGTAAAAAGGCTATTATGTGTAACTTGTTATCCTCCAAACACAAATCTGCTTGAAGAAACGAAACAAGACAAAATGAAACTGGCAATCATAGATTTAGTCAGAATTTGAAATCAGGCTGTATCATTTTACATTTTTCTCTTTTGTCAAAAGAGTGCCTCAAGGACAATGACCCTTAGCTAAACCAGCTCACAAGTGCCTCAACACGAATAACTGTCCTCTGTGGCCAACTCACAGTTTTAGATTTGTAGCATTTTGTGAAGCAAGGGCTTCACATATGTTTTCAGATGTCTATTCAAACATATTCTAAAGGTATTCTTCTGTGCAGACCTATAAAATTGTAGTTCCAAAATCAAAATAAAAATGTGCAAAATTTGCCATGAAAATTCCTCTTTCATATGCGAAAAGGTCAAGGAAATAGGGTGAGTGAGTGTTTGGAGTTTAACGTCAAACTTAACAATTTTTCAGTCATATGACAATGAGGTGGTCCTTAGAGCGCATGTAATGCGCCTTATAGCAGGGCAGATTTCCACCACTCTTTCATCTAGTGCTGCTTCACTGAGACGACTCAATGAGGACAATTAAGCAAGTTAAAGGTCATGTGTGGCCCGGATTGATCCTGGATGTAACGCCCCTGAAGCGAACACTCTGCCAACTGAGCTATTGGGGCCAGTAAAAGAAATAGGGTACTGTGACAGTTCAATGCTGGTTTACTTTTGTTTTAACCTAGATGGCAGAAATACAATGTCCAGTAAATGTTGTACAGGTAAACTTTGGTCCATGCACGACTGTCGTTTACTTTCGTCTGGTCACATTTGGTGGCAAGATGACGGAAGAGTGTGATTAGCCACTGTTGGTGGTAGGTGCATAGACTGCTCAGTGAAGTGTGAGCTTGTTTATTACATCTGTGAACTGTCAATGTAATCCCAGACCACCCCTGATGCCCTCCCATGGCACCCAGTCAAGAAGAACAACAATCAGCGCAATGAATCATGGGATACACTTATCAAATCTGAGGGCAAAAGGTCATAAACTGTATGTTCAAATTTCTTTCTCCAAACATCACAAGGAACAAGAGTGTTCCATTATTTGACAAAACACATGGTATCTTCCAATCAAAACCAGTGCTAGGTGACAAACCACACCTTATCATCCAATAAAAACCAGTGTCAGGTGACAAACCACACCATATCATCCAATCAAAACCAGTGTTAGGTGACAAATCATGCCATATGATCCAATCAAAAGCTGTGTATCAAAAATGCAATCAAAGTGTATGTGAAGTATGAACATAAGCCATACCGCACCAAACAAGAACACCATTGAACAAACCACTCCACATCATCCAACCCAAAAAGTCTTAACAGGAACAATGGGCTTCAAGCAAGACCATCAGAAATCTCTTTCACTGAAATATGGTTTACAGGTTACATGAAATGTATACTACTTTTTTTTTTTGATACAAACTTAGTGCTTATCCTGACATATAAAGGTAGGTCTACAAAAAAGACATGTTCTTTGGCGAAGGAGGGTGGGGTGGGGGGGGACTTTAAACTACAATCCTCCTAATAATATGAAGTAAGTATCCTGTAGTTGGGACGTCAACAGTGAAAGCTGACTAAACAGCTGTGTGGGGCTTAGCTGGGAAAATTCATCACTGACTTCATTTCTGAAAATTTCACGCCATTAATGGAAAATATGCACAAAATGGAGGGGTAATTGTGAGACATAAAATACACACCAAAAATTGAAAACTTTTGAGTTACATTTATGGATCACTTTCCTACATTGACATAATCTTCAATATAAGTTTAAATCCAAGGAAACATCTCACGATTCTTGCTTCCGTACAACAAATGTGCCAAGCTGACATGTATCATTTCAATAAGGTGATGTTAATCTATGTGTGTAAGGCTCACTCTACTTCAAATGTTGTTAAAATTATTACCATCTACTGTCTGCAACAGTGGTTCATTCTCTGCCCTAGGATATCTTAGACTAAAGGTTATCTTAATGTAACAAGTCTCAACTGTTGTTTAATTGTAAAAATCCCTTTTCTGTACTATTTAAAAATGATGCTTTGTGGATGTAGAGTGAAGAAGCACAAATTAAAATCCTAAAATGGATGGTTCAATGTCAAGTTTGTTGTGCAAGCTGTCAATAAATACGACGATAACACAAACTATCACAAGGTGGGTATGAACCTGGGAACAGACAGACAGACAGTGATTACCTGGTACTGTCGAGCTGATGACAACTGTTGTGTTCCTTCCTGTACACTGAGGTGAGCACTCTCCACGTTAGCTTCTATGCTGTCTACAAGGATAGGGCCAAGTGCAGGCGAGTTATGAGCAAGGGTTACATGGAGGAGGCCTATGTAAACCTCTTTATGGTTGATGCATGTGTAGGGAAATATGGGAATAAACAGGGGAAGGGGGTGATAAAAGGGGAAAAGGGGGTGATATGGGGGGGTAATGGGTTGTAGGACGGGGGGAAAGACCAGGTAACTTCTGCTTGCTCTGCCATCACCTGGAGAGTCACCATCTTCCATTATGGCAAAATGCCTTAGACTCCACTCTGATTGATTTCAACAACAAAAGTTATTTTCATGGGTTTAGTTTTGTCAAGCTGCAGTTCCTTACAGAAATAACAATAATGTCTGACTCCTATGTGAAAATGCTGTCAGGCCAGTGTTCAAACATCAAGAATGTATATAAGCGCTATCCATCTATTAGTAAGCACTATCTACCTCAGTGCTATTTAGCTAAGGGCTGATAAGCAACTTATCAAAATTCTAAAAAAAAAAAAAAAAACTTCAAAACTTAAGTGGCCCTATAAGATGGGTGCAGCAATTAAAATCAAGCAAAAATTGGTCATTTGAAAAATGCCAAACTCAGAAAAACAGTATTGTAAAATGTAATACTGGCAGACTGGTTAATGGTAACAATTTTATTTAGCAAACTCAACTTATTTTGGCTTTTAATGATAAAGAGTTTCATTTTTAATTGTTTTTTTTTATTGTTTTACTCTCTCCCCCCTGTTATTGTTAGCTGGTGTTAGCCTTCCACCATGTTCAGATAGTAAAGCTCAGGTCACAGTGTTACAAAGTACACCCCGATGAGTGTGCAGTAAGCATGGTAACATGATCCCTACAGTTGGAATGGTTGTACCAGCAGCATGCAGACGGCCTAGGACCAGAAAGGATATACCCATGGCCACACCAAATGTACTCTGTGTTTCACTTATTTGAAGAAGAAAAGATAAAAATCACAAAGTTCCAGAAAAGCTCAAGAATTAGAACTGTAGTGTTGACCTTACTGCCAACAACTCAATACATGATACTGGTAAATAGGAAATGCTTAAAAACCGATGAAAGTACCAGCAATTTCATTAGTACTGTAATCCTTCAACCATCTATGCATGTTTGCAAAGTGTTTATTCAGGCATATTCTCAAGTCTTGAAACTGGCAAATCCAATCAATATACTTTTGTCTCCAAAATCAAATTACAAATGTGCATAAATTGCACCGAAAGTTGCTGTTTCATATGTGAAAAGGTTGAGGAATTAGGGAATGTTTTGTATTTATTAAGTATTTTTGTTAAAGTTACCATTAATTTTCAAAAGCAGAACAGAAACACAGAGTGGAATAAGACTGACCCCAACGGAGATGGCAGAGCACAGCAATACAAATACCTGCCTGTGTAAACAGGAAATCCCAACATAGGTGAGTTTGGTAGACAAGCTGCAGAGTATTAAGCCATTAGAGTACGAGCAGTTGTCTCCCCTTCTTGGAGGAAAAACCAACCTGATATTCTTTAGCTTTTTGCAGCTGACTGGTACCTTGCTGGACTGATATCTGAGTCTGTTCTACATTAGCTTCAATGCTGTCTGCAATTAGAACATGTTAATCTCTTTCCCCACATCAAAACAGTCTTGGAACAACACATTTAACTCCCTTGGATAAAACATCTTCAAATTTAAATAGATTCTACTTGTAAACTCTAGAAAAGTTCATGTCATAATATTTAACATCAATTTAGCAGACACAAACATATTTACTTGCGACTGAAAGTTTACTCTGTTCATGTGAATGGTTAAACAAAAACTAGATACTTACCTATTACCTCCCCTTGTTCGTGGACCAGCATGCCAAGGTCTTTAAATATTGTGTTCACATCCATGATATCACTCTACAAAGAGGAGAAAAATGGCTACAAATTCACCTTCTAACCGGAATTATAGTATGTTAGACAAGAGAGCAGTCTACACAACATCTATACAATGTGAGTGTAAACTCAACCTAGTTTTAGGATATTAATTTCCTAAGATATTAATTTTTTATTTATCTGAACGTTGTTGAACACCATACTCAAGAATTCTTCAAATGTCTGAAGACTATCAGTTTTATGAGCATAGTGGAAACAGGGCAACCTTGAGGGAAAACCATCAAGCTTTGGCAAGTTACTGACAAACTTTCTTAGTTGTGACACACAGGTACACACACATAATTCATATAATTGGTGGAGGACAACTGGTCCTCAACAAACAAACATTTACTATATTAATAAATAACGAGGCTGAAAGTCAAGGAAATCCACAAAGTCCCTATCCATCAACGGTGCTGCCACATGACGTAGTGAAAATTCTACTAGAAGAGATGTTAGCCTGACCTCTAGCTTTTTGATGGCATCTTCTCTCTCTCTGATCAGTTCTAAGTCCACATCCTCTTCCATCTGTAACACCTGTTTGGTCTGGGAATACCTGCTCAATGACAACCGATCCATTCAATATTTGGAAAATACATCCTGAAAAGGGGCAGATTTATTGCAAAAGCCCAAAAGAAAATATGAGACAACAAGTATTGTAGCAGCCCAGAGAAAATATGCCAATGTCTTTGCCAAATTTAAGGCGTGCTATCACACCTCCACAACTAATGTACTCCTGGAACAAAGTCTACGTGTGTTAGTAAGACATTCCTCACAAAGTCAAAAGTCTGAAGAGAATTAATTTAAGCTTGCAAATCACACTCCTGGTCTTTTGCAAAGTATGTGATGAGCACATACCTGCCCAAAAACAAAGAGAAAGGGATATGAACAGTGGCATTCGTACACTGCTTCGTGAGGCATACTTGTACCCAGCACCCAACCCCACCTCTGTAGATACATTTATTTATTTATTTGATGGTGTCTTATGGTGTACTCAAGAACATTTCACTTATATGATGTTCGAAAAGATTTCTATATTATTTACACTCATTATTTTGAGTGTCTAAAGTCTATTAAAACTTACCATTAGACTGATCTTAAGGCAGTTCATGAGGGATAATTTCACAGAAAGTGACTACGTGCAGAAAACTGATGCCATTTGGACACCCTGTTTTCAGCACTCTTAACATGGGAGAGACAGTAGAAAATGAAATCTGGACACTCTGTTACAAGAAAATGGTTTCTAAAAAAGATGTTTGGAAAGCCTCTTTCATAATTCTGGTTAACCCCCTGGTCCCAAATACCCACCATACAAAAATTATTTTCAAATGTCCTTTTCCTCATTAAAGAAAAATTTTAAAATATATTGAAATTCATATTTATAATTAACTTTTCAAAGTCTTTATTCTACAATTTAAATAATTTTCATGTTTTCTTCACCTTTAATGCATTCATGAAAATATAATTACATCTAAAAGTCCTGACTTCACCATCTTTTCACATTGCTTAGAGATCTGTACAAAAGGCTTTACTTAAATACCTTCTTTAAATTTCAGAAAATCAGAGAATTTTGTGGCTAGTTATCCTGACATTCCATTCACTGGCCTGCCATGGGGCATTTAATATCTCTTACTTAGATTGGTGGATTCTTTTTCACACCTTCCATGGTTTCCATCAGAAGTGGACAAAATTTTACTTACCCAACAAGCTGGTCATCACTCTTCCGCTCATCATCATCAAATCCAAATGGGGACTGAAATATCAAGATTATAACGTCAAAGCCAGTGGGGACTGACACATGATTACAACATGTAAGCCAAATGGGGACAGAGATATTATTACAGCATGTTAGACAAATGGGGACAGAGATATTATTACAACATGTAAGCCAAAAGGGGGACAGAGATATTATTACAGCATGTAAGCCAAATGGGGACTGACACATGATTATACCATGTAAGAACTGATACATTATTACAACATGTAAGCCAAATGGGGACAGAGATATTATTACAGCATGTTAGACAAATGGGGACAGAGATATTATTACAACATGTAAGCCAAAAGGGGGACAGAGATATTATTACAGCATGTAAGCCAAATGGGGACTGACACATGATTATACCATGTAAGAACTGATACATTATTACAACGTGTAAGCCAAATGGGGACAGAGATATTATTACAGCATGTTAGACAAATGGGGACAGAGATATTATTACAACATGTAAGCCAAATGGGGACAGAGATATTATTACAGCATGTTAGACAAATGGGGACAGAGATATTATTACAACATGTAAGCCAAAAGGGGGACAGAGATATTATTACAGCATGTAAGCCAAATGGGGACTGACACATGATTATACCATGTAAGAACTGATATATTATTACAACATGTAAGCCAAATGGGGACAGAGATATGATTACAACATGTAAGCCAAATGGGGAATGACACATGATTACAACATGTAATGGAGACTGACAAGTAAAGATTAAAACATCAAAGCTAAATGGGGGACGAAACATAAAGAATGTAACATTTAAGACAAATGAGGGCTGCCACATGAAGATTGTAACATTAAAGATGAATGAGGACTTTCACATGAAGATTGCAAAATTAAAGACGAATGAGGACTGACACATAAAGATTGTAACATTAAAGATATGCTATTAATGCATAAATCTGTAGACGTGTTCAAATGTTTTGACTGACTTGATAGGGGATTCCATATCACATTTACAAAGAATTTACTTTGTGAAGAAAAAGTAAATTAGTGAAGCAAAGAAAAATCTTTGTCTTTTATTAGTAGAGCTGTAATATGTAACAAAGTAAATAAATGCTTGAATGAAGCCTGGCCATGGTTTGCGAGCTGTAAATGAATTTCAGACCTTGACTGGTGCTTTATACCATACTTAGGAATTTCAAGTACTGTTTTCCTTAAATTTAACATTACACCATGTCCCATCTACAAAGGAATTGTTTATTTCACTGTTGTTATGTTATATTAGCTTGTATAAGCTTATTATTATTAATTCTGTAAATGTGGTCAAGTTACCTTGTGTAAGAAACAAGCCTAGCTATGAGGAAAACAACACTACACATTCTTCTGAAGGGCCTGATTACAGATGTGAGAACCCATTAGTATTCATATTGCAGTCAAACAGATGCAGATTACGATAATTTATGCCTACATGTATGATACATTACAGACCATCGAGACAACCCAGAAGTCCTCTCAGTTCTAGTTTTTTGCTTGTGTATTTTTCTTACCTTTTAACTTAAAAGTATGCTAGAGTTAGTGTCATCACAGATGTCACAAAGTTTCATGTGCAATAAGACCAGAATGTTTCATGTGTAATAAAACCAGCATGTTTCATGTGCAATAAGACCAGCATGTTTCATGTGTAAATAAGACCAGCATGTTTCATGTGCAATAAGACCAGCATGTTTCATGTTCAATAAGACCAGCATGTTTCACGTGTAATAAGACCAGCATGTTTCATGTGCAATAAGACCAGCGTGTTTCATGTGTAATAAGACCAGAATGTTTCATGTGTAACAAGTCCAGCATGTTTCATGTGCAATAAGATAAGCATGTTTCATGTGTAACAAGACCAGCATGTTTCATGTGCAATAAGACCAGCATGTTTCATGTGCAATAAGACAGCATGTTTCATGTGCAATAAGACCAGCATGTTTCATGTGCAATAAGACCAGCATGTTTCATGTGCAATAAGACCAGCATGTTTCATGTGTAATAAGACCAGAATGTTTCATGTGTAACAAGTCCAGCATGTTTCATGTGCAATAAGAACAGCATGTTTCATGTGCAATAAGATAAGCATGTTTCATGTGCAATAAGACCAGCATGTTTCGTGTGCAATAAGACCAGCATGTTTCATGTGTAATAAGACCAGCATGTTTTATGTGTAATAAGACCAGAATGTTTCATGTGTAACAAGTCCAGCATGTTTCATGTGCAATAAGACCAGCATGTTTCATGTGCAATAAGACCAGCATGTTTCGTGTGCAATAAGACCAGCATGTTTCATGTGTAATAAGACCAGCATGTTTCATGTGCAATAAGACCAGCATGTTTCATGTGCAATAAGACCAGCATGTTTCATGTTCACTCTAACCTGCTATCTGGCATATTAAGATGATCATCAAATGAAAACCTAACAAACTCTGGACTTGAACTCACTACTGACCTTATTTAAGCCGGAGTTTGCTCTGGCTCGGGAGATGCTGGCTTTCTCTTTCTCTGCTGCAGTTCTCTGTACTGTTTGAAAGTTCTTCAGAGCATTGCTAAATTCATCTGTTAGCCTCTCCTTCAGCATTTTTCTCTGCCTCTGAAAACCAAAGAGATGTTGATACAAAAACTATAAAACGCAGTATAAATAAAGGAAGAGAAATGTAGGTAATCACAAGCCTACCTTAATCAGTCTACTGTTACAGGCACTGATACCGTAGTGGTGGTCTACCAAATCTGCACACTTATAAGATCTTATAAGAACACTACACATTCTTCCACTTTTACAAAGACCACTTCAAAGCAGGTCTTTATTTCTTTCAATTTATATTTGATTTGATTGGAGTTTCAAGCTGTACAGAAGAATAATGCTTTGTCGTGGGACTTCCTCGGGTCTGCCTATCTTCCCCTCCCACCATAATACTGGCCACTGTCATATGAGATGAAACATTCTTGAGCACAGTATAAAACACAAGGGCACAGAGGGCCCCTATATACATGTATATCTTTCAATTAGACACAGAAGAAATACCTACATATATTCATATGTACAGAATTTGCTCAAGAAATATAGACAAATGATCATCTCTTTTAGACCCAGCAAATATGATGGTGACAACTGATTACAGTCTACAACATCCCTCATCACCAATCCTGAAGTCTGCGACTGTCCACAAAAGACGCAGCATAGATCTGACTAAGTCCCTTGACCCGTGGCCTTTTCCCCTGAGCCCCGCACTCACCTGTTCTGAGGAGTTGGGTGGGTTAGGCAGGTGCATCAGTTCCTTCAGATCTCTGTTGGCGTCCTTTGCTAACTGGTTTGTGTAGTGGGTTGTCTGGTGCCTGGAGAAAGAAAACACGAAGACATACCTTCAGGCTTCATTTTGTCTTACATCTGCATGTAAATGAGTTTTGTTCACCTACGTTACAATACATGGTTTTCATGGTTATTTTATGAGAGCATAGCCCTAGTTATTTCTTCCATTGAAGTTTTATAAATACTCAAGAATATTTCACACAAAAAGGCTACTTAAGTGTACCTCTAATACACATGTACGATGGCACATGTATAAAAAATCATACTGATGTCAGAGCTTTTATATGTTAGTAACACACAGTACCACTGGAGAACAAAGTCTTAGACCATTAATTGGTTTAGGTAACTGCTAAGGTTGTATATACATGTCAAATTTCATGGGCTGAGTCTACCTGATGTCTGCTCTGCCAAAAACTGAAGACATCACAACACTATTGAGTAATATCACTTTGTTGTAGTAACAATGCGCCTCTAAACCCTCTATCTCTCTGGTCTGTCCACACTGCTTCAGTTACACTTTCACTTTCTGGTAACATGCTGGCTTCCTCTCTGGCCATAATCGGGAAGTTCTTCAAGCAACCTGCGGATGGTTTTAGTTTTCCCCTGGGCTCTGCCAGGTTCCATCCCACCATAATGATGACCGCCGCTGTACAATGAAATATTCTTGAGTACGACGTAGAACACCAATCAAATATATCAAGTAAACTTTTGGGTAACTCGGAAATTGGCTTTGTGGTGTAACCAGACCTTTCCTATCTCTTGATGCAATAGGCAACAGCTGAAACGTGTAGGACTATTTACTGAGGACATCTGAACCTTTTCATCAATAGAACTTAGGCATATCATGGAGCAGATCTTGAAAACAACAAATTCCTATCGCTGACTTATAATCAGGATATTTTAATGTTCACCTACATTCTTTCCCTAAACTGGTCCGAATCTGCCGTGGTACCGATCTGTCCCACCATCCTCTGCAGCTGGGAGACTAAGATACAACAATAAAACACAGTCAATTCAGTGTCAAATTGGCATTTCACTCCATAATCAATCTCTCGCCATAAAGAATAATATTTGATAAAATTACTAGTCATGGCATTTTTACATGAATTAAAACTGTGTCATTCAGACACATTCAATTACTGTATGATGCTGAGTTCATATGAACTATTTGTTTTTCAATTCCCACATGTGCGCACAATGAATGAAAATTCATTCTAAATCTCTGATGATGAGAAGGTGCAGGAAGCCGTTCCACAGGAATGAACCATAGAAAACACAGCTTGGGCCTGAAAACATCTAGGACGAAATGTTACTCATTCCAGCATTTACAAAAGAACTTACCATTTTGTGTTATCTTTTGAATGGTTTGGCTGACAGTTTGTGACAAGCGGGAAAACTCATTTTCTCTGGCTGAAAAATGAATAGTAAGGATTGGGTTTACTAAGACAGGTATTCAGTAATTTACCGTAATATCCACCTCCCGCTATTGTGCTCTACATATGTGCAAATCCTGAACTCAATACATGCAGTACTTTTTCAGATACCACCTATAACATTTAATTTTATTTAACACTGATTCAAATACACAAACACCAAGTCATGAATTCAGTAATTTACAGCATTTAATAAGTACATATTGAATTAACGATGGAATATCCAGGAATCCCCCTTGTGTCATAATACACCTACCTAATGTGTACACATAAACACACAGAGTGAAGAAAAAAATAAACCCATGAAAAATTTTCTGACAGCATTTTCGATAACAAGGAAGTACAGTATCATTAATCTTACACTGGCCTGAGAATCCTCCTGACTGGTAGGAGGAATACCCTCCGTCTAGCTCTCCTCTCCCATACGATGCCATGATTACAGCAGTCACTCAGAGCACGTATCTCTTCTATCGCCACAGTCAACAGTCAGATGCTTCAAGTGATCAAGTTGTGTTCACCTGACAATTAGCTGCAAAAGAAAATTTTTTAACAATGTATCTCATTTTAATCGTATGCTTTGTAAAGAATTTCACTGAAAGCTTCTGTTCTTCAATAATGCTCACGAATACAACCTAAGAAGCATACTGACACCAGGTATCTCACCCAGTGCCAGTCAAACCAAACTTCTGGGACTGGTGTTGCATCCAAGTTGACAGGAGCACAACAAGCCAAATAAGCTGAATCAGCATTTCAGGCGTCTTGTGAGTCCACGCAGGTTTGGATGAGATAGAGTCGGGGTTCTCGAAAACTAATTCATCTGAAGGGCGTGATTTTATGACTTGCTAGAGTGAATATACATCTTGCATTATCCCATCTGTCGTCCCAATGGTGTCACCAATAGATATCATAAAATCACGCCTTGAGCTGTGTTAGTTTGCAAGAGTCCCCACCTTAACTTACCTAAATCTCTGCATAAACAAATGCCATACAAATATGTTTTCACCTGGGCGCTTGGACTGAAGATCTGCTTTTAGCCTGCCCGGCAGACATGTACTTTCTCCAAACTATTACCAGCACGTGGAAGTCAATTATCTACCTGTACCGGTACCTACATGTCCAATTTTTAGTGAAGAGATAGGCTATATTCCTTTTCATTATAGTTATTTCTAATGAAACGTACCTGCTTTCATAAACTATAAATAAGGTTCAGCGTTAATAATTCACCACAAATAAATACAGAGTTATAGGTGTCACAACAGCAGGTGTGTGACTCATTACAATTTACAGAATCGAATGGATATGTCGTTGTTGTATCTAGGCCCCGTCTGGCTTAATGGGGTGCAAAAGACATTCGTATTACCAATATACACATTACAATGCTCACATCATTGTTAGTTTCCTGGAAATCTCTATAAAACCCAGGGGATGAATAACCTATGGCCAGGCAAAACGTAAGGGGAAGGTGATAAAAAATGGGTGGTGAAGTACGTGCTGTGCTGTTCTTACTTACGTTTCAAAACGAAAATATTCCAGCAAAATCTGTACCCTTCAGTTATGACAACCTACCCGATACTTCACCAGACTACTCTAAGCTTATTCCTTACACTCGCTGGTTGATATCCCATAAAATAAGTCAGAAACCAGGCCATTTCCGCAAGCAAAATATCATAACTGTATACTTACCGAGCTGACATCGACCATCAACGAATACGTGACGTCATGTGTAACACAAGGGAGATAACTTTATTCGTCACTTTTTCATAGGCGCTTTCAATTTTAAATTATTAAAAATAATTAACGATTTAACTTTAAGAGTAATTCAAGAATACCTCTCCATGTGTTTGACATTTTTTGTCCAGACACTTTCACAAATAATGTACGTCATATTCTCACTGAAATAACTTTCTTTCATCTTTCTCCTTTTTTTTGTCATAACTCTTTTCGGTCTACTCATCATCTATTATGGTGGGGACACGTTAGGAATACGGAATGTAAAAAGAAAACCAAAATCCATCAATCATGTGAAAAAGGAATTTATTTCAAGCTGTAAAAGAAACACAGATTAGGCATTAATAAACTTACTTTTCCATGACTTAATTGTTGATCATCAAGATGGAATATATTGATGATGCATGGTAGGTTATACACGCACTGTCCCGTTCTCCCGTGATGAAATATATTCTGACGTACATTATTTTGTGTGTACACAGTGTGTTTTTAAGCTTTACGTCATTATCTCATGCAATTGCTTGATAAGTGAAAAGACTACATTTATCCTGAGACAATGGCAGGTAGGTCGTGAAGGACTGACTGTGACGGTCCATTCATGTGGTGTGACTTGTTTGCTCAGCTTGTGCTAAACCATATTTTAGTCATATGATATCATGTGGTGTGGCTTGTTTGCTCAGCTTGTGCTAAACCATATTTTAGTCATATGATATCATGTGGTGTGGCTTGTTTGCTCAGCTTGTGCTAAACCATATTTTAGTCATATGATATCATGTGGTGTGACTTGTTTGCTCAGCTTGTGCTAAACCATATTTTAGTCATATGATATCATGTGGTGTGGCTTGTTTGCTCAGCTTGTGCTAAACCATATTTTAGTCATATGATATCATGTGGTGTGACTTGCTTGCTCAGCTTGTGCTAAACCATATTTTAGTCATATGATATCATGTGGTGTGACTTGCTTGCTCAGCTTGTGCTAAACCATATTTTAGTCATATGATGATACTGTTCTCCAGTCTTTGACTTTCCAACCAATGATCGCTAATAGCAATCATTCACAAAGTCAGTTTGAACATTTGTACATCTCTTCCACCCTGAAACATCATGTATTTAACAAGGCATGTGTATCTTGCATGCAATCTTTATCACTTATGATTATACATCCATTTGCTTCGCTTGGTGCTCAGTAGTTAGAGGTTAGAGCAAAAAAAAAAAAATTAAGGACTGGTTGGCTCGGTGGGGTGTCATATCTGGTGTCTTTGGCATGATCCTTCAGTGGTGACAGCACTGGTGGCATGGACTCATCCTGCCACAAGACTCGTTGTCGTCGTATGACAAAGAAATTGTTACTTACATGGTGAAACCCCAAGCACACATGCATATCCTAATACCTCAACCATTTTGTATTTAAAAGAGCAGCTTCCAGTGCAATTTATGCATAATTTTGATTTGATTTCTGAGACAAAACTACATTATATGGGTTTGCCAACTTTAGGGGTTCACAAAAAGTATAATTTTATCAGTCTACAGAGAATAACACCTTCAGAATATGCTTGCAACATGCAAAAAGGTTGAAGAATTGCAGTACACACACATCCATACATCATATTTTCTTAATGTTGCCACAAAATGGCCGATGTGGCATTAAGCCATAATCATTCACTGTTAAACGCCTGTAAAATGCTCCACCCAGTCACTGTGCACGAGACACCTGGCTGACCTCTATATACCTACCTATCCGTTTATTCCCAGTTTGATCTGATAATAAGCTACTGACTAAAATGACAACTGCATTCTCTATATTTGACAGCGGTTTATAATTATGAGAGATGTGCTCAGGTTCATGCATGGAGGACACCAAAGTGTGCAGGGTACCACCCTTTTAAGACAAGTTGCCAAAGTGGAAAGCGATGCTTCATCACATGTAGTCTTATCTATCTTGTATCTTCTCACATGGCAGCTTTCCATGAATCTGAGTATGAGCTAATTATAATGAGGCAGTGGAAGGTCTTTATACGGCAAAAATAACCCAAAACAAAATTATCTTTTCTGTCTACATTGCTAAAGCATGAGTAATAAAACCCCCAAAACACAGACACAACACTTTGTTTTCTTTTGTATATTTTTACTAAATAGGTTTTGGAGAACAGACAATACAATAAGAATACATGTATACAGATATATCACAGATTTATTAAAATATGAAAAAGACGAGATGTACATGCTTAACAACTATCTAAGTTTCATTTTCAGCCAGTCAGACAAAATGGACGGAAGTTAATAAACCTAGTCAAGTCTTCAATACCGGTATCTTCAAATTCAAACCAGCTGTGTGTTGTCATATAATGTAAAATGCATATTGAAAAAGATAACTCAAGGTAAAATATGTAATGCATATAATATTTGAATGCTATCTTGTTCAACATAAGGCTAAATAAATCAAATATTTTTGGCTATGATGGTTTTGGGGCATCGTACAAACAGGAATTTTTAAAAACATGAATGTTATGTATGCACAAATATTCAGTGTCTAAAGACAATTCAAGACGTATCATTTCATAGGCAAATCCAATATCAGCAAAGTAAGTCTCGTTATGATTTATCTTCTTTCATTAGGTCATGGAATTTAAAATGTTAATTTCTTCTGTCCAAATCACAAAGAACCCAAGGACAATTAAACACATAGTAACAAGTTCTCAGCTGAAAAAAACCTTGATGAAAATTATTCTCGTCATGGGACTTGAATCACTGACATGAAAAATTTGCGTAAAAAGATTAACCTTTCCTTAATATATTAATTTTAGAAATCTGCACCATTATGAACCTAACATCAAAATTACAACAAAGGACATTTAAAATTTCATATTTGAATCATATTGTATGATTCTAGAAATAAAATTATTAGCAAATTTTTTGCTTTTTTTTTTTAAGCATATCTAAATATATGCACATTGAGCAAAAGTCAGCCAACAGTTTACCACTTCAAACTTAACTCAAACAATGGTCACTTACCCTATTACATCCAATGTAGGCTATCTATTGATCATAGTGAAGCTTTGTATGTACATGTATCATTTTACACGTGCCACTTGCTTTAGTCACTCTATGAACCTTATTTCCAGTATAATATCTTTGAATAAACAAAAGCAGAACCTTATTACACACAATGTAAAAAAAAACACAACCCAAAGAGCCACATAGATAGATTATACAGAGGGATTAACAAAATAGTGATTTGGCTTTGTGGCTAACAATTTTTGACAAGACAAAATATTCCTTTGGCATAAATAAATATTCAGGCGTCTTTTCATAATTCTAGATGTGTAACATGTACATCTGGTGCATTTGTGCTTTGATACAACTTCGTTATTTTCTTGGCAACTAGTCAACATGTTGAAAGTAGTTACTATATATGGTAGGAAATAGCCAATCAATTCACATTTTATAGTTAAAGATTACAGACAAGGCTTCCATAATCCACCTAAGAAACATGCTTTTGGGAAAGTTTTGTGTTTACAAAAGACATTTCTTAAAATATTGCTTGAAATTTGCTAACTAATATTACTGGCTTTTTTTTTTTTTTTTTTTTGGGCAACTTGCTGGTAACATTTTCTATTCCACAGTTGTGAACAGTGGCCACAACATAAAATATATGCATAGTTCCAAAAAAATTTTACCATTGCATATTAAATATGGTAATAAATAAAAAAATGAAAATATTTTGACACAAGAAATAATCTTCAGCTATGCTTAAACATTTTCACACAGTGCAGGTCATGGCCCACTGAAGGTGTAGCTACACAAATACAAATGTTTAGAATAAGAACATGAGCAGAACATACAAGCAAATAAGACAGGAAGACAGCATTTTGTTATGATAAACAGTAACAGAGTAAGTTTACCTGACAACATACATTGACCAATATAGTACCAGTATCCTTGTTTGCTGCATGTACCAGCTTGCACAACACTTTTATCTGACATTCCACAAAAGTTTGTATTTGAATTAGCCATATGATTAACTGCTGGGACCATTCCCCAAATGACAAAAGAATCTGTCCTATAAAAGTCTCATTATATCTTTTCAATACTGGTACTTAATACAAGATTCTAATGTGACTGATATTATTCTAACAAACAGTTTGTTAAAGCAGTCAATAATGATCTCTAAATCTCAACAAATAATATCTAAAAGTGGTTAGTATATGCAAACTGTAACAACTAAGGTGGTGATCATCAAGTTCTGCAATAGCAAATTTGCTTTCACAGATCTCTAAACAAATAACAGTAACAACTGAACCTTTTTGGCCTATAAAAAGGCAGCACTAAATGCAATTAATGCAGTGAAGAGGGTTAGGCTCAACTTTAAGGACCGTATGTGGATGGCTGTGGGTTTTCCCCAGGCTCTGCCCGGTTTCCTGCCACCATCCTGCTGGCCGTCATTGTATAAGTGAAATATTCTTGAGAACGGCGTAAAACACTAATCAAATAAATAAATACTCAACTTCAAGGGCTCTCCTGAAAGGTTATTGAGGTTATCTCCCTTTATACAATTTTATGCATGTAGTTTTGGTATACAGTAGATCCACTTATTAAGCGTTACATGTTACTGAAATAAAAAATATAAAAGAGCTAAATTTAGACTCAATATCTCAACATTATATTTTGCCATCACCAGGAGTGACAATTAAATGAAATTCTCAAATATTGAGCCTATATGAAACTTTTGTTTATTCAGAGTTATGCTACTTGTGTATTAGTCTAGTGAAGATGGAAATCAGTGCATACATGCTCAGCTCTGAACAAAACATACAAGTAATAGTTACTAGTTGACAGCTGCATGCATGTATGTCGGACTTTACCCTCATAGATGTATGTCACACTTCATTATCATCTGCGTAACTCGATGCTCACACAGCATGTAAACTGAACATTTAAAAAAATCAAGCAGTGTGCGGAAAAGTCAAAACTACTCCATAACAGGACAGGAAAGATCAGCTAGCTTCCTAGGCCAAGTAGCTGAAAACTCGTAAATCAATTTTATATGACTTTGCTTGTGTATAACATCAACCTATGACAACACTACATAGATAATGTCCTAATGGGGGCGTACAGTAGGACATTAGATGGGGCTCTAGATAAAGGGGAACTGGTTTCTCAGGATTTTGGGGAGACCATAGATCTGGGGGTCTACACATGTAGGCACAGAAAGAGTGAGTGAGTGCTTGGGGTTTAAAGTCGTACTTAACAATTTTTCAGTCATATGATGGTGATGTAGGCACAGAAAGAGGATCTAGAGTAAGGGGGGCTGGTTTCTCAGGGTCCTGTGGAGACCATGGGTCTGGGGATGTACACATGTAGGCACAAAAAGAGGGTCTAGAGTAAGGGTGAGCGGTTTCTCAGGATCTTGGAGAGACCATGGGTCTGGGGGTCATATAAGCCATATCATTATTACTGGCTGATAGGGTTGCCATCTGTTGAGAACGAGATAAAGTCAGGTTGATTTTCTTCTGCGTCAGCTCCGCTCTCAATGCCCTAAGTTCCGTCTCAGCCTGGTTTCGCAACTGTGCACAAAAACAGACAACACGCTTTAGCAATGCGCTTAGCTTTCTGCAAAAATGTATCAAAACAGACTTTTTAACATCTCAGAATTCCAAATCCAAAATTTCCATTTTATTGAGAGGATGAAACTAGCTAGCTGCTAAAGAAACTAAGGGGTGTAGATATTAATACAAGTTACATCCAGTATGGGCATCTAATCGAAACTGTCATTAATCAATTACTACATCTGAACACACATTACTTTTGATTAGTATTAAGTTATTTGCTGGCTTAGCTAAGCCGTGAAGTTTTTTTCTGCAAGTTTTCTGAAAATCAGACCTACATATACATTTTTTTTTCTCACTAATTATGAGAACTTCACGTCAGAATCTGTCAATATCACCGCTTACTTTCATTTCTGCAGTTAACTTCATCTTTGCATTCTCTGCTCTCCGTTTTAAATCTTCTATTTCATGTTGCAGTTTGGTGGCCTGGATTTTGAAATTATTCTGAAAATAAGAAAAAACTTTGAAATGGGGATCAAGTTTAAAGGCATACAGAATTAAAACAGGATCCAGGCCCAGGTGCTCTACAGTCCATCATGATTTAAACGTTGAATAAAGTTTACCTAAAGTTCTGCTGCATTACAATCAGGAGACAGATACTAACATTAAAACAGGGCTTTACACCTGTCAATACGCGCCTTTCACATGTGTTATCGCATTACACTGTTTTCTATGCCTGTCAAATTTTGCTGTAGAGCTTTACAGTGCATAAAAGCCATATACATATTTCACAAAAATTACTGACATGCAAAAATTACAAATCACCTTGCTACGTGTACATGCATGCTCTACAAGGTTCAGAAAATACAGCATGGGTTCATAGAAGTTGTCTGAACGAGAGTGTATTTGGTCCGTCAATTGAATTAAAAAGCTCAATTAATGGCTATGTTTATTCAATTTGAGGTTGGTTTTTGAAAGAAATATCCAAAATTTACATCAACTCAATTTGAACATATCTGAAGTTCTTCATGACTCTCTGCGTTGATTAGATTTAAGAAGGCAATTTTTGGAAGCGGATGAAATTAAACATGACACATAGTAAGCTGCTTTGGTCTCTACCAAATCGGTCCTCATGAATAATTTGACCTACTTCGGCTTTCGGTTGTTTTGATTTCACATTAGCGTAGTGCTAGTGAATGCATGAGAGTGCACGCGGTCTGACTGGTTTCCTCCCCCTGACGTCAGGTATGGCAATAATAACGTCAGGTGGCGCTAATATCTTCAGCTCCACAATGCAGTTTGCCGCCAAGTTTTTTTTTCAGGAGTCTTCATTATTTGTACCACTGCTGTATGTGGTAACAAATTAAGGTTTTGGTTCTTACACTGTACAGTTGTATCTCAACAGTACAAATATGGCAAGAAAAAAAACATAAAAGACTTGTACAATCTGTCAACATTTTTTTCAATCTTTTCTGAATTATATCCAAATGTTCATCACATACAGCAAACGATTACTAGCAGCTCATTCCACAATTTAACAGATAACTTCTTCAATGGACCATGAAAACTTTGTATAATAAGTTTGTTGGCATTGATGAAATTAGGAAAATCAACTCTTGAGCAGTAACTCAAGGGTTTAAGCAATACTACAGATAATTTTCAGAGGTAGTGCTGTAGTCCCTACTTTTCCAAGAGAGAAACTACTGGGTAAGCCTACTGCAGTACACATTTTTTGAAAACATTCAACACTTCACTATTCTGAGTCCCAGCAATACACCTGGAAAGTGTGAAGATGATTGAGTGAAGGAGGTTGAGAAAATCAAAAGACACATATGTGCATACATGTACAGGCCTACATGGACCTACCGGTACAGAGATTCTTGTAGTTACATTTAGGATTACAAGTACATGTACGTACATGTTGATTGCCCAGAATTACGACTTGTCATAACATTCTAAAATAAATTTATTATTTCAGCGCTTCCTCACAAGGAATTTATTTATTACACCTCAACCTGTTGGCCTACTGGGTCTATTCCAATAACTCACTCACTGAAAACTTTACCTTTTCATTTTGTTTTCACAGCAGGGGTTGCAGTATTATTTCATTCTATGGTAACTTGCCTAATGCAACTGGTAATTTCTTTTTACCTGTCGAAACATTTCTGTATACACAAACAACTGTCGTTTTGGGGTCAAAGCATGATACACTTGTTACGCTAAATCCAAATGTAGGTCTACGTTAGAAGACAAAAATTTATTATTTGTGCTTTATTTACTGGCAGTGTGTAGTATATATCTGAAGAGTTTCTGCATGCTAACTGTTCTCATGATCATTGTATTTCACTGCACTTGCTTCTCTCTACAGAAATCACTGATAGGTCAACATGTACCTACCTTAGGCTACCTTACATGGTGTAAATCATTTCCCTATATATGCTATCACAGCCAGTCAAGGTGACTAGTATGTAACATGTACCGTCACGATCCTCAAAATACCACAAGCGCATTCAATACCCTTTCATGACAAGAAACTAAATGAATAATAATTGAAAGCACAACTCCAAACATAATTAAAATTTTCATTCAATGCATAATCATAACATATAAATCCCATCAAAACAATGAAGAAAACATCAAGAAAGGAAGCTAATATTTGACCATAACAAATGGTATGCTTCATAAAGCACACTGACATGTTGTACTTGGGTGAAATTACTTCCGGCAATTTCATCACAGTTTTTCATGCCTCTATAATGGGCCTCTGGCGATTCTCACCAATAGACCCATAAAAATATTCAATTTTAGTATCTCAAACAGACAGCTGAAACACAAGAAAACTCAATTTCAGTTGAAAAAACACTCAATTTTGCCTACAAAGTACTGGTCAGTACATGGGAAATGAGCACACATACACTGAAAATTGGGATGTAGTACTGGTAGTAGCAAAAGAGTACATTTGGACTGTTTTATTGAAGGCAGGAGTTTTTACAAACTGGAATTGGGAACTGCTGCGATTCACTGCAGCCTATTTTTGTTTTTTCCTTCAGAAATTATCTATTTATTTACTTAATTGGTGTTTTAATGCTGTGCTAAAAAAAATTTTCACTTGTATGCCAGCCATTGGATTTACAGGTAACCGAAAAACCTCTGGACTTCAATCTACTACCGAAAAAAGCAAGATTTCAATTTGAACACCTAACCCAATTGGTCAAGTGCCTTATAGTCGCAAGGAGTAAGCACTTTAACAATCTGAGCCAGACAGGCCCCTGTTCTGCAGGAATTAGCGCATAGACACAAATGTGACAACTCGTTAATCTTGGTAGAGAATGACTACCAGCTGTAGTCCTGCTTACCTTTTCTGAGGGTATGTTATTTGATATCTTGCCACCTTTATGATCTTTTGGACCTTCTAAAGTAGACATCAGTTTACGATGTATCTGCTCCACTTCCTGTCGTAGTCTGTTACACTGATCTTCTAACGGTGATGTTTTCTTTTTCTCCTCAAAGTATCGCTTTTTCCATACATCTCTGGCTAAAGTTTGAAATATGAAAAAAAAAAAAAATCATCAATAATGTCATAAGTATTTTTTCCCACTTTCCCGCAATTCTTCAGAAGTTTGAAACAGTACAGCATTTAGGCAGTGTTTAACAACATGTTTAATGACAGTTGCAATCAATCTACTGTAGTCTTGAACGATGAGTAGGCACTGCAATTTCACCAGGTGTAAGACAACGCAAAAAAACCTCATTACTAACATATTTTGACATATCACTAGAGTGAGTACTTTACAGTTATAAAATTGGCATATAGCACGTTATACTGTAAACATTTTTAAACATCATCCTAAGAAATATATATACCACATACTTTTTAAATTTTTTTTTGTTTTCATTAAAAATAAAAGAAATTTTGTTATGATTGTGCCTGAAGAATGAGAAAAAAAACCCTTGAGTTTTGGCCCAAGAACCGAGATAAAGGCAAGGTGCTGTACTGTGCTCCATTATAGTTATCTTCCTTTACACAAGGTCCAGGTGGTGATAAGCTCATCTTCATCCACAGTTCACAATGCAGTAGTGTTTTTCATGGTTGTGAACAAGTCTGGTTTACCATGATTCCTACGGTTCTGTGTTTTGGTTTGCAGTAACTTGGCCCTTTTCACCAGTTCCTCCCTCTGTCTCTCTACAGCTCTCCTCTGTTCTCTCGCTTTATCTAACTCAGATTGTAAACGCTCTTCTGAAGGTCACAAAAGAAGACATACTGATCAGCAATACCTAAAGCCAGTACAGGACACACCCTTCTCTAACTTTGACTGTAAATGTTTTCTGAATTAAAGCAGAGACTAGCAAAACCTAAATATATTGCCAAAACTCCATAAATTTGTAGCTGAAACATCATACATATACATGTAGGTAAAAATACAGACCAATTATATATCATCCTGAGGTATGTCATTTTTATCCACTCAACAGGACATTTTTGGTTTCAGTGTCACCTCAATGCTAACTATCAAGTAAGGCTTAAACAAAATTTATTTTTATTCATTCTTAGCTGCTGAGTGAAAAAGACTCATTATCACATATTGGTGCAGAGATTGGGAAGAGGATATCACTGATACACTGCTGAGTATACCTGACAAACTTCATGGAAATAAGCCTCTGACTAGATGATTACCAGGTGAACAGGATGCACCCTCAGTCAGGGGGCAGTCAAATAGAGCAATAAGCAATGAGTTTATCTACAAACAGCTATATAAATATATACATGTAACACACATCCTTTTGGTACATATCACATACTTTCTGCTTTCTTTCTGGCTTTATCCTCTTCTGACAGTTCTCTGTCTGGAGATGTTGTATGTATGGGAGGTGGAGACGGGAATCTGGACAACTCCTGACAAGATAATGTGGCTCTATTGGTCACTTTATACTGGGAACAATAGGGTTGTCTTTTTTCTTGCTCAAAAAATGAAACTATGCCATCTATTTGCTTTCAAAAGTAAAACCCAAAAAGTCTGGACTGCACAAGAATCACACAAGGGGAAGCACATAATCAAATCAAACATAAAACATGCATGTCATAAAAGTGAATGTACAAAGAGCAGTATCTCCAGTAAACTGCAATGATGTATAATAATATTTCAGAGAGGACTTGGTTGTAACCAACAAACATTATCTTAAAAACAACTTTAAATTTACGCCTTCAAAGAAACCTTCTAACAACAACCAGCTTGTGCCATACACTCAGTAGAGATTGACAATTAGGAATTGGTGGCCTTGCTATTCTCACCTCTTCTGTCTGCTCATCTGTGTCTGCTTTCAGAAGCTCATCATTCTGCAGGCGTTGTCGCTGCTCTTCAATACGCCTTCTGTCTGCCTCCTCCTGCTGCCTCTGCAATGCTGCCTGCTCTTCCTCACGCCTGCGATATTCCTCCTCTTCCTCTTGTTTATGCCTGCGGTACGCCTCCTCTTCCTCTTCATCCCGTTGTCTCTGTAGATCTTCTTCCTCTTGCCTCCGTCGTCGTTGCTGCTCCTCCTGTCTCCTGGCATTGTCAAGGAGATCTAGCATCTCCTGATCAGCCAAGAGCTGTTGTCTCTCCAGCTGGTTATCTCGTTCTCTGTCCCTTCTCTCATCCTCAAGCCGCTTCAGTGTCTCTCTCCTTTCATCCTCCCACTGTCTGAGTTGCTCCTCCTGGCGCCGACGCTCATCCTCCCGTTGTCGTCGCTCCTCTTCTCGCAGCTGGGCATTTTCCTGCTCCCTCTGTCTAGCTTTGCCCTCTGCATCACTATCAGCAGCACGATAAGTTCTACAATCACCGATCACAACAACTCATGTACATTCTATATTAACAGTTCATTATTTTTTCATACTGTCGAGCTACAACCCAACAAGTCTGCCTTTAAATTTTGAAGTATTTATAATAATTTATAATGAGTATTTTCTTTCAATATTCCTGTGTTAACTGTCATTGGAAAGCTATGAGAATCAATCAAAAAGTGAAGAATGACTTGTCAGGTGTAACCTTACAACAACAGTATGATATTCCTGACGTCACTCTTTAAAAAAGGGCAACTAAACAACAGCCAGCCTTTTCCATGGCAGATTATCTCACCCGCTGACACAATTTCTTAACTTCCATACATTCTTACATCAATAACTAATAAAGATAATTAAAAGGACTGTATCTTCCAGCTTATGCTAATCAGTTCTAATTAATCAAATGAAATGCACAAAGAAGGTTAAAAAGTGTCACCGTATCCATGAATAAACAAATATGGCTTTACAGGATTTAGAGAACATCACAGCAATATACGGTGAAACGGATGCATTTACTACTTGCACTTCATCAAGCACTTCTAAGACTTTACCTTTGACCTCTGTCACCATAGGTGTTTCCACTGTACGCCCCATCTGGACTGTCTGTTCTTCTTGGGTCTGGCTGGTGTCCCTCAGGGTAAGCCTTAATGTTGTAGCCTCTCTTCGACTGGTTACTGCGATGTTTGTCTGGGGATGGAGGAGGACTGGCACTGAGGGGAGGTTGTGAACCTTCCTCCGTCTCCCTACGGTGCCTGTTTGAGCGCCCAGTGGGGGAGTCGTCGGGGGGCGAGCGGGTGCGATTGTGAGGTGGTGGCGACCGGAGCTGGTTAGAGATGGGAGGGAGAGATGTGCTGTCCTGGCGCGACCTGGCTGTGTCTGTGTTAGGAGGAAGGGCAGGTTTAGGAGAGAGTCGTGGAGAAGATTTAAGAGGGTAGTCTCCTCTCTGGGGCACCTCTAGTAGCACCCCGTGCTGACGTGCCGCACCCCAGGAGGACTGGGTCTGCCCTGAGGCAGACTTCTGCCTGTGCCGTTTGCCTGAAGGATCTTTAGGCTCACTTACAGTCTCTAGAGAAAACCCAGTGCGCTGAGAGCTACGGGACTTAAGGTGTGCTCGCTGGGGATCTACTGGGGTGAGTTTGTGAGTGGAGCCACTACCAGCAGGTTTACGGATAGCACCTAAAACGCAGAGAGCCTTAGAGTTCACAGCCAAGCAAAGCATGCAGGTTCAAGCATAAGTGTTAGACAAAGCAAGCTGATCCATGCATATAGGAAGAGACAAAGCAAACAGCTCCACTGTACAAGTATAAGCGGTGAGACAAAGCAAGCTGATCCATGCAGATAGGGTGAGACAAAGCAAACAGCTCCACTGTACAAGTATAAGCGGTGAGACAAAGCAAGCTGATCCATCCAGATAGGGTGAGACAAAGCAAGCTGGTGTAAGTCGTGAGACAAGGCAAGCTAGTGTAAGTTGTGAGACAAGGCAAGCTAGTGTAAGTCGTGAGACAAGGCAAGCTGGTCCATGCATTCAGGGTGAGATGAAGCATGGAGGCTCAATGTAAGTGGTGACAATGAGACAAGCAATCTGGTCCATGCTTACAGAGTAAGACAAAGCAAGGAGGCACAATGTAAGTGTTGACAGTGAGACAAAGTAATCTGGCCCGTGCATATAGAGTGCGACCAAGTACACAGCCACACCTACATAGCATAGGACAAAACACTCATACATGCAAACAGGGTGAGGAAAGGAAACAGGTACAGCCATACCTAACAGGGTAAGACAAGGCAGTTCTCTTTCCATGTGATCAAGCATGAAGATTATTTGTTAACACAGTTAACACAGTATATCTCTAAGCAAACTCAAATATTATCATAAAGAATCTGGACATGTCAGCAAGATGCACATATACCAAAACTATTAAAAGTGGTAAAATGTCTTCGGATATGCTATCACAATGTTTGTTGTTTGTACACACTGCTGACATGCAGACAGATGGAAGAAGAAGGGCTTGTAACAGGGAAAGACAGTATAATATTAAAACAGATTAGAACACCACCTCACACTTCACATCTGATATCAGTACAGTCAGACCACAAAGATCTTATGTTCACCAAAATACATAAACTTTCTTTAACAAATCTTTCATTTTACACATCCATAAAAAAGTCAAAATCAATTCAGAAAATGCATCAGTTTTACTGTTCAATGCAATGTTGAAACTCTACATCATAATTCTTAACAGATGGCAATGACTAGGTTTGGCAAAAAGAAAACTGAAACACATTATAAAAACAAAAACATGGAACAACCAGAGTTTAGACTGATAGTCCACACAAGCAATCCACAAAAGCCTTCAAAGCAAATATTCTAAGAATTTACATGTGAAGTAAAATGTACACTATACAACTGACAAAGTTTTGATAAACATAATACAGCACAGCACACATATGCATTTTGACCTATGTACATGGAGACAAGAAAATGACTGTGTCTATGATGCTAGACTTGCAACTTGCATGAATACATCTGTAAGTGCAAGCTATTCTACATCGCTACAAATTTTCTACCATTTTATGATTTCTGGCGAAATAAAGTCTCTAGTCTATTAATCCGTAAATAAATCGCAAGTAGTATGATGCCCCATGTATATTTATATTAAATACGCTATTCACATTTCATTACTATATATACACCTACATTATATAAATGCTTCGCAGTTTACATATATAGAGGAAATATATAGAGGGCTCCAGAAAGTAAGTTTAATGCATCCATCTGGAAAAACATGACGCTGATCGGGGAAACATGGTCAGTGCATAACAAGTCAACAAAATATTTCAAGTAACAAAACATACTCCCACATCCCATTCAAATGCTTTTTTAAAGCATTTCTCAAGAAAAATCTTTCATTTTTTCATTTCCGGAGCAATTTTCCTCTAAATGCAAACGTTTATTGAAAAAGAAAAAAAATCGTAACGGACAAACCCTAATTTTCTCGACCCAGTCAGCTTGGTGTACACAGAAAACGCTAAATGAATCCAGTTTGACAATGTATGACTGCAAACCCCTACCTGAAATCATCCATCAGCAAAACTAACTACAACAAGCTAAATTTTGCTGCATCAGTGCTCTTGCAAACACTTACTTGTTCAGGAATTTATTTCCTGTCCAACCCTTGATAAAACTCCTAAAAGTTAGTCTTACCTGGATGATAGCCACCATTTCTGATTTTTTCATTTTCCAGATTCAACCTCTCCCTGCTGTTGTAGCGGTCTAAGTCTTCCTCGGAGTAGCGGTTCCTGTACCCATGGGGGTGGGGCGTATCTCCTAAATGTACGGATGTACGGGTCTGTGCCCTGGATGACCCCTCTCCACTGCTGAGCCCATACAGGTGTCTCTCACCAGGAGATACCTCTAACAGGTAGACCTCGGGTAGATACGCCTATAACAATGGAACAAGTAATAGGAACAGGTGAAGAAACAACATAATATTACAGACATAATAGTCTTCATAAGTTAAATCCAAACACTCATTTTTGTGGCAAAATTGGGGACACCTAACAAGTGTTGTGAAAGGATTATTATATCACAATTTGATGCTTTCAGGTTGTAAACTACTGAAATTTTAAAGTTTGAACAAATTCAAAATTTTGTAAATCAAAAAGATCACCAGCATGGACTAGGTCACGTCCACAGCATGGATTAGGTCAGGTCTGCAGCATGGATTAGGTCAGGTCTAAAACATGCATCAGGCCATATCCACAGTCTGGATTAGGGCATGTCTCCAACATGGATTAGGTCAGGTTTCCAGCACGAATTAGGTCAGGTCTCCAGCATGGATTAGGCCAAGTCTCCACAATGGATTAGGCCAAGTTTCCAGCATGGATCTGGCCAAGTCTCCAGCATGGATTAGGCCGGGCCTCCAGCATGGATTAGACCGGGTCTTCAGCAAGTATTAGGTCAGGTCTCCAGCATGAATTAGATCAGGTCCCAGCATGGATTAGGCCAGGCCTCCAACATGGATTTGGTCCAGTCTCCAGCATGGATTAGGCCAAGTCCCGAGCACGTACTAGGTCAGGTCTCCAACATGGATTAGGTCAGGTCTCCAGGTCATGGATTAGGCCAAGTCTCCAGCATGGATTAGGCCAGGTCTCCAGGATGGATTAGGCTGGGTCTCCAGGATGCTTCAGTCAATAAGATCAAGAGAATCCACCATTACAACTACTTGCTTAATCTACACCTTTGTGTATGATGTATGTTTTTACTCACCAAGGGAGGAAGAAAATTTTTGATCTTTAACTGGTATTCTTGTTTTGGTTTGACCTGCAAAACATACATAAGAAATAGTACATGGTCTGTACACATGTTGATAACCTAAACCAGGCCAGTATACCAGTATTGTATTCTGAAATTTACACCTGTAACGACTTCATAAATTTAAATAGAATCTTTTCACATTACTTTGTACAATGTTAAAACCAAACACAAATATTGGTTTTAGCATCAAAGCCCCGTTTGAGGTTAATTCATCTCATATTATTAGCTGCAAACAGACATCAGATGTTGTGTACTTTAAAACTGAAGCAGACTTATATATGACAGGTTTAGGTCCCATAACAATCAAACTCAATTTTTATCCTATTCAAATATCTATTGATTCGCTTGATTTATGTTTGATGCTGCATTCAAAATTGTTAAGCACCTCACACTATTATGAAAGCTGTCAAAGTCTACTGTTGGAGGAAATTCCTGCATCTCGCTGGGTGCTTGACAAAGCATCAGGATCTGGATTTGAACCTGTGATCTCTTGATCATGAGATATGATGAACTCCTACTTTTGAACTCCAGTAGAAGCTACTGGTTCAGTGAACAGTTCCATCAAATAATAATTCTAGCTTCAAGGGAGATTTTGGTTTATAGAATATAAACCTCAAAATTAATAAGTTATTAAAACATTCAATGAATTAAATTCTAAAATATCTGATAATACTCCTGATACTCCTTAGCAGATCCCTTAGAAAATTTGTACATCACTTACCCGTGTCAAACTGCGTCCAACACATTTCATAAAAACATAGTCTTTTGGTGTGAGATCAAGACCTAACTGTTGTTCAATATCATCTCTAAGGGTAAACACTTTATTCTCTGGATGTACTCTGAAACATACATGTGGGAAAGAAACTCATTGTAAATCACAGTTACACATCTGAAAACATTGTAACTGACATTTGTGCCTGAGAGGACACTGTCACTGAAAGTTACAGTAATAAAAAGAGCATAAACTTTGCACCTGCCCCAGACACTTGGGAAAATACGGTAACTGAGAGCTACTTTTGTGAAAACAATGTAGCTAACACATGTACAATGGAAAATGTTGCTGCTGACATCAGCTCCATGTGTGTGGGAAAACATTTATGTAAATCATGCATGTAGATCAAAACTGAGATCGAAAATGAGATACAAATTTTGAAACTATAAAAATATATGCATGGGCAATATTACACCTGAAAGTTACATCTGGAAAACGATTGGAAACCTTCCATTACTAAACATTATAACTAAAACACAAATATACAAACCAATCTTCCTACCACTCTATGCTTCACATCTGGTACACATATAAAATGCATAAAACTTACACACAGAAAGTTACTTCCTACAACAATGTTTTAAAACACATCTAATATGCTAAGGCACTCATGCATAAAGCTGGCTCTTGTTTGTAGGACTATAAAGACTCACCAGATATTACACCTGTACATGTATCTGTAGCGTTTATAGTGCTAGTCTGTAATACACATTCCTAAACTTTTCATGAGTTTTCATGCCACATTTGACTGATGACACAGACGTCCCAGTCACAGTATTTATTTGATTTATTTGATTGGTGTTTTACCCTGTACTCAAGAGTATTTCACTCACACGACGGCGGCCAGCACAATGGTGGGAGGAAACCCATGACCATCCAAAGTCACAGCAAGAAAAGGAAGTACATGTACTACAGTAGAAAGGCACACAGATCTGGACTACTGTGTAAAGGCTGGAAGAAGTTTTAAAGTTCCCCGTAATAAGCCAATAGGGGGCACTGTACCGTATAAATCCAGCTGATATTGTTTCGTTGACATCAGTGTTGAGTACGTCATTGTGCTTCCTTCTCCAGATATCAGGGGGCACCACATAAATGTGTAAATCTACCAGCTGGAATGGAAATAATACATGTACAATCAAAGGATTATGCTGGTTAGTTTTCTTCTCAAGATGGGGATGGTCAGAAGTTTTTTAGTTTATTGAACATACTTAAACTATGAATCTCAACAACATATTACCAATCAAAGTATATCTATATGGTTTGTCGAAGTCTTTGCCCCTTAGGAAAGCAGTTATGGAAGGGAGGACAGGAGACTGCAATGTGCAGGTATACAGGTACATGTATACCAGAGTTTTTTTGTCAAAAAATTAATATTGGTTCATCAAATTTCCTACATATGTGTCATCAATAGCTCATATTTTTGCATTTCAGTAAATAACAGAATTATACCTGTTCTATTTACTAAGTGTCATAATGAAATTCTGAAATTTGAAAAAGTTATAATTCTACCCGCTTTATAAATTTTAGAACCTTTACTACTTATTTTGAACAGTAACATAAGAGGTTGATATTTTGTGAAATGTAATAATTTGGGCTATTCTAAAATAATAGCAAAACTTGGAACTCTGATCGTTTTTTTGGCCCAAATCTCTGGTATAGCCTCTGGAAGAAGTATGACCATTACCCATTGTTAAATACACAAAGCCAACCTTAGCACTTCACTTCTTGTGGTTCTCAGTGTGCTAGTTTGAATCACAACATAGAACAAATCGACAGTTGGTGTCACTACCATGAAATGTTTCTTACTACTGACAAGTTAACCATTTTCTTATTAGGCTTTGAACATAAATTACATAAACCAGACACTCGTATTAACAAGACTGGCAAGCAACTCAAAATCTTCCATGCGTACAATCTGGACAAAATTCTTGGTCCTTCATATTAATCAAAGCCGAAAATTGGAATCCCCACCCTGATTCTGTCTGTGAAAAAGATCACAACCAAACTTGGTATATTATATAGGAACAAACATATACTGGGAGAAAAAGGCAAATATTCTGTATTATAATTCCTTCATTCTGCCACATATCAACTACTGTTGCACAATCTAGGGGATATGCCAGCAAGTACCAGATAGAAAGAATCTCAAACTTCCAAAAAGAGCAGCTAGACTAATATTAAATGCCCCTTATTTAACACCAACTTCCAACCTTTTCAAGCACCTCAACTGGCTCTGTATCCAAGACAAAATTTCCCAGCAAACAGGAGCCTACCTGTATAAGATACTAAACGGAAAGTGCCCAACATACCTGAATACACTATTTAAATCTGTCAACTCTGCAACTACAAAACATCTCTGATAAACAACGAATGGTAATCTGCAAATGCCATTCCCCTCCTCAAAGGACGTCAAAAAAAAGCCTTCCATACAATGGTCTAAAAGTGTGGAACTCATTAGAAAGGGAATTAAAAGAGTCAAAATCTCCAAACGCCTTCTGTAAAAAGTTTTATTGACCATGCTTGAAAAACTAAATGTAAATGCTTAAAAACCCATTTTCAATATATACACAGTAAATATCTTCACTGTAATCTGTCCTTTGCTGATTGCGTTCGTTTTGTATTGCTTTGTATAGCATAATTACTGAATCTATGGCTACTTTTGATCGGTTATGTGTTACTGTTCGTCTGGTCACTGTTAATATTTACTTGTAAATGCCCGTTTGTTTTGTCATCCTGTCAGAGGGCTTCTGGGAAGAATAGTTTTTGTAACTGACACAGTTAATGTTCACCATTTGTCACCCTCAGAAAATAAAGTTTGGTGCACTGCAATAAGATACTTTATATTCCTTTATTTTCTGGCCTAAATACTGTTTGTACTAAACATGGAGACAATTTTTACATATATGTGCTCAATGATTGTAAGATAATCTCTCTCTGGTCTCAAATGCTATTAAGCAGTTCTATTTGTTTTTCAGATACAAATCTCCTTCGGTCCTTTATCCAACAAAATGGAGCATAAACTCTATATACATGTACACGTACGACCCCTACACAATCCTCTGGACCCTAGCACCTGACAAGTGTAACTACAACAATCTGAATGTAAATGTGACTTTAACTCTCTGAATAGTTCATCTGTCAATGGTTGCTCTCTCCAGATTAGCTTAGCTACCATACATCTGAATACATATACACAACTGAGTCAGGCAATTAACCCAGGTAGCCACCGTATATTGTACAGTACACATCCTTAAAGCAACATACTGAGATATCAAAAGAATACAATGCAATTTGTAGATCATGCGGGATAATGGAGACGAAAAGCAAATACTGACAGCCAGTTTATACATCCACTTCACTGAATGACAGCATACTCAAATTTGTATTACATTGATCATGCAACTAAAAATGGATGGTTCAAATTAATAATAAAGTTTAGAGATAAATTTTCTTATCTCTAACAGACACCTTATTAGCATTCAGAACTTAAGAGGCAATCAATGAAGTGGCAGATATTAAGAGTATGGCATGAGGAGACAGGTATACACTGTTTATAAGAGTATCAATATTCTCCCATTTCAACCATGAAGAAGTTTAAGAAAATCAAAATACCCAGGCATTATTAAAATATTAGCAAAAAAGAGTGGGATAAAGCTATAGACATAGAGTACAAAATGTTCTCAAAATGTCATCTACATTTTGCTAACACAATGATGTTAAAGACATACCTTTCTATTTCAGAAGACACATGTGCACCATTCCACAAGTATGTAGTACTTAAGAACACATGTACTCTTTGATGCTGAGAATGTCATGAGGTATACATGTACATGAGTATCCCAGTACTTTGTAAATAGTTTCTTTGGGATGGCCTTGGTCACTGACAAGCAATATAAAGATAATGTACACCCATCGATGTGCTACACCGGACATGCCAGATGCAATAAGCCGGATAAATGTTTCCAGTGCACATGATCAAGAATTCATCTCTGTGGGACAAACAAATCCATGAGAAGGCAAAATGACCCTCGGCAGTTTTACACACAGTTCAGCTAAAACCATGTATTTTATACCACTTGTTGTGACATCTGAGACCTTACATGGGTTTGAGGACAATTTCAAGTCAAAATGTTAGAAAAATACATTATAAGAAATTGGATGGAGCTGAATTCTTGGCCATCGCAGAAGCCTGTAATGTTGTACCATAGGCATTAATGATCATGTGCTTTTGTTTATCTTACCTATGACATGTTACGCTCAGGCGTTCTGAGTCACCAATCAAAACAGCTATCTGGCATATTTACTAATGCAACATGCATAGGATGAGACAGTGATCACACTACAAGTGTACATGAAAAACTCAAACTCTGCATAGAAGATCTACACATCAGTACATTTGTGACAGGCACCCTGCGTTAAGATTCAACTGCCATTCTATTCCTGTGTATAATCACCATAACAGAGTGAATTGACCTCGATTCCTTAAATGACACCCCACTTCATGAGTGGGATTATCAAACTGACATCTAACAGCACAATAATAAATGTCTTCGCACACATGAACTCCTCTCTGTCAATTGATATACTGCAAAAGCCATGTCAGGGTTTGACCATTCAGGTCGTTAGTCCCTAGATTGTATTTCCTTAAAGTTCAAATTCTTGGAGATTTGCCAAGTACATGTGAGCCATTTCTATTCGATTTAATAATCTACAGTATCAAATTCCATCCACTCTGGTTTCTTAATCTTAGATTAAAAATCCATAGCCCTACAGTATTACTGAGTAAGCATATACCTGATGTATTCACTGAAAGTATTAATCTACTAACCAGCTTATTAGCATGCAACTGGACATGTGTCCAATGATCTAATACAATTTGTCATGTTTGTAGCCTAACAAAGATGGCGCTCACTTGATTTAGGACCTTTCATAATTATGAAATCAAAATTTATTTATGACATAATTTTCACCTTGTTACACTACACAGCTTCTTTCATTGTGTTCTGACAACATGATGATTTGATGAGATAAAACCATACACAATACAAAATCACTCCACATGTACTTTGAACTTCATGCATGCACATGAATGTAGATGATCATTTCTGCCAAGTTAGTCCCAACTGTTTATGACTAACTGATTATTCATTTTATACTGACTTTATTTAAAATAATTATATCAAAATTATAAAAATGGATTCTGCATTCTGAACATACATGTAAACACATCATGCCAAGGAAGTTTCATCTGGTAAAAAATTCCAATAAGTTGCTTGCATAAATCATACACACGAAAAATTCAGGACAACACACAACAGGTACATGTACAGGTAGCTGGATGATTTCCGAGGTGCATCATTTAAGAAGTCCCAACAAGTCAAGTCTCTATGCGACAGGGTCCAGTACATTTTTCTTCTTGAACAGAGGAACAAAAGCAGACAGCAGTATACCAGTATGTAATCCAGGTCAATGCTTTCAGTTTTCAATTAATGTTTTCATTTTTTAATTAGGAGAAACTTACATATCTACACCGTCCCTAATAATGTGTTAATAGTGGCAAGCATCTTCAAAAATCATGTATTTAACATACAAAGTGGTAAATACTAGTCCATGTGGTCAATAATATTTATAAAAAACACTTCAATATACACAGACCGTGAGTTTTGATTCTGGACTATCCAATCAAAGCTGACATACTATATACATGTATTGTTATAGAGTACGTCATATTCATCAATCAACGAGTGTACTTCGTGAACTAAAACAATTAGCTTTCTACACACTCCGGCTGATTCCTTCCACTTGGCTGATCCTTCCTTCCACAGGTCATGATCAATAAATCAAATCACATTAAGTGTTTTAAACTGAAGTGATTTATATTGACTGAGCTTCTAATCAATAAAACAGCACTATTACAATCCATGTGTAAGCTATTAACCATTAATTTTGAACCTACACAACTTGGTATCCAAACTCAGCCTCTTTGAGAAACATACGCAGGACTGCTTTATCAGTCCATCAGCATATATGTACCTATTAACGTGGTATATTTACACATAAGATCAATCAAATATCACATAAATATGATATATTTATATCGTAATACCAGTCTTGTGACTTATTTATTTATTAGATTGGTGTTTTACACCATTCTCAAGAATTTTTCACTTATATAACTGTGGTCAACATTGTGGTGGGACGAAACACTGATGTATATTGCTGACCATGTATCAGCTCGACTCTGAATTAACTGGTAACCCCAAAGAAATAACTTTAATAATAAATAATAAATTTATACCTTACTGATTTAAAATCTCTTAGTGAGCTATTGTTTTGCTTTCTTGTTTCATTCACATACTTTGTGTGAATACTTTACAACTTCTGTATACCAGCACGTACAACAGCGTGTCTATGATGTACAATTTTAAATAAGCTTAGCTAAGCTCTGATTTTTTTCATCAACAATGGTGTAATCATTTAAGCTACACTGTTAACAGATGTTCTACATGCCTACTTTATGTACTTAATCATAAGATTGTTAGCTTTGAGATTAGCTGATAATCCCCACACTTACCATACAGATACAGTTAATCCCAATGGCTGATTTAACTTTACAGTCCCACAATATAATCTACAACAGCTAATCCTTCAGAGGAAAGCTGGTCTCAAAGCACTGTGGAAAAACACATGCAAGTACATGGCCACGCAATCCTTATAAAGTTATGCCTCGTACATACACTGTTAAAAAGCGAGCGTAAATTTGAAATTTAACTGTGACATGCAATAAGAAGTCAATGTCTTCTTGCGCTATGTGTCCTCTAGTTAAGTGAATGAATAAAGTTAAAAAGTTGGATATAAACACACTTGACAAACAGACCTGCAACCTGCCAGACCAACTGACAGACAATTATTAAGTGTGGTACTGAAAAACAATCAAATAAAGAAACAAATAAATTATTATCCCCAATATAAACAGTTGAAACTTTAAAGCTGAAACAAAAATGCTGTATAATGATATAGTTAGGCAGTAATCATATTTAAAGGAAGAAGTTGTATCATTTCAAGTGTAATAAAAAATACAGCCAGAAATATTTGAATATCTTTATCAAAGAATGTAGCCTTTACTTAACATTATGTTTTCTTTTTATGCTGAGATCTGGCTTATGAGATGACAACCTTTGTACAAGTGTACAGTAATACACTGTGTGCGTGCAAATTCAAACCTCAGGTTTATGACTAGATCATGACCTGTTTCTGTATTGTGATATCTTGCATATATCATATATTATATATACTTGGCTCAGAGATTGCTTTTACATGTATGGATATTTACACAAAGTTTATAAAGTGTGCCATGTTTGTGATGATGCATAACTGAGATATCACAGTTCAAAATGAGCTACATGTAAAATGCACATACTGAGAAAATCAAGTGCCATCATGTTTTCAATTTTAACCACTTACTTCTGTCACCTGAGAGAGCAGCTTTTTCCGCTGATCAGTCAGCAAAGCCTCTTTTGCCTTTTAACCATGTGTGCACAGAGCAATATCACATTTCTGGTATCTCTAACACAGCGAATCCTAATGCCTCCTAAGAATTCCAGGTTAAACTTCCATCCACAGAGTTAACAAGCATGTGAGAAAGAAATGGCTGTGGCTATTTAAGTCTATTTCCACCCCTCTTCCAAAAAAAAAAAAAAAAAAAAAAAAAAAACTAAGGTTATACTATCTGTAAAGAAAGAGGTTGGCTAACCAGTGACAATGTGTAGACACTACATACTTTTGCTTTTAACATGGTTGGACATGTCTATAAGCAAAAGTGTGAGGCATGTGAACACAATCAGTAGCGCCTGTTGTAAATGCTGGGTCAGTCACAACTGTCAAATCAAAGGGGCAGGGTGGTCACTGACAAGTCTTTGGTGACAAAGGGTTTGCCACTCTGTTACCTACACAAATATTTGAAGGGGAGGGCAATATAGTCCTGCTGACTGATCAACACTAGTGCGTGCAATGTACTTCAAGTCACCATACAAAGCACCATAGCTTGAGCTGTAGAAAGCACTCCATTAATAGGAGTCTTGGTTGGTCAAACAATTTTGTACAGAAGAGCTTTGCCCACTCCAGTCTGGGCAGGAAAGTACATGTGCAAAGGCCATGGAATTCTAAGGGATGACACAAGATTTGTTTATTGTTGTTGGGTCACAAAACCAACACAATACATGCACTGGAAAAAACCAAAGCACATACATAACATGGTCAACACATCCCTTGACAATATGCAACAAAGAAAGTGATTTTCTAAAAGACCAAACATAGAAGCGATTTTATAAAAGAAACCAAAGGAAAGAGGTGTCACAAAAAACACATTTTAATCTTGATATTGGTGCAATTAAACATATTATACACATTTACAGCAAGCTTCCACACAACACACAGTAACGCCTCTAGTACCCAAGTTTTATTTTTTTTCCAATGTCAATAGAATGATGACATTACTGTTCTGATTCAAATTCTTTCACTTTTTATATATTAAATTCATTTTGTAGGAACGAATGCATTAGAGATGATGTTGAATGACTGACATCAACAAACTACCTGTGTAAGTTAATATTAAGCACATAATTCAACTGATTCAAGCTGTTCACATTTAAAATCCTCTCACTTTTCATTTTTATTTTGTAAGCATCGGACACAATGTCCTTTCATTTCCGACAAAAAACTGACTCAGGTTGGTTTCCAAGACATTTGCTACTCAAACTGTTCCATACTAATTCATTTCATACCAAAGATATATTTATGATGTACAAGATAATATGTTTTTAAACAAGGACTATTTCATCAATACCCGTGCTTAACACCTGACCCTATAAACTAAAGTTGAAAAAGCTACATATAACACTAATCAAAGATAAATGGAATAAAAAAAAATGCTAACCCTTGAACTTGCCACATCAAGCTAAAGGAGGTGGTTGGGGGGGGGGGGGGCACCACACTTCATGTTACATGCTGTCCGAATTGTCCACTTTTAGTACATGCACTGAAAACATTATCCAAAAGAGAAACTACTACCACTGGAAACAGCCAGGATCCCATTTCGCACCCAACAAATCTAACTCAAAAATTTCAGTGGAAAAATCAGCATATGCATTCACCTAACTATAACCATTAATTCAGAATTGATGTTAGGATTAACATAAAAAGTTAAACTATAATTGATTTCTGTAACAGCAGATTTTTGATGACACCAAATAATCACCTTCTTACAGATTTAATACTTGCAAGTTTAACACTGACAATATAAATAGCAGATAGCAGATATGTTGTAGACATCTAGAACTAAACGCATGCATAAGTATATTATTAAATTCTTGGGCCAGAAATTGGTACTATGAAATAAATAAGCCAATAGTACATGATGATATTATATGCTATATACATCTGTCACTAATCTGTCAATAAAAGTCCAAACTAAAAACTTCCAGTATATGTCAGGTGGTTTTGTTAGTATATAATTCCACCAACACTCACACCACCAATTTATCAAAATTCAAGGTATACAGAAGGTGACTGTTAGATGTTAAGGAACCTAGCTGTGTTTTTTCTTTTATTTTTCTTTACGTTTTTGCGTCGACACACATTTGAAACTCGACTAATTCAGGTAGAACTCAACTGACTATACAGAATTCGAATAATCGGGGTATCTATCATTAAGCGGCGAAAGCAGGCTTTCCAGCACTCTCTATTAGCTGGTGTGAACACCCAAAGCTGTTATTCACGCCTCGATTAGGGTTGTACAAGTGTGAAATAAAGAGGCCTACAGAACAGATCGTGTCAACAACAACGCACCTGTCGTCAACCATAATCAAAGTCTCACCTGTTCGGAAGAGGGACGGCTTCTGTAATCCGTAATTCTACTCCTTGAATCGCTCATTTTGCTCCAATTACATTAGTTCAATTTTCATCAGAACTTAGGCACAGGCTAGGAGCTGGAAGCAATCGATGAGGCCGTGAAATTATGTGATCATGTCGATAGAGCGCGCGCTGGTTTCCAGGCGAAACAAATGACAGCCCCCACGTGACAAATGCTGACATTATCACTAAGGGGAATAACCCCCGTTGACAAATATTGACAGTTGAGTTGGCCAAAACTCAGCGCGATTCGTCACGTGCCCAATCCGTTAAAAAGAGAGGGGGAAATACAAATACAAATTAGATAAATATAAATCGATGGGGTCTGACAACAACTACTGCACGAAATTACTCGAACAACTATTCCGTGGAAAAATCTAATCTGAGATAAGCAATGCATAAGAGTTTTCTGCATGTGTTCAGTGCCACACAAACGGGTCGATGTATGGATCCAGCTGCGTGGCCATTTGTATGGATGATCACTGATAAGTTAGTCAAAATAAAACATCTCTGCAGAGACACCTAGAAACCAGAGATACAAACTGAACAATGTATTCACCTGAAGTGGACAGCGACATACGAAACATTAACCCATGTTGTTGTGCTGTCAGTATACAAAATGTTACAAACTGTGAAGGCCTGTTGTGATAACAAGCATGTATTCAGGTCCATGCTTAAAAAGTTAATTCAAACACAGATGAGGTTTTTTTTAACATACAAAATAAATTAACGTTCAATGCATGTCAAACCTTATTATAGATAAAGTTCCAATTTTTATTAAGTGATGATCGAAGCTGACTAATATACTGATGTACGTAGACATCAGCATCTGTATAGAACTATATATACATATCGGTAGGCTCTATACAGTGCGACGATGTTATACTATATAGACATATGGTATAAAAAGAGAAGTAAATGAAAGAATAAATGATCAGGATTTAACGCTACATCGACAGCATTTTAGCCGCGTCCTGACGAGAGCCTGAGAGAATACGAAAACTTTCGACATCGTGAAAGATAACGTCCAAAATAAGATCAAACATTCCAAAAAAAAAAAACTATCATATAAAATATACAGTTCTTATACATTAATTCTATCCTATTAGTTCAAAATATTCACCTACAGCATCGTCAGCAACGCTGTCAAATACTGAGCACAGGCAACTGCATGTCACATGGAACACACAGCCCTCAAAATGAAAAAAAAAAAACGTCTTTTGAGGTATAAAAAGACCTGTTCTGTTTTCCGGGTCCACAAGGGTTAGTTACATTTTAAGCCCAAACAGCTTGCCAAAAGGGTTGAGGTCCTGCTATTCACCCCTCTTTCCACACGGAATCGGTGTGACAGGGTTTGTTAGAAAGTGCACAAAATGTTGGCGTTATGTCAAAACATTTAATAAATTACCATTTTGTAAATGGTTATATAACGGAACTCTATATTCTGGTAGCTATATAGGTGTTGATCGAGGCCAGGCTTAACATTACTGGCCATTCGTACATATCCAGAAGAATATAAAGACGAGCCGGTCATTTCGATCTACTCATAGCAGGTGCATAGGTCTACATGCAGTCACGCGAATTTGCGTGTTTTGATCTTATCACTTATTAAAGAAACACTGATACTATATAGGCAACTCATTAAACTACCTCTTTAAAAAAAAGCGTCCACTAATTTATTTAATGCAACAGCGCTTTGTTACACAAATATATATAATAAACGAAACTATATACTTCAGATTATATGCAGCAGGAATTACACAATAATATTTAAGGCATCCATATATACGTCAGTGAAAAAAAATCCAAGGTACACAGTGTTGTCCAGCCGTGACTCTCACCTGTGATCGTCGAGTAAGTTATACATGTATACGTAAACGAGTTGTCCTATAATACGACCGGCGTTTTTCTGAACTATACGGCGTAAAACACCAATCAAATAATTATAAATAAATAAATAAATTATACATAGTATACAGTTGGGGGTAACATGGTATTATTCTGCTGGACTAAACATTTGCGAGACCTAGTACATTTGCATTGTTTTAATGTGATTTCATGTTAAATTTAATGACAACACAGCATTTTAAGTTATTCTAGACCAGCGACGTCTAAGAAATTGCAATTAACATCTATACTGTACATAACACTGTGTATTTTTGACCTATAATTCTGCATGGTACTAGGAGAGCGTATTATTTGCTACTATTTAAGCATTTGCACCAGCAGTTAGAATAAAACATTAAATGAGGTAAACTGACAGGTGTTAGGCCTATAGACCATATTTCACCAGTGGTAAGATTTGCTAATTATCACACTGTCATTATTGCTCTGCCTTTTTTCTCTGTACATGCTGCAAGTCTTTTATTATATTATACTCTGAGGTAAACTGGAAGACCAGAAAATTGTACTTTTATACCTTTTTTTGTAAACTTGTAAAAGTAGAGAAATACATAAATGACAATACTGTGCTGCATTTTAAGGATATGGTTGTGCGTTTTTATTACCCATATAGAGGCAATATATACTGTAAATACCGACTGCATATACTTTAAATGTTAAAAACAAAGCCAATTGTTATGTAAAACCTGTTGGGCTTAGTTGGGTATACACATAGCATACTGATGTAGCTCACCAGCATGAAAAATGAAAATAAAGAACAGCACTGAAAAAGATTTTTAAAAAAAAGATGTGTGCACGGTAAGGCATTTTTCAAGGCGTTTGCCAGGATGAATGATGTTTGCGAAACTTAACTTTATATTAAAAAACATGAGCTTGTCGTAGCCGTGTGCTGTAGGACTATATATAGGTCATCCGAGACGTGGCCTCAATTCAATTATCAGACAAGGAAGTTTCATGATTCCCCTCCATCATTTGTTGATTGGACCCCTCGTCACACTAAATAATGATCAAGCAAATAAAACTTTACATGCAGAAATGTGGAATATATAGGCTATTATGCACTTTGAAAAAGAAACTGTATACAGTGAGGAGTTAGGTAAATAATGAAAACAGGCGATCAGTTACACTAACAGACACTGGACGCATGGAATGTCTGTGCAAACTTCCTCTCATGTTTAAATTACTACCGTTGTCCCTCCTTGATATTTATCGCTGTGCATAAACACTACATGTGCTACATGTTGTGGAATATATATATACACATGTAGTCTTGTAATATCTAACTCAATGTATAAGCATGTTAATAGGGATATCAGTTATACAGAAAGTTGTTCGTTATTGTGGAGCACCTTTTCTGAATGAAGTACAGATTCTAATGTTCAGAAATAACAGTAGAGATTAGTTCATGACTGACGAGGACAGAGACTTACAAACAGTTACTGCTCTTATTTGATTACATTGGGTGGAACGTGTAGTTTGCTATGTCACAGTATTTAGCGATGAAATCAAATAACGTTTTGGTCTGCAACTGCGGTTGAGATTTTATACGATTCATGTGTTGTTTCTTACAATTCCCTTCAATAAATAATAGGCCTATATGCATAACAGACGACGATTACACTTGTTCTGCCTTTCCTCAAGTACGCGTGTACGTAAATGCAAATTGCAACTTTGTATTACACTATTACATGTTGACAGATGACGGAACGAGACGTGACAGTTTCTCAGTTAAGTACGCACGTACTTAAATGTGGTTTTGTGTCAAACGTTATACATAACGCTCGTCAGCCCTGCGTGATTCTCGCATTTTCCGTAGCCTTTTATAATTAAACTAAGTCATAGAAAATATTCCGTTTCACATTCATCGTTGTGTAAGGATATGTGCTTGATGAGTATGATGAACGGAATTGTCTATATGTTAAATGATCTGTACGTGGCTGTTCTCTATAAATTCTGTCTTTGCTAGTGTTGTATGAAAGAAATAACTTTTTGGGGCAAATATTATAGTGATACAAAATTGCTTTGATAAATATGTATGCATAGTTGGATGAGTCAATGATAGATTTATAATGAAAGCGGGTAGGCCCTACAATCAGATTTATCCTCCATCAGATTTCGTTCATTACAAATTAAATGGTTGGATGACGAGATGAAGACATTGTTGAGTCCTGGGACTGAATGAATCGTTGGATGATTTTGGCTAGGCAGTGCATATCGTGACGTCGACTGGAATGGGCAATAGATAATAACTTATTGACAAACCTACTCCACCAAACCAAATTCTTTCTACTTTATCAACCGGTTTTGAAGAGTGACTTCACAATCAAAGGCGTTTCAAAACGGGAGAATAATAAGTCATGCCATTAAGACATCTCTAACTACTGGTTTGTTTGCAAGCACCCGTATACATTAGACAATGTTATAAACAAGGTCTTCTTCACCTACGCCTTCATTCTCGAGGCTCTTCTCCGCTGCTACATGTACGTCACATGATATACTTGACGTTACCTCCTTAGCTGTCAATCAAGTCTGTCAATCACAGCCACAGCTTTGTGGTAAATGTTTCAAAATGCCTGCAGGTGTTTCTTCGTTCGAACGAATTTATCGTGCGAGCAACGTTAATTCAGTGGGTACCACAGCTTTGTTATAAAATGTAAACATTGTTGCATTTTGGTGTTAGGCGACGTGATGTTCATGGCAATCAATCATGCTTGGACCAGTACCTCTCCTTTATTTATATCTTCACCGGCACTGGTATATTATTTATTGATTTATTCATCTTGTATAGTTGAAGCGGAAAAGAAAGTCTTTTTTCTATTTCAACAATTAAAACTTTAAATCAATAGCCTAGAAATACAATATAAGATTTTTTACTTAATAAAAGAATTACATCTTTTGCCCCCACTTCTAAATTTTATACAAATAAACCCTATATATATTTTGCCACCATAAAATGATTCTAACAAGTCTGATATTGATTAACCTAATTACTGTTGTTGCACCCACACTTTCCCTTAAGGCCAACAACGGCCCATATATTTTTGTCGGAAGTGTTGAATGGTGGAATCGCCTGCGTGATGAATAATACAAAAAAGGTCGCCGGAAAGCGGTTTTAAGTGTATTGTTATTCTGAAACGCATCGTGAAAGGGAAGCAATTATAAAATCAATCTCTACCATGTAAATTGTGACAGCTGAGGGCAAGCTGATTGGACGAAAATAATGCCTGTAACTGTCAAGAGAATAAACAAACAGTGGATATACCCCACATGGCTAAATTACAAATCCACATTCTTGCACGGAACATTGACCAAATTATTTCTGTCACACACTGATGCACACAAATGAGAGTGTCAATGACCAGATTTATATACATGCTACCTCACTAAACCAACAGGCTGTCTCACTGAACTATTGTGCTGTCTCACTGAACCACCATGATACCTTAATGAACCTTCATTCTGACTCACTGAGCCAATGCGCTGCCTCACTAAAATATTGTGCTGTCTCACGGCACCAGTATGTTATCTTACTGAATCCTCTTAATGACTCACTAAACCACCGTGCCTTCCTCACTGAACTATTATGCTGTCTCACTGAACCATCAAGCTACCTTTAATACTAAACCTTCATGCTGTCTTGCTAAACCATCACGTTGTCTCACTTAACGATGCTGCTGTCTCACTGTAGCATGATGTTGCCTCTCCGAGCCATTTGAGTTGCCTCAAGAATTATTGTGCTGCCCCATTGAACCATTAGTCTGCCTTCCTGCAGCTTCATGAAGCCTCACCGAACCATCATGTTGTCTTAATGAACTAGCATGCCGAACCATCATGATGTCACTGAACTTATGCTGCCTCACTAAAGCATCGTCTAGCCTCACTGAACCATCATGATGCCTCATTATACCAGGCGATTTTTACTAAAAGTACACTTTTAAAAGCTATTTTTAAAAGCAGTGTTCTTCCACAAGTATGCGGTATACGCCAACGGGGCTATTGCTTCTTTTTTTAATGTATAGGTGCTTACCACCATATTCATTTTTTTTTCATACTTATAACATACGCAGTGACGACTCTGGAGTATCCAGAGTAAATCACTCTCCTCCGACAAGTATATATGTGACCATTTTTGACAACTTTAACGATCACATATATCGATGGCTGATTTCAGATATTACCCATGAAAATTCCATTTTGATTTATAACCTGAAATCAATAATCACACGAAGCACGAATCAAATAAATTAACATAAAATAGGTCATCTATGGTTAAAATAACTTACCTGAACACTAGTCAGCTGTCGGTCCAAAATAGGTCTGCTCATGTTATAGCTGTTATCGCTGTACAATGGTGATTAAATCTCTCTTTTAAGGTGTCAACGGTAAAATCGAAGGAATATACCCCAGAAACAAGCAAACAGATAACTGTTTCACCTGGTAATTTTATCCGGAAAACCAACAATGTGATCCAAACAGTGCTTGTCTCTGTACTTCTGTCGTTTAACTTACAATGGTGATTCACCTTTGTTAAATGCAATTAGCGATGCAATGTACGGTGGAAAAGTGCGTATAAGCCCGCGAATGAATGGACCGCGAAAATGTGTCAAGTGTTTTACCGTTATACAGCTAAACATCAGGTACATGGGACGACATCGTCTTGCTAATCGGATGCACCCTGACAACCGCTTGTGTTGGCACCAATAACAACTGATCGAGATACCAGATATACCCGTATATAGGCCTGCAAGTAGTCCACGCCAAGGATTTCAACGGTCCACGGAAAATGAAATGCTTTTAACGCCGTGTCTGAGTTTACCTGAAGGGCAAGCATTCAGTGTTAAGTATCTTGTTGACATAGGTAAAAACCGTTATATTGACGAACAGCTGTAAAATGGCCAGCGCCACTAATACTTCAGGTTCGCTAAACGCTATGTCAACAGGAGACAATTAGATAAACTGACGTCAGTGAGGATAGATTTATTATCGCGTTAACAGAGTAAATACACCCACATTTCTATGAAGAGCAATATATAACAATTAATATGTTTGATAATTCGGACCTGGACATATTATGACTGGATATTCGCCACCGAACTGTTGATGAAAGACGACACCACTCAAAGATAATAAATGAAAAGAAATATGCTTGTCCAGGAAGTTGATACAGATCAGTGCCACAGGAGCGAAATTGTTGTCACAAGGGGACGCCACACTTTCGACCCCTCTCTTTCACCACGTTATAGGTATGCACTTCACAACGTCAGCATTCAGATTTCTCAGTGTGCATTGTTACACACATTTGTTATAAATACCAATGCAGTTTTGTATGAACAACACCAAATGGACATTAAACATCAAAAGTCGGTGTTTTCAGTCGTGTTAGTGCTGATAGAAGGTGATCACAAACAGATACAAATACACGTAATAATAAGTCCTCACGCGCTTGGTAATACCTTTTATACCTTTTATGGCGTAGCATACTATTGCATAAGCAGATTAAAACAGACTTTTAGCTGGCTTTGTCATTTTCTTTCTCCTTCTCGACTAGAACGAAAACCGATCCAAGATGATCAGATTTCACGGTCGATTCTAGCCAATTAGGCTAAGCGGGTGTTTACCGATCCAGAGCTGCCATATCCTTCTGGAGGCATGCTATAATATAAAGCACATGTCAGGTAAACAAGACAACGCCAGTAATTGTGTGAATCGATAAACAGCCAATGGACAAACACCAGGCGTAAACTCGCGCTTGGAATGAGGCGCAATGATATCTGTCCCGATTTGTTCGGCTGGTCTGATCACAGCCGACAATTTACCTACATCAAGCTAGTTTTGGCCAAAGCTTAGAATAATGTAACTTTAAAAAGTCTCCTCTTCGCAATATATGCAGTGAACAGTTTCACGAAAGAACAATTCACCATCAAAAGATGCGAAGAATCTATTTTATTTGCACACACAGCAAAACCCGACAGGCAAAACGGCTATTTGACCTCTCTAGAACACATGTCACATGTTTTCTATAAAACACCAATGTTTTGGAGAAAACATGGAAATGATTTACTTAGAACGTCGATGTTATAATCAGTATGCTGGGCTATGTTTTCGTACGTGTACATAGTCCCAGTATATACATGTAACGCGTTTATGGATAAGGTTTCTGCGTTCAAATAAAAACAACAGGGCGTTTTGACATAAATGCGTGTATTTTCACACCTGCATGTCTACACAATTTCACACTCGTATAGGCCTACTGTGGAGTAGTTTTATATTTGTCTGAGAAATAACTAAAATACTAGGTTCAGTATGTATATACATACCTGAATCTGCTCGTAGCTGTTATGCGCATGCATTCTTCCCATGAAATTAGTATCCTTTTCATAAATTTGCTGTTCTACACCATACTCCTTACAGCTCACGCTTTGCTCCCTACGTTCGCTTTACATCACTGTAACCACTTGCCAAGCTTGACCCTTGGGGCCTGTGTCCCTGTGGATTCGCTTAGGCTTAGCCTTATCACTGGTGTCCTCGCTGATCTTTGAATTTCTCTGTGACTTGTCAGAAAATCCAAACCTAGGTTGTCTAAAGTAGGCTACACAGCGCCGAAAACTGCAAGTATGCTATTATAATATGGAATCATGTTAAACATAATTTGGATAAAGAGAATGCATGAGCATTCTGTGAAACCGGTCACAAGTTGGAGGTCACGTGACCACCCTTTCGTGTATTTTATTATACTGAAAATTATACAAATCCATTTTAAATTCAAAAATAGGCATTTTCCAAAACTACAACGTTGGAAGGACCGTTTTCTTCACCCACGCCGTTTGTTACTAAGAAGATGACGTGGTCCCCAGCTTCCCATCCGTCTTACAAAAACCAATTATTGATAGAAGTTGAGGCTGTGATGTTGTATTTTCTGATATAACTTCCTGCCTCATCACCGTGATCCCAGTGACGTCGGCGTTGTTCAAGATTTCTGCACAAACTTGCTAGTGGTGGAACTGATGGAAAGGGAGCGTAGAGGAATATGGTTCTACAAGCATGCAATTCATCCTTCAACTTCCGGTTTATGAAAGTAGTCCCGTCTGCGTTGAACAGAGGTGGTGTGTTCCGTGTCAACCGGCAAGCTTCAGTCTCGAATGTCAACACAGATGTAAGGGAGTACAATCCAACAGAATTCCGTGAGGAAACAACGAAACAGAAGCTTCCGATTAATTATTTACGCACATGAGATGACATACACACAACACCCATCGAATTTTCGAATTAATCTAGCTTGTATATGTACACTGCAGAATTCACAAAGGGTCCGGCGAGGCTTTTATTAAACAAAGACTCAATAAATTCATGAATATATCTTCGAACAAGCCATTTCTTGTATTCCATATGAACAATACAGAGACGATTCGAGATTATAATACAACGTACACAACTCACAAGGGGAAATAAGTGCAGGAAAACAAACAAATTAAAGTTTAATTCTATCTTACAACAAATAAAATTTTATACATTATGTACACCTGTATTTTGCTTACAATATAGTTCAGTTTTTCTGAGTCCCTTACAATGGAAAACTGTTTCTTTATCTTTTGAAATTGCGAGAAAATAACAATAGGAAACTTTTCCAACCTACGACCAAGTTGGGAACATATAGGCCTAAGCTGTGTACTGGTTTAATTTAAAATGTTCTTGTCTACATATTTAAGGTCATCTTGCTCACGAGTAACACGTTCTCAACTAGAGACGTCATCGATCGCTTATTATCTCTAATGCTTAACAACAATGCGGAGCGGACTGGAAGTCGAGTAAGGGTCGGCAGTGGTCTAGTCTAGTCTGGGATACTGGGTGGGTACCCATGGTCGGAATTTAACTCCCGCCTCGCATGCCAACAGTTTTGGGTCGCGCGCACCTTCTAACTGAGAAACGTCTTTCTCCCGTGGGAGAGGGATTTTACGTGGGTAAAGGTCGCACAAAATCGATGAATTTCGGCTGTGAACAAGGTCCTTCATAGCCCATAATCTGCAGAGCGAGCCAGATTACATGTAATGTCTGGTGTCTTGGGCATGATATGTGGCGGCAGGACTTTGGCAGCATGGACTCACCCTTGCACCATAAGACACGGTATACGTACACACACGTGATATGGCTATAAAAAGTGTTAAGAACAACGTAATATCCCAAACATGCATAGATACACACGTACTCTTCTATTATAATAGCATACTTGCAGTCTTCGGCGCTGTGTAGCCTACTTTAGACAACCTAGGTTTGGATTTTCTGACAAGTCACAGAGAAATTCAAAGATCCAGAAAAAAAAGGAAAAAAAACAAGATATAGAATACCAAATATAACGTTGACAAGGCCATACGATATGCTTCAGATAAGGGACACATATACTGTATTTACAGTAATCCTATACAAAAGCTGTCAAACAGATGTTCATCATTATAAGCAAAAATTTACTTACTAAAACAAGAGCGGCTCAAGATGACTTATTTATTTATTTCAGTGGTGTGGTACAAAATGATAAAGTGCACGGAAACAGGTTAATAAATATACATTATTACGCGGTGGAATGATAGTTCGATGGTAAGGTGTAAGCCTTAACCGGCTTCCCTATATAAGTGTGATACTATAGGAATATGCAAGTAGTGTAAAACAGGACGTGAGATTGCGAGGAGAAGAAAATCAAAACAGGGAGTGGAAGAAGAAATGTTAAAAAGCAAAAGCCCTGTGATGGACCGGGGGATACACTTCACATATGATGAGCAAGTGGATAGAGAATACATACACCGTGCAAAACGGTATAGTGGTAGTGAGAAAGGTGTGCACGTGGAAAGCGGGGTACGTAGGCTCAGGTTAAGTGTGTGAATTCGTCAATAATACCAGGCACACCGATTTCCTACAGGTATCTTGGCTCACCTCTTTTTTTCTATATAAATTTTCTTAATTTTGTTAATTAAATCACTCAAAGCATTACGTCTTGGGATTTTCTCTTATACAGCATAAAGATCCCCTGCAGTGTAATAATTATATTCGAATCACTTGTATATTAAGGCTCTTTGGAGATATATCTCCTAATGTGAAGAACCAGTCTAGAACTCTACATTTAATAGTTAACCTGCATATATTCCGCTATGATGGCTCACGCGGTATAGCTTAAATGTATGGCGTTTGTCAAGTGTGTAGGCATGTGGGGGTGGGGCATACATATAATTTACTTGTTGTAAGTATAAAAGTTAGATCAAGTTTGTACCAAATTTCATAGACAAAAGCTGGGAATAAATTCCGCGGCGTGACCTATAATGTCATATGATGTCACGTGACATATAATAGATCACCATAGCATACATATCAATAACCCTGGGGAAAAGAAAATATCGATGTGGATGTTCGATGTATGGTTTACTCCAGGCATCAAGTGCGAATGTATCAAGTGACAGAGTGACGTGTCTTGGGCGGAAACTCATTACACGTCAATATTGATTTTCTTTGTATGAAGGCACAACTAACAGTTCAAATCTCAACAACTCCTGATAGTCTCATGGGATATGCACCACTATTTCACCGGCTCCATCGGTGATAATAAGAGCATTAAATCGGTGTTAGTTTTAAAAAGGGATGGAGGTGCAGATCAGGTGTGTTTTCTCACAGCGTAAAGGCTAAAAGGTGTTTCGCAAAAAAAGCCATTTCTCCTGGACTAGGTGAACCTTGTTACAACAAAATATTTTGATCAATATATATATTCTTTAAACTGAACCGAAACAGGTCACTGATTGGCTGCAGAGTTTAGAAAGGCTTTACTTGTCCCCGGAAACGTTCTCTTTGCGAGAAGGGTGGCTTCACCAGTCCTATGCAGACGTTGAGTCTTGCGTATACATTCCATTCTGTTCGCGCAATTTACGATGTGTTTTGCATTGTTTCTTTATAAAAGATTGTCATTCAACAATTTATACGAACATCACCCGAATACCCCGAATCGCTATAAAGTCAGACATTTATACTGTCTCAATTTCCAATTCCACACATAAGTGGGGAATAATTTCCACTCCAAGATTTATGCAAACATCGTTCCCGCTCAAATCAGAAAATTAGACATCTTGGAATGATCAGTTTCCAATTCCCAAAATATAACAAGACATGAACACTGGGGGAAAACGTAGAAAGGAAAATTGCACAGATTGAGAAAATCGTAATGCATCATGCACGCACGAGCCGTTTCTACAACCCGAAAGGACGACCATTTCTGTGGGCGTCAACCTAACCCAGTTTTGCCTTTTAATCATATGAGCGTTGGGTACGATTCTCTAACATGACGTATCCCATTCCCTGTTCAGATTTCCAGATTTAAACTTCATTTATAGAGTTGTCAGGCACGTACGTCACAACAAAATGGCCGTGGTCGTTTAGCCCTGTTTCCAGCCCCTTGTCCGAAGTAATTACGATTAATTGTTTGTTGTCATTTCTTTTAATTACTCTCGTCATACTGGAGAGGGCATTTGATTTTGATTTGAGTAGGTACCAGGGCGGAGTGCACTAATTATATATCTACACCGAGCCAGTGGCAATGTCTATTTGGTCTGGTGGTAGAAGAGCAGCCTTTGGTCTCGAAGGACGCTGGTTTTACCCCAACATGTTCGCTCTATCAAAACTGAGCTTTGAGAGCTTTCCCTTGGAAGGTATCTGTGATTGGTTCAATTTATCAGGGTAAAATGCACTGCAGCTGCCAATCACGACAACCGCACGGAATCTCACATGGTCCAAAAGGTTATTATTTCTGCTGTATAAGATTACCTTGTCCCCTAGAACACGTCTAAGCTAAGCGTCTTTTGTTTCAGCTTTGACGTCGCAATCATTATTTCGGTCATATCACAACAGTGTGTCCTTGAGTGAGTGAGTACCTGGAATGCTAACAATTTTTCAGTCACATGACGAAGGAGTCCTTATAGGGCATGTAATGTACCGCCTTGATGCAGGACGGACTTCCACTGCTCTTTTGTCTAGTGCTGCTTCACTGAGACAACTTACCGAGGGCAAGTATATAAGCCGACCCTCCCGAGCCATTACACTGATACGAGTCAACCAGTCGTTGCACTACATCTGCCGACCCAGGATTGACTCTGGATCTACTACCTGCAGAAGCGGACGCTCTACCAACCATGCTATCGGGGCCGGTCGTGTGTCTTGAAGAAGGCCGGTTTTAATGGCGACATATTTACTTAGTTCTGCCTCAACCTAGGGATACCAGACATGACGCCACCCACACACATTCTGTATGAAAGGTTGGTTTTTCAAGACACCCGACTAAGTTCTTTGGCATGCTACAGAGGTGGAACCAAAGTTAGAACCAAACAAAGAACCAAATGTGAATCTTTATTTCGCTGCACCGAATTCTTTGACATCCAGCCACGCACTAACACGGTCTGTGGACCACTAAAGCGAATCGTCACTGGCCTGCACTGCACTTTCGACACTGTTGATTCTTCTCTACATGCCCCACGAAAGGGCCGTTAAGGTAGAACCAGCGCCACCTGACGACCGTGAGAGTACCTATAGCCAACACTAACGGTTAGATTTCACACCTTTTTCGTTTATTGCTTACCGATGCAGTAGCAATCAAATCTTTTGGATTATATTACATATACACCATAGGGAACCAATTATGAGAGCAAAAAACCACGCGGTTGTCGGCAGAACAATGAAGAACCAAAATTTCTGACAGTGATACTGACACCGGGCTGACCAGTACTTGGCATATTCCTCTAATGCCGAGCAGAGGTAGACCCAAAATTATCGATGTGGTCTTATACGTATGACTCGATTCGGGATTGAACCCCAGACCTAACGTCCACGGGACAGAGGCTTCCTCCACCGCTGCGGGTCTAGCGTCAAGCCTAACATGCATGCGTATGCCACTCTTACACCATGAATGCTTGGCGTTCCAAGAAACATTTCCAAAATAACCTAAAACCCCTGCGTATAAAGTACATAAAAATATTACAGACAAAGAGTAGATAAAAACTGACAACATTTAGGAGAGAAGGGGATACGGTGCAGTTTCTGACGATGCAGGGAAGACAGCCATTACCTGCACTTCATACAGAGATCCTTGATAACGTATTCTTACAAGCCCGATCCACAACATGTTTCTCGAAGATGAAATTTTCAGCAATTTTCAGTTAAGACCTTGCAGGGTTACCGCGTGAGGACGGCCTACATATATGTTCATATATTTCCTAATATTCATGTTTAAAATATATATGGTTGAGGTTAACTGCGCATAGCCCAGAGAAAACTGATTCTCCTTAATATGTCCCAGATATGCTGACTAAACCCATTGTTCAGAAGATTATAGGTACAGTGGCCAGTCAGTGCTATTCGAAATATTTAGCATTTTCAATAATTCGGAGGATTTTCTAATGAAACTTATAATTATGAACAAAGAATTTGAAGTCACGGAGGCCTCCAATGTATAATTTGTCACTTTTTCCTGCCTTGGAAATAAAAATTTTGAGATCAGCTTAATACAAAACAGCTAGGCCTATTCAACTCCTAATCAGTTTATGGTTATTCTGTTAGAGGAAATGTCCAAAGTAGTACAGAATAAACTGGAATTTACTCCTAAGCATCGAAATTCGCATACCCTTACTAAGCCGTATATGCTATCGTATATACCAACTTAGCCTATCTGCTAGTAGGATAGTTTCCTGTTTAATACTAATTAATCATACAATAAAGCAAGTAGGAAAAGAAGAAAAAAAATGAAACAATCACCAATCGGTTAAAATATGATGGTTGCTTATAGATGACACAAATAAAGAAAAACATCCGAGTGATGGTGCAAAATTTGAGCCATGGAAGTAGAATTTAGTAACTTCACTATCCAGTCCTCACAGGAACACGGTTACACAACTATGTCACTTTCGGGATACCATTCTCAATGTTATTGTTCTAGCGTACCGGGACTGTTTTCATTTCATGCATATTTTTCATGTCATATGGTGACCATGCTTTATGCAAACCTTTCCCGCTGTCTCTGTTTTCAGGCGAACGGCATCTGTGCCGTGTGTTCACTTAATTGTGCTTTATATGTCAATCATTTTTGTTTTCAACAAGACGAATCAACCAGCAGTTTCCTTTAATGTTTTCTTAAGCTTTGTCAAGTTATCATACAGACCAGTCTTTATTGACAAAATGACAGATGTGGCTTAGGGGCGATAACTCTTGACAACTACCGGCCAAATGTCGCACACGTCAACCAGTCACATGATCAAGGCGGAAGCCATGTTTTGGGATGCATCCGCGACTGTGCAGTTATTTCTTTAAAATTTATCTAAAATTGAAAGGTTTTTATGGTATGAAGTCAAATTGATCTACACGTATGTGAAGACGTCAGCCGGACGCCATGGCTCTGAAGAAAGTTAAGGGCACCCTGGAGAGGGTTCTGGACAAAAATCTGCAGGATTTGGTCCGGGGTATCCGAAACCATAAAGAATCTGAGGTAAAGGCTGTAGACTTGTCAGTCGGCAGGTGGTACAAAAATTGACGGTCAAGTTCGCCTCAAATCACACATTTCCATTTGCCATTCCTCTAGACACATCAGTCCTTGCTTGCAGTTTAATTGCCATGTGTTTGTCAGTTTTTGTTTTGGAGTTTTGGCAAGGTAGAATTGGCCTAATTATGAGCATGATTATGATAGATTTTGATGTAGCGAAAATTTGTGACCATTTTTGTAGAATTTAGATTTGGTATTTAGTATTGAAGCCCGATGAAATCAAATTTAGAAGTTCGTGTATATGTAGGTGGCTTTTGTTGTGATGTTAATGTTGTTTAAATTATTATCGTTTTAGCGCCTGTACTGAAGATGCATATACCATCATTTACATTTTGTCTCTACATGTAGTATAGTAAGTCTACATAACAGCCATGTCAGTTTATGTGCTTAACGTGGACATGTTGGTGCCAGTGCATAAGTGATTAGAAATTGCCTTCTCAATTGGACTAAAAATGAGTCAAACACACACAGCATTGAGCTTTCTTGAAATGCACAAATAACTACTGAACTTCAGGTAAATAATTTATTAATGAAGTTGCAAAAAATCATTGTCTGCTTATAAATTGAATTAAAATTTTTTGCTGAATATAATCTGAAGAAAATTGAGAAAGTCAGGTCAAAGCAGATGTTTCAACCAGTGATTTACTGTCTATATCATGACTGTGTTTAGCCTGGAATGTGTGTGAGCACACCTACATGTACGGTAACACTGTAAAAGCATGCGGAAAAGAGCAGAACTATTGTATACATTTTATTGTACAGTACCGATATTCCTACCAAGCATTACATACATGCTACACACACGTTAATTTGAATTCACAGCTTCGCTTGTTTATGACCCAGTTAAAATGCGATCTGATGATAAACAGGAGAGGACTGAATGATGATAATGCCTATTGTGTATGGTATCTTAAATTTCCAGCATCTATCAGGATATATTCTTATGTACATTTTAGTGCTGTGTCAAAGACTAAACTATGAAAAATCAGCCAGTGCAAACCCAGTCAAGCTTTTGCTATGAGTTTAGAATAGCTAGATAATTACCATTCACTAAATTCAGCCTTGTTTGCATGATACGCCATTAAAAATCTGTAATAAAATTCGGGTCATGTGATAGCTTTTTTCAAACCTTAAGTGAAAGAAAGCTTAAATATGAAGTAAGGTTCATCATTCAGACAACTGAAAACTACACGTAAAAGGACTTTCATTTGTTTTTTCAGATTTTTTTGAAGAGCGGTAAAAGGCATTCATATATTTGAATACTATAGTGGGCTTTACCAGCCCACCTGATGGCCTGAACTCTGATGTCACATCCCCTTTTTTTCTGATATTCACCAGATGGAAGGAATTTTTGGGAATGTCATTTCTGTAGTCTTTTACTCATGAGTAAAAAGAGTCATCCGAACATTAAGTGTCATGATTAGAGTGGAAAAAACTCCCTGTGACGTCACAGTTCATAATCTCTGATAGCACAGTTCATAAAGCCCACAGTAGAATTCGGGTGTTTGAACGCCTTTAACTCTCTGCACAAAATTCTAAAAAAAAAGAATGAAAGTATATTTATGTATAGTTTATAGTGGCCTGTTTAGTGATGTCTACCTTGATTTTTAGAGATCTTTCTTTAGAATAAATAATACAGGTATGCTTATGGTATTTACTGAGCTGGTCTTGGTAAATACATTAAATGTGGCTGGGTTAGAGAAGATTTCATAAAAAGTCTCTGGCACAACCTCTTTAAACGCATTTAATCACCAGCTACATTTACCAGTCATATCCCCTGCCTTTGAAAGGGATATGGCCTGCAGTTTGCAGATGTACCAGCAGATTAGGCGAGTGTAGGGTGCTGTTTGGATGGACCAAGTGAAGTTAATAATACAGTGATAGAGCAATTCTAACAATTAGAAGAAAAAAAGAAAACAAAATGATCATCATATATTTAGAAGGTTTACTGTTTATATAATATAATTCATCATCACCTATCTTTATGGGGATTTAAAACTGAGTGTAGATTTGGGTCAGTTTTATGCACACTGACTCGTGATCCTCCACACCTCTGCTGTGAAATCTCCTCGCACAAGCAGTGAGTTCACAAAGTGACTTAAACATGTACATGTATGGGTTAATATGTATTCATAAGCTTAGTGCAGCTCATATAAATTAGGTTATCACATGCTTGGATTTTAACGTCTGACATGTAATTTGAATGGATCACAGTGTATTGAGGATATTCCAGTGTAACCTGACAAACTCTAAGCACTCTGATGACATGACGACATGATTTGTTTAATCTTGTAGGTCGACAAGATGACACTATAAATATGTATCATTAGACATGTGACTTGAATGAAAGGTCCAGCATGAATTATTCTGAAGAAAAGCTTCGCAGGTTAAAGCTGTTAGCAGTTGGAAAGGCAAAATCTTTCTTACTTGTGTGGTTTTGACAGATAAAAGCTTTTCTCTAGTGTCATTAATAAACACATGCAGATGTGTCAAGAGAATGCAAACCCTTGTGTCTTCATGAAATACATGACAAGCTGAGCGTGTTTACAAGTTCAAAATTGTAATTGTTTGTAATTGACTCAAAATCATAGCCTTGAGTTTGAGACTTTTGAATTTGAACAGTGTCATTAAACATTGCTGTATGCCTTCTTTTTTTTTTTGGCTAATTTTTGTTTAATTAACGTGCAGAAAGATATATGTACTTCAGTGGGACACCAGTATTTTTGCTTTTAAGGCGGTTTCAAAATGCTTTTGATATCCAAGGATATCTTTACTCCACTATCCAATCTATTTCAATTTCTCATAGTGAGAAGGCTGTTTGAATAATCTTTCTCCACTTCATACGTCATACTACCTCAACAAGTGCTAGTGTATTGTAGACTGCCGTTAGCAAGGAGAAAGCTTGTGTATATTAATATCAGATATTCCACAATGCTCTATGAGATGACAGTTAGTTTTCAAGTATTCTTTGGGAGTTTATGAAGAAATTTACTGTCCTCGAAAAGTATGTGTAAGTTAATGGAACAGTTTAAATTTCAAGGCCTGATCAGAAGAGTGTCTGAACGAAATCACAAAGATGTACATGTATATTTGACAGTTGGCCCAACTTGTGTATGACAAGAATGATCTCCCAACATTCAAACGGGTAGGGACTGTTTTGTTGTCTTGTGTGATTCCCTCCCTTGAGTTCATGTTTTGGTCACTAGAGGGCTGGAGTTTACAAGTGCTGCTTGTAACTGGCATGTGGTAAGCAGGTGTTGGTATTTGTTATTTCTTGTGATTTTTTTTTTGTATATGACACAGAGCCGTGCTCTTATTTAGGACCTTGACTTCCATAGGTTGTGGTAAAGTTTGTTTGTAGCATTGTGGATGTACCTTGTTTTTGTCTTGATTTGTTTTCTTCTGCAATGCCTTCTTAAAGAAAATTAATTATTCCCACCAGGCTTTTCTTTTTTTTTGTCACATGTATTTTTTTAAATTGTTTAAAAATAAATGTCTGGTATTTAAGAGAGCTAAAAGCATCTTGCTGTCTTACCTTCCTCTGCAGGTGATATGTTGAGGTGAGAATGAATTCTACATGTACAAATTACACAAAGACAAAACTTTTGATGCCCTTTTATGTATTTTGCATAATTCGGTGAGAATGGCCGGCTGTGTTTATATTTACATTAACAATGTACATATATATATGTGTATGTGTGGAAGTTTCGTGCAGCACTATCGTATGTGTGGAAGTTTCATTTAGCACTATCGTATGTGTGGAAGTTTCATTTAGCACTATCGTACGTGTGGAAGTTTCATGCAGCACAATTGTACGTGTGGAAGTTTCATGCAGCACTATCGTATGTGTGGAAGTTTCATGCAGCACAATTGTACGTGTGGAAGTTTCATGCAGCACTATCGTATGTGTGGAAGTTTCATGCAGCACAATTGTACGTGTGGAAGTTTCATGCAGCACTATCGTATGTGTGGAAGTTTCATGCAGCACAATCATACGTGTGGTGTGTTTCAGGATGGTGATAGGCGTGCGTGTCTGATTTTGATCGTGTCTTTGTTGTCAGGTGTAGGTAAAGCACAGGGTTTTTGGATGGTTTAAACTTAGAAACAACAAGACACCAAACAAAATGTATGCATATATATATATATATATATATATATATATATATTTCAGTTAATGTTTAGAAAGGGTTTCTTTTTTTTTTGCGTGCAGGGGCTGAGAAACCTAATGGCTTCGGTGGACAATCCACTAGCCCTCATTCAATGAGATTTGTCCTTGACATTATATAGTCTTGAGGTTTCTCAAGTAACTAACCAGGTGTGGTAGTTTCCCTAGGGCTTTGGCTGGTTTCCTCCACCCACAAACCTGACTGCTGTCATATAAGTGAAATATTCTTGATTGTGACTTTAAATGCCACTGAGATCTACTAAATGTACACTGAATGTAAATGTGCACTGTACATTTAGATGGTGTGAACATTGTTCAGTATCTTTGAACCTTGATTTTTTCAGCCTTAATCTTAACTGGAAACGACATGACATGAGTTTTTAACTGTACACCATGTTGTAAATAACGGAGTATGTTTCTGATTTTTCTATTTTCATTGCATTGAGCAGATTAATTTCACGCTTCTTACACTGGTTCTGTTCCAGAGGTGAACTCATTGCATGTGTATTCAGAGCTGAACATCTTTCTCTTCTTCTGATTTCTTTTTTAAAGCAAGGCCTGATTGAATGCATCAGCTTTCCTTGGCATGCATTATTTACATATCTATTTTAATTGATACCTTTTGAAGATGTATGTATCTAAAGTACAGCTGAAGGATGACACAAATGGTGATTGTCATACTTCAGTTGTATTGCATAGTGTATATGATCAACTATACATGATCATATTGGCCGACTCTTACATGTAAGATTATTTAACTCCAGAAAAATGTAGAAGTCACTGATTATACTGCAGTTCACATGTTCAGTGTTCCTTTTCACATACTGGTTGTCATCTTCAGGAACTGTCGCTGTATGTCACTTGTCTTAGCCCCAAGGCTGCTGCACACCAAATCACCAACATCACCCTTTGATGAGGAGTTAATTTTGGACGCGTGAACTCACATAAAACTTTTCAGAATCTACCCCCCCCCCCTCCCCGAGTCAGGATAGTTTGACAGGGCGTGATAATGTTGTTGCCTAAAATGTACTGGAAACAGACATGCTTTATAATTCTTTATAATAATTTTTTTTAGAATAAAATGTTTGTGTCTTCCAACCTTATGATCTGTTTTGAAACACTGGTGTTTCTGTGTATTTTTAATTATTCCTATAATTACAAATTTTAGAGCAGATTACAATACATACAAGTAATAAGGAATACCACTTTGCCTTCAGCCGCTAGCTGTTTGTGTGCATTGAACGCATTTCTACAGATCTGTATAGTTGTACCAAACACTATGATACTTTGACACCAGCAACAAGTTTCATGCACACCTGAATGCATCCAGGACATTCAGACATTTTTTAGTCTAAAATGTACATGTGTGCAATCATACTGACCCCAAATATCTAGTAAAACTGGGAAAGCATAATGAATAGAGATAAGCTTTAAATAGTGTACATATGGCCCCTATTCAACTGCCTGTAAGATTGGGAAATGTTTTCAGTTGACTACCCTGTATAACAAATTGCTGAGCAGTGACGGTGTTGCAGAGTGAGGACAGCTTCTATTAACACCAGTATGAGTGTGTCAGTAGTCCCATTCATCATTTGTTGGCCAGTATGTTATTGTAATAAATCAAGGTTTAAGTATTGATAATGTAATTTAGAGGTAATTGTCATCTCATCAGGTGGTTGCTCTTTCTTTTGTTTCAGAGTAAATACATCGCAGAATGTGTAGACGAAATCAAGCAGGAATTGCGACAGGAAAACCCTGCCGTCAAGGCCAATGCTGTCAACAAGTTAACCTATGTAAGGTTTCTAAATGTACACTGATTTGTCACAGGGATTCTGCAAAAAAATTAACTGTACATAAAATGCCCGAAAATCCAAGGCTGAGAAAAACTGTTTTTGATGAACTTGTTTGCAGTGGCTTGCACTGTAAACCTGTCTAAAATGAGTTTTGTTGTACGCTATTTCGCAGAGGTACTACAAGTCTCATTATTGAAATGTTCAACTTAATTTTAATTTAATTTCTGGGCCATATTCTCTGAAGAGTTTGTATTATTCAAAATATTTAACAAGTCCTTGTGCAGAGTTATTGAACTTGTTACTCTTTAGTCTGCTACAAAGATCCTTCTGAAGGGGCAGGGCAAACCTTACAATCTTTAGAAGTAGTTATACACATGTTATTATAAATACTCTTTAGCAGTTCCATATTGGAGCTTTTTAACAAGATGTGATTTGTGCAAAATTATGCTGAAGGGTAAGTGTTTGTTTCAGTTACAAATGCTGGGATATGATGTGAGCTGGGCAGCCTTCAATGTCATAGAAGTGATGAGCTCCACCAAGTTTACATTCAAGGTATAGAACTCTACAGCAGTCTACATTGGACTAGCCATGTTTTATGATGCATTTAGCATGTGGGATGTGTTGTTCTTGCCATCAAATTTTATAATACATTACACACTAGAATACTCATTTCTCCTATAGTTTAGCCTGTAAAAACAAACTTTCAGAGGCATATTAAGGTATCCTGAAAATAATACTTTTGATGTGAACACTTAAGTCTCACTAAACAGAGACTAATCAGACTTCACCAAAACCTTGTATGTGGCTGTACAAAGTGCATGGATCAGTTAGAATCAATGTGCCATTTTAGGTGAGAGAGACACAGCTGTTCATGTTTCCTATATATCATTATTACATTCATTCATCTTGTGTATGGAGAGCTGAAGTCAGACTGTGGAGTAAATCTTGTGGGTAGCACAAGTTAACAAGTTATAAGTTGACACATATAACTGTCCGATAGATACATGGTATGTGTCATCAGTGCTGATGGTCAGCTTTGTTGTTCAGTTTAATATTTCTCTGCACCCTTTGTTGTGTCACTTCAGAATATTAATTATATTGTAATCCTTCAACCTCTTTGCATGTGTGCAAGGTGTTTACTCAAGCACATTATGATGGCATTATTCTGTGTAGGCTGATAAAGTTATACTTTTTGTGAAGCCCTGAAATTGTCCAGTCCAACCATTTGTTCCAAAATCTAATTATAAATGTGCATGAATTGCACTGAATGTTGCTCTTTGATTTGTGAAAAGGTTGAGGAATTAGAGTAAGTGCAAATAATGAGCTTTTTTTTATCCTTTTTATACATTTTGAATTTAGTTTGTAGGATTTTTATGCTAGAAGCAAATGTCTTGTTTGTGTTGTAGAGAATTGGTTACCTGGCAGCATCTCAGACATTCCACGAAGGGACAGATGTTCTCATGCTGACAACAAATATGATCAGAAAGGTACTAGTCATGAAGATATTCAGGAGGTTTTCAAAACGAATCAACATGGATATCTTCTAACAATCCCTTGTTGTAATTTGTCTCTAAAGACTGAAATTATGATCGAGCCACTGGATAGAGTGGTATTTGCAGAGAGTTACAAGTCAGGACATATACATGTATGTTCCTCAAAGCAACTGGAAGCTGAAGTGAAGTCTTCAAAGTTGATTAAATATGTTACTGACTCACAATGTGAACATGACCTTTATATGTTATGCCAGATAGCAGTGTTCAACTTCTTTACACAGAATGCTGTGTTATTATGCAAGGGTATAATTTGTTATATTAAGTAGCAAAGAATGATACTTTTTGAAACCCCCATTTGCTTATTATTATGATTATTATGAGTCACAGGAAAGAATCTTACATTCAGGTGCTTTCACCATTTCCTTATTACACAGATACTTCCGGGTGACGTTATCTCCAATCTGACACTCACTCGCCTTCAGCCAATGAGGTCACAGACTTAAATTCATTTCCCGCTGATTTGGCAAAGGTATTAAGTTACGGCATTAGTCGGGTACACGATTATGTTTTTGTCATGTTGTGTTTTTCTGTTTTATCTCCTGTCAGGATTTAAGCAGTCACAACATGTATGACTCTGGGGTGGCTCTCAACGGCCTGTCTTGCTTCATAACGTGCGATTTGGCCCGGGATCTTGCTAATGATATCATGACACTGGTGAGTGTAACGCATTTCTCAAGTCTTAGCTTCAAAACGCCTGTATATGTTTGAGAACGTTTGTGTTTGTTGAAGAAAGCAAACCTGCTAGTGTATTGGTTCATAGTGTAAAATGGTATAATGCTTGAAGGCATCATGAAAGTGTTTTAAATTTTGAATTTTTTTTCATATGGTGGTGGTCATTTGTGGTGAAGTTGTTTTTAACACTTAGTAAAATTTAATGATCAAACTACAAAAAAAATCCGAAACAAAAGAAAACTAAAGCGTCCTTGTTGGTATGTAATAATGTCACATGGTGTGATGCGAGTAAGGTAAATACCAGAATTCATGTAAATGTATTTCAAATCATGGATCTTTTTTTTTTTTTTTTTTTTGTAGATGACCTCCACCAAACCCTACCTACGTAAGAAGGCTGTGTTAATCATGTATAAAGTCTTCCTGAGGTTCCCTGAGGCACTGAGGCCAGCGTTTCCTCGACTGAAGGAGAAACTGGAGGACCCTGATCCTGGTGAGTGAAACCAGGTTTCTCCTTTATTTAGGGGCAGGTTTCACAGAATGTGAGATCCAGGCCAAAACCAAAAGTGTTAACACCGGGCTCGAATTAGCGGTGTGCTAAGGGCTAAAAACAAGCCCATGTCGTACGTGTTGTATTACAGAGAACTATTTTCAGCAAAATAGCTTTGAGAGTAAAAAGTGATCATGAAAGATTTCAACAAAACCTCCAAAACACAAAACAATCTGTGATAATGTTGACTAGTACCTTGTTGCCTTTATTGTATTTGAGTACAGGCCCTGAAATTCGGTGCGAACGAAACGGTCATTTGCCTGTCGGTTACATGGAGGGTAATTGAGCAGGCCGATAAATCGGTTGTGCTGATCTGTCCCCCCGGAACGTTCCCACAGATGCAGCCCTTGAACTGCGTAGCGTTCAACGGGTATATTAGAGTTTCCCACAGAAGGTTTCTGGCCATCCTCAGCATATGATATCCCAACAGCTACCACAAAATGGAAGTTGTGTTAGTTATTAGAGCTACCCCTTCCTAGGCTGTTTCGATACCAGTCTGTTGGCAAAAAAACAAGCTTTATTAAGTGTATGACTGTGAATGAATGCCGTCATTTGGTGCTATGGTGCTGCAAAGTGTTCTACTGAACTTAAACTCAGTGCCTCTTTTCATTTGGGCCGTCAGTTAAGGAACCACCTCTTAACTTTGCAACAGTGTATAGGTAACTCCTGGGAAGGCTTCCGTGTTAAACAAAATATTACAACTTTTGGCTAAGAAGGTACTGTTCGACTGTTAACCATATTTTCCCACGGTGAGCATGCACGCTACATGTCTCCTTTGTTATGTACACAACACATGCTAGCTGACGGCATTTGTCTGTCGTGTATTTTGTTGTCAGTGAGCTAACGGTAGGCGGGGAATGGTGACATTAAATTTGAACTGAATTTAAGCTTTCAATATTCAACATCTTTCCATGAGCTGGTCATGGTTGACATTCCCTCGTGTCAGTGGTTATATCATTTCACTCTGTGGACAAAACCAAATTTATTTCCCAGGGATGGTGAGGGCTCCAGAAGCCAGTTGGATATTACACACACTACAAGTTGCTAACTATAAAAGTAATTATTAATCATGAAAAGAAAACAAAAATACTCAGGAACACATGCTGCTTCGGCTTTGAAAACCATGTGTTTCTCAGCGTGTATGACAAATATGGTTTAAAGTGGCTTCCTGATCTATGCTGATTACAGTTGATGCTGTGAGGCCATTGCGCTATCCCAGGATTCCACTGGACATGTATGATGGTAGACTGTTCTGCAATACAGCTAACTTCTTATGCAAATTAAAAGGCTTTGCCCAAGTTACAGTAAATAAAAGAAAAAATTCTGCTAGGAAGTACAGTATATGACTTTATTAGCCACGTGTTCATGTAACCAAGTTGCACGAATGATTAGTCTGTTTTTGCGTCGTGGCGAAATAGAATGATCGGTTATTCAAGGCTTAAAATCTATAATGGATTTTTTTTGGTTACGTCAACCATCCAAATTTCATGGCCTGGCATATTAACTGATTGACATGCAAAAAGATACCAGTCGGAGGTAATTTGCATGGTCATTTGCTGCAGATTGTCCATGTTTTTTCAAAATTTCAGACTATTTGTGAGGAGCACCATGCTGATGTCTTCTCACTTTCTGTATCTTCACTTTTGCAATGCTCACCGCCAGGCAGTATGTAAATACATATTTTGAGAACAGAGAACTTTTTGCATTCTAGACAATATCCTGTGTGTATGTATTGTACCCTCCCAGTTTGACAGAAGCTTCAAAGCGATCCTTGGTTTTGTCATACCTTGTGGTATTCCCCAAGCATCTTTAAGTGAGGGTATTGGGACAATACATGTAAGCATACTGATGTGACATTAGTGTGTTTCGGTAGAACAGCAGGTCCTGTGGAAAAGGCAGCACGTCATTTCTGATTTGGATTAAGGAGCTTAGTCCATGACTGTCGATGTGATCTGTGATTTCTTGTTCCAGGGGTTCAGTCAGCAGCTGATGATATGTTGTCTGTGATTCTTTGTCACAGGGGTTCAGTCAGTAGTTGACAATGTTATCTGTGATTTCTTGTTAGAGGGGTTCAGTCAGCAGTTGACAATGTTATCTGTGATTTCTTGTTAGAGGGGTTCAGTCAGCAGCTGACAATGTTATCTGTGATTTCTTGTTAGAGGGGTTCAGTCATCAGCTGACAGTATGTTGTCTGTGATTCCTTGTTACAGGGGTTCAGTCAGTAGCTGACAGTGTTATCTGTGATTTCTTGTTAGGGGGGTTCAGTCATCGGCTGACAATATGTTATCTGTGATTCTTTGTCACAGGGGTTCAGTCAGTAGTTGACAATTTTATCTATGATTTCTTGTTAGAGGGGTTCAGTCAGCAGCTGACAATGTTATCTGTGATTTCTTGTTCCAGGGGTTCAGTCAGCAGCTGACAATATGTTGTCTGTGATTCTTTGTCACAGGGGTTCAGTCAGTAGATGTCAGTGTTATCTGTGATTTCTTGTAACACAAATTTAGTCAGTAGATGACAATGTTATCTGTGATTTCTTGTTCCAGGGGTTCAGTCAGCAGCTGACAGTATGTTGTCTGTGATTCTTTGTTCCAGGGGTTCAGTCAGTAGCTGACAGTGTTATCTGTGATTTCTTGTTAGAGGGTTTCAGTCAGCAGCTGACAATGTTATCTGTGATTTCTTGTTAGAGCGGTTCAGTCAGCAGCTGACAGTATGTTGTCTGTGATTCTTTGTTACAGGGGTTCAGTCAGCAGCTGACAATGTTATCTGTGATTCTTTGTTCCAGGGGTTCAGTCAGTAGATGTCAGTGTTATCTGTGATTTCTTGTTAGAGGGGTTCAGTCAGCAGCTGACAATGTTATCTGTGATTTCTTGTTAGAGGGTTTCAGTCAGTAGCTGACAATGTTATCTGTGATTTCTTGTTAGAGGGGTTCAGTCAGCAGCTGACAGTGTTATCTGTGATTCTTTGTTCCAGGGGTTCAGTCAGTAGCTGAAAATGTTATCTGTGATTTCTTGTTAGAGGGGTTCAGTCAGCAGCTGGCAATGTTATCTGTGATTTCTTGTTAGAGGGGTTCAGTCAGCAGCTGACAGTATGTTGTCTGTGATTCTTTGTCACAGGGGTTCAGTCAGTAGTTGACAATGTTATCTGTGATTTCTTGTTACACAAATTTAGTCAGTAGCTGACAATGTTATCTGTGATTCCTTGTTACAGGGGTTCAGTCAGCAGCTGTCAACGTTATTTGTGAACTTGCCAGGAAAAACCCAAAGAATTATTTGTCTTTGGCCCCACTCTTCTTCAAGTTGATGACCAGCTCCACAAATAACTGGGTGCTAATAAAGATTATCAAACTGGTGAGTGCACATACAGTTTGGTTATATTTGATGGGTCAACGAAGAAATAGCCTTAGTTCAACAACTCAGATATTGCCTCTTAGTCTGTCAAAAATGTTGTCTCATGTTTTTCTGTGGTAAGATGCAAATTCAGTCTTATTTAACCGGCAAAACATTCATGCCTATGTATTTTTTTGTAACTTGTGAAAATGCAATGGACTCCTATACATACCTGTATAGGTTATTGTTTAAATTCTCCCTCCCCCACACCTCCTTTAAAGATGCCCCAAGATACAGCAATTAAAAGTTTGTTTAAAATACAATTTCTCACTAAAAAGCCTTGAATTTCTTTTGTTTTGAATAAAGAATGTATTTGTATCAATATTTTTGTTTTAGTTTGGAGCTTTAACTCCTCTAGAACCAAGGCTTGGAAAGAAACTGATAGAACCATTAACAAACCTAATACACAGGTAAGTGTTATTTTCAGTATACACATGAGGTAATCGAGGCTTTGTTTCATGTAATAGTCCTGATAGTGAGGGGCTTACCTCCCCTGATGTTATGTTGAAACGGGTTGATCTACATGAATAATTTAGGCTTCTTTTCAGTTCTTAAATTTGTCAGTTTTACTATTTTCACATATGCAAATAAAACGAAAATGAAAATTTTTTTCATTTGGGACACCAAACTTCTGACTCCGGCCGTCATGGTTGCCCATTGACATGTGGGATTTTTGATTAGTTACCCTAGGGGTGAGTGATCCAAAAAAATTAATTTTTAATACAGTGATGTTTGTTACTACAATTCAGTGGTTTTGCTCTATGGGAAAAAATACTAGGTTTTCAGAAGACTCAAGGAAGGAAGGTGTTTTTTAGGTTTTGATGTGTCCGACATGCAATGTGTATAAATGTGAATTGGATATATGTCAGTATTTGCTTGTGTTTTTCAGTACATCAGCAATGTCCCTGCTGTACGAGTGCATCAATACTGTTATAGCAGGTAAGTACCAGTTTGAACACTGTTCACTCTCACAAATTTCCATGTCTCTGTTTTCATGAATAGCATTTAAATAAATTAACTTTTTCTGTTCAGATCATACTTTTGACAATAACACTTGTTGCTTATTATGTTATATAAATATACTTAATACATGAACACTGAAAATGAGTTAGAAAAATACCTTAAGTGTGTTGATACCTTTGTTTGATAACGTAAAGTTACTAACAAGATAAGAATTACATTGAGTTCATTATTTTTCGCAGTATTTCATAGACAGGGATGAAGTGTTTTCTGACAAAAAGCTGAATTGAATACAGAAAGATAACACATGAAAATGAACTTCAGAAAAATTCAGTTTTGTTTTCTATGAATAATGTTGGAGAACTGCTTTTTTTCCACTCTCTTTGCATTGCACACACAAAAATATAAAAATGATGTGGGCTTCTAGCTACAAACTTATCTTGCAAAGCTTATGAACTAAGATTTCTACCTATAAAACTTCACCTGAAACACTTTTGTTCCCTTTAGTTGATTTTTGAACTTCATCTTTTCTTTATCTCTAAGCCAGCTATGTATTGACAATTACTTTATGCCATGCACTATTTCAGTGAGCACTTTGAAATTGCCCACACATTGATGTGGTTAAATTTTGAACATGGCACTTTTTATTAACATAAATTTTGTGCATTCTGATAATCATTTGGATTTTGGTATAACTTTTAAATTACGTAAATTTGATGTTAATTTTGTTTTCATCTACTGTTGAGTTTTTGAAGCTCTTCACACTGAGACATAAATGTGTTTGCAGTGGTACACGCAGTTTGTTGTAGAGTTTGTTTACGTTGTGGTGTCGTGTTTTAGCTTTCTTTGCCTTGATGAAAATGTGATGAATTTTGTTTATCTCTTTAATTGCATGTCTATCGTATTCTTGTTGATGATTTGATGTGTAAAAGGCTGTTCTTGCTTTCATATTGTTTTTACTCATAATTCTGAAAGAAAAAATTTTGAAAAGTGTTAAGCAATGATAATCTTTCAAATGTTTTAAAGTGAAAGCGATTTAAGTGACCATTGAGGTACTTGTTTCAACTTCTTGCAGACAAATATTTATGCACTGGAACTTAATCATATATCCATTATGTAATGCAAAACTGTTATAAAGTACTAAGACATATTGACTCATCCAGCATTTTTCTTGATACATCTTGTCTAGGTGATGTACAGATTCATTTGACATTCAGTAAAGCATTTGTATAATCTGTGACTTCCAGAACAGAGAGTGCTCAAAAAATGTTAAATATAAATGTTGTTAATGAGAAAAAAAGGCTCAAGAATTCTGAGAGGATACATGTATAATAACGGAATAAAATATCTCATGCTGCTATTTTTGTAAACTCTTGGTGCTCTTTGTTTGCCAAGCTTTTTCCCCTGCATGTTGGACAGTCAACTTGTGACTGGAGAGCGATGATAAGGGAGACAACTCCAGAAAGCAAGACCCAACATCACCACTTGATGTAACAAACGCTGGTGTACTCACTGCTTACACATGATATCTTTTTTCTCCTCTTACTTACAGTACTTGTTTCTATATCTTCAGGCGTCCCAAATCATTCTGCCTCCATACAGGTACACATTTCTTTTATACGTTCTTATTTAGTGTTTGTCTCTGTCACCTAAGGTGAAGCTCAGAGCCCCTTGTTCTTTACAACATCTAACTCAGAGATATAGAAATTTTATGAATGTTTGAAAGGAGCATGGTGGTACTTTAAAAAAATTTGCTTTGTCACCAGTTCCTCCTGAAAATGAAATACTTTTTTCAAAGCTTTTTGGAATGTATACTAGCATGTTTGGAAGTAATTCAAGTATTTGCACATTTGTCAAAGAATATGGAAACACATTGGCTGGGTTGTCACAGGATGGTCTGTAACTAGTTAGAGTCTGGATTTTATGCGCATACATAGGGTAGAGTGTATACTAAATGGTACAAATGAACTCCATGCTTTGTATAATTGGTGTTTGAAAAATTAAAAAACTAAGGTAGAAAGCTACACAAAAATTATTTTCGAGAAGTATGCTGGCAAAAATTGCATCTCCCCCTCCTCAAAAAGATACAAAAAGGACTTTAATGTTTTCTTATTGAATAGTTAATATGGGTTAATGGGTGAATAGAATAATAGAATTCTCAGCATGGAATGCCAGATGTGACTGATAGACACAATCAGTTTACTAATTGCTTCTAAGAAACAAAAGCAGTAAGTACCAAATGCTAAATGCAGAATACTGTCAGTTACTCTTTATTACATGTAGGTGTAATAGATCAACATATTGCCAGCTAAAATTCAAAAACATATATTTCTCCGTTTTGCTTTGACCACTTTCTCTTGGTAGGCATGGGAGTGAGCACATGCAATTCATCCTGATAAATTCAGGTATTGTTCTGTGTATACAGTTGTACCAGTAAACTGAAAAGGAAACTCTTTTTGCGCCAACCCAGTCAATGTCATGTCAACGGTCCATGAAAACACACTATGAGCTTAAAAATGGTTAAAATACATCTAGTCCACAAAAAACAAGGAGTTGTGAGTGAGACCAGGATTGTATAATGTAATGCATTGGGTATGGGAGGCAGTGATTTTACATTTGGTAATTCTGGGTGATAAATAAATGCCAGTGTCCCAGCATTGGATGAACTGATCTGTACTATCTGAGGTATAACTATTATCGTTTTAGGTTTGACTTTTTATATTGCTAAATGTAAAAAGTCTTATTGTGCCATGTGACCTGTCAAATATGTCAGAAATGTGAGGCAACTAGTTTTAGTTACATTTACTGTAACGTGGGCATCTGAATTTTTTTTATTAAAAGTTATGTGGAATAAACAAATAATGGTGAAATTTTGAACACGTAAATTAATGTTAGCAAATGTTGCCCAACATTTTTGGCATGTCACTTAGTACAGTAAGACTTTTTTCCCCCTAAGCGACTATAGATTTTGATCCAAAAAATCCCTGTGGTAGGGCATGAGAGGGTTATGGTGTTATGACAGCAGATCAGTGATGTCCATTTGTTCAGTTACGATAGACCTTACAGTACATTAGGGTCTCATGAACTATTCTACAAACAATAATGTGATCACAGAAATTGAAGATGGAGAGTTATAGCTGTCCTTTGAGTTATTGTCCTCTTTGAAGGCTATTTTTGCCATTAGATATAATATTAAATAATACATTTGGAGACATAGAGAAATTCTAACTATGGTTTTCCCTAGTTTGTAAGTAGCCATGTTAAAATGCCATAAAATGAAAAGTATGGGCCCTGTGCTCATTTTTGTCATAAAACAGTTATGTAGAAAAGGGAAATCACTCTGCTGTCATAATACTACACGGCCTAAAATAAATACAATGTTCCCAGGTTTATTATATGTGGTAGCTCCTCCCGAAGATGTAGCACTCTTCTGGCATTGGGGATAAATGTAGTGGTTTGTTTTATAATAATCAGATGTCGGGGTAAATTTACCTGAACAAAGTGATGTTTCATACCTTTTTTATCTCCAATGTTGAAGAGCACATTAGGAGAGGCTGGAATCTCACCTATTGAAATCTGATTTAAACTAAAATATGTTGTAATTGCCTTTGTAGATGTGCAATAAGTGTCTGGGTGGTTATGGTTTGAGATTTTGTTAAACATCCTTTTATTCACCATGATCCCATATGCTGGGTGGTTTTCATTCTCCTTTAACCTTTAACCTCTGACCCCCTGGTTTAAATGGTTTAAACATTGATGGTATAAGCTAACTTTTTGGGGGGTTGAAGCTCAAAAGAAGTGTATGGAAGTTAATGGGATGTTTTAATGGTCATTAACATAAAGACACTCTTGGTAAGAGCTGAAAGTTGTACATTTTGGAAGTGTTTATGTTTAGGAATTTGTGGGCTTAAAGTAACATGTATTATTCATGGTGTGTTAGCATTTGGTTACATATACATGTAATATGGTTTGACTTTTTGAGCCATTTGTTAAAAGAACAGCAACACATCTAAAAGACTGAGCCTTGAGAAGCAGGGGGCTGTTACAGTGGCACTGACAATTTACATTACAGATGGTATGACAGTTAACTATAATCCATGCCATCATAATTTATTTATTTGGCTGGTGTTATACACTGCCATCATAATTTATTTATTTGGTTGGTGTTATATGCCACCATCATAATATAAGAGAAAACGTTCATATAAATGCAATGGTGTATGCTCGAATAATATATGTGTTTATTTATTTGCTTGTGTTTCTCACACTTCCTAGCTCTGTGTGCAGAAGCTGAGAATTTTGATTGAAGATTCCGACCAAAACTGTAAGTACGACTACTGGAAATTTTGAAAAGTTTTTGATTTCTCAAAATGTAAAATTTTTCTTGGTACATTGTTAGTCAAGACCCAAAGGTTTAATCTGGATACAGATATTTCTTTTCTGGATACTGTCCCCTAAGTGATTGTTACAAATGTTTACTAACGTTGTTTGTCCTGCATGCTAACTACACCGCCTAAATGATTGACTTTTCTCTCACAGTAAAGTCCCTGGGACTACTGATCTTTCCGACATACTGACGACACACAACTTTCTTTGACATTGTAGAACTGTATATTCATCATTTTTCTCTGACAATGAAGTACCTGGGTCTTCTTGCTATAATCCATGTATAGACCTCACCCTGAAATGATTGACTTTCGTCTCAAGGTGAAGTACCTGGGTCTACTGGCCATATCCCGTTTATTGACCACACCCCCTAAATGATTGACTTCTTTGAATGTGTAGAACTGTAATTCATCACTTTCCTTTGACAGTGAAGTACTTGGGATTACTGGCCATGTCCCGTATACTGACCACGCATCCTAAGAGTGTCCAAGCTCACAAAGATCTCATCCTTCAGTGTCTGGATGACAAAGATGAATCCATCAGACTTAGATCTCTGGACCTTCTCTATGGAATGGTATGTACATGTATTAGCACAGGTTGATGCAGTAGGCAGTCTGTTGGACAGGAAATTTATAGATTCCCCAGCTTTTAATGTTCAACTAACCTTCCACCAGTATGGTGTGCCAGTCTTTCAAGGGAAGGTGTGTCAGAGAGGTGTCAAAGGTCAGTGAATTTCCCTGGTCACTCCGGTTTCCTCCAGTCATGAGACTGGCTGACTGCCGTCATAAAAGCGAAACATTCTTGAGTATGGTGTTATGCAAGTATCAAAGAAATAAATGGACAGGCTTTTTTTATGTGATGGCATGCGTGCTTGCTGGCATGCCTGAAAAAAGGTGCAGAAAGAAAGGAGCAAATAGGTGAGAAAATGTTGATGATGTTCTGTGACTGCTATTATAATGATCATGTTGGTGTGACCTTGGACATGAATTATTTCCTCACTATATTTGTATTAATATTATTATATTTATTTATTTTTTTTTTTTTTGTGGCCAAAGGTTGCTGTGCTCTCTACCATGCTGGAAAACCATGACAACAAAAAGGGATGCCATTCTCTTATCAGAATGTTACATCATAGCATAGCCCAATATCATTTAAACTTGATATTGGCTAAGCTTACTGGAGTGTAGTGTGTCTCATAGTTGATGGTTTTATTGACAGGTGTCAAAGAAGAACCTGATGGAGATAGTGAAGAAGCTGATGATCCACATGGACAAGGCTGAGGGCTCTAACTACAGGGATGAACTCCTTTCCAAGATCATTGAGATATGCAGTCAGTCCAATTACCAATATGTTACCAACTTTGAATGGTTAGTCAAACTCCTGTTCGCTGGCGTGTCCAGCAGGTTTTAGATCATAATAAATAGATTTCTGTACTTGTGTAAGAGAAATAATATCTCCCTTTCCCATCCCCCCACTTCCACAGTGTGGTCACAAAAAGCGGTGCAGTGCTAGTGTGTCAATTGGACCTTAAGTTCTTGAAAGAAAAAAACACCGGAGCGTGCAAGTCTGTATGTCACACAAGGGAAACCGCGCATCAGTGCCTTGCCAAAGGTCTGTAGTTTACCCCTGGCACTGCAATTTCCTCCACAAATCAGATTCACTGCCATAGTAAAACTGCAAAAATCGTTAGCATGGTCTTACTGTTTAGCAATAGTCAAATAAATAACTGTTTGTGTTTGTTTGTATAGGTATGTAAGTGTACTGGTGGAACTGACCCGTATGGAGGGAACACGACATGGGAAACTCATCGCCTCGCAGATGTTAGATGTGGCGATACGAGTCGCGGCAATACGGCCGTTCGCCGTCTCACAAATGGTAAGCAAAGCTGTAATTGTAATTCATGTACACTTTGAGTAAGTCTCCAAAGACATTTGATTGCACAGCCATGAGTTTGTTATGAGTGGTTGTGTTTGTAGTACAAATTCTTAAGTACGAATTACTGAAACTCAGTTTGCAGACTATATGATGAGTACATGAGTTGCACTTCCTGTTTAAAATCAATAGATGTTTGCTGTTTAATATAAAAAGATTTCCATCTATTGTGACAAGTTTTTAGCACAGCAACGTGCAGATCTCGCATGTAACAAGATAATTATATGCGGGCAGTATCTGATGACTGTAGTTGTTGTTGTCATTAGGCTGTCCTGATGGAGAACTCTCATCTTTTGGCTAACAACTCGCGAAGAAACGGCATCTGTGAAGTGTTGTACGCAGCAGCCTGGATATGTGGGGAATTCTCAGAGTGAGTCACGCAAAAATGATACGCAGTACTTGTAGAAAAATATAAACAGCAAATAGTATTCATGACATTTTGTCCTCACATTTAGGTGTCATAATTTTTCTTTCCCACATTTTTCGTGTGCATAGAACATTTTGAAAATAATTAATTTTTGTAAAACCCATCCCTAAAGAATTACCAAAGGGTCATTCTGATAAGTTTTAATGGATTTTCAATCAGTCAAAACAAGGTGAGAAATTTTAGAAACATATGGTTTCAAAAACTCACCTTGCAAACTAATAGCTTTTGTGCCATTTCTTGGTTTTAAAAAAAATGAGCGACAAAAAAAAGTTTCAAGTGTTTGTGGATCCCTATTTTCTTTCATCTGAGGCAGGGGCCTCCTTGGCTGAGGTGGTTAGCATGCAGCGCGCACTCGTACCAGTGCAGTCGCTGTGAGTTCACGTCCAGCTCATGCTGGTTTCCTCTCTGACCGTATGTGGCAAGGTCTTTCAGCAATGTGCAGATGATCATGGATTTCAGCTGGTTTTCCTTGCACCATAATGCTGGCCGCTATCGTATAAGTGAAATATTCTGGAGTATGGCACAAAACACCATTCAAATAAATAAATAACATTTTTATTGTATGTACACTTGAATAATAATTTGCCTCGTGTGTACTCAGACATCTGAAGGAGCCTCAGGAGACGCTAGAGGCGATGCTGCGCCCCAAGATCACAACCCTACCCGGGCACATCCAAGGGGTGTACGTACAGAACATCCTGAAGCTTTACTCACGGGTGCTGGTCAAGGCAGAGGAGGAGGGTGATGAGCAGACCATCCAGGAGGTCGGTCAGATGGTTATTGAGAAACTGCCCATGTTTGTCCAGAGTGCTGACCTGGAGGTCCAGGAAAGGGTATGTACAACAATGCTTGAAATGCATCTCTTGAAAGATCCTGGACTTCAGGTGAAATACAGTAACTGTCTTTGTCTTGTTATCCAGGTATGTTTTGTTCTGGGCCACCCTGGTCAAGCTTTTCTGTTTTGTCAAGTGTCACATTTAATTAACTGTCCAGTTGGAATGCTAGCCAGATCATGAAATTTACAGATTCACAAACCCACAAACATTATGTCTGTAAAAAGTGTACTATCCAGGGAGCTCCAATTCATGTACTGCTGTGGTGTATGTTATAGGCCTGCTGTGTGCTGCAGCTGATGAAGTACGTGGTGAAACTCCAGGAGAAAGGAGGACAGACAGCAGCTGAGGTCTCCTCCCTGTTTGTTGGTGAGCTCAACCCTGTGGCCACCAAAGCTCAGAAGAAAGTGCCTGTCCCAGATGGGTGAGTCTGGGAAGTTTAATGTATCACTGTTGAGGCCACACCAAGAACCGCAACTCTGTTCTGTAAATCTTTCTCAAGATTCTTGATCCTTATAATGTATCTCCAGTCTGGGTTCATGTCTCCTGTGGGGGGTCATTTCTCAGGTCTATTTTCTTTAGCTCCAGGGTTATGTCCGTAAGCTCCAGCATTGTATCCTTTATTTCAGTCTGGACCTGGACGAGTGGATTTATGACCCACCCTCAGACAGCTCTGATGAAGATTTCGGAGGAGCCAATATTTTTGGACCCTCTGGGGAGGACATGAAGTAAGCCATAGGATGTGAAATATGTCAAGCATTTGATGAGGTTATGGTTTGCACAACCTGTAGGCCTGATAACTGTGGCTGAAAGAAAATTGCATTGTAACATCACAGAGAATTGTGATAATTAAAACATTAAAATCAATGTAAGATTAAAAAGTTCATGCAAGAACAATTGTACCAATCAAACAGGATGCAGATTAATTTCTTGATTGTCTTACATTGATTACAGTAACAGCTTTTCTGCCTGATACTCAGTCTGTTCATCAATTTTTGTCATTCACAGATCATCCTATCACAATGATGCTCAGCCCACATACCAGCCCACAGAGGAGGAGCTAGAAAAGGTGGGTGGGCAATTCTACTCGTAGCCTTTATGTATATTGATGTCAGTCTGACATGGTTTAGTGTAGACTTCTGTGCAACTTTCAAGGAACTACATAAATTTGTTTCGTTACTGCTGCATTTTGTAAATAACATTCTGTAACTGGTGTTGCTTGGCCTAGAATATGAATTTTTATGTATAAATATGCATGGGTTTCCACATTATCTTGAAGTTGAACAATGTACAGCCATGTAGTCTTGTCTTTATGTTTTCCATTAATCCACAGAGACGGGAGGCCAGGCGAGAAGAGCAGTTGAATAACCCCCATTACCTAAAACTAGATAGTAAGACCAAACTAAAGGTTAGTAAAGCTTGATACAATGGATTGAGACCAGTTTAACATGTTTTGAAGAAGACCTTAACAAAAAGCTTGTTCTGCCCTGTAAGTTGGATATTTGATTTCAGTCATGGTATAAATATTGTTGACTCATTGCCAGACAGATTCCTGTTGACCACAATGACAAAACTTCTAAGTACGGCTCATCTCTGTTAATAATTTGGGGATCCCTTGCTAGAAATTGTGCAGTAATACTGTAATTCGTCAGCCTTTTCACATGTTTGCAATGTGTTTATTCAAGCCAATTCTGTAGACTGATAAAATTGTACTTTTTGTGAAGCCTTGAACTTTGCCAATCCAAACGGAACAGTCACCAAAATTGAAAACATGCATAAAATTGCTCTCAAAGTTGCTCTTTCATATAAACAAAGTTTTTAGAAATTTTTTTTTTGAGGAGAAGTAAAATTCAGAAGAAAAGGTGTAAAAAGTGCAATCTATGGAAAAAGATTTGTCCATGCCATTAAAGCAATGTCTTAATCATATACTGTGTTACTATGTTGAGCTGATTTTCCTGCTTTCCAGAGCCCTGATAACACAAACTATGAAAACATACCGGTGTCTAACATAGACCTGAGTGTACCACTCCATGTGCCAGGTAAGTGAGGGACAGCAAGATAATAGAAACTATGAGAACATCCAGCCATAAGGCTATCTGCTGTGTGATAGGGCTCACAGATTGCTGTAGGGGTACGAGATACATGTACAAGTAGACCACTGTCTGAAGAAACAATACTTGAAATTTGCATTAGCCATGTCACGCTTGTCTCACCATGTTGGATGGTCTGTTGAGTTGCTGAGATCAGTATTTCTTGTTGAACGGAGGTGTGGGGGTGGGGAGGTGGCTCCTTGGCTTTGTGGTTAGCACACTAACACGTCACATTAGCGTACGAGCCTCTCACTAATGTGATCGCTGTGAGTTCTTATCCAGCTTCTTCTCTGGGAAGAACGTACTTTGGAACGAGTGGCAACCAGGCGATGGTCATGGGTTTCCCCCAAGCTCTGCTCGGTTTCCTCTGGCCATATTTCTGGCCCCCGTCGTGAGTGAAATGTTAAGTGAATGTTTGTTAAGTACAGCATAAGACACCAATCAAATAAATAAATAATAAGATATTTCCAATTACAACATAAGCATTTTTTGTTTTCTTAACTGAGGTGGGCTACAAGTCTTTCTTTTGTGAAGGGGTTCCATTTCACACTGGGAAACTATAGCCAAGAACTTAGTAGAAGTTCTTAACTATTTCAGGTCTTTCCTCCTCAGATATGTATTTGAAACTGTCCAACTCCAACCTCTTGTCATCTGGTAAGAAATCTAAGCGATCTAAGAAGAAAAAACGACGCGGTAAAAAAGGTGTGGTGGAATCTGAGGACGAGGAAGAAGATGAAACCCCACATGTGCTAGCTGTCAGCACTGCCATGGACATGCCTGAGGTATGGTAAATGCATGGAATTATAGACATGTGGGTAGATTTCTATACAGTATAGTTGCTTGTTATCTTAAGGAAACAGATAATCTCTCAGCGTATTAAAATTAAAACTGATCAGCATCCAGAGCATCTGCCCAGTTAACAGGAGAGCCTGTGCATCACTGTCTGTATAAGTAGTCACAAAATGACAAGGCAGCTGTTAGTACAGATCCCTTAGAGAGCTGTAGAGCTTTCTCTAAGCTTAGTGATACACAAATGCATATACAAAACAATATTACCAGATAAACCAGGCTGACATCAAATAAGGGCATACCCAGAAGTTATCAGTTCTGGGCAGCATATGAAAAGACAGGGCCTAGTTCTTCAAAATGTATTAGCATTAAAATTAGCTTTATTATTTTTAGTTAAAGTGCTATTAGTTTCAAATTAGGGCAAGACTTAAGATGTAATCCTGTCTTAACGCTTAACATACCTTCGACCCCAGTTTATATTTTATACCTTATTTACTGTATCCATATCAGTTGTAGCAGTACTCATACACTTGGTGAATGAGACATTTTGATGCATGTGAGAATGCTGCTGTTGTGTTTTCAGGGAGCTAATGCATCTGACGGTGATGAGGATGTGAAGGACACCAGTGATCCTCATAACATGTTAGATATTAACCTGGATGAGTAAGTGTCACTCTGTCACACTGTCACACATGTCTTCTGGGTGTCACACTGTCACACATGGCCTCTGGGTGTCACTCTGTCACACAGGTCCTCTAGGTGTCACTATGTCACACATGCCCTCTGGGTGTCACTGTCACACAGGTCCTCTGGGTGTCACTCTGTCACACAGGTCCTCTATGTGTCACTCTGTCACACAGGTCCTCTGGGTGTCACTCTGTCACACAGGTCCTCTGGGTGTCACCCTGTCACACAGGTCCTCTAGGTGTCACTCTGTAACACAGGTCCTCTAGGTGTCACTCTGTCACACATGTCCTCTGGGTGTCACTCTGTCACACATGTCCTCTGGGTGTCACTCTGTCACACAGGTCCTCTGAGTGTCAATCTGTCACACAGGTCCTCTAGGTGTCACTCTGTAACACAGGTATTCTAAAACTGGAGATGGTTAACATTTTCTTGGATAAAATGAAAAATGAAGAGAAAAAATAGACATCCTCTCAAATTACAATGTGAGGTCAGGTGACCATGTGTTAACAAGCAGCTAATGTAGTGTCTCTTCCATTTTCATACAAATCTATGACAAATATTCTCTTCCTTTGTGACATTTCTGATCTATTGTATACTTACTGTGAATCATCCCACCATTTCAACCTTTACAGCACCTTTCCTCATTGAATTCATGCATACAATTACAATGATAATGATGCCAGAAATGATTTCTTTGTTTCACTAAAGATGCAAACGTCCTAAAACTGTGCAAATTATTTCTTGACACCTGTTAGTTTTCTCAGGATGTTTCAAAATATTGGTCACAGAGCTGGATGAAAAGTTGAAGAATTAGGGTAATCTACCAACTGAATACATTTAAACAATCCAGTTGAAATGGATTTAAACAATCCAGTTGAAATGGATTTAAACAATCCAGTTGAAATGGATTTAAACAATCCAGTTGAAATGGATTTAACCAATCCAGTTGAAATGGATTTAAACAATCCAGATAGTAATCTGATGTCATACAGACTGGGCAGTTTTCCCTAAATGATCACCCAGAATTCTTAAAATAGTGTTCCTGATAAAATGTATCAAATTTAACCTAAAAGAGGTAGGACTGAGTTACATACTGTATTATCCGGTATGTTTATTATTCTGCTGTTGTAGGCCTTTGAGAGATGATGAGAGGCTTCCAGTCAGGACTCATCGTACCGTTGATGGCAGACACGAGCCCCTGGATGGGGAGCTGGTGGACGGTACAGCCAACCAAAAACCAAAGAAAAAGCATAAAAAACTCAAGGAAAAAGACAAAAAGAAAGAGAAAAAAGAAAAGAAAGACAAGGTATAATACTGAAGGCAAACGTTTGATGTGAACTATGGTGCCAGATTGGTGGGTGGATTAGAAGTGTTGGAAGATAAGAGACATATAGAACTATCTTATCTCCACCTATATGTATGTTCCTGTATTGATATGAACATGGTCATGTTGTCAGCAGTACATCGTCTTTTGGTTAATTGTCACGAGAATAATTCTCAAACCATCAACTCTTCCTGCAGGCTAAAAGATTAGGAGGACAAGAATATCAGGAGTTCATGAATTAAGTCACATGCCTGTACCTCATTTCTCCCAAATCTTCATGTAAAGGGAATTACATGTCATTATCATCACTGAATACAGCAGTGTTCTCTTTTTATGCAGACATATCATGAAGTGATATTTATTGCGAAACCTGTATTATCTCTAATGCCACAGAAAAAGAAATCCCGGTCCATTGAGAAGGAAGTAGACGATCAGCCTGACCTGTTGGGTGAGGAGGAGAAGGGTGGTGATGAGAAGGATGGTGATGAGCCCCAGGAGCTGGTGAAGGAGAATAATGTGGAGGACAAGCCAGACACCAGGGAAGACACCATGGTAGACACCCAGGAACAAGACAAAAAGGTAACAGTCTACATCACGGGTCGGGGACTGCTGTAAATGAACTAAAATTCTGTTCAAAATAATGAGAACTTTTAATGGCAGATAAAGGTCATAAAATTTACTTTTGGTACTTTTTTTCTAGAAATATATAATCCACTTTGTGAACAAAACTCAGAAGAGGCTGCTAAGATTAGTCGAACTGGCAGAATGAGGTAAAACAAGCAGCTTGGTGATGGCTGAAACTTTTGATCATTTGTAATACTTCACAAACTGTGGTGTGGAACTTTTCCTTGGCAAATGATCCAGGAAAATATTGTGAAAAGCTACAAGCTGAAAAAAAAAAATGACAGTTGTTAATTTAATGATGGTCAGCAGACACTGTTAAGCTATTGTAATACATTTAGGTGCGTAGCACTGGAAAAATTCCGGTCTAAAACGCCATTTTCTTTACATGAGAAATAATTAGAAATAGCCTCCTAAAAATGACATCCAACTATTCACACACCTTTGAAGAACTGGATGAAGGCTCCAGTCTTAAATATGTACCAGTTTCGCCAGGTATCCATGGCAACACATATAAGTGATTAAGAGATGTCTCCATGATAAATGCACTTTTTGAATCATTGATACAGCTTTGTAATCAGGGCCGTTAGCGCAAAGGGATTGTAAGCTTAGGTTGATTGTAAATCATGAGGATTGTGATTGAGGACTTAACTTACAAATGACACACTCTTGCGGGAAGAAATTGTAAGCTAAGATAGAGGTAACTTACATGTAGACAGAAATTATATTCAGGTCCACCCAGTTGTGAATATTTACAATCACCTCAAAATATATACGTTTATGTATAATTACTTGCCTTAGGTATACTGTTAGTAATTTTGAACTCCTTTTGCATTTTTTTGCATTTTGTTGTTATCTGTTAAATATGTAATGGTGTGGAAAACTTCTGTAAATGTAAGACAAAAAACATTATTTACTGGTACATTGTCCATTTACACAGGCCTAAGGTCGCAATTGTAACTTCCAAAAATTTACCATCTTTATTGTAAGGCAATCAGTTGTAAACCCTGTTGTAGGGTGTGTAATCTATTGTAGCTACAATCTCGTTGTGCAAGCGGGCCTTGGGCCCAGTTGTTCGAAGGTGTATTAGCGAATACTGGTATTAAATAATTTTTTATATTATTTAAAATATTAGCTAAATTGCAGTTGCAGAGGGGAAAACTATAACCATATCAGTTTTACTTCATATTTAATATACTTTTATGCAATTACTTTTGGGATAAGTACTAAATTGAAGAATTGGCTTAAAGTTAAATCTGGTATAAAGTCTTAAAACAGTTTTGCCCTGGGCACTAAGCTTGTAAAGGATTAGGAAGGCGAGTTAATATAGCTGTGTAATATAGCTCTCTTGTGCTTCCGCATTCAGAGTGAGGATATAGAGTTTTGGCTGACGAACAATGAGACAGGGAGCAGAGGGGAATCGCCCACTGCCGTCACAGTATCACCTGATCAGTCTAACACGCCCACACCTACCCACAATGCCGTAGTGCTGACCGAGTCTGAGGAGGAGACGCCCAAACATTCAGATGGGGTAAGACACAGAGCTAAATGTACAGGACACGCTGTTAATGTCTTCTCCATTACACAGCAAGGAGAAGCGTAGGTCTTCTCTTTGAAATACTTGCGTACTTTTAGTTATTATGGTTGGCTGAGGGGATACAAAGTATTTACATGGTGAGTGTGGAAACTGGTAGCGGTCGGGCTGATGGGTTAAACCACTTTCGACTTCCAGACTGACCATGTAAATATATTGTGATTATTACATCAGAAAGGAATCTGATTAGAGAGTAATTGACCAATCAGGAAACGGGTAAACTCTTCAGAGGGATAATACTTTAACGTATGATATTACAGTCAATGGGTGGGGCGCTGTTTTTTGTAGCCTTTCAACATTTTTATTCAAGCTCTGCCCTGTTTTTTTTAAGAACTCAAAATGGAGTATTTTATGTATAATTTTTGGCAGAGTCAAATATCAGATGCAGAGGTCAAATTATTTGATACTGTTAACCATTAATTTCCAGGTATTATATTTCTACTGGTATAAGTAATTGACTGTCATAATTGTATTTTATCATTGTTGGCCTACTTCAGGTATTATATTTCTACTGGTATAAGTAATTGACTGTCATAATTGTATTTTATCATTGTTGGCCTACTTCAGGTATTATATTTCTACTGGTATAAGTAATTGACTGTCATAATTGTATTTTATCATTGTTGGCCTACTTCAGGTATTATATTTCTACTGGTATAAGTAATTGACTGTCATAATTGTATTTTATCATTGTTGGCCTACTTCAGGTATTATATTTCTACTGGTATAAGTAATTGACTGTCATAATTGTATTTTATCATTATAGGCCTACTTCAGGGATTATATTTCTACTTGTATAAGTAATTGACTCTCATAATTGTATTTTATCATTATAGGCCTACTTAGCCAGATTTATCGAACTTTTGTTTCAGAAACATAAAAAGAAAAAGAAGAATAAAAAAGAGAAAAAGGAGAAGAAAGAAAAGCGTGAACGACAGAAGAACAAAACCGATTATGAAGAGGCTGAGGGTATCACAACTCCATCAAAGGAAAACCTTCCTCCTTCTCAGCAACCAACACCGATGACCATGCAGTTACCAGTACGTACATTTACAGCAACCGACACCGGATATGCAATGATTAAAACTGTGAACATGGGATCTCTTCTGCACATGTACTTATGATGAAAGAAATGGTGACTTGTCTGGGCCATATGAGAGGAAAAGATTAGGTTCTGTCCCCAAACTGTGAAACATAGCGACTGAATTAATAAATGTTCTGATTGTTTCTAGGTAGACCAAAAACTTCTTGTGGTCACATTCTTTATACTGAATGTTTTTTTCTCAAGATACTTATAAATGTGGATTTATCACTGCCTAAAAATACAGAATCAGAATTTTTTGGCGCGTGAAAATAAAAATCTCAAAAGCTCATGCTAGATAGTAGCAGGTTCAGACATTGATAGACTCGCTTTCAAGTTACTTTGATAAAATGTCATTGCAGTATGTATTGCTACTGATAGCTTTTGTTACCAATGTTAACATCCCTCTTGCTGGTTTTTGTTTTTTTTTTATTTTTGTTTTTCTTCGCAATTTAGTATGTATAATTTTTATTTATACTTCATCTGTTTAGCCCATGTCAAGTTACAAATTACTAGGAGAAAACTCAACGATAAAAATGGTAAGTTTTTGCGGATTTTTTTCACTACATCACTGAAGAAAATTGTATTCTATACCAAACACAAAGGTTGAGGCTTAAGAAATTATTTCACCGCTTACACATCAACGTATTTAAGAATGTTTAGTATTAATGTGGCCATGGGTTTCCGCCAGGCTTAGTCTGGTTTCCTCCAGCCATAGTGCTGGCTGCTGACGTATAATTGTAATATTTTTGAGTTTTATTTTACTCCAGTCAAATAAAATTAATTAGTATTAACCAACTGCAAATGTAGTTTTAAAAAAAGTTGACTGTAGACTGATTGATGATACATGGTTCGATGCTCATCATAAAACTGAAGCACTCTTTAGTGCTGCATTAAACTCTATTAAACACAAGTCCGCATAAATGCATGACCTGACCTTGTAGCAGTGTAGAAATATTTTAAAATTCATCAGATTTTGCCACATTGCCATGGTATTTAGCATCATATGAATAATTTTCTAATGCCTGTTTGAACAGTTAGAAGTTGATTGATCAGGATTGTGTGAAAGATATAATAGTGTAACATGAAATGCCGTAATATTATTGGGTGCCAGTTATCAGCCAGTTGTCATATGCGCATCTTTAAATGAGTCGTTTTCATGAGACAAATTGCTGGCCGTTAAACTCTTGTTTCTGTTGTCCTGATGCCTGATCTTGTCTCCACAGACGTACGAGACGCGGGTGACACCACAGAGGGGTGACCAGATTGTGATTTCTATCATATTTACAAATCTCACATCCCATCACATGAAGGATTTAGAATTCAACGTACTAGATACACTAAACAGTAAACTGATCAGAGGGGTGAGTTGCTATCACTGCTGTATCCTCTGTGGATAACTGCATGGCAGTAGCCAATCAGGGTGCCTTTCTTTGGCAAAGGTGAAATCTTGTTAGTTTGCACTTCTATTCTTCAGCTTTTTTGTGTCTGTGAAAGCTAATGACTCTGCTCAATGCAATTTTTAAGTGAAAGTTTGTCAGGTACCTGGGGAAGGTTGGTGGTCTGTTCAGGGCACTCCTTGTGCCATTTTCCTCCATTCATAAAGCTGACTACCTTCATGTGAGCAAAAAATTTCTTGAGCAGGGTGTTAAACACCAGTGAATCAACCCATGTAAATTTTGGTAACCCCATGTAACGTGGGTGTAAAGGTAGGGCAGAAGTATCGTCAGAAAAGTTAGAAAGACGGACCGTCCCAGTGCCCAGCCATAAGAGCCCTATTTCCTCAATTTTTGCGCATATGAAAGAACATGTTTCAATACAATTTATGCACTTTTTTCATTTTATTGAACAATGAACTACATTGGTTGGATTGGTCGATTTCAGATTGGTTGATTTCAGAGCTGCACTAAAAGTATAATTTCATTGGTCTACACAGACCAATGCCTTGAGAATATGCTTCAATGTAGACATTGCAAACATAGGAAAAGGTTGAAGAATTACAGTAGTTAAATAGATTCATGAACTAACAGTACTATTCAAGCTCTGTGGTTTATGTTCATGAAGAAGAGAAAAAATTGAATGAATTTGTGTGTTGTTGTGGTATATATATATATATATATATATATATATATCTTGTATCTATAAGCACCAATCAAACAGTTATGAAAAAACGTATAATATTACAGGTTGGTGCATCACAGCACGACTCGGTCAAGGTTCCATTTGTCCTGTTACCTAATGCTCAGAATGAGGGTCAGTTTGCATTCACTGTGTCCAGTATCACCATGCCACAGAGACTAAGGGGAACTCTCACCTATATCCTTAAGGTAAGATGCTAACTTAACCCAATTGTCAGCCAAGTGATGAGGCGTGCGTTGTTAAAATTTCCTTGTTTTACTCCACGATTTAACAGATGTGGCCGAAAGCCATTGTTCCTGGACAAGAAACTAACCTCTCAGAAAGTCTGATAGTGCATCTGTAGTGAGCTGCCATTCTCACAGTTTTGCTTGACAAATCAATGTGAACTGGAATTCTTGTGAAACCTAGGTATTTTGGTACATGGTAATTATTGGCAGTGGGATTTTATTGGTTGGGACAATGTCCAAGTGCTTGTCTCTCCATGGAGCACTGCAGACCAATAATATAATGTCTGAAAGAAGGAGTGAAGCTATTTTCGTCATGCATATTTGGCTAAAAGCAAAAAAATATACAGATTATACAGCTCATGTAAATCAAATACAATGTTAATTAAATGTTATGAATTGTTCATTTCTAATTATTTATAAGGTTATGAACTATAACAACCCAAAATCATCTATGTATATGTACAGACACGGAGATGGTTTGAACGTGAACGTGTTTTGTATGTTTTACAGACCAGCGAAGGCTCAACACATGATAAACTAGACTTCAAACTGCATCTACCGTGTAGTTCATACCTGTCAGCAACTCATTGTAAAGGGTAAGTCTTTTTTCTACTGTACAAAATCACTGCACAATAACCCTGGAGCCTCTCACTAATGTAATCAGTCTCTGTCACGGAGGGATTAGCGTGCTAGCTCAGCACAATGACCCTTAAGTCTGCCACTAGTGTAATCGGTCTCTGTCATGGAGCGATTAGCGTGCTAGCTCAGCACAATGACCCAGAAGCTTCTCACCAATGTGATTGGTCTTTGTCACAGAGTGGTTAGCGCGCTACCTCAGCACAATGACCCTTGAGTCTGCCACCAATGTGATAGGTGTCTTTCAAGGAACGGTTAGCGTGCTACCTCAGCACAATGACCCTTAGGTCGCCTCCAGTGTAATCGGTCTCTGTCACAGAGCGATTAGCGCACAAGCTCAGCACAATGACCCTTGAGTCTGCCACCAGTGTGATTGGTCTCTGTCACGGAGTAGGTAGCGTGCTAGCTCAGCACAATGACCCTTAAGTCTGCCGCCAGTGTGATCGGTCTCTGTCACGGAGTGGTTAGCGTGCTAGTTCAGCACAATGACCCATAAGTCTGCCACAAGTGTAATCGGTCTCTGTCACGGAGCGATTAGCGCACTAGCTCAGCACAGTTACCCAGGAGTCTCTCACAAATGTGATCGCTGTGAATTCGTCAAGCTAATCCATGACTGCTTCTGTGAGCGGATGATGGTTGGTTTTCCTCGGACACTGCTCAGTTTCCTCTTACCATAATACTGGCTTCCATTGTGTAAGTAAAATGTTACAGTGTAAGGCTCCAATCAAACAAATGGTCTGCTTCAATGTGTAAACTCTTACACTGTTGTCTATGTTTCCTTCAGGCCCGAGTTTGCTAAGCTGTTGAGCAGTGGGGACCTGACCGAGAAGTCTTCACTGACTGTATCACCAATGGACACTGAGTTCCCTCACATCCTTGCCAAGCTTTGCTTCTTCCTGCACTTTACAAGTAAGACATTTAATGTATTCTCAAGTCAGTATGCATGAAAGCGAAAAAAAAGAACAAAACATATTTCCTCTTACACTTTACGTGTAAGGCATTCAGTCCCAAGTCAGTCTGTCAGAAAGCAGCCTCCAAGGCTGAGATGGTTAGCATGTCAGCTGAGTGCAATGACCCCAAAAAGCCTCTCACCAATGCGGTTCAAGTCCAGCTCATGCTGGCTTCCTCTCCGGCCGTATGTGGGAAGGTCTTTCGGCAACCTGCGGATGGTTGTGAGTTTCCCTTGGGCTCTGCCCCATTTCTTTCCACCGTAATGCTGGCTACCATCATATAAATGAAATATTGTTGAGTACGGCGTAAAAACATCAGTCAAATAAATCTCCTTACACTTTACAGCTAAGACATTCAGCGTACATTTAGTTTCAAGTCAGAATGTGTGAAAGCTGAATGTTAGTGCTTCTCTCTGGGCAGTTTCCTCCACCCATGAACCTGACTGCTGTCATAGGTAAAACATTCTCAAAAGCTGGGCTAAACACTAATCAGTCACTTAGGATGAGAGATGATGAAATACTGAATTGCAATATTTTCTGACTGAGCCCAGGTGGATTTGCTGATTGGGTTTCTTTCACAGGTGCATGTTGTTTCCTTGTTTGCTCATGCCTGTGCCATGATTTTAGGGCACGTGTGTGTTGGTACATTTTGGACGTCTACATGAACAGTTAGAATAGAAACAGATAAATTGACATGTGGCTAGATTTCTCCGGTTACGTGTGACCATCTGGTTTTAATCCTATGCTGTAGGTTTTTCTTTATAGTTGATTACTTTTTACGTGTTATGTTGTAGTTGTGGAACAGGTAGAGAACAGTGCGTCCCTGTACAGCAGGTCAATACAAAACCACAGCATTTGTCTCCTAGTCAAGTACACTGTGAGTATTTACATCTGCCATATACACTGTGTTTTTGAGAAAGTCAGTCTGTGAAGACATCAGGATATGTGCTAATTAGTATTAAATTATATGATTATTTGAATGCTTGGAATAAAAATATTAACTTGACAAGGACTGCGCTCTTAAATAAGACCTAACCAAACATGATTTTGAGTAGTAAAACAAAGGTCATTATGATGACATCTTGTGTCAGAAAAGTATCCTGATAAAATCCATGGGCAATACATGAAAACAAACATTTTGTGGTTGTACAGCCTGCCAGCTATATGTCACTTGTGCTCTCTGTTTCTTCACAGTCCAGCAAGACCTTGAGTATAGATGGGAAATGTACGGATACTAGTTTACTATCCAATGTCCTTGATGAGGTGCGGACTGTCCTCACCCAACCTATCCAGTAACATCAGCTCCTATTGGCTGAAGCAGTTGTCCATCAGGACTTGGGTACATAACCATTAGCTCAATCAGATGTCCGTCATGATATCATGTGCTATGGGCTAACCTGTATGAAGCTGCTGTGGACTTGTGTATGTAATCATTGTCCAGGTCAGGTTTCACCTATAACTGTAGCTTTTAACCACTGTCAGGTTACATACATGAGTGATGTTGCTCTGCTGGACATGATACATAATAAATTACGTACACTGTTGACCAGATAATCTTGATTGCCTGCTGGTCAAATTACGCTTACTGTTTTTCATTCAAGTCAAGAAAAGTGTAAGATTTTACTTTGTGTCAACAAAAAACATAAAATTCTTTTAAGGGAAATCCTGTCTCTCTTGTCTGTTAGCAATATTTGTGAAAATAGAGACAATATTGTAATACAGTATTTATGTATATGTAATTTACAAACACCTTCCTGGAAGTGAAGTCAGAGATATGATAACCGACAGTGTTATTCAAATCATTTTTTGGAGGGGTGGGGGTGAGGGGACAGAAAGATGAATTTTCTTACAAGAACATTCCAGAATCCTTCCTGTCAGTCATATCTCGCAGGGGTTTTTTTTTCGTATAAATACCTGTCATGCTGGTATACTGTAAAGTAATGCTGATAGGAATGTGTCCAGAAACACTGATATTTGTTCAGTTTTCATGCATTTAGTTGATATAATTATTTTTTTTTTTATTTGGAATCTTTCACAATTTGGACATTAAAAGTTTATACCATTCTGAGCATGATAATACATGTTCTTAATACATGTATATTCTCAAGACTGTCGTTTAGGTCTGACTTAAATCTGGCGTAAACTACACAACATACATGGAAACTGCACAGCGTTTCAGTAATAGTTATCCCATAACACAAGCAGCCTCACTTCCTCCCAAGCCTCATGACTCGTCACTCCTTCGCAAGTGCTTTACCTAGATGAAAATACCAGTACTCTTGAGACATCAGGAAAATGGGGTAGAACCTTTTTTGTATACATGCTTCTCTGTAACTGTTTTCAAGCTTCAGAATTTTGGGAGGATGGCGGGCAAGGGGGAGAGTGGGGGGGGGGGGGGGGGGGGCTCATGATATTTAACTCTCTGAATATACATATGTAAATGCAGTAGAATTGTACAGGACACTGTCAAGATCACCAACATTATATGCACCGATCTACGCAAACAACGTTATATCTACCCAATTGGACCTGTAACTTATTACTAATGTCTACCTATACAGGACTTGTTGTGGTCTATTCTAATTTATTGTACCTGTAACATTACATATGGGTGTAGAGTAGGGAACATATATTTGTGGGGAAATGTTTAGTCTGCCTTCCATTGTCATGTTGTTGTTGCACACCCTCCCCTTTGCTATCCTTCCTTCAAGTTTGCTTTTTCTAACGACCATTGGAATAAGTGCTGGATATTGAGTATAAGTTAAGCCTGTAATTCTAGACATTTCAGGAGTTCTTTTTTCGTACGGAAACTGATACCATCGGATTTGATTACATAAAGGCCTACCTGAAAAATTATGGAGAAGTACTCATCATCACTTCTATTGTTATTGCAAATTTTCATTGTATTCCTACATGCTGACTTTTGGACATCTCGGAAGCATCAAACCTGTGATAGTAAATATCTGAACAGGTTAGGTAGTCGTTTAAAAGGTTTAAAATCTGATATTTTCAGTAGTTTAATTTTATCCAAACTTTGTGTTTTGATAACATGCACTTCAAGGTTGAGGAATTAGTGCATGTATCATGATTGAAATAGACCTGATATGAATTCAAAGTGCTTATTAAGTACACATGATAGCTGTTGAATAATGATGCCATGGTTGTGAGATACTGTTTTGTGTACTTGTAGGTGCCCATAGTGGGCACTGGCATAGGTAATGTGTACTCTCAAACCTGAGATACTGTTTTGTGTACTTGTAGGTGCCCATAGTGGGCCCTGGCATAGGTAATGTGTACTCTCAAACCTGAGATACTGTTTTGTGTACTTGTGGGTATTCATAGGGGTATAGGTAGTATGTTCTGTCTAGCATCGATATCAACTTATGGGTATGAAGAGGAATAACTGACAGAAACTGTACTGTAATCTCAACCAGAAAATACCACCTTGTGTATTTGTGGGTACCCATAGAGGTAACTGGCTTTGATAAAGTGTACCGTCTTGCCCAGTGTCTCTTAGGTCAGAATGCAATTCAATTCTTCCAATGTCATGGACCCCATTTCAACTTTGAGAAAATCTATATGTATGTGTTTATAAGATAAGAAGAAAAGTACAGTACAGTAATCCTGTAACGGTAGGGAAATTTGCAATTTTCAAGATTCTGTAAGAATCAGCCTGAAAACAATGTATCGGTACCCGTTAATTTATTGACTGTTACTTGATTCAACTTGTTAATTTGGTGTCCTCAGAATTGGGATAGTGAGTCACATTGTTGTAAATTGCAAGTTCTGAATTGGAGGGTAAAAGGCATATCCTTGAATATCAGTTTGTTAGTTGTTAATAGATATAAGTTTGGTTAGTGTCTACTCTATGAAATGTTGCTGTACATAGAATAACTTGCAGTTATTTAGATCGACCCCAGTATAGGCCTCTTTGCTGTTTATTCCCCGTAAAACGCTAATTCTTGTAGCAATTTATCCAAGTATTTGATTTTGATGTTGTGATAGCAACATTCTGCAGGATTGTGATCACAAACTGAATGCTGATTTTTACTAAATATACAGGTAATAAAAATGAAACCTGTATTATTTATAATGTCAGTCTTGTGTATATATATATATACCTACATAACAACTGTTAATTAATTGTCCGTGTTTTCAGTGATATCAAATTTCAATTGACCAGAAGTCTGAGCTTTGTTTTCAAGGATGCACAGAATACAGGCTTCATAAAAGTATTATTATTATTCACAGGGGAAATGAAGTGTGTGGCACCATGGGTTAAGCTATTATTTTTCATTATGAAGATATAGGAAATGAATTTGAACCATATGATGGCAAGGTGATTGACATTAACACGGCCAGACTTACAAGCAGGACTAATTCATGTCTTCATTAAGGTCGCTTGTGTTTTATGTGCATGTAGAAAAACACATCCAGGATACAGTACCTCACAACCATGCAGTCTCATTCCAAATGCAACTGAAAACTACCATATTTGACCTAAAATTTTGTCCTTGATTAAATTTTTCATCTTGTCCATTTCTGAAATTTGCATTGGTGTTGGAAATGTATTTTGGGGCTGTTTGGAAGAGAGAAAAGTTTCTGTAAAAACTTTCAGCACTACCCTATTTCTTCTAATTTTTAGGACAGATGTAAGTTGTGCTGAAAGCAAAGAATTACATTTTTCTCTGTTTTTGAGAAAGTGAAGATATGAATATGTTGGTCAATAGGTGTACTAACCATGTCAAAAAAAGAAACTATATATTCCTGCTACAATTACATGTTTATTGGTGAAAAAAGCAGACCAGGTGTCCCAAAAATTGAAAAAATTAGGTAATATATCTCGGAGGCTTCAATTTGCCTCTAAAATTACACTTTGGGCTAATTTTTAGGTCAAGTATATGTACAAGGGAATTTATTGATCGTATCATACGTGGGTCAGTATGTGTAGGGGCGACGATGTTAACATTCTACCTTAACTCAACTCACCTGGGGTACCTTGAAGTGAAATGGACAAATGGTTCATTTACCTCGAGACATGAAGTTTTGCTGCTTGGAGTTCTGTTGCCAGAGTTTATATACCATCATTCCACTGTGCTAACAATGGTTCTCTCCAGACGACCTTGATCCATGTCGTTCTTTTCATAGATAGAGCACTTTCCAACATTGTCAACGGTTGTTGGACTGTCACTTATATAAACCTGTTAGCAGTGTGAATAAATTATAAACTATCAGGCTGTAAAAATACAAATATCAAATGATTGTGAATGTATTTTATGATATGAAAAAGAAATAAAGATATATAATATATATAGTGTAAACAAACTTCTGGTTGTTTCTTCTTCCTTTACTGATGTTTACGTCTGACAAACACATACATGCTCTGCTGTCCCTGTAGGGTGGGAGGAGGGTAATGAAAAGCTCGGGGAGGGGAGAGGAGGGAGCAGGTAGTGTTGACAGAATTGCTGGGGAAAATGAGGATGCTTGTCTTTTCATCACCTGGACCGAATGCATTGTTTCAGTCTCAGAATTGGGAACAGCAAAGTTTTCCATTCCTGTACTGGTAAATAATGTGCAATAAATGATCCGCTGGATTCATATGGATCTTAAGTGATAGGGTCTGGCAGCAACTTGCAGATGGTCGTGGGTTTCTCCTGGTCTCTGCCCGGTTCCCTTCCACCATTATATTGGCCACTGTCTTGTAAGTGAAATATTCTTGAGTACGGTGTAAAACACCAATCAAATAAATAAATAAATAAAACACCAATCAAATAAATAAATAAATAAAAAGTTTGTCAATATAACCGAGCAAACTCATGGCACGATATATGGAGAAGTTTCAGTCATTTATTCAGTTACATGTAAATGTAGGATGTGTAAATGTAAATTTTGATGTGCACCCCAGTCAGATTCATGTGCATGGCCTACCTCCACTGTATTGTTGGTGTTTTTGATAACTATCATAACATTTATTTATTTATTTTTTTTTGATTGGTGTTTTACGCCGTACTTATGAATATTTCACTTGTACGACGGTGGCCAGCATTATGGTGGGAAGAAACCGGATAGCTCCCGGCGGAAACCCACGACCATCTGCAGGTTGCTGGCAGACCTTTCCACTTATGGCCAGAGAGGAAGCCAGCTTGAACTGGGCTAGAACTCACAGCGACCGCATTGGTGAGAGGATTCTGGGTCATTACACTGCGCTAGTGCGCTAACCAACTAACATAACACGTCATGAACACCTACACTATATTCCTTAATCATTGAATCAATCAGTAAGTGGGAAGGTCTGTCAGCAACCTGCGGATGGTCGTGGGTTTCCCCCGGGCTCTGCCTGGTTTCCACCCACCATAATACTGTCCGTCGTCGTATAAGTGAAATATTCTTGAGTACGGCGTAAAACACCTATCAAATAAATAAATAAATAAATTGAATCAATCAAATATCAACACATGTGGAAGAAAATCCAAGTCACTCCTGTTAAATTTCATCAGTTGAAGTGAAATTTTAGTGAGTACAGTATTGGTGCTTTCAAGAACTTAAAGGGTTCCCCTGATATGCTATCAGGAAATGTCGAGATCTGTCCAAGCTATTAAACCCATATTTACCATATGTCTTAAGACAAAATTTCAAACTCGTCTACAAGTAAAATGTTTTGCTCTAGGGAGTTCGCCCACTGATTCTTTGCCACAAAGCAATGCACCAACCACAATTTGAGTTCTTTCCTATTCAAGGTGGTATGGTTCCCTCCAGAATCCCTGGGCTCAATCTCAGTTATGAAAGTTCTTTAAATTGCTTAACTCATTAGTATTTTGCCTAGGACCAGTATGGAGTGTTTCTCGAAAAGACTGAAGTCAAAAACTACATAAGTACAGTATTATGTTGCTTGAGCAAAAAAAAAACTTTCATGTAACTTCGTTCAAGTAATGATATATCAGTTTACTGTTCCTTTGTGTTGAAGTACAGTGATAGTACTGAAGTACTGAGATATCGGACAGGTTATCATTACCTTCTGTTGATTGATTTCTTCATTTGATTGGTGCTTTACCCTTTACCTCAACAATATTTCACTTATACTATAAAGCTATCAAAACCTTTGAGTCACTGTACTTTATATTTTTAACAAAACATTAAAGTTTTTTTTCTAGACACAGCCGTGCATCTGTTAGGGACTGCAGAGAGCTTGTGAAGAGAGTTTGTCATCACTGAAATAATTATTGACATCAAGAATGAGTTCAACAACAAAAAAAGTTTTATTAAGGACCTAGTCAATTTACCTGGGACTCATATGGCTACCTGTGTGCCCCGGGGATTCATTTCACTGAAAACCAATCAACATCACTGCTGATTGATTCACTGATTGGTGTTTTTACACTGTACTTATTATTTCACATACGATGAAACTGGGCAGAGTCCAGGGCAAACCCACTGTGGCGTGCCATCTGCAGGTTGACCACAGAGGAAGCCAGCATGATCTGGACTCACAGTGACCGTATTGCTTGGAGGCTTCTGCGTCATTGTGCTGTACACTCAGCCTTTGACCACGAAGACATCACACAGCTTTTTGTTCATGTTTGGAAAACAACCTACATGTAATCCTGAGTTGCGTTTAACAGTGAACCAAGTATTTTCAAGTGTGGAAGAAACTCAAGTGCCCGGAGTAAACCACCACTCTCTGTCCTGAGAGCGTGATCTGAGGGTGGTTTAAACAATTACCTGCACAACTAAGTAATTATTTGGTATAAAACATGATTTATTACTGTATTTACATTCTCAAGCTGAAATCACATCTTTGCTTTTTGACTGTTTGTCTTTACTTTTGTATTTTTTCTTCGCCTTGCCCAATGTCTTCCTTGGTTCTCCACTTTTCTCTGGCAGTGTAATCCAAAGTTCAGAAGAATAGCTTGGCTTCAAATTCAACACCAGAGAAGAAATCTCACATGGCTGAATGTAGTCACGATATACGTGTTCCCCCTTTATCAAATCCAGGGCAGTTTCAGGGGTCAAGGCCTCCAGCTGACCACGAGGTAACTTCAGGGTCAAGGATGTCTGATGGTTTACCTGAGGAAAGTGGAATGTGTTTAGAGTCCTTCAGACTTGCATACAAGAAAGAATGTCAATCTCAAATGGAAGATCGGAATGTGACAAATACCTACAAATAGGCATCAATGTCTTCATTCACTCATTCCGTAACAGACTGGGAAATACTGGGCAGAAATACAGAAACACAGGTTTAAAAAGCATGTATAAACAGGGTGAATAAATCCACAGTCTGTGCAACAACACAGCAAGAATTTGTTGACAGAAAGAAGACAGAGAATTACCCACATAAACACATCTATGTTACACAAAATGATTTTTTTCATACAGTAATGACAAAAATTTGTAATTGTCATTTATGTGTCGTGTATTTATCACTAATGCATTATAAATTTGCATTTCAAGTCGAGCCCATGCTGGCTTCCACTCTGGTCGTATGTGGAGGGTGTTTCAGCAGCCTGGGGATAGTTGTGGGTTTCCCTCAGACGGAGAGCTTGGTCCATCCCCTCCCACCCCACCATAAGGCTGGCCGTCGTTGTATGTAAAGTGAAATATTCTGAATAGAACATAAAACATCAATCAAATAAATCAAATAAATACATAAAGTAATGTGTTAGTCTCCAGGAACTTTTCTCCTAGATCAAAGCCTCCTTGCCCACCTTTACACTGAATGGGAGTCTGTAGTCTAGGTCTACCTCTGGCCAGTTCTGTTCTAACACACCCTTGTCCTGAACAAAAATAGTAAAGAACAATTTTAATGAAGGTAGTCCACTACATTTGACCCAAAACACACAGATTATTTAAAAAATTTGTTAAGTGTTAGCATTTATCATGAAAACAAGTAATATGGAATAAAACATAGGGGCCACTGAAATACTTTTTTTGTCTAATGAGCATTTAAAATGTCTTCATGTTGGCAAAATGTGTGCTACTTGCATGGTATATTACATATCACAAAGTTATATTACTACACATCACAAAGTTATATTACTACATATCACAAAGTTATATTACTACACATCACAAAGTTATATTACTACATATCACAAAGTTATATTACTACACATCACAAAGTTATATTACTACACATTACTACACATCACAAAGTGATATTACTACATATCACAAAGTTATATTACTACACATCACAAAGTTATATTACCACACATTACTACACATCACAAAGTTATATTACTACATATCACAAAGTTATATTACTACACATCACAAAGTTATATTACTACACATTACTACACATCACAAAGTTATATTACTACATATCACAAAGTTATATTACTACACATCACAAAGTTATACTACTACATATCACAAAGTTATATTACTACACATTACTACACATCACAAAGTTATATTACTACATATCACAAAGTTATATTACTACACATCACAAAGTTATATTACTACACATTACTACACATCACAAAGTTATATTACTACATATCACAAAGTTATATTACTACACATCACAAAGTTATACTACTACATATCACAAAGTTATATTACTACACATTACTACACATCACAAAGTTATATTACTACATATCACAAAGTTATATTACTACACATCACACAGTTATATTACTACATATCACAAAGTTATATTACTACACATCACAAAGTTATATTACTACACATCACAAAGATATATTACCACACATAACAAAAGTTATATTACTACACATCACAAAGTTATATTACTACATATCACAAAGATATATTACCACACATCACAAAGTTATACTACTACACATCACAAAGTTATATTACTACATATCACAAAGTTATATTACTACACATTACTACACATCACAAAGTTATATTACTACACATCACAAAGTTACATTACTACACATCACAAAGTTATATTACTACATATCACAAAGTTATATTACTACACATCACAAAGTTATATTACCACACATAACAAAGTTATATTACCACACATCACAAAGTTATATTACTACATATCACAAAATTATATTACTACATATCACAAAGTTATATTACCACACATAACAAAGTTATATTACTACATATCACAAAGTTATATTACTACACATCACACAGTTATATTATTACATATCACAAGTTATATTACTACATATAACAAAGTTATATTACTACATATCACAAGTTATATGTATATATTTTGAATTCAATTCTGATGCTCAGAATGATTTCAAAATTTGCTTATTTATAAAAATCCATGTCTGGATGAAAAATATCAAATAAAACACGTGGGTCATCGAGCTACATTTTTTGTCTTATATGAGTGCAAAATGCCTTTATGTTAATGTAATGGCGCACCTACAGAAGTATGAAGTGGAACATATTGTGCGCCATTTTGGTGACGCTGAACATTTCACTGAAGAGTTAAAAGCTTGACCCCATAGCGAGCAGAGCGTGAATGTAATCGGGCAAATTGCAAATGTGAGAATATCTGCGCAGAGGCCATGGATTTGAACTGCCGCCAGCTACTTTACCTGAACCACCTGTAATCTGACTGTTATCTACTGACAAGGTGAACACTCTTGAAGACAGTTTAACCATCTAAACCAAGACGACCACATTGACTTTGTACACAAATTGTCTTTATTAAGCCTTCTTCTTTTGTCATAAATTAAGATGTATTTTAATCTTTCTCCACGCGGGGCAACTACATTCTGTCAGGTTCTCACCAGGATTTAAAACCAATAAACTTAATTTGAAGAATGAAGAAGGTCAGATCAATGGTCAAGGGCAAGTCGTCTTTCAGTAATACTCATCCATTCACCCACAATCTGTAAAAACACAAAGCCACAAAGCACTTACCCAGTGATAAAGACTTGATAATGATGGAACACTGGTTAACCTGCTCCACAGTTCTGAGGCAAAGCTTGGAGAGAAAGGGGAGAGCACTATGATGAGATCTGCCAATGCCTGTTCATAGAGGGTGCTCTGTACCTTCAAAGCCATTGGATAGTTGTCTTTCTGTTGAAGATCAAGAAAACATAGTTTTTTACATGACTTCCAGCAACAAGATATATCCTCCCGCACATTCTGGCAAAACAACAATAATTTCTTTCTTTTACAAAAGCAAACAAAAGTACATTGTAGTTCCAGGAGTTACAAATGCCATACATGTGCCTGTCATCTTTATATCTGTGTGTTGACAACTAGAAACATAAATTCAGTATTGGACTAATTTTTAGTTCCTATGAAAACATTTTTTTTTTTTTTTATGTCCAGTGACATTGTTGCGTAACCATAACTATTTCACTTCAGGAACATACATGTACAGAAAGTATCAAAGTTATGGTAGATCATATTTTTTTTTATTTCACTTTAAACAGTATTTATTTATACATTTGATTAGAGTTTTATACAGTGCTCAAGAGTATTTCACTAAAATTATGGTGCCCTAGCACCTTAACCACTAGGCCACTCTGTAGCTTGGATATTGTTGTATTCCGTAGGTAAGTGCTGCGCTAGCACGATAACCACCAGGCCACGGAGGCCCTCACTATGAACAGTAATGTTTTATTTGTTATATTAACTTACCCTGAGATCTCTGGTGTAGCTCTGTAGCTTGGATATTGCTGTATTCAGAAGATACGTAGTATTGAGATGGAAAGACACCTGTGAATATAAAATATGTGTGCTCCATAACACACCAAAAGGCAGACATATTTAGTAACATCAAAAAAAAGTTGTCACAAAAAGTCTGATAATTTCTGGCAAACAAAGATAAAATACATATCAGAACTATTCTTGATTCTATAGTAACAGTTTTATAGATCTTACTAAATAATGAATCTAAAATAAGTAATTATTCTACGTTTCTTAAAAAAAAATATGGGCCAGACAAAAAGAAAATAAAAACCAAAACAAAAAACAAAAGAAACAAACCTGTTAATGCTTACCTCCTTAATGTGATAATTCCTACTGTCGAAGATGTCCTCTTCAAACTTCAGCAGATCAGTTTTCTCTGCAGAGTTTTCTCCCCTATGCTGGCAATGTTCTATATATTCATTCATCAGTGTCCAGATCTTCCTCTGCCAGTTGAGGATTCCAACAAATGCTGTGCAAAATACACACTTAGACATTTATATCACACACATGGACAAAAACAGAAACACTTTCACTTTATTTAAATAGATGCCAAGACTCATCTAATTTAAAGGATACATGAAACGCATTGGTTTTATTTCTTAATGTGCAGCTTAGGACATGTAATAAGATATAACAGTACAGAAAAATTTCCGCCTTCGTTTTGAGGGGTAAAGATAGCTTCAAAGTGCAGTTTTCAATGATGATCACTGTTAAAAAGACCTCTGTAGGAGGACAGACCGAATAGGGTTGGGGTAGGGGGTGTTGGTTTGGGAGGAGGATGGGGGGGAGGGGGGGGGGGTGCTTAGCCTGCCCGGTAAAGCCAGGCAGTGTCTGAGCACGTAACCTTTCCCAAACAGTACATAGTACATACAGCTGACAGCCAGTCGACATCAAATCATGTGCAGCCGTGTATACAGTGAATAGAGCTCTGTATGCCATAGCTCAGAGCATTCCTATCTGGTCATTTGGGGAAAAGTTGGATGGCTTCGTTTTCCTTGTTCATTCTTGTTGAAATATCCTATCAAGTCGAAATTTGAAGAAACTGATGTGTGAAACCATCCCACTTTTTTGGAAAAACTAAAACTAGCACAACAAACCACTTTTGAATGTTGGGAAATATGTATGAATAAATGTGTTGTTTGCTTGAACTAAGAAAATCTTAGAATTGGTCACTATAGTGACCACAGTTCACTGGGCTGGACGCACATTGGGGTTCCCCTTGCTCCGATCAAGGTCAATAATGATGTAATTTCCAAAAAAAACCTGACCCTCTACGGAAAATATGAATAAAATAGAGGGGTAATTAACAGGTGTAAAAAATACCCCAAACATGAAAGTTAAAAAAAAAAATTGGGGTATAATTTTCTTTCTGTTTCCCATCAACACGGCCATGTGAACTCACCCTGAGGGGACCAATGTCTGTCAGATTTGGGGGCAACATTTGACAGGATACAAAGTCGGGTAGTGTCACAGCCAAACTCCTTCAGCACATCCTACAACAGGCAGGGACATTCTACAATACTAACAATCATCACACCTGTAAACAATCATCGCACCTATGAACAACCTTCACAACTGTAAACAATCATCGCACCTGTAAACAATCACATCTGTAGGCCTACACAATAATCACACCTGTAAACAATCATCACACTTGTAAACAATCATTGCACCTGTAAACAATCTTTGCACCTGTAAACAATCATCCCACCTATGAACATCTTCACAACTGTAACCAATCTTCACAACTGTAAACAATCACCGCACCTGTGAACAATAATCACATCTGTAAACAAGCATGACACCTGTCAACAATCATCACACTTGCAAACATTCATCACACCTGTAAACAACATTCACTCCTATAAACAATCAGTACACCTATAAACAACCAGCACACCTATAAATAATCATACCTGAGGATCGACTCCGTTGTATTTAGACTTGGACATCTTTTCCCACTGTACCACCACAGGAGCTCCTGTACCCTTCTCTGTGACAGACTCCCCTGAGCAAAAACAAGATTACTCTTGTCGCAGAAACACTCCTCAACATGCTGAAAAAAGGAACTTACCAACCATTCCCCATGTGGCTTATAGCAGACTACCAAAAATCCCCCATGTGGCTTATAACAGGCTACCAACCATCCCCCATGTGGCTTATAACAGGCTACCAACCATCCTCCATGTGGCTTATAACAGGCTACCAACCATTCCCCATGTGGCTTATAACAGGCTACCAACCATCCCCCATGTGGTCTATAACAGGCTACCAACCATCCCCCATGTGGTCTATAACAGGCTACCAACCATTCCCCTTGTGGCTTATATTAGGCTACCAGCTATCCCCCATGTGGCTTATAGCAGGCTACCAACCATCCCCCATGTGGCTTATAGCAGGCTACCAACCATTCCCCTTGTGGCTTATATCAGGCTACCAACCATCCCCCATGTGGTCTATAACAGGCTACCAACCATTCCCCTTGTGGCTTATATTAGGCTACCAGCTATCCCCCATGTGGCTTATAGCAGGCTACCAACCATCCCTCATGTGGCTTATATCAGGCTACCAGCCATTCCCCATGTGGTTTATATCAGGTTACCAACAATTCCCCATGATCAGGACACATCCACAATTTGTGACTAATGACCAAATTGTTTTAAAGTTTAATACATGTACTGAGATAAAGAGAAAACATGCCTTGAAATCATAATCAAAAACCTAAACTACAATAGGGATCAAAACATGCCGGTGAAACTTTCTGGTTCAGGGGTAAAATGGGTAAAACTCAGGTTTTTGGCTATCACTTTAACATGAGTGAGACAACTGTAAAACAGAAAAGGAATCTTGCCCACATAAATACTCAAAATTTTGTGACTGTCTTCAGACCTTCCTGAATTTAATTTTCTTACACCTGAGTTTACATTTCCACCTTGTGATGTGTTTTTGGGTGAATTTCTACCCTAGGTGCCTACCCTAATTCGTCAACCTTTTCAACCACCACTGTGACCCATATTGTGAAACATTTTTAGAGAAATAGGAGGTTTAGAGAAACAATCTGCACAGTTTTATGAAGCTGGCATCTGTAGTGATGCAATCAAATCATTTTTGGCATCATTTTCATAACAACTGTTTGCATAAATTCCAGCGGAAAAAGTTCTTTAGAGGTCGAAAAGGTTGATGATAAATTACTTACCCTCAATAACCACCTCATCAAGGGCGAGGTATTTGCCTGTGGACTTCACCTGATAGCTCTGTCCCATCACCATGCCCTGGGTCAGCAGACCCTTGAAGGGCTCCCGCTGGGTCACTAGCCCCAGGTCGTGCAAAAAGTGGGTGAAAAAGCGGGCAAAGTACAGGTGCAACACAGCTGGAAAATAAGTGAAGAAGAATTCAAATGAAGTCTATAAAAGTACCAACAGATAACAACATTTAGTTTAACATGTTTGTGGTCAAATATGTTCTTCTAGATGAACATGCCTTTCAAACATTATCGAATTAAAAAAGAGGAAGTCAGGGTGAGGATTTACATACATTCAATAAGAAAAGATATTTATTTGATCAGTGATTTTTTCACCCCATATTTACTGCAGGTGTAGCAGGTGACGAAGAAGGCTCAGATGAACTACTTCAGACCACCAGGCATCTGACAGAGTTTCTCACTCAAAATTACATGTGACTAAGGCAACAGATGTCACCTGCATCGTTTGTCTCAGTCAGTGGATTCGACAAACTTCTTTTTTTAACTGTCAGGAAACTGGAATTAAAATGAAGGGCAAGATGTGTCATCTAAAAATTAGCAGAGAGATTTTTGAGTGAAGACTTTTGTGTCTCAGTTACATATTCTACGCTATCTATTATGTGAACAAAATTTCAAAATGGGATCATTTTCCTACAGAAGTAGCGTGAACATAACAAAAGTCACCCTTTGGAATTTCACCTTAGATCCTCACAGTTTAATATGCACACTGTATTAACAGTGTATTAACAGACAGGGCGACCTACCATGCTCCTTGCCACCTATGTACAGATCCACGGGCATGTGCACGTTGGCTTTCTCTGGGTCAAATGGCTGCTTTGTGTTTTGTGGATCCAGGTATCGCAGAAAATACCAAGAGGAATCAACAAATGTGTCCATGGTGTCTGTCTCTCTGTGAGCAGGACCCCCGCATCTGACACAACAGACATACAACACTATAAGCATCCAACATGTACAACTGATATTTGCTGATTTATTTGATTCATGTTTTATGCTGTACTTAAGAATATTTCGCTAAAACGACGTTGGCAAGCATTATGGTGGGAAGAAACCAGAGTCCGAGAGAAACCCCCGACCATCCGCAGGTTGCTGCAAGATCTTCCCATGTACGGCCGGAGAGGAAGCCAGCATGAGCTGGACTTGAACTCACAGTGACAGCATTTGTGAGAGGTACCTGGGTCAATGCATTGCGCCAGCGTGCTAGCCACCTTAGCCACAGAGGCACCCGAAAAGCTGATACAGGACAGCTTTATGATTACTAATGTACAATATGACACCCACCCATCTCCCACCTACCAGTGTCTTACCTGGGACAGGAAGTCTGTTTCCAGAACTCGGCCTCGCTCAAGGGCTTTGCTGTGTTACCAGGGAAACTGGAAACATCTGGTAATGTGACAGGTAAGTCAGCCTCTGGTACTGGCACAGCCTGATGAAGAGAAAGATTGACGACTGATTATAACTTTTCAACAGATTACAAGGGCCCTCCGCTGGCTCAGTAGTTAGCGCACTAGTGTGGCGTAATGACCCAGGAGCCTCTCACCAATGCAGTCACTGTGAGTTCAAGTCCATCTCGCGCTGGCTTCCTTTCCAGCTGGGAAGGTCTGTCAGCAACCTGCGGATGGTTATGGGTTTCTTCCAGGCTCTGCTCGGTTTCCTCCCACCATTATGCTGGCCACCGTCGTATAATGAAATATTGTGACACAAGTGACTGATTGGCACTAGCATCACTGGTGGATGATTGGCACTAGTGCCACTGATGGTTGATTGCCACTAGTGCCACTGATGGTTGATTGCCACTAGTGCCACTGATGGTTGATTGCCACTAGTGCCACTGATGGTTGATTGCCACTAGTGCCACTGATGGTTGATTGCCACTAGCACCAACTGGTGGTGATTGCCACTAGCACCACTGGTGGTTGATTGCCACTAGCACCACTGGTGATTGATTGCCCCTAGTGCCACTGGTGGTTGATAAATTTCCGTGAATGAGGAGACGCCATATTGTTTAACCCCACTGAGGCCGAGTCCAAATTTCATCAACAATGGATTTTATCATGCAATGTCTGCAGTGTAAAAACACATCAGTCTCTATCATGATGTCTCAATGGCTTTAATGTGATGTGATGAGCTTGGAAAGGAACAACTGACATCATTGAACTGGAGTCAAGGTTCTGGTGGCAGGTGTTTACCCCACCCAGCCATCTCTGGCTACATTAGACTCCTGCCTGTGGGCGTGCAACTGTTTTCCCCCAAGATGAATCAGTTGTTGTTTCACTCAGTGGCTTTGTAAACCAATTAATCACCCAAATGCGAGCTCTTTCATTTAAGTTTGAAAATCGGTGTAAAAAATGACGAGTTGTGACACAAGAGACTGATGTGTATCCAGTCACCTGGTCGTCAATTAGTCCAAAAAATACAGTAGTTTTATTTCATTGTTGATTTGTGTCACACTTGTATCAGATGTGTTTAATTCATGAATAAAAAACCTCAGGCGTGCTGATGGAAAGCCACAATGTCTTCCTTATACATGTACATGTCTGTACCAGTATACCACATGTTTTAAATGATGAAGATACTGGAGGCTTAGCACTACATACACTATCAATGTAAGCATCTCATGTACATCTGACAACATGGCAGTGATAGGAGCTGGATTAAATGGAGCAAGCCCATGGATATGACCTTTAATCCCTCCACCTACTCAACCTTTAAAGTCTATCTTAACTTTATGCTCAATACAACTACTGACAGCCATGCAGGAACTACCACACATTGTCTTAAATCAACTCTCAATTTAACAGCTAATTTTCTAAAAAAAAAAAAAAAAAGCTTACTTGACATTTTGGACAATGGATTATGGGTATTGGTGTGCCCCAGTATCTCTGTCTTGATATCAGCCAATCATTGAGGTTAGGGCTGACCATGTGACCTCCAAATCCATGCTTCTGGGAATTGCAAATGAGAATGATTTTGGTACAAACAGCATTGATCAATATGTGATTCCAGAGTAAATAATAAAACCGCATTTCATGCGCTTCAATCCCTTAAATAAGCTGATTTCATACTGCCTTGATTAGGCACTGTAAGACATAGGGCAAAATAAACCATATCTCCGCAGAATCTTACAGACTACTGCATGCAGACAGCTCGTAAAGCACACTAAACACTAGGCTAAACTTCAGCTTCCAGTATCAGAGGTGGTAACTTACTCTGGCCTATTCTGTCACAGGCATTCACACCATGTCTGCTCTAAGTGGTGGTAACTTACTCTGGCCTATTCTGTGACTGGCATTCACACCGTGTCTGCTCTAAGTGGTGGTAACTTTCTCTGGCATGTTCTGTGACTGGCATTCTCACCATGTCTGCTCTAAGTGGTGGTAACTTATTCTGGCCTATTCTGTGACTGGCATTCACACCGTGTCTGCTCTAAGTGGTGGTAACTTACTCTGGCCTATTCTGTGACTGGCATTCACACCATGTCTGCTCTAAGTGGTGGTAACTTTCTCCGGCCTATTCTGTGACTGGCATTCACACCGTGGCTGCTCTAAGTGGTGGTAACTTACTCTGGCCTATTCTGTGACTGGCATTCACACCATGTCTGCTCTAAGTGGTGGTAACTTTCTCTGGCATGTTCTGTGACTGGCATTCACAGCATGTCTGCTCTAAGTGGTGGTAACTTACTCTGGCCTATTCCGTGACTGGCATTCACACCATGTCTGCTCTAAGTGGCGGTAACTTTCTCTGGCATGTTCTGTGACTGGCATTCACACCATGTCTGCTCTAAGTGGTGGTAACTTACTCTGGCATATTCTGTGACTGGCATTCTCACCATGTCTGCTCTAAGTGGTGGTAACGTTCTCTGGCATATTCTGTGACTGGCATTCACACCATGTCTGCTTTAAGTGGTGGTAGCTTACTCTGGCATATTCTGTGACTGGCATTCACACCATGTCTGCTCTAAGTGGTGGTAACTTACTCTGGCATATTCTGTGACTGGCATTCACACCATGTCTGCTCTAAGTGGCGGTAACTTACTCTGTCCTATTCTGTGACTGGCATTCACACCATGTCTGCTCTAAGTGGTGGTAGCTTACTCTGGCCTATTCTGTGACTGGCATTCTCACCATGTCTGCTCTAAGTGGTGGTAACGTTCTCTGCCCTATTCTGTGACTGGCATTCACACCATGTCTGCTCTAAGTGGCAGTAACTTTCTCTGGCATGTTCTGTGACTGGCATTCACACCATGTCTGCTCTAAGTGGTTGTAACTTACTCTGGCCTATTCTGTGACTGGCATTCGCATATGTCTGCTCTAAGTGGTGGCAACTTACTCTGGCATATTCTGTTATCGCCACTGCTGCCTCAGCTCGAGGTAAACCTGAAAACTAGCAACAACACAACATGTTATGAGTGAGTGAGTGCTTTGGGTTTAATGTCATACTTAACAATTTTTCAGTCATATGACAACGAAGGAATCCTTGGAGTGCATGTAATGTGTCTCCTTGTTGCAGGACAGATTTCCACAGCTCTTTTATCTAGTCCTGCTTCACTGAGACAAATTACCAAAGGCAAGTAATCTTCCCCGCCCTAGGCATTATACTGATACGGGTCAACCAGTTGTTGCACTATCCCCTCTATGCTGAACGCCAAGCAAGGAAGTTACAACTTCTTCTCTTATAACATGTTATGACATGAACAGCAAAATACTCACAAAATATAGGTGGCTCTAAGAGAACAGATACACATACACACATTTAATCCACGTGAACTTTTCCACATTTAAATGCATGCATACTTACATGAAACAATGAATCAATGCAACTAGTTTGTGCAAAACAACAATCAAGCATTTGCCAGTTTCTTTGTATGTAGCAAGAATTTACATGTATTCACTGAAAGCTGTTGGTTCTGAATGGCTGAATCATCAAGAAAGAATTACCTCCCCTGAATCTGTGATCCTCTGTTGCTCAACACTGTCACGAAGTACATCAGTGATTGGTAAATTAAATAGCCCTGCCAGTTGTTTGTCTTCTTCATTCAAACAAGCAATGCCTGTAACAGTCACATTCACAGTAACCTTTAAGAAAGAAATGTGATGTCATTGAAACAAAGCATCAACGTGCCATTGTGGTATTTTAACCATGTCAGCAACCTGCGGATGGTCATGGGTTTCCCCCGGGTTGTGCTTGGTTCTTCCACCAAAATGCTGGCCACCGCCTTAAAAGTGAAAAAAATGGAATGAAACACCAAATAAATAGTGAAGGGTGTTGTGGAGATAATGACTACGGTCCTCACAATAGTGAAGAGCTGCCAATGAGGGTGAGTAATTGTGAAATCAAGTTGAATCCTGGGCACATGATCAACTACAGAGCTTTATCACTACTTTTTCGGCCGTAATATCGTCAATCAAGGAACTAACTGATGCTGTCAAAGCACAAATTCCTCATATTTACCAACACAGTGAGGGCAGGTGTACAGTCCGTAACATGCACAAATCACCTGAGAAACTCTGAACTCTGAGTGATGAGTCACTCACCTAGGTAGGTATCATTGTTCTCCTGAAAAGTCCTGGATGAACTCACAATGACAGGAATGAGTTGTCTTGTGAATGGGTGAACGGCTTGAAGATTCAACAAAGCATCTGAGAAAAGAAACATCTGCTTATTTATTGCTGCTTAACTGTTGTGTTATAATGCCATACTCAAGAAGTATTCACTTCTACAATGGCTGCTTGTTTTATGGTGAAGGAAACTGAAGTGATCAGGGTTGATTATTTATTTGACGGTGTTTTATGCATTTTTCATTTATACAATGGCTATATGTTTTCTGGGCGGAGCAAACTGAAGTGATCAGGGTTGATGAAGCAACAACCTTTGGCAAGCTTTTAATGAAACTTGCCAACATCTGATGTAGAGGTTATATCCACACCATAATGGTAGCAGACAGGTGGTCTTCAACAGATGTTTAACAGTTCAAAAGGCCACGAGAGTGTCTTGAATGCCTTCTGTCACCGGACAAATAACCTGATGTAAGGCCATAAATGAGCTGACAGGAGCGCGATTTGAACCTCAAACTTCTCCTAAATGCGAATTAGAGAGAGTACAGCCTGCTTTTTAAGCAATCATCACATAACAGTCACATTAAATTTATTTGATAGGAGTTTGAGGTTGTACTCAAGAATTTTCCACTTACGCACTCAGGATTACTTGTGTGGGAAACTACAGTAACTTGAGTGACTCTGACACAAGTACACTAGTCAGGTGAACCTGTACCTTTACTGTCAGATTTGAAATAACATCAACATGTATAGAGTAAAGCTTGCTCAAACCATGATAAACAGGCAAAACATTTGATGGTAATGCAACTGCCCAGAGAACTTGCAACCAAGGAAAGCAACCAACATTGTTTCACATACATACTAGCTTGTAAGCTGAAGTTTTTGCCTGTGATCTTTGATTGATTTGAAACAGATTTACCAACCTTTTTTAGAACTGACATCATCTGGATTCTGTAAACAGGTCACAAAAAGCCAAATAAACATCTTAAGTTACATGGATATGGATGACTGAAACCAATATTAGTCAACTTTACTTTTAGATATTAGCTACATGTCAAAATCACAAAGATAAATTTTCCATGAACATTTATCAAACAACTGTCTTTAAATTCAAGATGAATTTTATAAATAAGATACAAATGTGTGCTTGTCCTTTTTGTTGACCTACTTTGTAATACTTTGATTGGTTGAGCCAGTGTGAGGATTTCATGGCTATGAATGTGGCTCCAAACATGGCCTCAGGATGGGGGGTGAAGACTGACAATGACTCTGAGATCTCCTCTCCTTCATGCTGAGAATACAGACAACAGCTGTCACAGGAACGACCACAACACTCTGTAGAAGTGAATACTAGTATCAAGATTAACAAGTGAAATATTTATTTATTTATTTATTTCATTGGTGCTTTACCCCGTACTCAAGAATATTTCACTTATATGACGGCGGCCAGCATTATGGTGGGAGGAAACCAGGCAGAGCCTGAGGGAAACCCACGATCATCCGCAGGTTGCTGGCAGATCTTCCCACTTACGGCCGGAGAGGAAGTCAGCATGAGGTGAGAAGTGAAATACTATATCAAGCATGATACATTTGGTTGACAATTAAAATTTGATCCAATAATTTTTAGGTAATAAGGAGAACAAACTAGAATATTAAAATAAAGGGGCATACCTGTGTCTCAAATGACAAATTTATTTATCTATTTATTTGACTGGTACTTTATGCCGTACTCAAGAATATTTCACTCATACAACGGAGGTCATCATTATGGCGGGAGCAAACTGGTCAGCTAAACCCACAACTATCTGCAGGTTGCTAGCAGACCTTCCCCCATACGACCTGAGAGGAAACCAGCATGACCTTGACTTGAACTCACAGCTACTGCATTGATGAGAGGCTCCTGGGTCATTGTACTGCCCTAGCACTCTAACCACTTGCCCATGGAGACCCTGAAGTTCTCCAAACGTCATCAAACAATTTGGATTCAATTCTCAAGACTGTACGGAAATGTACAGATTTGGTGTATGAAACCCTTGAACATTTGCTTGCTTTCTAGCTTTGTTCTAAAGTTGCAGAGTACAGGCAAAAGTAGAAGGCGGATAACAATGTGTAGATACCTGTAGGCTGAAGTCAAAGCGAGAGCCTGTGCAGTCCCCCAGCCAGTTCTTCTGTAGCTTGATGATATCCCTCCACATGGACGCATCTACACACTCCAGGCCTTCGAGTAATGACTGTCAACAGAAACAGAGTTCAAGTTTAAAAAAGTTTGTTTATTTGACTGTTGTTTTACGCCATACTCAAGAATACTTCACTTTATATACAACAAGCTGGGATGAGTGTGAATGAAACCCTGCTGGCAGGCCTTCCCACATACGACCTGAAAGAAAGCCAGCATAGACTGGACTTGAACTCACAGCGACTGCATTGATGAGAGGCTCCTGGGTCATTGTACTGCCTTAGCACTCTAACCACTTGCCCATGGAGACCCTGAAAAGGTTAATGGGTGGGGAAATGAGGCTACTCACCCAGTGCCTAACAAATCTTGTGGCATTATGCTACAGTCAAACCAGCGAGAGATGAATTCATGCAAGTGACGTAAATGGTTTATAGAATGCAATGAGACCAGTACTTTAGAGCACTGAGCCAGGCACTCCTGGCAGACACACACATTGCCCTTTTTCCATAATGAAAAAAATCTCATTTGACGTTGACTCCATATTGTACCATCACCACCAATTTGTGGTAAAGCAGAATGATTTTTAACCAACATTATGCAAGTAAAAAAAAATTTTTTTTTGCCTTTTGATCAGGTCCCACACCACTAATATCACCTTGGCATAGACTGTAGTTTTCAAGTACCACTGTCGTAAGAATCTCTTTTCAACCTTGGCCCCTGACCTCCATGACCTTCCCTCTTCATCAATCTGCTCTTCTGCCAGCACGGTCTGATCTACGGGGTCCCAGTTCACCTCAGCCTGTGAGGACAGATTGACTAAATGTTTGATTAATTGGGTGGTGACTCCTGGTGCAGTCAAAGCCTTCCCACCCAACAGACAGTAGTCTGATTTCACCTGTCAGTCTACTAGGTTTACAGGTACAATTTAGAGTGCTATTTGTAGTGAAGTAGGATCCTTGCATATAAAATTCTCATCAGAAACTCTGAATAAATCTAACCTAGGACTATTGTTTTGGGGGCTTTTTGTACATTATTGTTTTTTTACTAATAATGGCAGCCAGTATATTACAAGTGAAAAAACTGACGCAACTTTAGTAAACTACCAATTGGCAAGTTTAAACTGGCAAAGTTTTCCATGTGTACTATAACATATTGGTGGAAAATCAGACACTCCAGTGAATTTAAGATTATGTAGAACAGAAGAGTTGAGTGCCTATCGCAACCAAGGCCTTGACAACAATGTAAGCTGCAGGCCAATCTTGAATACCTCCCAGCTGGGAATGACCTCAAGTGTTCACATTTTGTCACAAACTTCTCCTTAGGTCCAGCGAGATAATGATTTCCACAAGTTTCAAGGGCAATGCTTTTCAGAATGCTTTAGCTGAAATATCTTGTGAACACTGAGCAAAAGGCTGAGTGAAAAAGTCATTTGCAGTAAACATTTTCATTTCTTGTTGAAGTCTTAGCTGACCTGTTTCTGATAAGCCAGCCCGGACTCAAACATCTTGATGAAAATCCACTGTGTCCATCTGTAATAATCCGGGTCACATGTCGCAAACTCCTGAAACATGAGATCAGCCGAATGTCTGTCAGATTTAACCAAGATGTTATGATCTATAAGTGGGTAAGCATTCTACAAGCTCTGGAAATGCCACAAACGATGGCAGAAAATCTTTTAAAATTTCCATATCTTCTTAACAGTACTTTCAATTAAAGAAGTTTTGGCATAATGATTTCTTTACAAATGGTTTTTAAGTCTTGACCAGCTCTGTTGATATATACACATATTTATTAGATTGGACTATTTTCCTCTCCAGCAGTACATGGGAAGGTCTGACAGCAATCTGTAGATGGTTCAAGGATTTTCCCCGGGCTCTGCCAGGTTTCCTCCCACCATAATGCTGGCCACCATCGTGAAATATTCCTGAGTATGGCGTAAGACACCAATCAAATAAATTAGACTTGTCTTTTGTACTTTATTCAATGTTGTTTCACTCAGATGTGGGCAATCTGGTTTACTGTTGAAGGTAAATGGATGGGACTCAGACAAATCGTCTGACAGCAGCTGCTAACAAGAATAAACAGCTGTCACAGACATACATGGATGGAGATATTTTAACATCGGTCAAAGAAATTTATCTGTCTATACTTGTGTAAATGAAGGTTTTTGCATAATCTGGGCTTGGGCTGCTGGCCTATGTCTGTACATTTGGCTGTGATGCAAGCCTGTGCTCTCATGTTTCATATTGCCATTAACAACATGACGTTATCACAACATCATCCAATGACTCTTCATTTCTTTCCGTACTTATCCTTGCGCTCTTCATAACAATATTACTATGTGTCTTACTACACATACCTTTCATTATTTGTGCTGAAGTTTCATTTTTAGCTGATTAAAGTTACTAAATTTTGCTTGATAGTGGACTTGTGTAATCTTTGATATATAATCTTTTGATATATAACCTATATTATATAACTAGGTTATTAAATGAATACTGGTTGATATGGACTTGCAAGTTCAATTAAGGGAAATGCACCACTTGTGCCCTGCAGTCACAAACATACCCTGTGCCAGTCAAACAGACACCCCAACTGCTTCAACTGCTTCTTCATGTGCTTTATGTTGCTGCAAAAGTAAAAATTGTATTTCCAAAGACAGAAACGAGAAAACTTTTAGAACATTGTAAACTACAAATACATTTGGCATTGGTTTGGTGATGTAAACTGTTTGGTAAACTTTAAAACTTACCAGAAAAATGAACACTGCAATCTGCAATCACTATTAAAGAACTCCTATTGACATCATCAGAGATTCCATTGGAGCACGTTTACAAAGTTACAGGTAAAAGACTGTCCCCAAACCCCTGCCCATTTCACCTGTAAGTCCACTGATCTGGGGCAACACCTCTGTCTCTAGCTGCATTCTCTGCAGGTAGCCCAAATCCATCCCAGCCCATGGGATGAATTACCTACAACACACAGATTTAGCCAGCCCAATAGGTGAATCGCTTATAACATACAGTTACAGTCCATTGGGTGATTCGCCTACAACATATACATTTAGTTACAGTCCACTGGGTGATTCGCCTACAACACATACATTTAGTTACAGTCCATTGGGTGATTCGCCTACAACACATACATTCAGTTACAGTCCACTGGGTGATTCGCCTACAACAAATACATTTAGTTACAGTCCATTGGGTGATTCGCCTACAACACATACATTTAGTTACAGTCCATTGGGTGATTCGCCTACAACACATACATTCAGATACAGTCCATTGAGTGATTCGCCTACAACACATACATTTAGTTACAATACGTTGGGTGATTCGCCTACAACACATACATTCAGTTACAGTCCACTGGGTGATTCGCCTACAACACATACATTTAGTTACAGTCCATTGGGTGATTCGCCTACAACACATACATTTAGTTACAGTCCATTGGGTGATTCGCCTACAACACATACATTTAGGTACAGTCCATTGGGTGATTCGCCTACAACACATACATTTAGTTACAGTACGTTGAGTGATTCGTCTACAACACATACATTTAGTTACAGTCTACTGGGTGATTCGCCTACAACACATACATTTAGTTTATAAATGCAGTCCAAAGGGAGAATTGCTACAACACACACATTTAGATACAGTCTACTGGGTGATTTGCCATAATTTAACACCCAGGTGAACTACAAGAGCAAAACACATTTCTTATGTCTTTAATTCAGTTAATACACACACAGCAGATGACCTACAGTTTGACCCTTGTTTATTTTCCACTAACTGCAGTTGGCGGCGAGATGACAGAAGTGAGTGATAATCTGCGCCACTTGCTGTGTAAATCTTCATAAAAGCTTTAATAAGTTGATAATCCAACAGAGATCATTAACAGAGAGGCTTGCAGATTTCCCAGCCAGTCAAAACTTTGTTTTTACCCATCAATTAAACTTCAAGATCAATGGACAGTTGCTACAAACCTGTAGTTTCAAAACTGCCCCATGCATGACCACATCAAGGTTAGTGTCTCACCTGTTTGCCATTAAGCCTGTGGAATCTGGCCATGACATCGCTGATGGAGTACACCCGGACATGCCCCATGTGGAGCTGACCACTGGGATAAGGGAACATGGACAGCACATAGAACTTCTCCTTCTTACTCTGCTGTATAAACATATCACAAGGCCTTAGTCCCAGCATATAAAGATATCACAAAGCCTTAGTCCCAGCATATAAAGATATCACAAAGCCTTAGTCCCAGCATATAAAGATATCACAAAGCCTTAGTCCCAGCCCATAAACATATCATACAGCCTTAGTTCCAGCTACTAAACATATCACAAGGCCTTAGTCCCAGCCCATAAACATATCACAAGGCCTTAATTTCAGCCCATAAACATATCATATAGCCTTAGTTCCAGCTCCTAAACATATCACAAGGCCTTAATTTCAGCCCATAAAGATACCACAAAGACTTAGTCCCAGCCCATAAGGATACCACAAAGCCTTAGTCCCACCCCATAAACACATCACAAGGCCTTAGTCCCAGTCAATAAACATATCACAAGGCTTTAATCCCAGTTCATGAACAGATGAACTGTGTTATTTAGCAGAACAGAAAACACACACCAATGTCTGTACTAGAATCCAAGGTAAAAAAGGCCCTAAATCCAGTCTAACTAAATCTAGTCTTCCGTGTGAGATTTTGCAAAGATGATTAGGCTAGTTTGGTCAATATCCCTGCTTGAGGACAGTGGAGTTTCCAGTCCCTGTCATGTTTATTGCCGCATAAAGCCAAATGAAGTTCTCTGAAGTTAGAGTAGGCCTACTTACACCATCCTCTGAGGGCTTTTGGTTCACAACTTCTTGCCAGTGTTGCTCTATATCCTTTGCCAATGTTGGGGAGAAGGTCTTCTCCTGTTGTAGAAAAAAGTCTCTATGACAACATATGCCAGAGGTGTAATACTGCTTTTACATACAACCATTAATTAATCTCCTGTCCTATACACTACAAGATGTCAAGCTCCACACTCTTAAGACCATGTGGTGAATTGACCCACCTCTATCTTGAATGCATGAATGAATAAGGATTAATGTTACACTGGCAGTACTTCAACCATATTCTGGCAAGAACATATCTGAGTCAAGCATGGCTATTGACAAGAGAAAGAAAATAGTCAAAATCAAAAAGAAAACAAATGGACACTTTTAAAACAAGCTAAGACAACATGAAAAGATAAAATCTGAAAGGCATATTAAATATTTTTAAACTTATCAGGACATAATATGTAATTTGCACACTTCCCATGACATAAGTTCAAACTGCTGTGTGCTGCCAAGTAACTCAAGAGGGGGTAACTCTTATTGTACTCACCCACTGTCCAGTTTGGCTAAAGATCAGGCGTCTCTCTAACCTACCCACAGCCCTGACTCTGTCAGACAAGAGCAGGTAACTCTTCAGGGGCGTTAACCAAGCCTTCAAAAGCATTCTGAATGGCAAACAAAGGAGTTATAACTTTGAACTTTGCAAAAGCCAACCCCAGCTACAATCTACATGTACAATATTAATTTATACCAGCTTGACTGTACCTGTAAATTGTACTTCATTGTGTCTTCCATGTTCTTCAGTAGAATGAAGAATGTCATTCTTAAAGGTCCTTGCATGTCCAATACTGATTTGGTTTTCAATGACAGCACTGAAATTACTGACTGCTGTCACAAGTATCCAGCTTAAATTCATGTTAATGTTTGCATGTCATATGTTGAAAGCTAACAGACTGGAGCTATGCCACTGTAAAAGTTTGTTCTAAATTACCAACAAAGGCAGACCAGTTGCCTTTAAACTTAGTTTTCAGTGATTTTGGAAATATGCCCTGTGAATATCCTACTTAAGATGGAAGCTATGCTGCAGTATTACCACAGTAAACAGGACTATAGCTACTGGTTTCCAGGGCTGGGCCTGGCATTTGAAAATGACTGATTTTAGGCAGTAAGGTTGAAAGGGCAATTTCTAAGAGCTTACTCAATACACCGTTCCACCACCATGTTCAGAAACGATCTAGTTCGCGTTATGTTCCCAGTAGTAGCTATTGTGCGAGTTTGATTGATGGTTCCTTCTACATGTTTTACTCATGGGTGAGAGTAATGATGGGGGATTTGTAAAGGTAGGGCTGATGTCATTTGGTCGGGTTTGCCTTTCACAATGAACACGAGTTCAGTTAACTGGTTACTACATACAAAAACGTAGTACTCAGCGCTGGTCAGCCATGTTTTGTATTCGAACTTTCCAGCAAGGTACCTGCTGGCTGTTCGAAAACTTCTTCCGGTGTAACCTTTCATTATGAATTAATTTGCTTTTTCTTTCTTTATTGACCTCAAATATAAGGGTACTATAGACAATGGACTTTGCTGTCATCAGCTTATCTTATGAACAGTCAGCAGGTACCTTGCCGGGACTTGGCGGACGTTTGAATTCAAGACATGGTTCAACTTGTTCGACTCAAAAGTGTAAACGGATGGATTACTGTTAAAAAATCGTTTACCAATGCTGGTCAAGACAAAAGTACACTTGAGTCAACTCGGGCTATCTCTGCATACCAAATGTAAGGTAGGGTTTAGTGAAATTGTCCATGTGGAAGCCTGGCGCTGGGCTGAGTTTCACAAAGCGTCGTACAACATTTTTTGTCTTAGATTTTTCGTATGATATATTCTACGTCACTATTACCGTACCATTGTCCTATATGTGCGATTACTGTACAATATCTTTGTGAAACTGAGTCCTGCTGGGCTCTACGTTATCGTACGTAGTGACCTGCTAGCTCAGTAACCGGGTACTGACAGTAGCCCAGCTAAATGAACATCTGTCTCAGCAAGCGGTATAGTAACCAACACAGATAGAAACATGGCTTTTACAACAGCCATGTCTTTCAAATCCATTTAGCTTGCCAATACCTTTCACAGAGTCTTAGTCTCATATCAGTGCCCGGTACTTTAATAGCTGAGAATCACACCCACAACAGCAACAGTCTCCATGACAGATGAACGATTTTCACCCATTCTGTTATTTTGCTGCTTACAGAGGTTGTTGACATTCTCTACAACACGAATAGATGTCAGAGACTTATGTGAACTTAAATATACTTCATAGTTAAAAAGTTGGCCGGTTACATTTCATTCGCGTGCGCTGACATATAGGCGAACGTTGCGCCATCTACCATAGGGCCTATTTGGCTTATCTCCCCGTGGTCAGGGTACGACGCGCAGTTGACGTTGAAACTAGTTTATAGTTCTGTTGAGTACGCACAGGATATTCCCTGAGTTGTTGTAGGAGGTCCGGTTACTTGGTGAAATTAAAGCAAAAACTACACCAGGAAGAACATCCCCCCCCCACACACACAAAAAAAAAAACAACAAGAAAAATGTACTTTAGAACAGAAACTTTCTTATTATTATTTTCATTTTATTAATATTATATCTGCGAACTGCTTTCATCATTGCCTAGTTTCACGAAATTTCAGTAAACTGCAAACATTGAGAAATCATTTTGTTTTTGTCTTACTTTAGTCCGACATGGAGTCGAAAACATACAGACTAACATCGCAGAGCACTTGAGTTGGTCAAAAAAAAAAAAACACAAGTTGCTTACGCTCAAAATCCTATGGAAGATTTGTGAATCGGGCGCAGTTCTGTATAGGAATAAAGGAATAGGAATGTGTGTAGCCGATAATTTGTCTTCGAATTCCTTCCACGTAGGTAAATATATATTTGGTTATATCATTGTCTTCAGGTGCAAAGTGTAAGTTTTGCGATAAAACATATGTTATAGAGTGTAAAGGTATTAAATACTAGTCTAAGGTATATAAGCATGTCACATGTTTACTACAGAAAACATCTCCATAAACACTTTGACCTGCCCGTTTATTGGCTTGTTACACTTAACAACACAGAGTAATGTTTTCTGGACTATTTGTTTAAAACATTTATTGATTTATTTGATTGGTGTTTTACGCCGTACATAAGAATATTTCACTTACACGACGGCGGCCAGAATTATGATTGAGGAAACCGGACAGAGCCCAGGGGAAACCCACAACCATTCAAAAGTTGATGTCAGATCTTGCTACGTACGGCCAGAGATGAAGCCAGCATGATCTGGACTTGAACTCAACACGACCGCATTGACGAGAGATTGAAAATATCCAACTCATTACTATGTAAGCTTTTCTCATTTTCACCATAATGAATACATTTCTTTAATTACTATAAGCATAGCGCATCTGAATATACACCAGGAGGTGTTTATTAGGTGTAACAGAAATGTGTTTATAAACGAAAAGCTCGTTTTTAATGTGTGGTGTTTAATGCCGAGCTCAAGAATTTTTTGACTTAAATAACGAAGGCATAAGGTTTGTGGATGGAGTGAGTGAGTGCTTGGGGCTTAACGTCGTACTTCGGTTTGTGGATGAAGAAATCAGGGGTGCCTGCATATAGGGTAAACCATAAGCTTAGAAACATCCTGATTTTACAGCTGAAGTTGCGAGAGCTGGATTCGAACACGCAACCCCATGCATGCATTGGCCAAACTATGTGGATCTGAGCCAGCGAGCGCCACAAACTAATATACGTGTACAGCAAAAAATTGCGTATTATGACTAAAATAATAAATAAGACTACGTTAAACTCTAGAAAAGAGACCAAACATAAAGACACTAACATATATTTAGAACTAAGGACTGTAATCTAGGCCAATGCTCCGTCCGATCCGATCTTTGTTTCCAGATAGGTCTTGAGTTCTTCAAGGTTCAAATCAGTTTCAGGGGCCAAAAATAATTATCGCTTGATAGCATTTTAACATACACTGATATATAAACGAACAGCTTCTTCATTTTATTGCTAAAATTTGCTTAAGCTGTGGTGAACTTTACAAACTATTGTTTTGGGTAAAAGTGCATACACGCAGGATAATAATATTGCATTTTCAACTTCGGAGTTTTATTGGGTTTTTGGGCTTGCAACATTGCCGTGATCAGGGCTCCTTGACGACATCAACGAGAAGTGAGTATAACTCATTTCACTTTTTTGTAAAAACACACAAAATATTTATGGTGCTGTGGTTATTTTGCAGAAGGATCTTACAATGAATGTCTTGGGCCACCCTTCTTCTTGTGGTGGACAGAGTGATATGCCGATGACCGGTATGCTGAACTCATATCCCACTCTTACATAAAAGCCTTCCATCCGACATCAGTATGTGTCTGCAACAACGCTGGTAGTCGGTATTTCTAACAGTGTCTGCTCAGAGGTTTGGTTGGGCCACTGAGTGTGAATCCATGTTGATCCATGGTGATACCATCCAATGGGTTGTAAGATTTACGTTTATTTATTTGATAGTTGTTTAATTCCGTGTTCAAGAATGTTTCACTTGTCAGAAGTGCACATAAATGTATAGATGCTACCATCATGTGATGGTTCGCTCACTGCATGGCACCTCTTGGGCAGAGTGGTATGCTTGAGTTCTTTGCCAAGCATACTCGGTACCAAAGCGCTATATACGTGTTATCATGGCACTTCTCCCCTCTCTCGGTCATTTTCTTCTAAAATTTTCTATCATCAAAATCCACCACGGTGTGTTTAGTCATTAGAATACAGAAGCGTGAACTCGTCCACGTCATCTCGTCCACAGACCATCTTGCGCTAGGGAATTCAGAGTTCAGAAATAGTTCATGTATGAAAAGGGTCTCTACGAATCAATGACTGGCCCGGGTTTCAGGTCACACTGGCATTATGTCAGCATATCGACCATGTCGACCATGTCTCTAAGGCAGTCTGTTGAAAACATTGTGGAGGAACAATTAGACTTCACTAAACTTATGTACTGAACATTAGACTTATGTACTGAACAGTAAACTTTTGCACTGAACAGTAAACTTGGGTAGGTTCTGTTTTTGTAATTAAGAATATTTCACCTATATACGACATCGGTCGTGCGGTCTTGTTGATATATGTTGAAGACAACAGGCATATTCGGAAAAAAAAACGGCCTCCCTATGTTAGGTACATATGCAACATATATGCTTAGAGAAAGAGAGGAAACCAGGCATAGCCCAGAGAAAACGGCTAGATGTATGATAAACGCCTCTGAAATCATCGTGCTTACCTATTCAGTCAGCAAATCACAAAAAACAGACACCGTAAGTGAAGGTATTACACGAATAAAGAATAGTACATTTTTAATGACTTTAAACTAAATCACATGGTAAAACAAGATGAAGTTGATCGTGCATGTTGATCGACTGCTGCCAACGTTGCCATTTTCCAAGTATTGTCACTGCTTCCAGGGCTGATGGTATTGCCACTGCTCCTAGGGCTGATGGTTTTGCCACTGTTCCCAGGGCTGATGGTATTGCCACTGTTTCCACTGTCGGGATTGTCATTATTGGAGGCAATCATTTTCAACACAATTTGTCTCAAATTCGGTCCATGGCAACGCTTTACTTCCTCACCCTCTCATCCCTCCGCATGCACGTTGGCAGCTACAGATTTCGCCGCTTTACTTGCAGCTGCAGCTGTTCTTGCAGCTACAAAAATCTGGTCCAGTGCAGCCGACGCCACATGCACAGCCACCTAAAATGTGCACAACGACAAGAAGTTATCAAATACACTGGATAATGATTGGTGAGTGATAAAGGTATGTATACAGCAAAACTCAAATTCAGATTGAAATAAATTCAACAAAATGAAACAAAATCTAAATTCGGAAATACAGGACTTATCCTAGATTTCCTCTCACTTCTCTTCTACCATGAGTACTAAATCCAATCTGTTATGTTATCTTACTGCGGAATGAGCAGCATCATTCGTGTCTATAACGGTACATACTAAATGTGGTCCGACGATACAGATTTTATGGAAAACCTCTCGAAAACATGTATTATTACTGTGACAATGAATACTGATGATTTGCAGTAACAGTTTACCAAAGAATACTTCCGCGTCATCAATCTAAGTGATCAAGGCATATGCATGTATCTGCATCATGCTTGCTCAGGTTAATTATATTAACATACCTGAGCATTTGCATGTTTTCTTGCATCCTGGGCATGCACAGCCGGTCCCACATTTGCATCTGTCTCCACAGTTGCAGGCGTCACCTGTGCAGGTGTCGGAACAGCAACAAGTTCCAGCTACAAGGAACAAACATACAAAGGTAACTGTTATTAGCACTGCTGACTGGCACCATTGTTAAATACGGTAAAACGATTTAACTCGGGGACATATGTTCACGTGTGCACACCCACGTGATATCCCTCAAACACTAGCGCTGATTCAGCTACATAGTAGACGTGTTCTCACAGCGGCCCATCGGTCCTGCGGGACCAGCAAGGCCGTAGGTTCCAATCCAGCTGTTGTGGGTTGGCTTGCGGTTTTGTCAGAAGGTTTGTCAGTTATAGGTACCCGGTTACAGGTAGTATAGTTTACTCAACGGTTTCTTTTACCAATAAACCTGACCACCGTATACGCACTCAAAACCTTAATTTTTTCTTTTGACAGAATGTCTGTTGACGATTGATACTAGAATGTATTCTGTTATTATAACACAACATTCTGTCATATTCATATAACCTGATATCCTGTTAATCTAATAGAATCTTTATATTGAATTAATATGTGCGTTAAATTTAACAGAATAATCTGCTGCAATAGCAGAATACATTCTAGCATCACTCAGACAACAGACTTTCTGTTAAAATTAACACATTAATGATTTGCGTGTACAGGAAAAGTGAGCAATAATGAAACAATTACGCAAAGGAAGCACTACATGTTGTATATGCATAGTTTATTGCACTATTCTATATTTTATATATCAATCAGTCAGTTCAACCATCTATTCCACAGGAGGTCGATGACAAAGGTCAATGTGCCTCAAAAAGCTATATGGAAATCGCTTAAACTCGTGCAAGGTTCACAACTTTATTTTAAGGCATACTCGAATAACTGATGACAAAGAAAGGAGCTTGTGAAACTAAACAATGACATTAGCAATTAATTCTTTATATTTAGACAACCTCGAATTTAATTCCCCTTGTTTGTTTGAAAAACAATTCAAAACCGACAATACAAATACAGTCTGGCATTCTAGTGTATACACAGAACAAGTAAAATTTCCCGTCTTGACAGCTGAATAAATAAAATTTGTTTTGATGAGAGACAAACTAATAACCGTTTGTTACGTAACTGTAACATACTGCTAAAAATTTTAACTATATATTTCAAGAGACATGCCACTTGTTCACATTCATGGTTATCAATCTCACTTTTGTGACCGTGACATTCCTGACATATATTACAAATAGATGTAGGCGTGTTAATACGTGAATGAGTTATTTTACAAACCGTTCATATTTTCATAAATCTGTTCCGTATTTATAAAAAAAATATTAATATTTCCTGTGTCTATATGCAAAGCGAATGGTTCTACCCTGACAGGTTTGGCTTGTATCCAAGGTGACGCGTGTTGTATCCAAGGTGACGCGTGATAATGATTCATAGGCTATAATCAAAAACATCTTTAAAAAACGCAGTGTTGATTATGGTACGATGTAAAAATAAATTTTATCGAGATTAAATTTACATCGCAGAAAACCCGATTTGACTGCATGGCGAAATGGCGTAATCTGAAATATCCGAAATATGACAGCATGGGGTTAACCCTGCTTGAAACGCAATATACCTCCATTTAAAAACATGACGCATGCAGACAAATGTATTCCAAAAGCAAAATAATTTGAAAAGAGTTTGAAATGTGTCTCGAAATTCAGACAACGCTTCTAACAGAGGTTTTCTGTTAGAAGCGTATGTAGACGATGTTTTTCGACAAAATATCAACACAGCTTGTTAAGACGGGTTGCCCTTCCAACAGAGACGACACTGATTCTGAGTGGTGGACTTCATCATCGACCTCTTGTCAGGTGTCTCCGTTAACACACTGGATGTGTTTACATTCTACACAGAAACGGAAGGTAGAGATGTGGGGAGGGAGGATAAGATAGGTGTAAGGTGTGCAAGTCTTAAAACAGAGAAATTGCGTCACAAGAATCCATGATTGCTGGTGTACAAATACAGTCAGCTACGTAACAAGATCCCGTCCTCATTCCTTTGTATAAACGGATATTCCTTTATACAGGTCTACAGCAATTATTTCATATACCCCCCTTTCACAGAACAAGTCTCTTTTTCCATGCATTCAACAGTTACAAATTTTATGACTTTAATGAATGTTTTCGAAACCCGCACTCCGTTGTGACGCAGAAACTGTGAGTATAGTTGGTTCGCATGAGTATGAATGAAAACAATTGAAAACTTTACCGATAAAAACCAGCAAAAGAAACCTCCAGATCAAAAACATCGCTGAACTTACAACAGGTATGACGTCTTCATCCGCAGTTTGTTTATGTGAAGGTCACGCACGGTGGATCCCGGTATCTTGGAGAGCTCAGAGGGCGTATGGTACTTTATGCATGACATTCCCCTTGTCTTTTGCTTACATGGCCACAAGCATGCGGGTGTTGTATATATAAACCCGATGTAGGCTTATCATGTGGATTGTGGATGTTGTCAATGACGTTATAAATGTACATGTATCAACCTTTATGCTGCTGCCCTGATGCAGAAGAGTAAGTCGCACCTGCCGTTCAGGGATAAACGGGCAAACTGTGAGCGAAAAATGACTCTGACAAACGTCTGCAGTTATTACATTAGCCGAGGCTTTGTATTCTTTCATTAGGTGTATACATATATGAATGTCAAACAATATATTTATTTGATGCTATTTATTTGTATATGTCTATCACCCACTGTTTACTGTTTATAAGGCCTATACACGTAATCTTATTATCTGTATACATACGAAGTCTTACACGTTATCCTCTGTTCACTTTTGTTTTTTAAGTGACGTTCACAAATATGACCAGTGCTACAAGATAATAAGGATTTCATTATGGACACGTAGAAGAACATATAAATATACATGCTGAGTACGTATACAAGAGCTCAGACACAGGCTTAGAGGTAGACAGGAATTCATAATACATAGTTGAGGTTTGCTGAGCTACAACCGAAAAAAAGTGCAAATATTTTGTGTTTTTTCACTAAATTAATCATGTTTTAACAGAAATGCAGCAGATTTAAAATGTGAAAATATTTGTTATTAATCTGAGGTTATGGTCGCTGTAGGCACATGCATAGACGTGAGGTGAATTTCATGGTATGGAATTTACGTTATATAAATATATTAGGATAGGCTGCTTTATGTTTTTTCTTTTCCTTTTCAAATGTGTTCAAGAATGCACGTATTACGTAAATGTATCTTCCCCGCATGATGGGAGAAATTCGGCGTTTCCGCATGACCACTCACCAAACGCCCATACGCCGTTCACGGCTAACGGCTCTATGCGTTAAACTTATTATGCATCCCTTCAGTATATATAGCGGTGAACATATTTGTTTATTTTCTGGTTTTCTTTATACATTCAGTACTCCGGTATATCAAACAAACAAGACCGCGGTTAGCGATAAGGATGCATGAAGTAACTTTATGTATAGGAGATCACCGCATATTTAAGATATAAGAATGTGTGATATATCCGGACACGAGGCCGCAGTTGATCCCACACTGAATTGGTCGGGTTCCAGCACGGTACCTCTCTTGTTGTATGGGACAAAGTACGAGTCTCGTATTTATTAAGCAACTTAAGACTCATCAGTCATAAATTGCAACTGTTTAAAAAGCGGAAGTCAGACCGGGAGAAAAACATATTGTAGTCGACACATTGTTCTACAGTAAAGAATCAGTGTGCAAAATTTAAACTTCCTGGAGGAAAGCATTTTAATTGTAGCGGTGTTTGAATTTTTGATCTAAGTCTTAGAAAAGTTTGATGAATATGGGTCCATGCTAAGATAGCCTGAAAACCATTTCTTTCGAGGACGGAATGCATATATGATTGTATCGATGTATGACATTATGCTAAAATTAATGCATCACCATTACACTTATATACGCATTATATTACAAACCAATTAATGTCTTGTAAGCTATATGTATATAGGTACGCTTTATACAAAACTATTCTTAATCAAAGGAATTATATAGAGTGGTGACAAATTATCAGCAAAGGGATTCGAACCACTATCTGACGTCATATTCTGATGGCATATTCGCACAGGCTGACCGTGCTATACACTCTGAATTTGTCCAGTGAACGCAAGAAACAGGGAACCAGTTAGATGGGAATTCACAAAGGCTGGAAGCTTCTGTTGACAGGGCCAATACGCCTATGGGCACAATCGAAGTACCTTCTTGCAGGCTCTCGTAAAATATCGCCGGAAAGGCAGGGTACACATCTATTTATACAGGCCATACAGAACTAGGCCCTCAGGGATAAGACAAATAATTCGTCTCTCTGACACACCTCTCTATACAACTGTACGCCGGTACCGTTCAATATCCTCAACTTCTGTACGGCTATTGTCCAATTCTGACACACTTAACATCTTCGAGTTCAGGTCAACGACCAGACCGAGTAGCCAAATCTTTTATTTGTCTTTACGTGTTGGAGACAATTTGCCTTGCGTAATCTTAAAATTTAAATATCACTAAAACAGCCGGATTGTGCATGTTCGGTATCACATAATTAAGGTACACCAAAGCATATAGTCATACTAGGACATCTCGACTCTCGACAGAAAGCCACGGCCAAATCAGCGAGAACTGGATTCGAACATGCGACCTCATATATCAGTGGCCGGATACAAAATATAGTCACTGCGAGCCAGCAGTCTGAGACAGCTGAGGGTCCTTCGTATAAGAATTAACATTACGTGATTGAGGTACAAGCTGTAGGTCCAACATATATCGCCACAGTGGTACAGACAAGTAGCAACTATGCGAAGATTAGTGGGGACATAATACAGATAGCATTAACAGGTGTAATTTATGTAGATTTCCTCATCACATTAACATTAAATGCATAGACGCATTAAGCGTGTACATGTACCGCAGCGACGTGATTACATATGTTAATATTATTGTGATCTTACGATAGAAGATCATTGATCACATTTAGTCCTGTGTTGATTGATACTCACTCTGAGCGCAGTTACATGGGTCAGGCATGTTGTCTCTTTATGTCGAGCAGGAACACAGGCACGTCAAAGCTGTGGTATTGACAAGAACGTCGGTTTGCATCGCAGAAGGCGTGTCACATATATATACGCTTAGAACGTCATAGTGCCGTGTGCAACAAATCAAGCCCACACTCGTTCCTTGCCCGTATTGGCAGTCTGCTCTAAATCACATGGAATTTGTTTACAGTTGAGATAAATGCACCACAAAAAATGATTTGTGTATAAGCACGCCGACTTTTGTATATAGGCTACCGATATAGGTAATATGACGCCATTTGAGAGGAAGATTTTAATAATCATAAATCACAGAGCCTTTCTCTTTTTTTGACATATTTATTCTCTGTGCCGTGTGCAATACAAACCTTAGAGACCTAATTTCAATTCCGGTTTGTCAGCCCGAACTTTACTCATAAGGTCTAGAAATGACCAGATTGAGTGACTTAATTGTCCTGGTTATCGGGCCGTGTGCAAAAGATTCCGATATCAGTTCAGAGCCGTGTGCAAATTTTATACTTTGCGCTTGCAATGTCACGATGGCTCTGCTGGTTTTTGTATGTCGAGGTCACCGTGCTCAGAGATCTGTTGCAGCCGCATAAGCTGACGTTACACGATCGCTCAATGTAGGGTCCAATTATTTCAAATAAAACTCACGTCACTTGATACTTATCTGGAATGAGTGAGTGAGTGCTTGGGGTTTAACGGAATCTGGAATCACATGCTACACTTTCCAAAAATCCGCTATCACTACATGGGGTTATAATGAAACTACTCTATAATCAGTGCTGTTCATTAGCAAATGTACATGTAGGCCTGTGCATAGATGGATTGGAATGTGCCCAAAGACACACTGTAGAGTGTACAACATGTATAAGGCCTTTGTGTGTGCCTATTTTGCCAGTAAATCGGGTTCAAGTCGTCCTGTTAAGTAATCGGTGATTTAAACGACCGTGAATTGTGTATAAATATTCAGAATCAAATGTGATAGAGTAGAAATCACGCGCATGGCCTTACTCACGGGTTAATTAGAATGTCCAGATATCCGTTATCAGAATGGCGTCATTGTTTTGTTTAACAGGCTTAGTTATACAGTTCTATCATCACGTATAGCCCGACACAGTTGGATTAAAGCTAAATCTTCTGGACATTAAATTTTGCCATAGTTCCTCCTTGGTTTTACACTGTGATCCATGCTATTAAAGGTCGTATGTAGGGGGTAACATAATCAAAGGAAATAATTATTCATGTATTACATTATTTGTTGCTTAACACCGTAGGCCTGTACTCTATAATACGACTAAGTTGAGGTTTGTGCCTAGAGGAAACCGCATACAGTCCCCGAAGTAAACCATTAACGGTCTCGTCATGCAGGTATCTGACAAAATCAGCGAATCAGTACTCAATTTATTTATTTATTTGATTGGTGGGAGGAGTATTTGACAGGATGGCAGTATATGAGCTGGACTATCAGGTACTGAAGAATGTTTCACTTATACTACGGCTGCCAGGAGGAAACAGGACAGAGCCCGGGAGAAACCCTCGACCATTCACATGTTGCAGGAGAGGATGGCAGTATATGAGCTGGACTATCAGGTACTCAAGAATGTTTCACTTATACTACGGCTGCCAGGAGGAAACAGGACAGAGCCCGGGAGAAACCCTCGACCATTCACATGTTGCAAGAGAGGATGGCAGTATACGAGCTGGACTATCAGGTACTGAAGAATGTTTCACTTATACTACGGCTGCCAGGAGGAAACAGGACAGAGCCCGGGAGAAACCCTCGACCATTCACATGTTGCAGGAGAGGATGGCAGTATATGAGCTGGACTATCAGGTACTGAAGAATGTTTCACTTATACTACGGCTGCCAGGAGGAAACGGGACAGAGCCAGGGGGAAACCCACGACCATTCACATGTTGCAGGAGAGGATGGCAGTATATGAGCTGGACTATCAGGTACTGAAGAATGTTTCACTTATACTACGGCTGCCAGGAGGAAACAGGACAGAGCCAGGGGGAAACCCACGACCATTCACATGTTGCAGGAGAGGATGGCAGTATACGAGCTGGACTATCAGGTACTGAAGAATGTTTCACTTATACTACGGCTGCCAGGAGGAAACAGGACAGAGCCCGGGAGAAACCCTCGACCATTCACATGTTGCAGGAGAGGATGGCAGTATATGAGCTGGACTATCAGGTACTGAAGAATGTTTCACTTATACTACGGCTGCCAGGGGGAAACGGGACAGGGCCCGGGAGAAACCCTCGACCATTCACATGTTGCAGGAGAGGATGGCAGTATATGAGCTGGACTATCAGGTACTGAAGAATGTTTCTCTTATACTACGGCTGCCAGGGGGAAACAGGACAGAGCCCGGGAGAAACCCTCGACCATTCACATGTTGCAGGAGAGGATGGCAGTATATGAGCTGGACTATCAGGTACTGAAGAATGTTTCACTTATACTACGGCTGCCAGGGGGAAACGGGACAGAGCCAGGGGGAAACCCACGACCATTCACATGTTGCAAGAGAGGATGGCAGTATATGAGCTGGACTATCAGGTACTGAAGAATGTTTCACTTATACTACGGCTGCCAGGGGGAAACGGGACAGAGCCAGGGGGAAACCCACGACCATTCACATGTTGCAGGAGAGGATGGCAGTATATGAGCTGGACTATCAGGTACTGAAGAATGTTTCACTTATACTACGGCTGCCAGGAAGAAACGGGACAGAGCCAGGGGGAAACCCACGACCATTCACATGTTGCAGGAGAGGATGGCAGTATATGAGCTGGACTATCAGGTACTGAAGAATGTTTCACTTATACTACGGCTGCCAGGAGGAAACAGGACAGAGCCAGGGGGAAACCCACGACCATTCACATGTTGCAGGAGAGGATGGCAGTATACGAGCTGGACTATCAGGTACTGAAGAATGTTTCACTTATACTACGGCTGCCAGGGGGAAACCCACGACCATTCACATGTTGCAGGAGAGGATGGCAGTATACGAGCTGGACTATCAGGTACTGAAGAATGTTTCACTTATACTACGGCTGTCAGGGGGAAACGGGACAGAGCCCGGGGGAAACCCACGATTCACATGTTGCTGGAGGACCTTCCCACGTACGCCAGCATGAGATGGACTTGAACTCACAGCAACTGCATTGGTGAGAGGCTCTGGGGTGATAGCCCAATCTGTCAGAGCTGTATTCAACTCTGACCTGCACTGATCACAGTCAATGCGCTGTGGCAAGGAAAAGTCTAATGTTTACATTGTGTTCTCGATGTGCAAAGTATGGAAGCCGATTACGGATATCATTGTACAACTGTTCCATTGTAAGATGACGGCCTTAACAGGCTTCCATAACTATGTCAAGGAGGCGTTTCAGCGTCTGTTTCAACGGCCTTATTTGGTTGGTTTCTCTGTGACTTATATACACAGTTAATGCGAATCATGATGCATTTATATGTACAGTATACGTGCAACAGTCTGATATAAAATACATGTTCATGGTAATTGTATTGTGATGAACACCCAGGGCGCACGTGATTATTTACGTGCGTATAAGACGTAATACACACACGTCACTTATAGCGCCTACGTACTATTACCCAGACGTTACGTTTTGCGCACGCGTACTACACGAGTGTGATGTTTACACAGGGCCTTTATCAGCTGCGCATTACACGACACAAAGTTTAGCGCGGAGTTTAGTGCAGAGATGTTTTTGTTGTACAGCCCATGTACCATAACACATTTACAGTGACCGTATTAGGTTATCCGAAAAGTTATAGCGTCAAGATTTTTTAATTTTTTTTATATGATTGGTGCCGTACTCAAGAATATATAGCGTCAAGAAGTATTCCTTCAAATGTATAACGTCTTATAGCAGGTGATGAAGTGTTTCACTTGAACTGCTGATAACGTTGTCGAATGGAGCGATGAGAAAGTAGATTTATTTATTCAATAGACGTACAACAGTTCAGCATGTATCAGTTAAAGATTTTAGATTACCAAAAGGATTGGGTCCGGGTAGAATTTTGTTCATTTAACGCCATACTCAAGAAACGACGCTGTCAGTTTTCCTCGGAGGAAACGTGGGTGTAACCCTTTGGTAAACTCTTCTGACGAATTATGGGTGTAGGTAAACCACAGACCTTTGGCAAATCACTGACGAAATTGCTAATGTTGGATGTCAACAACCACCATCTGACCAACCAGTCTGTACATATATAAAGTATATGACCTGTTGATCTCATCAACAAAATCAAGAAACTATGATAAACCCAATCAAAGAATCGATCAAGCTATACGTGATGTCTGGTTTGTGTATTCCACTTATAGATACGATATGTAGTAGGCCTGCTGACAGCTATCTTTGGCTAAGTCATGAAGGGCTTGGTCTTTTTGGTTATCTTCACACTTGATAAACACTCCCCAAAAAACAGGTGCTCGGGTGACATTGTCCGGAACAAAGTATAGTCTTGAGGTGGACTTCATTCAGTCTATTATATGTATCAGGGAGAGTAAATAGCCTGATAATCGTACACATCTGGGAATAACGGGATTTTACGAAATACGCCAACAGACTCATCCTAAAATAGCCGCCATTTTGCATCAAGAGACTAACGGAACATTTGTGCTTGATTTGGAAACGATTCCCATACTGTCAACAAACACTCAAAAAAAAACCATTTTGCTTCTTAAACATTCAAATAAACTGACTCTCAAAATGTTTTTAAAATAAGCCTATCGAACTACAAAAACCAAAACCCCAAAAATGAAACACGCACACATCTGATGGTGGGGAATGATTATTATATGTATAAAGTATATAGTAGTACACAGGTTAGACAACTAGGGCAGTATCGGACAATCTGAGTTACTTTGTCCATGTAGTAATGTCACATAATCTCTGCAAACGGATATGTGGGTCAGTTTTACGCACGCGATCTCGTGACGTGAATTCTTGTACAGCCTATAGATAGGACACTCCTCACTTTGTTGTTACATACACGAGTTCACTTTACAGCTTGCATCAAAGCAAGTCTTTATTTTGCATCTGCAACACTGACATATAAATATGACTCCCAGAGACACTGTTATTTTTCTTAGATGTAGCAAAAAATGTCAAACTTTGGTAAATTAATTAAACTAAATTTTCTCTTTTTCTGAAACTCGAATCATTCTTGAGTGGGTTGAGTGTGGCGGAACCGTTTGTTTATTATTTTCCCCCGGCTCTTGTGCGGATTCTACACAGCAATTTTTGATTGAAGTAAACATTTGGAATTAAATTTGGACAACTTCATCAGTTACTTTTTCTCTCTCGATGTTAAAGTATTGAATTCGTAAAACGCATGCAGAAACAAGTGCACAGTATTCCAATTTTACCTCCTACCTAAATTGAAAAACTCTCAAAACTGGCTGTGTGGAGTCGGCCTTTAGTAATCATAACGAAGTTGATCGTATTACATTAGGCTTCAACATGTTCAAATTAATACAAAATCTAAATGTTGCATATCATGACATCCACATTATCCTACAAATCAAACATTGCCGAAAGTGTGAAAGATCAAAAAAGCGTAGATTATGAACGTGCCGTGAATGAGAATGTACGAGGCCCTAGCTAGCATGCAAGGTGTCGCACGTGCATCAGATGACATGGTAACGAATGAGACCGAGAGTTCGAATCCAGAAACTGCTGTTTCTCGACAGCTTTACGCCCTGCTTTGACCCCTCAGTTTCCACCCAGAAATATAACCCTAGCCAAAAAATAATATATAATGATATAAATAATATAAACTAATATCGTATCTCATAATATCATGATGTACCACATTCTTGTATAATTTATGTGGATTAATTTTGTCAAACCAGTTCATTTTTTTTACCCATTGTAAATGTACAAATATTTTGTCACAGATTATCCGCTGGGCCATCCGTTCGATGCTAATAAAAACGCATCGTCACTAGTCGCCCTGTGGATAGACACTTTTAGGTACTGATTAATCTATTGTTCACTACTTAACAGCTTTATGCATGTACGACCTTGTTCCCAGCAACAATTTATCCATGTATTATGCCATGTAACTAACCCACTGCCTGTTTTGACATTTACGTAACATGTTCCTTGGTTACTGGTAAGACATATCCTATATAAAGACCTCTGTGGACATTCATATTCATATTCTTTGAAAATAACATGAAGTTTGAAACTGCAGTTGAAATAAAACAGAATGTAGAAAGTTAAGAAGGTGTTAATATATATATATATATATATATATATATATATATATATATATATATATATATATATATATATAGGCTTCAACCTAATTGTCAGTACCTAATATATATATATATATATATATATATATATATATATATATATATATATATATATATATATATAGAGAGAGAGAGAGAGAGAGAGAGAGAGAGAGAGAGTTGTGTATAGATGTATATACACATGTATATGTCTACACTGTCGTAGTTTGAACAACTATCATTTAATTTAAGCTACTGTCTTTGTTTTAAGCGATTGTGAATTATATCGAATCAATTTAAATGCAAAAGTGTTCACAAGTCACAGAGAACTCTTTATAGCTATAGTCAAAATGAGAGACAAGTTGGATTTCGGTTGTTAAGATTCACCAAAACTATGTGCCTTCAGACACGTACATACATAGAAGAATCAAGACAGAAAACTAATCAATACCAGAATTTATTTTCCAGATAAACAGTCAAAGTCATTGTTCAAAACTGCTCTCCACATGAATGTCACAGTTTGACTAAAAACAGAATAAACACATGTAAACATGTAACATGTATGAATTCCACGAATCTATTAGTATGGTGTCACTGTCAAATGTCTCCACCATAGGTATAGTATAGCTATCATATACAATGCCTGACTCACTCAGACAGACACTGTATCACAATGACAGTATAAGATGCTGTTTACATCCGGCATGTCAGACGTCTGTTAGGAAAACGCTCTGATCAACTGCGCATTTTACCATGGCGGAGAGGGTATGTGTAAATATAAACCTGGATCTCATGTAATTCAGACAGCTGACCGAGTTTTCGAAAACTTCTAGTATTATGGGATGAACTCCTGACCTACATATACAGTTGATCCCTCACACTCACAAACTTTACATCGCGTTCATTTAATCCCTATATACAGCACGCTACACTGCTCTCGGCCAGTGACACACGCCCTGTGGCACGTTCAGCTACTTGACTTGAAACACCATACATATTCCGGTCAAGTGTGGAAGGTAGGCTAAGGGTGGGTAAACAGGAACCCATTTGTACCACCTGAAGATTTACACAATGGAGGCGAGAATTTATTATAATGTTCTGTAGGCAACATCTAGATCTCTGCTTTTAAACAGTCTGATTCATAAACAGTGGTTAGGGAAGCCGAACGCAGCCTCTAGCGTTTTCTTACTTCCAACCTTCCAAATATAAGGTCGAAAACATGAAAAGCGAATGTCGGAAACCTTAAAACGCAAAAAAGGCGAATATTGAAAGCGCAAAGGTTGAAAACTCGAAGGTGTGAGTCGACAGCTTGCAAAACGTAAGGTGAAAACCTGATAGGGTCAAGTTGGCATACATGTAGCTTTACACTTTAGGGTTTTCGCTTTGTGCTTTTGGGTTTTCGTCTGGTACCTTCGGGTTTTAAAATATCGCCCTTCGCGTTTTTGGCTTTTCGACCTAACATTTGAAGTGTCGAAACTAACGAAACAAGAACGGCCGAATCCGGCTTCCATATGTGGAAAATTGCCATTTCTCCAGAAATTGTGGTAGCCCGAAGGAGTTGTCTCCCCTGGTCCGTTTTGTTGCCCTGATCAATTTAGATACATTGGCCTGGTCTTCAAAGAAAAAACAACAACACACAATTCTTTCATGAGGTAAAGGTAAAATAACATCACGAATATATATCCATATGTTTATCTCAGTTTTACGATCCCAATAGTCTCGAGTTTCCAATACACAAATAAACAAGACGATGTTTGAACTAAAAAGGCCAGCCTGAATGTCAGTGTGTCACGGGCCGCTTTCTAAAAATATTATTTCACACGCAGTTAGCACTTCAAATGTATGTTTAAATCCAGCTATTACCCAAAGTAATTATTTGATTACAGTTACTGGTTATTTGAAGAAGAAAGCGTAAAAAAAGAAAAGAAAACATTCTGATTCTGAAATAATCAGCCTTCCATGCGAAGTTCTTCTTTTGCGTATTCGGCCCTATAACCTTTTTGTCACTTCCAGGTCATCACGTAGTTCCAGCTCATCAGCGAATATCCACTAGCACAAGTACTGCTTCCATAGCACTCAACAACTTGGGGTCTGCACCTTATTTTAGACATGGAAATATTCTAGAAATAATTATATAACTTTATAGGTTTCTTTTCCTTCAAAGAAAAGTTAGCCAGTTCTTCCTTGGTAGAGTGCCCAGCAAATTCTGCATATTCAATCTTCTATTATATGTAACATCGATATGAATTAATTTATTTGACTGGTGATTTACGTCGTATTCAAGAATATTTTACTTGTATCACAGTGTTCAGCATTGTCATGGGATGGAACCGGGCAGAGAGTTGACGGGTGTGAGCTACAAGCATCCTATACCTGTGAAGTTATCAGACAGTTCCCTGTTCCCGGCAATTAAGCTAGCTTCTAGTTCCCAGTTTGATATTCATTAAAACTAGGATAATTAGCAAGCGGCTGGGAATATTTGCTCCACTTATGGTTAATGTATGACGTGAAATAACATAGACTGCGCTTCGCAGTTATCAGTTAGCTATTCAACGGGAACAAGACTTTATTTCCTATAAATTATGTATAGGGCTATATCTCCATTATTACTGCACCTACTGACATCATGGTACATTACTGACGCGTAATACGGGCTATCACGTGATGTCAAAAATTCCCGATTCTGACGGCAGGGGGCGCTTCTGTGAATAACAATCTGGACCATAACTCCATTAATACTGCACCTACAGACACCATACTTGGTACCTCGGGAATTATATGTATCACGTGATAGCCCGCTTTAAGCGTCATTAATGTACTGAGTATGATGTCTGTAGGTGCAGTATTTATGGAGATATGGGCCAGACTGCTATTAAGACTGCTATTCACAGAAGCTCCCCTGCCGTCAGAATCCGCAATTTTTGACATCATGTGATAGCCCGCGTTAAGCGTCATTAATATACCAAGTATGATGTCAGTAGGTGCAGTAATAATGGAAATATAGCCCAATACATAATTTATAGAAATAATGACTTGTCCCGGTTGAATAGCTAACCGCTAACTGTGAACTGCCGTCTAAGTTATTTCATGTCTCTGACGTATTCTCTGTTAACACAAATGCCGATGTTTATTCGTGATTGGACTGTGCCTCACTGGGACGCCATGACGAAAACAACACAGAGGATGTCCCACCCAGACACAGCCCGAACAACCAATCTATAAATTGCTGTTTACTGACAACACCCGCTAGTCTGGTATGCAACCCATAGCCACAAAAACCTATGGGTACAGATAGCGATACAAATCCATAACATCGTTCCATATCGGTTGCTTGACTCGAAGAAAAGGCTCAAACGCACATTGGTGATCTAATTTAAAAATTTGAATGGATTCCATACATACTTGAAAGAATGTCGCTTCTCAGACTTGGAAGTTTTCAGTGAGTAAGCTGTGCGAAAGCCATACTCTCTGTCAAATATTTTTTTAGCCAGCACAGCGATATATAAGTCAGGTTTGAAGACTTGTGACCATATTTCTTTAAAAGGAACCTGAAAAAATCACCTAACTACCATGGGCACAACGACTGCTTCGCCCACGTAGACATTTGCACAACACCGAGCTCGTATACACACGAACATAAAGGTGAAAGGCTGCGATTCTTTATTAGAAATCGTCGATCGGTCAATAACATGTAATTTGATACATGCTACTGACCCGGTGCAAACTCGATGCATAATAAGCTATACTCGCATGGCCCGAAGATACCTAGCTTATATAACAATATCATAATGATATCAAATGTATACCTTCTCGGTCTACTTTTCCCTGGGATTTTACCAGATGCCTGGTACCGTGCGAATTCTTTCGGTTGATAAACACAAGTGCGTGTGAAATACCATGCGCTAAGGTTGGTATAAGTGAAAAGTTGTCTTGTTAGCAAAACTGTTGCAATGGCGCTCTCCACAGCAGTGTATTTCACTGCCACTTTTCTGAATGTAGGATTAATTTATGGTAAGTGTAAATAACATAACGGACATGTTTATATATTTGTTTTTCATACTAGTGTACTCAGGTTTCTAAGTTTTGGTCGCAAAAGTTCATGTTCAGGTCTTGAGTAAAACGCAAACACGCTGAAGCTTACATAGCCACACCTTGCAACCTTACAACACGTCAAAAGCTCTAAGAGGCAGAGTCATGATTAAGAGAAGTAAACATAACAAGAGAACCCTCAGGGCATAGAAACCTTCACTGAAAATGAAAATAAACTGCAACATCATATTCCACATTTAAGACTAACCCTATTATAAAAAAGGTTTGAGAATTCTAAACATCTAATGAGGATTCATACGGCAGTTTAAAGAATGCATCAATACGGATCATACGCGGAACAAGCAAAAGCACATGGCCATTCTTCTGTGTTCGATTTGAAATTGCCCTCGAGTCATGTAATTTTTCAAGTTTCATAAAGATTCAAATAAACTGCAGTTGTTTTTTACTTTTTATGTGACTTTTTCGACAGCTCTGTTCTCAGGGAAAAACAACGTGTGCTATGACAATTTAGGCTGCTTTGACACATCTTCTCCATTTGACAACGCCTGGAAATATTTGCCGCAATCTCCGGAAAGTGTTAACGTCAACTTTAAACTGTACACCCGGAACGACCCGGAAACCGGAAAGGTTCTTAACGAGAACGATCCGGACACGGTCACCACCGCAGACTTTGACGCGGAAAAAGATATCAAGTTTCTCATCCATGGCTACGTGAGTCGTGGTAACGCTCCATGGGTATTGAACATGTCACGGATGTTCCTCCAGAAGGTAGGTGCAGTCTGGGTATTGAACGTGTCACGGAAGTTCCTCCAGAAGGTAGGTGCTGTCTGGGTATTGAACATGTCACGGATGTTCCTCCAGAAGGTAGGTGATGTCTGGGTATTTAACATGTCATAGATGTTCCTCCAGAAGGTACGTTGTGTCTGGGCACTGAACATGTCACGGATGTTCCTCTAGAAGGTAGGTGATGTCTGGGTATTGAACATGTCACGGATGTTCCTCCAGGAGGTAGGTGATATCTGGGTATTTAACATGTCATGAATGTTCCTCCAGAAGGTACGTTGTGTCTGGGCACTGAGCATGTCATGAATGTTCCTCCAGAAGGTAGGTGATGTCTGGGTATTGAACATGTCACGGATGTTCCTCCAGAAGGTAGGTGATGTCTGGGTATTTAACATGTCACGGATGTTCCTCTAGAAGGTACGTTGTGTCTGGGCACTGAACATGTCATGAATGTTCCTCCAGAAGGTAGGTGATGTCTGGGTATTGAACATGTCACGGATGTTCCTCCAGAAGGTAGGTGATGTCTGGGCACTGAACATGTCACGGATTTTCCTTCAGAAAATATGTTGTGTTTGGTTACTGAACATGTCACGGATGTCCCTCCAGAAGGCACGTTGTGTCTAGGTATTGAACATGTGACAACTGTTCCTTCAGAAGGTATGTTGAGTCTGGGTACTGAACATGTGACGACTGTTCCCTCAGAAGGTATCTTGTGTCTGGGTACTGAACATATGACGACTGTTCCTTCAGAAGGTATGTTTTGCCTGGGTACTGAACACGTCATGGATGTTCCTTCAGAAGGTATGTTGTGTCTGGGTACTGAACGTGTCATGGATGTTTCTTTAGAAGGTATGTTGTGTCTGGATACTGAACATGTTAAGGCTGTTCCTTCAGAAAGTATGTTGTGTCTGGGTACTGAGCATGTCATGGATGTTCCTTCAGAAGGTATGTTGTGTCTGGATACTGAACATGTAACGTATGTTCCTCCAGAAGGTAGGCCGTGTCTGGGTACTGAGCATGTCATGGATGTTCCTTCAGAAGGTATGTTGTGCCTGGATACTGAACATGTTAAGGTTGTTTCTTCAGAAGGTAGGTTTTGTCTGGGTACTGGACATGTCATGAAAGTTCCTTCAGGGTAGGTCTGAGTACTGAACATGTCATGGCTGTTCCTCCAGAAGGTAGGTACTATCTAGGTACTGAACATGGACGTTCCTTCTGAAGGTAAATTGTGTTTGGGTACTGAACATGTCACGGATGTTCCTTCAAAGGGAAGGTACTATCCTAGTACTGATGTAACGAGCGATAGCCGGATGTCACTATCCCATCACTGTGGGGTACGTCTGTCTGCGCCACTGGCTTAAATTACGTTTTCTAAGCAAAACTTACACGGTGTTTGATCCACATCCAACTCTAACTCTTCCCCAAGGGGACTTAGTAGTTCCCTTATGACAAAGATTTGTCACAATATTCCGCTCTTCATTTGCAGGAGGACTGTAATGTGGTGGCCGTGGACTGGCATGAAGGCGCCCATACATTTTATCCCCAGGCCGTGGCCAACACACGCCTTACAGCAGCCGTTACCGCCAAGCTGATCAAGCTGCTCCACACCCAGTTCGGTCTTGACCTTCAATCAGTCCACCTGATTGGTCACAGTTTGGGATCACACATTGCTGGTTATATTGGGCACCGTACGCCTGGAATTGGACGAATAACGGGTAAGCTTCCATGACAACTGCATGCCTTGTGCTGAAACATGCTCACACAACCGTAATGATAAAGCGATTAGTGTTGTACAGCTTTAAACATTCTCGTTTTCGTCAGTTTGTTTCGTCTCCAGATTTTTTTAATGACATGAGCTTCAAAGACGCATTCTTTTGCGTCAGAATATATGTTATCGATAAGGATCATGTTGGAAAATCATTTTTTTTCCAAAAATAACACGAATTCATTTAATTGGGTCGCTGAAAATCGCTATTGCACACAAACAGATAAGAAAGTATGTGTCCAAAGGGTACATTCCAAAGACTGTGCCAAACTTTACGTGGATGGTACGAAACTTATGTTCTTTGTGTTTGTCCTGACAGGCCTTGATCCCGCTGGCCCTCTGTTTGAGGAAACGGACAAGGCTGTCAGACTAGATCCCTCCGACGCCATCTTTGTTGATGTCATACACTCCGATGGAATTCCGGTCATTGATCTAGGTAAAACCTCTGCTAAGACGTACAAATGACGTACCAACACAGATACTCTCTTGAACAAGTATTTGTATCCAACTCCACGAAATTACTAATTGATTTTGAATCCCTATGTATCACTGGGATATAACAGAATATGCCTTAATGCGATATTTGTTTATACTGAAAAGCTAAGAGCCTCCTCTTGAAATGAAATCCATTTTGTGTGAAGCTTGATTTTGATACCATACACACACTACTTAGTGAGTAGCAATGACGCTTAACCTTGGTTATCTTACAACGCTACTCACCGCAGGCTTACCCCTGACATTCCTGTTTGCTCCACCCTTAAATCTAACGCTATAGTCTAAATGATTTCGTTTGATATAGGGTATTTACCAGTGATGGCTGAAATTTGTCCGCTTCTCTTAAATGAAACATTTCCCGACAAGAATTAAAACCAGTTATCTTAATTAGTGGTTCAGTATGGCATGTAAATATGTTTGGTCTTGAACTCCATGTTGGCAAAGAAATAAATAAACAAAAATACAGAAGCACTACTTTTGGCAGAGTGTCAAGGCATTCGTGATTAAATGGTAATCGGTTCATGTCGTGAATCTCAGCAGAATTTAAGCCTAACATCATTGGTCCATAATCATATCTTCAATGCAGACATTGTAAAATAGGAAATGTTTTCAGATAAGGTAGGTGACGTATATGTATCTTATCAAAAAACTAATGGGTCTATACATTTTTATGAACAGTCCTGTATAGTCCTTATTTTTACAATTACATCAGTATACTGTAAGCACATGCTAAATTCGTAGTAAAATATCGATTGCCAGGATTTGGCACGCAACAAGAGCTGGGTCACCTTGATTTCTACCCTAATGGCGGCACCCAGCAGCCCGGCTGCCCCAGTCACCCATATATCACGGGCATCCAAGATGTCTTCACGCTACACTTCAAGGGTAAGTTTATGCTCAAATCATGCACATGTGATAATTTCTTTTATCGTATCAGTAACCACACTTACATTTGATCTGATAAAAATAAACACGAGCTCGGTCTGCACGATTGAACTCTAACTTAAGATAGAAATTCGACGAAGATTGGAGACCTATCAGACTGAGATGAATAAAACAGTGATTCTATCTGTTTGAATCCTATAAAGCTCTTGTAGCCTATAAACACCTGGGCCACAGGCACATGCTATGTTCATTATAACTTCCATGGCGACACATGTGTTACCTTGGTGCTTGCGGTCAACTTGGGCAGGGATTGCTTTGTGCATAGAGACCCCTGGAAGCCCATGTCATAGCACTATTGTTTATTTCTCGTGTATTTCAGACGTCGTCCACGCTGTAGACTGCAGTCACGACAGAGCCATTTACCTTTTCACGGAATCCATCGTAAACCCTTGTCGGTTTCTTGGGCACCCTTGTTCCACCAAAGAGAAGTTTGACCAGGGCGCCTGTGCCAACTGTGGACCGACCGGATGTCCACCGATGGGTTACCCAGCTAAACCGAACCAGGCCCCGCGAGGCAGATATTACCTGAAAACAGGACCGCAAGAGCCATTCTGCCGTAAGAACTGTATGGCGACTTGTTGTGTGTCAAGTATTGGTTTTGTACAAAAAAATGGTGCACTTTTTGTACATATAGGAAAATTTACGGTAGTGTATTTCCCCCATGCTCTGCCCGGATTCCTCCCATCATAATGCTGGCCGTCGTTGTATAAGTTAAATATTCTTTAGTATTGCCTAAGACAACAATCAAAGAAATAAATAATTATGGGAAATTTGCAGCAATTTGAAGGATAAAAAATTTTATTCACAGTGTGATTATGTCTAGAGAAAATGATGGCAGCTATTTGTTTCAGTTTTATTTCGTATGAAAGCCAAATCCACTTTCAATATATTCTTTTAAGGAAAGAAATCCCCAACCCATGTTGACCTCTCCTTGCCTATAGACAAGTAGACTGTATGACATAGCATAACGATGAAAAACATTGCGCAGGTGAAATAAGAAAAATCGATTGGAATCATTGACATGTTAATCGAATTTTATCAGACGGAGTCAGGCAGCGCCCCCCACGCTCTGAGTAAGGTATTGAGCTCTCAGTAAGCTTACGTCATCTCACGAAGTTGACGGGCCTTTGACGTAGTAGAACACCACGTCTACGACATGCCTGTGTCACATCCTTCACGCTTCTACTTTCACTTTCAGAGTCCGTGTAATCCCCTAGAGAGAGCCAGAACAAACGTCCAGGACATGGTTATTGCAATTCCATTGCGTAAATATCTTAAAAGCAAAATCCGCTGCGAGAATCCATTTGTGCAATTCGTGGATAGTTTGAAAGCAATTCCAAAATCAATTCTAAAGGCCTTCAATCCTTCAGAAACGCTCTCCGATGCAGCAGACAAAACTATGTACTGTGGAAGTTTTCTGTCATCAATAAATTGGATACACAAATGACTACCCTCAGCTTGATTATTTGCATTCGTATAGGTCCCTATGTCTTCCAAGTCATTTCCAGTGAACTTTATTTGTGCCCCGGAATCCTTATAATTTGACTGAAAAGCTTTATAATGGTGGTGAACGATTATATGTATTTTTTTTTACAAAATAAAAAGTGATAACAAAAGTTCAATGTGTGTCAGGTTAAGGCAAGATAACCCATCATTATACTTCCGGTCTGTGCGCAACCGGCCCATGCTCTCTGATCAAAGTTCTCTTTGGTGGAACATGGATGGCCAAGAAACTTACAGTTCAAACTTACAATGGGTTCCTTGAAGAGAAGCTCAGCCCGACTGTGACTGCAATCTACAGTGTGGAATATATCTAAGGATATCTAAGGAAAGGGAAAATGAAGACAGTGTTTTTTTCCCTTTCTATGCCTGGTTGTATGATGTATAATTTATTTATTGATTTATTTGATTGGTGTTTTATGCCGTACTCAAGAATATTTCACTTATATGACGGCGGCCAGCATTATGGTGGGAGGAAACCGGGCAGGGCCCGGGAGAAACCTGCACCCATCCGCAGGTTGCTGCAGACCTTCCCACGTACGGGCGGAGAGGAAGATGATGTATAACAGGTGCACAATATCAAAGCTATCGGTGTTCAGCATTAACATTTGTTGATTTGAGTGCCGTTGCACTCTTAAGAATCGGTTTATGAATTTGGCCAGTGATAGGGAAAACAGCTGAGCTAATCGGTTTATTTATTCATTTGATTGGTGTTTATTGCCGTAATCAGTCATTTTAACTTATATGAGGTTTATGGGTAGAGGAAACTGGAGTAAACCACGGAAAGCTACCGATTATGAGCTGATTAGATTAGAATGTCATTCCCATTGTTGTCTGTCCAAAAGGAAGAGAGTTTAGTGTAACCTGGCTTGAAACTGCAGTTTTCCAAACAAGGGACGCAACCCTACAGGATCATTCTAGAAATTAAATAGACTTCAAGGCCCACCTTTACAAAACCTCGTAAATCAGTTTCTCGTACATGGCACCGCCAGACAAAGTCTTTTACGAAAAATTTACCAGAAATATGACCCTGTAAAAGAGGGCCCAGTCGTGGCCATGGTAGTTGTCAGAATAGGTCTATTGGGGGATGAGTCTGAATGAGGAGTACTCAAACTGCTCCAGCTAAGTCGCGGTAAGCTCAACGCTGACGTCATTTCCGCATATTCTCGGAAAATGTGCCTAAAAGGAAAACACTAGACCAAATGTGCATGTTCATCGATAAAGCATTCCACAGTAGTTTAAAAAGCATAACTTTTGTTTTTGGGATGTAGCAAAACCAAACTATCGCAGTGCAAAGTAAGAAAAATATTGTACACTGATACAATCAAAAACATCGCTATGTTATAAATTTTAACCAATCAGGCACCAGTTATTTCTATAACCCGTTTATAACCGTATCCGCTAATGCCACCCGAACCCTGTTTTGCTTTATATCCATGTGACCGTGGGAAACCAGTGACGTGACGCCGTGATTCCGGTTGGTCTGGCGCTTCCCATAGCGTTGTAAGAATTCCTGATTAAAAGTTGATTTATAAAGATACCAACTGGGTCCAAAAAATATCTGGGTGTTTTCACCGCTCTTCCGAAAGTAACTGTATCCTTAAAATCCAAGTTGAAGACATCTTTAATGCCAATCCCCTCAGACACCCTCGTTGCTGTGTTTCTCCGTTGGGGTAGAAGTATATGTGCCTCATCTCCTGCTGGGTGCAGAACCCTAAAATATTAGAAGTCATCATCCATATCATTCAGCCTAGAATTCTTTATATTGAAAAGTGAAGTGTAATATCATATTTGTGTGATAAAAAATCTACATCCAAGTTATTTGATTATTACTTTTTCTCCGAATTCCGCGAAGAGGTGTACTGATTGGTACTCATTGGTACTCATTGGCAACTTGTGGATGGTATGATATTACCCATGTCGAGAAGCTGTATCTTATCTGAGTGGATGGTATCCACAAAGAGCCCGTCTGAGGGGGTCCAGTCGGGCGACGGGATCCATCTTCTCAAACAAGGGGGCCCGCGGCGTGCAGTTCTGTAAGAATATAGGTTTGTCGTCTGCGTAAAATTTACTTTTTTCGCGAAATGTTTCTTGTATGATTGTTTTAGAGGTCTGAATGACGTTTCAGAAAAGTTTTTTTCATTATCGTGGTTGTCAATGCGTTAATTTCTTCATATACACAAGAAAAGCCATTTAAATGCGGATACCCAATGTAGAAAATATGTTATAACATCACGCATGAGCAAAAGTACCATACTAACAAATCTATTCTATAAAAAGTTATAAAGCATTTTTTCATAACCGTTAATCTCATGTTCCATTATCAGTACATGAATGTTAGCAATTAAACTCCACATTTAATCCATGCGACATCTTTCAAGATTACAGATTCGTCATCACTTCGACCCTCTATCGCTACTCTAATCTCAATATTTAATGTCATACAGATTTTAAAATGGCCGCCCAATAACCTACCTCTGCTACCTCCACTGATGTGAGATCGCAAACTATGACCAATGAGATGGACAGATCCCAGGTCAAGGCCGAATTGCTCTTGGAGCATTCTGATTAGTTTGACAGTAATCGCGGCGGATAAGCGGGCGTTGGCCACAACCTGGTGGTAAAATGTCCGAGCTCCCAATTTCTAGTCAACTGCGACGACTTTACAGTCTTCCTGAAAGCGAAAAAAGTTTTATTACAAGTTATTTCTGTTTGACCACAAGCTGGAAATAACGCTGTAGGTAAAACTACAGTGCAATCTCAACATACTGTACACATTCCATATTTAAATGCTGTACGTATAATTACAGTGCAATGTCAGCATGCCATATTCCATACCAACGTTGTACATGTGGGTATAACTACAGTGCAATGTCAACATGCCATATTCCATAATAACGTTGTACATGTAGGTACAACTGCAGTGCAATGTCAGCATGCCATATTCCATAACAACGTTGTACTTGTGGGTATAACTACACTGTAATGTCAGCATGCCATATTCCATACCAACGTTGTACATGTAAGTATAACTACAGTGCAATGTCAACATGCCATATTCCATACCAACGTTGTACATGTGGGTATAACTACAGTGCAATGTCAACATGCATATTCCATACAAATGTTATACATGTAGGTATAACTACAGTGCAATGTCAGCATGCCATATTCCATAACAACGTTGTACATGTAGGTATAACTACAGTGCAATGTCAGCATGCCATATTCCATAACAACGTTGTACATGTAGTGCCATATTCTGACACTGTAATGTCAGCATGCTATATTCCATAACAACGTTGTACAAGTAAGTATAACTACAGTGCAATGTCAGCATGCCATATTCCATACCAACGTTGTACATGTAGGTACAATTACAGTGCAATGTCAACATGCCATATTCCATACCAACGTTTTACATGTTAGTATAACTACAGTGCAATGTCAGCATGCCATATTCCATACCAACGTTTTACATATAGGTATAACTACAGTGCAATGTCAGCATGCCATATTCCATACCAACGTTTTACATGTAGGTACAATTACAGTGCAATGTCAACATGCCATATTCCATACCAACGTTTTACATGTTAGTATAACTACAGTGCAATGTCAGCATGCCATATTCCATACCAACGTTTTACATGTAGGCATAACTACAGTGCAATGTCAGCATGCCATATTCCATACCAACGTTTTACATGTAGGTATAACTACAGTGCAATGTCAGCATGCCATATTCCATACCAACGTTTTACATGTAGGTACAACTACAGTGCAATGTCAGCATGCCATATTCCATAACAACGTTGTACATGTAGGCATAACTACAGTGCAATGTAAACATTCTATATTCCATACCAACGTTGTACATGTAGACATAACTACACTGCAATGTCAGCATGCCATATTCCATACAAGCGTTGTACATGTAGGCATAACTACAGTGCAATGTAAACATTCTATATTCCATACCAATGTTGTACATGTAGGTATAACTACAGTGCAATGTAAATATCATATATTCCATACAAACGTTGTATATGTAGGCATAACTACAGTGCAATGTAAACATTCTATATTCCAATCCGATGTTGTACATGTAGGCATAACTACAATGCAATGTAAACATTGTATATTCCATACCAACGTTGTACATGTAGGCATAACTACAGTGCAATGTAAACATTCTATATTCTATACAAACGTTGTACATGTAGGTATAACTACAGTGCTATGTAAACATTCTATATTCCATAACAACGTTGTACATGTAGGTATAACTACAGTGCAATGTAAACATGCCATATTCCATACAAACGTTGTACATGTAGGCATAACTACAGTGCAATATAAACATTCTATATTCCATACCAATGTTGTATATGTAGGCATAACTACAGTGCAATGTAAACATTCTATATTGCATACCAACGTTGTACATGTAGGCATAACTACAGTGCAATGTAAACATTCTATATTCCATACCAACGTTGTACATGTAGGTATAACTGCAGTGCAATACAAACATTCTATATTCCATAACAACGTTGTACATGTAGGCATAACTACAGTGGAATGTAAACATTCTATATTCCATACCAACGTTGTAAATGTAGGCATAACTACAGTGCAATGTAAACATTCTATATTCCATACCAACGTTGTACATGTAGGTATAACTACAGTGCAATGTAAACATTCTATATTCCATACCAACGTTGTACATGTAGCAATAACTACAGTGCAATGTAAACATTATATAATCCATACCAATGTTGTACATGTAGGTATAACTACAGTGCAATGTAAATATTCTATATTCCATACCAATGTTGTATATGTAGGTATAACTGCAGTGCAATGTTAACATTCTATATTCCATACCAATGTTGTACATGTAGGCGTAACTACAGTGGAATGTATACATTACATATTCCATACCAACGTTTTACATGTAAGTATAACTACAGTGCAATGTCAACATGCCATATTCCATACAAAGGTTGTACATGTAGGTATAGCAATGTGGGTGACAGCTGACACATATATGTGACAGACTGTAGCAATGTGGGTGACAGTTTACTCATATGTGATACACTGTAGCAATGTGGGTGACAGTTAACACATATACGTTATAGACAGTAGCAATGTGGTTGATAGTTTATGCATAGGTGATACACGGTAGCAATGTAGGTGACAGTTTACTCATATGTGATAGACTGTAGTAATGTGGGTGACAGCTAACACATGTACGTTACAGACTGTAGCAATGTGGGTGACAGTTTACACACATTTGATACACTGCAGCAATGTGGGTGACAGTTTACACAAATGTGATACACTGTAGCAATGTGGGTGACAGTTTATTCATATGTTATAGACTGTAGCAATGTGGGCGACAGTTTACACAAATGTGATAGGCTGTAGTAATGTGGGTGACAGCTAACACATACATGTTACAAAGCAATGTGGGTGACAGTTTACTCATATGTGATGGACTGTAGCAATGTAGGTGGCAGTTTACACAAATGTGATAAGCGGTAGCAATGCGGGTGACAGCTAATACATACATGTTCCACACTGTAGCAATGTGGGTGACAGTTTACTCATATGTGATGGACTGGAGCAATGTAGGTGACAGTTTACACAAATGTGATACGTGGTAGCAATGTGGGTGACAGCTAACAATGTGACAGATTGTAGCAATGCAGGTGACAGTTTACACAAATGTGATAGGTGGTAGCAATGTGGGTGACAGCTAACAATGTGACAGATTGTAGCAATGTGGGTGACAGTTTACTCATATGTGATACACTGTAGCGATGTGGGTGACAGTTTACTCCTAAGTAAAAGACTGTGGCAATGTTGGTGACATTTTAAGCAAAAGCGATAGAATATAGCAATGCGGATGACAGTTTACTCATATGTAATAAACTGTAGCATTGTGGGTGAATTTTACACAAATGCAAATGTGATAGACTGTATCGCAGTGCGGGTGACAGTTTTAGCATATGTGAAAGACTGTGGCAATGTTGCTGACAGTTTTAGCATATGCGATAGAACATAGCAACTTGGATGACAGTTAATGCATATGTGAAAGACTGCAGCAATGTGGATAATAGTTTACACATACGTGAAATAGAGCAATAGCGGCGGTCTTTTACTCATAAGTGACAGATAGTAAAACTGGTAATAATTTACTCATAAGTGACAGATAGTAAAACTGGTAATAATTTACATGTATGTGTCAGTGAACAAAAGCGGTAATCCTTTACACGTATGTGTCAGTGAGCAAAACCGGTAATCCTTTAAACGTATGAATCAGTGAGCAAAACCAGTAATCCTGGTAACCATTTACACCAGCGTGCATGAGAATGAGCAATACCGGCAACCGTTTACACGTACGTGTATGCCAGTGAGCAATGCCAGTAACCATTTACACTGGCGTGCACGAGAGTGAGCAATACCGGTAAGCATTTACAAGGGCGTGCATGAGAGTGAGCAATACCGGTAACCCCTTACACGTTCGTGACATGTGTCGCATTTGACAATATCCTTGGTTGCTAGTAGGTTTAAGGCTTGGTATATTCAACATGATTTATGTGTGTTCTAAAATGTTATAAAATACACAACCCACGCTTTTTTCTTCTACCAAATTACTGAAGTACCAAGCTGAGACATTTCACATGATGTCCCTTCCAGTCAGACTACACTGACAATGCGCTTATGACTTCTGTAGCTGTGAAAAGTACTCTACTCCTTTATGTGGTGTCGCCATCAGGCTTATGTCGTAGACCGCGATGGCTAGATATATAGACAGTCCACAATTTCTGTCTATATGAAATGAGAGGAATGAGCAAAAGAGAAGAAAATCTTATCAAAAACAGTTTCCGATCGTCCTGTTAGGCACAAAGACTGCAGAAAATAAAATGTTACTATTTATTCATAATTAGTTACCTCTGTATATATTGCTAAATTGAGTGTAACAAAATACTGAAAAAGGGTACATTAATCTGAGTAATATGGCTCTTAAAATCACTAGAAAATGAGGCTAGTTTTAGGAGTTTTTCCTCCAACACTCGGGGGGGCCTCCGTGGCTCAGTCGATTAGCGCGCTAGCGCGGCGTAGTGACCCAGAAGCCTCTTACCAATGCGGTCGCTGTGAGTTCAAGACCAGCTCATACTGGCTTCCTCTCCGGCCGTACATGGGAAGGTCTTCCAGCAACCTGCGGATTGTCGTGGGTTTTCCCCGGGCTCTGCCCGGTTTCCACCCACCCACAATGCTGGCCGCCGTCGTATAAGTGAAATATTCTTGAGTACGGCGTAAAACACCAATTAAAAAAAAATCCAACACTCGGTAGTCTCCGCCGAATTACGTCACACAAGTCCAACCTTGACCAGCTGGACACAGATCCCCATTACAACTTCCGTTTTTCAGTAGGGACGACTGTAGTTCTGTGTATTTTAGGGTGTAAAGTCTTTTTTTGCTGCCAGCCTGCCGTTTTTGGTGTACAGGTGCATGCTTGGTATCAAAATGATGTAAATTGTCTAAGCTTTGGGCAGGTATGAGTTTTAATGGTGAAAGTTTGAAATTCTGGGCGAGAGGACACAAGGAGACAGGTGGTGATGAGGCTGCGAGTGACGTCGCCTTGGCGTTGCTAGGCACCCCTCCCAGCTGCCGGCATGGAAAGGTCCAGATTTTGACGGTCAACCTATGTCAAGATTTTTACAGCTTCTTTCTCACAGGCTGGGCCAGGTATGCACCAAAGCTTATTGGCCTCGGAATGTTTGGGACTGAGCTACAGCGCTAAACGTTAACATTGTCGCTTATGGGAAACTAATGGGGGTCTGTGGCCAGCTGTCAGAGCTTCGCCATTTAGGTCAGTGTTAAAAAGGCACAAGGGTGACAACAAGCACATGGCTCGCTGTTCTGCGAGCAGTCGTTCCGAGAGTACAGTTTGAAATTGACATTAACACTTTCCGGCGATTCTGGCAGATATTTCCAGGCGTTGTCAAATGGAGACGACGTATCCAAGCAGTCTACGTTGTGGTAACACACATTTTTTTGAGGCCGGAGTACAAGACTGTAACACAAAACATGTAATCAATAAAAGCAGATTTAGATGGGGCAGTCATGGACAGAAAACGTAAAATTCTCTCGAAAAAAGAGAAAACTGGTTAATCGCCTCCTCACGGAGGAGCTTCAGTTTGCATGTCGCCTTTACATTCCACCTTTACCTCATATATCAGTTTTACCTGACATGCCCGTTTCACCTCCCATGTCCAATTTTTTCCTCACGTGTAGGTCAGTTCCTCCTAACCGGAAGGCTTCACCTAATTAGTCATTTTCACTTCACAGGACGGCTTCACGTAATTGCTCAGCTCCACGTCATAGGAAAGCTTCACCTAACTGGTCTTCAGCAACCTGCGGATTGTCGTGAGTTTCCCCTGGGCTGTTCCCAGTTTCCTCCCATCATAAGGCTGGCCGCCGTCGTATAAGTGAAATATTCTTGAGTATGGCGTAAAACACTTATCAAATAAATAAATAAATAATTAAACCCAACAGGTCAGTTCCTCCTCACTTCAAGGCTTCACCTAATTGGTCAGATCCATCTCACAGGAAGGCTTTACCTAACTGGTCAGTTCCCCCTTAAGGAAGGCTTCACCTAATAGGTCAGCTCCTTCTCACTTGAAGGATTCACCTAATTGGTCAGTTCCATCTCACTTGAAGGCTTCAACTAATTGGTCAGTTCCATTTCACAGGAAGGCTTCACCTAACTGGTCAGTTCCACCTCACAGGACGGCTTCACGTAAGTGGTCATTTTCACCTCAGAGGAAGTCTCACCTTTAGTTTGTCAGGTCACAGTTCATCTGATTGGTCAGTTCTACTTTACAAGCTTGCTTCACTTAATTAGTCATCTGTACTTCTTAGGTTAGCTTCACATAACTGGTCATTTCCACCTCAATGAAAAGCTTCACATAATTGGTCAGCTCAGTCTAGCTTCAGCTATAACTGATCACCTCCACCTCACCAGTTTGACCAGTTCACAAGCTAGCTTCATCTAATTGGTCAGGTCTACCTCATAGGAATTAAGCTTCACACATTTTGTCAGCACCTCACAGGCAAGCTTCAGTTCAGGAATCAACTTCAACTCATGAGAGGCCTTCACATTAAAATGCTTACTAATAACGTGGCTGCACATGGAAACTGAGGAACGGGTGTGTAGAACTCTCCATGCTGTAATCTTGTATATTAAATGCATTACGTAACTAAATTTGGGACAAGTTGATGATATATATGAGTAGTTTCACCGCACGCACTAGTTACACCTTATGTCATGATGCTGAAATTCAAAATGTTTATGCGGTAAAACAGAAAGTTAAATTGACGAGTGTATTGAATAAAAGCAATCCGTCCACAGTGAGGTTTACGCCAAGCTCTGAAGGTTACACACACGCTTGTCGAATGTAAACACCTCAAATTCGGTGTATCATCTGTTTATCGGCGACCTAGGGTCGAAGAGAATCTGATGATGTCAGCCTTAAAACATTTTGATAGCATTTGAAGTATTAGGAAATTTTTTATTAGTATTTTTCGCATGCATTACTTTGGATGTTGTCACCATTTCAAAAATTTATGCTAAGTTTGTGAGCGCCAACGGGAAAAAAATGAAACAATTAAAACAATGAAAGGAACAATAGCAATTTGGAAACCACTCAAGCGTAACAAACAGAAAATGAGTGTTAAAATACATGTATAACGTTTGAAATTTGAAGGTACTTTGTGTGAAGCGTCTCGGTCACATATACTGAGGTGGTAGATGTCCTGTTTTTTTTTTGACGTCGCATTGGTATGTCTAAAAATAGATAATTATTCAACGCCTGTTCAACTTCCGAAGGTTTTTACATAAAGAGAACGCACCAACAAACAGTCGCGGAAGTGTAAGTAAAACCCTGTAAAGACAATTAGTTAGTAAAGAGACAAATACTTACCTTCTGAAAGAGTAAATGAAAGAACAAGAATTAAAAATGTCCTCGTCATTTTCATGGCTTAGCGCACATTTCCTATACAAGCCTCAACACTCGGCATAACCTTAGGCATAAGGACAAGCAACTTAAAACATTTATATACGGGGTGCCGCTATCATTTTTCTTAACTCTCCTCTCCCGGCATGATCTCCAAGACAAAAATATGCTTCCGGTCCCTGTGTTGCCGCAATGACTTCTTGCTGATTCCTCCGATGAGTTTTATCCAGTTCTTATTGTTCTTACGTGGGACCTTGGTGACAATAAGCGATCAAAGACGATCAAAGACGATCAAAGTCTAACGATCGTTTAAGACCACTTGCCTTCCACTAATGTGGTGTGCTTATCTGTCATTCACGTCGGAAAGTTCGTCAGTAACTTGCCAAAGGTCGATGGTTTCCTGCGACCTATGACCTATAATTGGTAAATTCTTGAGTATGGTGTAAAACAAGAATCAAATAAGTTCAACTGATAATACATCAGTTGGGGTTTTCTGTATTTTTGTTGTACCCTGAGTATTACTCAAGAATATTTCACTTTCATGACGGTGCTCAGTATTATTGGAACGAAACGGGCCTCTGTCAAGGACCAATCGCAGATTGCTGCAGACTTTCCGACCGTAGGGGAAGCCAGCATGAGTTGGACTTGAACACACATCGATCGCATTGGAGAGAGGTTACTGGGTTATTGTGCTGCTCTAGCACGTTAACCACCTGGCCACGGAGACAACATCGTTCTACAAACGGATATTTTACTTAGTTGTACGATGCGTCATTTTTATTGGAAGAGGAAAGTATAGCGACTGGATCTTTCCAGGCCGGCTCGTTTTGCTGTGGCAACCGTGCGAAAACCCTGTTTACTGTGTTGACGTATGTCTTTACTGTATGTTGTGATGAACGCTATGGGTGGTTATTACTGCTCCGTACAGTTGTTCCCGTATAACACTCCGGGACTGAAACAGGTGACTCTCATAGGCAAGACTATACATGTAGTCGTACACCACGCGCACTGGACGCTACGACCATCTGGTATGTATCAGTGCTCATCTGCTTGCCGAAGCACTCCCACTTCTCGTCCCATTTAAAATACCTCACACAGCTACTAGTCCATGGCTACTGTCTTATGGTGTACAATCACTTATGCGAAAAGAAGCATTGGGTACAATATACTGGTTAGGAGTCCATGTATCTAGTACATCGTGAATTGCTAACAGTTTTATAATGCTGAATATGACATGTATATATTCAGCTGCAAGTCTATTTTCTATTTCGCCCAAAACCAAGTAATACATGACATAGCAATGAACAGAGCAAAATTTTTTATAGTTATTTTTCACAACATAAGTGATAAATTTCAGGTATTTTACCTACTAAAAATAAAATGGAGAAAATAAAATTTAAAAAAAGTCCTGGCACGATTCATTCCCATTTTGCACGTGTGCCTGTAAATTCCCTAACATTTTACAAAGTAACTTCCGGTCCTTTCGATCAAGAGGAATCAGCTCTGATGAGTCACGTGCGGTGACATCAGCCTGAGTATATGTCACGGGCATCGATGGCATCACAGCGTAGCCCTACACCTTCATCTTAACATTGAAGCGAATGAACTCTATGTCTGCTCATTAAGCCAAAATGTTTAGAATGCTGATAGATTTACATTCCAAAACATAAGTCTGTTGTCTGCATGATGCCAGAATGTATGTCGGTATTATAACATATTACTGCGTCATATTTAACATGTTGTCCTGAAAGTGTTATACAATTTTTGTGTTGAATTAAATTGATGTGTGTGCTACATTTAACAGAATAATCTACTGCAATAGATGGATACATTCAGACTAGCACCACTCACACAACACTTTGTTTACAATTTAACAGATGTTTGTGAGAGTAGCGGTACATTTGACTGAAAAGAAACACCTTCGTCTGCCTGAAGGCGTGAATTATCTCATACCCCATCACAAGACAGCGTATTTGAGGATATACTTGAGGATATCCAAATGAAAAGATACTGCTATAACCTGACAGACAAATATATATATATATATATATATATATATATATATATATATATATATATATATATATATATATATATATATATAATCGTTCACCACCATTATAAAGCTTTTCATCAGTGAATTCATAAGGAATCAGAGGTACAATTAATGTTCACTGGAAATGACTTGGAAGACATAGGGACCTATACGAATGCAAATAATCAAGCTGAGGGTAGTCATTTGTGTATCCAATTTATTGATGACAGAAAACTTCCACAGTACATAGTCTTGTCTGCTGCATCGGAGAGCGTTTCTGAAGGATTGAAGGCCTTTAGAATTGTTTTTGGAATATTTATGATATTTACGCAATGGGATTGCAATAACCATGTCCTGGACGTTTGTTCTGGCTCTCTCTAGGGGATTACACGGACTCTGAAAGTGAAAGTAGAAGCGTGAAGGATGTGACAAAGGCATGTCGTAGACAGTGGTGTTCTACTACGTCAAAGGCCCGTCAACTTCGTGAGATGAGGTAAGCTTACTGAGCACTCAATACCTTACTCAGAGCGTGGGGTGCTGCCTAACTCCGTCTGATAAAATTCGATTACAATATCGATGATTCCAATCCATTTTTCTTATTTCACCTGCGCAATTTTTTGGTCGTTATGCTATGTCATACAGTTTACTGGTCTATAGGTAAGGAGAGGTCAGCATGGGTTGGGAATTTCTTTCCTTAATAGAATATGTTGGAAGTGGCTTTGGCTTTCAAATTTCCCATAATTATTTATTTCTTTGATTGGTATTTTACGCAATACTCAAGAATATTTAACTTATACAACGACGGCCAGCATTATGATGGGAGGAATCCGGGCAGAGCCCAGGGGAAACCCACTACCGTAAATTTTCCTGTATTTACATATAGTTACAGTGTACCATTTTGATGTACAAAACCAATACTTGACACACAACAAGTCGCCATACAGTTCTTACGGCAGAATGGCTCGTGGGGTCCTGTTTTCAGATAGTATCTGCCTGACGGGGCCTGGTTCGCTTTAGCTGGGTAACCCATCGGTGGACATCCGGTCGGTCCACAGTTGGCACAGGCGCCCTGGTCAAACTTCTCTTTGGTGGAACAAGGGTGCCCAAGAAACCGACAGGAGTTTACGATAGATTCCGTGAAAAGGTAAATGGCTCTGTTGTGACTGCAGTCTACAGTGTGGACGACGTCTGAAATACACGAGACGAGGCTTGAGACAATAGTGTTATGACATGGGCTTCCAGGGGTCTCTCTGCATAAAGCAATCCCAGCCCAAGTTGACCGCAAGCACCAAGGTAACACATGTGTCGCCATGGAAGTTACAATGAACATAGCATGTGCCTGCGGCCCAGGTGTTTATAGGCTACAAGAGAACTTGTACGCCACGACGGCTCTCACTAACTAACCCGGACTGTCAGTTAGAACCTAATTTGATAGACCTCATATCTGTACAGGTCCTTTTCTCGTCGAAATCCTATATTTGTGGGACCTAAGCTAATCAACCACGTAGCTATTACTCATTCAGGTAGAAGAACTACCTTTCTCATGCTCAGTTCGATAGAAAGACTAGCTTTATAGGGCTCAAACAGATAGAATCACTGTTTTATTCATCTCAGTCTGATAGATCTCCAATCTTCGTCGAATTTCTATCTTAAGTTAGAGTTCAATCGTGCAGACCGAGCTCGTGTTTATTTTTATCAGATCAAATGTAAGTGTGGTTACTGATACGATAAAAGAAATTATCACATGTGCATGATTTGAACATAAACTTACCCTTGAAGTGTAGCGTGAAGACATCCTTGATGCCCGTGATATAGGGGTGGCTGGGGCAGCCGGGCTGCTGGGTTCCGCCATTAGGGTAGAAATCAAGGTGACCCAGCTCTTGTTGCGTGCCAAATCCTGACAATCGATATTTAGCATGTGTAGTGCTCACAGTATGCTGGTGTAATTGTAAAAATAAGGACAGTACAGGACTGTTCATAAAAATGTATAGACCCATTAGTTTTTAAATACAATACATACACTTCACCTACCTTATCTGAAAACATTTCCTATTTTACAATGTCTGCATTGAAGATATGATTATGGACCAATGATGTTAGGCCTAAACTCTGCTCAGATTCACGACATGAACCGATTACCATTTAATCACGAATGCCTTGACATTCTGCCAAAAGTAGTGCTTCTTTATTTTTGTTTATTTGTTTCTTTGCCAACATGGAGTTCAAGACCAAACATATTTACATGCCATACAGAACCACTAACTAAGATAACTGGTTTTAATTCTTGTCGGGGAATGTTTCATTCAAGAGAAGGGGACAAATTTCAGCCATCACTGGTAAATACCCTATATCAAACGAAATCATTTAGACCATAGGGTTAGATTTAAGGGTGGTGCAAACAGGATTGTCAAGGGTAAGCCTGCGGTGAGTAGCGTTGTAAGATAACCAAGGTTAAGCATCAGGACTACTCTCTAAGTAGTGTGTGCATGGTATCAAAATCAAGCTTCACACAAAATGGATTTCATTTCAAGAGGAGGCTCTTAACTTATCCGTATAAACAAAACCCAAAACGCCATATCGCATTAAGGGATTTTCTGTTATATCCCAGTGATACATAGGGGTTCAAAATCAATTAGTAATTTCATGGAGTTGGATACAAATACTTGTTCAAGAGAGTATCTGTGTCGGTACGTCATTTGTGCGTCTTAGCAGAGGTCTTACCGAGATCAATGACCGGAATTCCATCGGAGTGTATGACATCAACAAAGATGGCGTCGGAGGGATCTAGTCTGACAGCCTTGTCCGTTTCCTCAAACAGAGGGCCAGCGGGATCAAGGCCTGTCAGGACAAACACAAAGAACATAAGTTTCTCACCATTCAGGTAAAATTTAGCGCAGTCTTTATAATCTACCCTTTGGACACATACTTTCTTATCTGTTTGTGTGCAATAGAGATTTTCAGCGACCCAATTAAATGAATTCGTGTTAATTTTGGAAAAGATATGATTTTCCATCATGATCTTTTTCGATAACATATATTCTGACGCAACGAATGCGTCTTTGAAGTTCATGTCATTAAAAAATCTGGAGACGAAAAAAAAATGGGCAAGAAAAGGCGAATGTTCAAAGATGTTCAAGCTCACTATTGCCACTAATTGCATTATCATTACGGTTATGTCAGCATGTTTCAGCACAAGACATGCAGTTGTCATGGAAGCTTACCCGTTATTCGTCCAATTCCAGGCGTGCGGTGCCCAATATAACCAGCAATGTGTGATCCCAAACTGTGACCAATCAGGTGGACTGATTGAAGGTCAAGACCGAACTGGGTGTGGAGCAGCTTGATCAGCTTGGCGGTAACGGCTGCTGTAAGGCGTGTGTTGGCCACGGCCTGGGGATAAAATGTATGGGCGCCTTCATGCCAGTCCACGGCCACCACATTACAGTCCTCCTGCAAATGAAGAGCGGAATATTGTCACAAGTCTTTGTCACAAGGGAACTGCTAAGTTCCCTTGGGGAAGAGTGCGTGTTAAAGTCGGATGTGGATCGAACACCGGTGTAAGTTTTACCAGATAGCCTAGATTACCCAGATAGTACATTCCTTTTGAAGGAACCGCCGTGACATGTATAGTACCCACATAGTACCTACCTGCTGAAGGAACGGTCGTCATATATTCAGTACTCAGATAGTATCTACCTTCTGAAGGGGTAACCGTGACATGTTCAGTACCCAGAAAAAACTTACCTTCTGGAGGAACATCCGTGACATGTTCAATACCCAGACATCACCTACCTTCTAGAGGAACATCCATGACATGTTCAGTGCCCAGACACAAAGTACCTTCTGGAGGAACATCTATGACATGTTAAATACCCAGACATCACCTACCTTCTGGAGGAACATCCGTGACATGTTCAATACCCAGACAGCACCTACCTTCTGGAGGAACTTCCGTGACATGTTCAGTGCCCATACACAACCTACCTTCTGGAGGAACATCCGTGACATGTTCAATACCCAGACAGCACCTACCTTCTGGAGGAACATCCATGACATGTTCAGTGCCCAGACACAAAGTACCTTCTGGAGGAACATCTATGACATGTTAAATACCCAGACATCACCTACCTTCTGGAGGAACATCCGTGACATGTTCAATACCCAGACAGCACCTACCTTCTGGAGGAACTTCCGTGACATGTTCAGTGCCCAGACACAACCTACCTTCTGGAGGAACATCCGTGACATGTTCAATACCCAGACATCACCTACCTTCTGGAGGAACATCCGTGACATGTTCAATACCCAGACATCACCTACCTTCTGGAGGAACTTCCGTGACATGTTCAGTGCCCAGACACAACCTACCTTCTGGAGGAACATCCGTGACATGTTCAATACCCATGGAGCGTTACCATGATCCACGTAGCCATGGATGAGAAACTTGATATCTTTTTCCGCGTCAAAGTCTGCGGTGGTGACCGTGTCCGGATCGTTCTCGTTAAGAACCTTTCCGGTTTCCGGGTCGTTCCGGGTGTACAGTTTAAAGTTGACGTTAACACTTTCCGGAGATTGCGGCAAATATTTCCAGGCGTTGTCAAATGGAGAAGATGTGTCAAAGCAGCCTAAATTGTCATAGCACACGTTGTTTTTCCCTGAGAACAGAGCTGTCGAAAAAGTCACATAAAAAATAAAAAAACAACTGCAGTTTATTTGAATCTTTATGAAACTTGAAAAATTACATGACTCGAGGGCAATTTCAAATCGAACACAGAAGAATGGCCATGTGCTTTTACTTGTTCCGCGTATGATCCGTACTGCTGCATTCTTTAAACTGCTATCTGAATCCTCATTAGATGTTTACAATTCTCAAACCTTTTTTATAATAGGGTTAGTCTTAAATGTGGGGTATGATGTTGCAGTTTATTTTCATTTTCAGTGAAGGTTTGTATGCCCTGAGGGTTCCCTTGTTATGTTTACCTCTCTTAATCATGACGCTATGAAATTTGATTTGGTCGAGAAGAATATGTCAGTTTTATTGAAAAAGTTAAAATATCACCTTGTGATAGCAGGAGGTTTGCATTATGCGATTAATAGTATTGAAAAATAGATGGCAAAACATTGTGCATATATTAAGAAAAATATTTATTCACTTATTTATTTATTTATTTATTTGATTGTTACGCTGTACTCAAGAATATTTGACTTATACGACGGCGGCCAGCATTATGGTGGGTGGAAACGAAATCCACGACCATCCGCAGGTTGGTGGCAGACCTTCCCACGTACGGCCAGAGAGGAAGCCAGTATGAGCTGGACTTGAACTAAAAGCCACCGCATTGGTGAAAGGCTTCTGGGTCACTACGCTGCGCTATCGCGCTGACCGACTCAGCCAAGGAGTTCCCAAAGAAAAATATTATCACAGTACATTGCTCACACCAGTGAAATAGAATCAAATAAACTGTTCATGTGAAGCCGTCACACCTGGCACCTAGCAAATGCTCTGACAATCTTACTGCTATAACACCCAGTGCTTGTTATTCAGGGTATTCTGATCAGTCTGAGGACTGTGGTCTTCACTAGTTGCTAACGATTAGGTTATATGTCTATTGTGGGAAGAGTATCTGATGGGATGGCGTCAGGGATCAGTTCTGACAGAGATACATACAGGCCTATTTGTACTTCGTGCAGGAAGACCCAGATACAACTTTGCAAAGAGAAAGGTACCGTGTACATAAATCTCAATTCAGTTAGGCAGCATATTTACGGAATACAGTCAACTGTTTTCTCATAATACATTGTCTCCAAATCTTGATTTGTTTCGTCGATTCATTCGGCATTTGACTATTTTAGGCCACATTATTCTGGCATTAGTTCTCTGTGGATTGACCACTGTTGATCAGAATACCTGAAATACACGTATGCTTTTGAGTATGTTTGACAAACTGGTGTTTCAGTATACTACACTCTGCCTCGTAGAGCTTTTAACGTGTTGTAAGGTTGCAAGGTGTGGCTATGTAAGCTTCCGCGTGTTTGCGTTTTACTCAAGACCTGAACATGAACTTTTGCGACCAAAACTTAGAAACCTGAGTACAATAGTATGAAAAACAAATATAAAAACATGTCCGTTATGTTATTTACACTTACCATAAATTAATCCTAAATTCAGAAAAGTGGCAGTGAAATACACTGCTGTGGAGAGCGCCATTGCAACAGTTTTGCTAGCTGGCTGCCGCCTACGATCTTCTCGTCCTGTGACAAGACAACTTCTCACTTATACCAACCTTAGCGCATGGTATTTCACAAGCACTTGTGTTTATCAACCGAAAGAATTCGCACGGTACCAGGCATCTGGTGAAATCCCAAGGAAAAGTAGACCGAGAAGGTATACATTTGATATCATTATGATATTGTTGTATAAGCTAGGTATCTTCGGGTCATGCGAGTATAGCTTACATGTAGAATGCATCGTAGAGTTTGCACTCTACGTAGATGAGCTCGATGCAAATGTCTACGTGGGCGAAGCGTTGGTTGTGCCCAAAGTAGTTAGGTGGTTTGGGTTTTTTCAGGTTCCTTTTAAAGAAATATGTTCACAAATCTACAAACCTGACTTTGACGGGTCAACCATTGCTGCGCTGGCTAAAAAGAAATTTGACGGCGAGTATGGCCTTCGCGCTGCTTACTCACTAAATACTTCAAAATCTGAGAAGCGACATTCTTTCAAATATGCAAGGAATCCATTCAAATTTTAAATTAGATCACCTATGTCCGATATGGAACGATGTTATGGATTTGTATTGCTATCTGTACCCACAGGTGGTTGTGCCTATGGGTTGTATACCAGGCTAGCGGGTGTTGTCAGTAAACAGCAGTCTATTGACCACTTGTTCGGGTGGGACATCCTCTGTATTGTTTTCGGCATGGCGTTCCAGTGAGGCACAGTCCAATCACGAATAAACCTCGACATTGGTGTTAACAGAGAATACGTCAGAGAGCTGTCTGAGCCAGCTAAAGGCGTTGATTCGAACACCCAATCTCCTTGAATTAAACCAATTTGTCTGCGGGAGACCAGGGATCAAACCCGGGTCGAGTCATACTAAAGACTATTAAAATGGTTCTTGTTGCTGACTCGTTAGGCACTCAGCGCTGACAGGTTAGAGCAAGGAAACAGGACTGGTTGTCCCGGTGTCAGTATAATGTGACTGGGTGGGATGTCATGTCTGCTTTTTAACAGCTCCGCCGAGTTTTACTTTTGCAATTACTCCTGTATCTCGAAATATTTCAAATGTGGCCTACGGTTTTTATGCGGAGTGATTAGCCGCAGAATATAAGCCGGTTGTCCCATTTGACACACTGCTATCTAACAGGGTCCCGTTTGACACACTGCTATCTAACAGGGTCCCATTTGACACACTGCTATCTAACAGGGTCCCATTTGATATCAGTGTCATGTGAACGAATGAAGGATTAGGGCTTAACGCCACACTGGCAATACTTCAGCCATATCGCACATGGTTCTGGCACAGAACCATGTGAATATGTGAGAATTAGTGAGCAGTAGGAAGAGGACAGGATTCACGTGTGAGTGTTCTCTTATCTTTGAAATTGTAGCAAGAAGTTGCAGGACAAAAATATGTCACTCATTTATGTAACATCCCACCCAGTCACATTATGCTGACACAAGGCCAACCGGACCTGTTTCCTCCCTCTAACCTCTCTGTGCTTAGCGCGAAGCGTGGCAGTCAAAAGTATCATTTTTAAAAACTTTGGTATGACCCGACCCGGGTTAGATCTCAGTTCTCCCGACTTCAATCCACTTGGTCACCGAAGCTGTCATGTTCGTTGTAATATGCAGTGCACAAACACATGGAACACAGAAATGTGAAATACTGAAGAAAGTATTATTTTTTTCAAGAACAAAATAAAAAACATTACTCATCAACGTACATATGTGTACAAGCTTTATAACATACAAGAATGACAGTGAAGTGTATGGCAATCTAAAGATCGCAAAAGCCTACAACTGATAAAATAAAAAAACAACATTTAGGCAATGGATCACGTGACAAAGTGTGAGAGATGTAAATGGAAAGTAGGTTCACATGAAAATCGGGATATGAGTCATGTCCTTTGTGCCTGTTATACTTTGAAGGACAGTCTTCGGAGCTTACTGAGAAATAATTCGTAACTCCAGAAATTGATTTGATTTAATCGGTGCTTTACGCCCTGCCCAATAATATGTCACTTATACGACGGCTGTCAGCATTAGGGTGGAACAAAAGCAGGCAGAACCCAGTGGATTCAGGAGATTGGCCATTATATAAGGCTACAAGTGTTCGGCTCATCAAAATAAGGAATCTAAACTTCAATATCTAAGCAAATGTTATTTAAGTTGTGATTTCGTATCACCAGCGTATGGATTCACCAGGACTGACATGGTGACTATATTCAGACAGGCAAACTCTGTCCATCAGGCAACGCCATATTCTAACCCAATGCAAGCAAAGGTTTTCTGTTCTAATCCAGGTTAAGCATATATTAAGATAAATGTACACGTTTAAAGCCTGACACGAGGAAAAACGTTTCTTCTATTAGCAGAATGATATCAACAGAGACTCATCTATTTGAAGCTGATGTCAGGTGCTTTAGTTCTTACAGCACTCCTAGATTCGCTTACTGGCTTTTACATGTCGTGCGTTTCGTGTTTAAAATTGAGGGCTTGATTTAAAATTAAAACATAGCGGCGTTTTTGATTTTCCCAGTTCAAGCGAAGTCACTTATAAATGTAGGTTAGCCACTTTTGTTGGATATATCCATCATGCTACATAGTAGTTTCAAAAAGGCACCAAGGAAGTAACCATTTCAATTCATGCCATATTTTTATAGTTAGCTATAGTAAGATATGATGTGCATCATGGTAAGATTTCAAAGGTCAATTGTAAAATCTACAGTGTCCAGCACTGTCCAAAATGAAGAGTTCTCTTTTCTCAGCCTTTAAACTACGACGTAACAAAGCGCTTTGACAGTCATCAAAGACAGCCAGACTATGACAGGTGGAAGCTCGGGTCCTGACGCCTGTGCCGTAATGGGACAGAAAATCGTGTCATCTTCCTCCCCACAGAAATGGATTCGTCCTTCATGGCTGCTGTACACTGGAGACTGGTGTTTCACGAATTGTGTAAACAGATCGGAGTCCAGAAAACCTGCAACGAGTGGAAATGATTTCAGAAAAGGCAAACCGGTATAACTTAAGTGGCTTGCTCCATGTACATGTACAGAAGCTTAGTGTTCATTGCAAGAATGTAATCTGGATAAGTAGCATCTCAAAGCTTAATACTAAAGCCTAGGTCTTCTGGAGGTAAAGAATTTGACAAACACTCAAAATATAATCTGTTAATTTTAACACAAAAATCTGCTGTTACAGCGTCATACTGTGTCAAAGATAACATCCTTTTAGTCTAATACAATATTTTTGTTGAATTAATAGAATTTGTGAGCTATCTTTAAGAGAATAATGTGTTGCAAAATAAACAGATTTTCTGTTAAATAAAACAGATTTTTTTTGGAAACTACCTGCTGAAATCCGGTCTCCTTCATTCAACTCAAAGTTATAACCGTCTCCGCCATCCACTAAAAACCCCGGCAAGACGACGGAATAGGTGTCTGCTGGGTCAACTGGCTCGTACTTTGGCATCACACAACGCTGACACCGAGCTCGCACATAAACCACACGCTGTTCGCTTGGTCGTTTTAAGTCGTACACAACCTGCAAACCTGGACAGAGAACAATAACAGACAGAAATAGTCATTAAAACACGGTGTTATTAGTAATACTTCCTCACGTGACAAAGTGCTTCCTCTCTTCCAGCAACCTGCGGATGGTCGTGGGTTTCCCCCGGGCTCTGCCCATTTTCCACCCATCATAATGCTGGCCGCCGTCGTATAAGTGAAATATTCTTGAGTACGGCGTAAAACACCAATCAAATAAATAAATAAAATAATCAAGTGGCAAAGGCAACATGTCATCCTGTGAAGATTTTAATGTCTTTCTGCGCATCAAAGCTGTCGTCTGTTTTTTAAATTAGCAAGCCTTGCCACAATACTTTCAAGAAGATGGAAAAAGGAATGATAAGGAATTATTCAAATAAATGAATAATTGCAAAAAATGGCCAAAGCAACGAAAAAACCGAGATAGCCAACCATAGCTTAGATGAGAAAACAACACTTTACTCCGCACTCGTAGAACATTACTTCCATACACTCCCGATATTCCAGCCCTCAGTATGCACTATGTATATATTGTTCAAGGACACTCAGACTTGCGCCAGTTCGACCAGCTTCTACAAATCACAATGAACCATCCACGGCTGAGCTTCAAACTGTAAAAAACAGGCGCTAGTCCGAGATTGCTCTGACGTTAGGTTTGACAAAAGTTTTGATTGGCCAAGGAAGGCCAGTCCTTTGTTGTCATATGACTGAAAAATTGTTAAGTACGACGTGAAACCCTAAGTACTCACTCACTCTTTCCATTTAAAAGCCTGATGCAGTTACCGCAGTTGTTGCTTATCGTTTCGTCTGTCGATGTATTACAAGCACAATGTCCATCGGTTATTTCCTAGGCCTTGTTGGCCCAAGATTCTATGGTGATGCTCAAAGTGAACGGCTTGGTGACATCCGCTACATATTTGACAAGGGCAGGTAACTGCATCAGCTTTTCAAATGACGCCCGCTCTGACGTTGGCCCATCTTTGGGCGAACAAAATTTTGCAAACGTCAGAGCAATCTTGGATTAAACAGGCACGTGCAAAAAAGTTTCCTCGTTGTCCATTACCTGCCACCTGCAGGAATCCTCCCCCTGGCTGTTGGGGGTTGTACGCAGCTACGGAGTGTTCCAAGGCCTTTAGCAACACTCGACCCGTCACTTGGATCACGTCTATACTGTTCTGGAATGGTAACACCGTACTAATGTCCCCGACGGTTATCTCCCCTGAAACCATCGTCACGTAACATTTATATTAAAATAAACAGAACAACCTACTTTGAATAATTCGACAGAATAAGAAAGAAAGTCACCTACCTTCATCGTTTTATTCACTAATCCAGTGACTATGCCTATACAATCAAGATGTGAACATGCAGTCAAAAAAGCAATGTAGGCCTATAGGGCTCTTGTATAGCACTTATTATACATTTATACGTTATACATTTGGTTGCTGATAATGAAGTGAAGGGTTCCGATCTTCCTCCCAGATTCCGCTTTAATACGTACACGGTGTTATGTGCGTTTTGGTTCACGCTACCACGCTGCCATACGTCACGCTTATTTTGACCAATCCCATTTATAGGCCTCTCATATCTTTGTAGAGTAGAGTTTGTCATTTACCTGGTTCTATCGGCGATCGGATCCCTCCCGAATTCATCAGGGCAATTGCCGCAGTGATCCACGTGCCGTTTGGCGAGCTCAACTGTGCCATGTTCCAAATCATGGAGTCCGTGATAAGGTTACCTGTTATTAAATGAAACGGTGCTTTGTGTGCAATTCTGTGGAGCATGTTTTTGACTACAACATCTCTGCTTGCTTTCTAAACTTAATATATCTACCTGCTGCAGAGCTTGGGGGAAATCTTCTCATTGGATTAGCCAAAACATCGGCTGGTTTTGCATTCTTTTTATCTTAAAAGGAAAGACAACACTCGGCAAAATATATATGTGTCCTCGCTCATAATAAATGTTAAAAACACACAAATGTTAAAAACAAATATCTTTTCGTTTTTGGGGTGTTACCTAACCGAGATATCGTAGTTCAAAGTAAGTCAAATCGCGCATTAAGATTTCATTAAGAAAATCGAAAGGGCCGTTTTCAATTTTATCCCACCAGGAGTAAGTTATGTCTATAACCTGAACCAACAGGTGTTTCAGCTGACGTCGCCCTAACCAGTTTTGCCTTTTAGGAACACAAATGAAATAACATCGTACTTCCGCTTTCTCTAACATGGCTTATCCCATGTCCAATGGCTTATCCCATGTCCAATGGTTTATCCCATGTCCAATGGCTTATCCAATGTCCAATGGCTTATCCAATGTCCATTGGGTTATCCCATGTCCAATGGCTTATCCCATGTCCAATGGCTTATCCAATGTCCAATGGCTTATCCTATGTCCAATGGCTTATCCCATGTCCAATGGCTTGTTCCATGTCCCATGTAAGAATTCATGGCTAAAAGTTACCAAGCACTTGAGATCAAAATTATGGTGACCGTTTTGAACTGGTTTCAGCCCTCCCCCGAAATAAGTAAGGTTATATTATTTGTTGTCTTTTCTTTTAGTGGGTAACCCGATGTGCTCAACCGAGAAAAACAGCAGAAATGGAAATTTATTAGTTTCGAGCATGTTGGTGACACAAGTCTTGAATAGGTCAGAGGGCATAGAGTGTACTTCACTTTACTTCGTTACTCACCCAGGTTACACTCGCCAAGCCTACAGATAGTCCGTCGACCGTCCAAGTACACGTGACTGCTACCCACGGGTTGACTGCTGATATTCACCACATCCCCTTTATAACTTTCTACTTCCGCAAGAAGCTCCGGGTCTGAACAAATCAACATATATAACATTGTTTTTTTTTCTTGTTTTGTTTTGTTTTTCTGATTTATAAAAATGTGCACCCTGCCATCATTTTTTTTCTTTCTTGAAATATTAGTCCATGTTTACCTTTAAGAACTGACACCACCGTGCTGTACTGCATCATCTTTACTGGTAAAAGGATAATGTCGTGACACCTTAATTGGATTACAGCGGTGACTCCTTTTCTTTAACAGCTCCTTACCTTCAGGAATGGAGTCGTTCAGCAGTATGGGGTTCCCTTCCCACGACTCCACTTTGCCGCCCTCCGTGAACCGGACCTTCAGAAAACCGAGGAATTTGCCGAAGAAAAAATCCTGGACGATTAGAACTTTATCTCCGTTAGATTTTTCTACAACGGTCGGGTAAGGTCCAATTACTTTGTCTTTACTTGGTGGGTTTCCTTTTAGAAAGCAAAAATACCATCGAGTACTGGCTCATCGACAATGTTTTCTCCTTGTCGACATTATAATGACATTGGGTGGATGATCTGTTATGAAAATGTCAGTGGTAGTATAATAGTCTATTTCTTTCAGAGGGTCGTCTATACTGAGCTGTTTGTAAAATCAGTCATACTCGCTACCAAAATTTGCCTTTAGTTAGTGACACGTAACAACACAAGGTTTACACATGAATATGTTGAAAGTTCATATTCTTGCAAAGAAAATCAAAATCAGATCCCTTTTTAATTCATAATGTTAAATTCAATGGCCTAGTTTCGACACCAAGAACTCATTGTCTCGGATGACGTCATAATTATTAAAAAACCAATGGGCATGCTGGGGAATGGGGGTGGAGATTAATTTGTTTTATAATAGGTACACCAACCTGCGGTGAGAACAAACTCCACGCGGGAACACATCCTACACTACACTCTTTGCGAATAGACTACATTGTTTTTAACAACAAAATTTCCTAACATCCAGCTTTAAAATCATACTTCCGTGAGGTAATATACTACAACATACAAAATTATATTCATATATTAAGGTTATATTATGCTAATTTCAAATATGGCAGAGGCAGCAAAAGGGTTTTACAGTAAGATCAACAGAAGTTTAGGAAACCGGTGTCGCCCTCCGTCAAAACATGTTGAACTCCGCCCAATATCCAGCGTGCCACTGTTTTTTTTAATAATTATGACGTCACTCGAGGCAATGGGTTCTTGCCGTGGAAACGGGGCTTGTGAACATTATGAATTAGAAAAAGTGTTCTAACTTTATTTTGTGATAATGTGAACATGCAATAATGTGAACTTAAAACACATCAATGTGTAGAGCTTGTGTTGTTACGTGTCACTGACTAAATGCAATTTTGGTACAGAGTATGACTGATTTTACAGGCAGCTGAAAACGGGCGACTCTCTAAAAGACTAGAATGGAATATAACAAATGCAAGCATACATGTACGTAACCCGGGTAATTGTGCTACACCAGGGAGTATTGTCTTCATATGAAATCGGGGCCTCCGTGGCTGATAGGGTTAACACGCCAGCCGCCTTCGTATAAGTGAAATATTACTGAGCGCAGCGTAAAACACCAATCAAACAAATAAATAAATAAATCAAACTAAATCTACATGTACTAAAACTCAGCCTCACATTTCCAATTTATTAACGAACAAAGATCATACATCTTGCATCTATGCACGATTTCAACTGCAATGAAAACTTAAGATAAAATTACAATCACTGTATATATACCTGTGTAGAGGAAGGTGTGTGAGTGACCACCCACGATGATGTCCACGTCAGTTAGCTGTCTCGCCAGTTCCTGGTCCCTGGCGTAGCCGGAGTGTCCAAGGGCGATAATTTTGTTGATGCCATTTCTCTTCATCTCGTCGATGATTGGCTGAAGCGCTTCCACTTCATCTTTGAAGATTAAGTCCCCTGAAAGAGAAGTTTACTGCAATGACCTTTTATTATTCTATTATTCTAACTTTCAAACGTATTATTAATTTGGTAGGAATCTTTGATTAACTTTGGAGAATGTCCGTCCTCACACCGTTTGAAGTATCTCAAAGAGAATTCTCCCTCTCTTATATCAGCTCTTCATGCCCATGGACCGATTAAAGGGTATTAAGGCATTAGTCAGACGTAAAAATAATTTCTTATAACAAATAGAACTTCGACAAGACTAACAATAATTCCGAGTGAAACTACTCTTACATTTTACCGAGTTTGGTGCCGATTGTTGTCGGTTTGGAACTCGTCGAAAATATGACATCCACGAGCACAGAACGATTACTAATGTCTACCAAGTCTAGTACGATGTAGTACGATTTCGTTAAGAGTTAATCTGAAACGACGGAGGTGTGCACAGCTTGCTACGACCTTGACGGTACCATACACTACATGGAATAAATTATCTCGAGATCAGCATGGGTTCTGTACGAGTTTCTAACCGTTCAAGTTTGTATGAACTGTCCGAAATTCTTATGAGTTTTGTACGAGCTTTCCGAGTCCGTTACGAGTGTGACACGAAGGCTGCTAATCTGGCCACGACTTATCCCGAGCTCAGTATAAGCCCTGGTCGAGTTTCTTGAGGTTCTCACAGATTTGTACGAGGTTCTCTGACCCGATTCTTTGTCTTGAAAAGGCCTATCCGATATTAGTGTATTTTCACGATTTGTCACCGAACGTCATGACAGCCTAACTACATCCGTTCTTTGTTCACATTTGTACCGTCATATTTTTGACAAATGTCAATACGAAATTGAATACGCTTTACCTTTAAAAGCAGTATATTTCATCTGGCAGATTGTCCCTAGAGACGAACAGCATTAAGGCTAAATGCGTCTATACTTAATCAACCAACTGTTCATTGGTGTAGAGAAGTCCATGTACTATAAACTAGATACCTGGACTGGAGAAGTCCCTGTATTATAAACTAGATACCTGGACTGGAGAAGTCTCTGTACTATTAACTAGATACCTGGACTGGAGAAGTCTCTATACTATAAACTAGATACCTGGACTGGAGAAGTCCCTGTACTATACACTGAATACCTGGACTGGAGAAGTCTCCGTACTATATACCGAATACCTGGACTGGAGAAGTCTCTGTACTATTAACTAGATACGTGGACTGGAGAAGTCTCTGTACTATAAACTAGATACCTGGACTGAAGAAGTACTATACACTGAATACCTGGACTGGAGAAGTCTCTGTACTATATACTAGGTACCTGGACTGGAGAAGTCTCTGTACTATAAACTAGATACCTGGACTGAAGAAGTACTATACACTGAATACCTGGACTGGAGAAGTCTCCGTACTATATACCGAATACCTGGACTGGAGAAGTTTCTGTACTATATACTAGGTACCTGGATTGGAGAAGTCTCTGTACTATAAACTAGATACCTGGACTGGAGAAGTCTCTGTACTATTAACTAGATACCTGGACTGGAGCAGTCAATGTACTATAAACTAGATACCTGGACTGGAGAAGTCTCTGTACTATAAACTAGGTACCTGGACTGGAGAAGTCTCCGTACTATATACTAGGTACCTGGATTGGAGAAGTCTCTGTACTATAAACTAGATACCTGGACTGGAGAAGTCTCTGTACTATTAACTAGATATCTGGACTGGAGAAGTCTCTGTACTATAAACTAGATACCTGGACTGGAGAAGTCTCTGTACTATATACTAGATACCTGGACTGGAGAAGTGTCTGTACTATAAACTAGATAACTGGAGAAGTCTCTGTATTATAAACTAGATACCAGGACTGGAGAAGTCTCTGTAGTATAAACTAGATACCTGGACTGGAGAAGTCTCTGTACTATAAACTAGATACTTGGACTGGAGAAGTCTCTGTACTATAAACTAGATACCTGGACTGATGAAGTCTCTGTACTATATACTGAATACTTGGACTGGAGAAGTCCCTGTACTATACACTGAATATTGGACTGGATAAGTCTCTGTACTATTAACTAGATACCTGGACTGGAGAAGTCTCTGTACTATATACTAAATACCTGGACTGGAGAAGTCTCTGTACTATTAACTAGATACCTGGACTGGAGAAGTCTCTGTACTATATACTAGATACCTGGACTGGAGAAGTCTCCGTACTATATACTAGGTACCTGGACTGGAGAAGTCTCTGTACTATACACTGAATACTTGGACTGGATAAGTCTCTGTACTATTAACTAGATACCTGGACTGGAGAAGTCTGTACTATATACTAAATACCTGGACTGGAGAAGTCTCTGTACTATTAACTAGATACCTGGACTGGAGAGGTCTCTGTACTATATACTAGATACCTGGACTGGAGAAGTCTCTGTACTATTAACTAGATACCTGGACTGGAGAAGTCTCTGTACTATATACTAGATACCTGGACTGGAGAAGTCTCTGTACTATTAACTAGATATCTGGACTGGAGAAGTCCCTGTACTATATACTGAATACTTGGACTGGAGAAGTCTCTGTACTATATACTAGGTACCTGGACTGGAGAAGTCTCTGTACTATTAACTAGATACCTGGACTGGAGAAGTCTCTGTACTATATACAGAATACCTGGACTGGAGAAGTCTCTGTACTATTAACTAGATACCTGGACTGGAGCTGTCTCTGTACTATAAACTAGATACCTGGAGAAGTCTCTGTACTATTAACTAGATACCTGGACTGGAGCTGTCTCTGTATTATAAACTAGATACCTGGAGAAGTCTCTGTACTATAAACTAGATACGTGGACTGGAAAAGTCTCTGTACTATAAACTAGATACCTGGACTGGAGCAGTCAATGTACTATAAACTAGATACCTGGACTGGAGAAGTCTACGTACTATATACTAGGTACCTGGATTGGAGAAGTCTCTGTACTATAAACTAGATACCTGGACTGGAGAAGTCTCTGTACTGTAAACTAGATACCTGGACTGGAGAAGTCCCTGTACTATATATTGAATACTTGGACTGGAGAAGTCTCTGTACTATAAACTAGATACCGGGATTGGAGAAGTCCCTGTACTATACACTGAATACTTGGACTGGAGAAGTCTCTGTACTATAAACTAGATACGTAGACTGGAAAAGTCTCTGTACTATAAACTAGATACCTGGACTAGAGAAGTCTCTGTACTGTATACTGAATGCCTGAACTGGAGAAGTCTCTGTACTATATACTAGGTAACTTGACTGGAGAAGTCTCTGTACCATTAACTAGATACCTGGACTGGAGAAGTCTCTGTACTATAAACTAGATACCTGGACTGGAGAAGTCCCTGTACTATACACTGAATATTTGGACTGGAGAAGTCTCTGTACTATAAATTAGGCGCCTGGACTAGGGAAGTCTCTGTACTATATACTAGGTACCTGGACTGGAGGAGTCTCTGTACTATATACAAGGTACCTGAACTGGAGAAGTCTCTGTACCATATACTAGGTACCTGGACTGGAGAAGTCCCTGTACTATAAACTAGATACTTGGACTGGAGAAGTCTCTGTAAACTAGATACCTGGACTGGAGAAGTCTCTGTACTATATACTAGGTACCTGGACTGGAGAAGTCTCTGTACTATTAACTAGATACCTGGACTGGAGAAGTCCCTGTACCATATACTAAATACCTGGATTGTAGAAGTCTCTGTACTATATACAAGGTACCTGGACTGGAGAAGCCTCTATACTGTATACTGAATACCTGAACTGGAGAAGTCTCTGTACCATATACTAGGTACCTGGACTGGAGAAGTCTCTGTACTATTAACTAGATACCTGGACTGGAGAAGTCTCTGTACTATAAACTAGACACCTGGACTGGAGAAGTCCCTGTACTATATACTGAATACTTGGACTGGAGAAGTCCCTGTACTATTAACTAGATACCTGGACTGGAGAAGTCTCTGTAAACTAGATACCTGGACTGGAGAAGTCCCTGTACTATATACTGAATACCTGGACTAGAGAAGTCCCTGTACTTTATACTGAGTACCTGAACTGGAGAAGTCTCTGTACTATATACTAGGTACCTGGACTGGAGAAGTCTCTGTACTATATACTAGGTACCTGGACTGGAGAAGTCCCTGTACTATATACTGAATACTTGGACTGGAGAAGTCTCTGTACTATACCTGGACAGGAGAAGTCTCTGTACTATATACTAGGTACCTAGACTTCGAGAAGTCTGTACTATACCTGGACTGGAGATGATTGGCGTGTCCGTCGTCGTATATCCTACAATGCCGATCTGTTCACCGCCCACGATGAGAACTGTAGATGGGCGGATCAGATCTCGGACCGTCGGCTCCCTAGAAGGGTCGATGTTTGCGCTCAATACCGGGAAAGTGCTGTTTTCAAGGAGTGGCATCAACCCCTTTATATTACGGTCAAATTCGTGGTTCCCAAGCGCCTGAAACACGGTTATGATATAGTTACAAATCTTTAATATCAGGAAAACACTGAAAAGTCATTCCTAACGTCGAAAAACAGAAGTTTCAAACTGTGTGAGACAGTATGGTTTGATGGTTTGGTCTCCTTACTGTAATGTGTTCAGTTTCATCTGTCTGAAGTACATAAACAAACAATAATTACATAACAAGTTAAGCTCTCGTTTGTTTATGTTTAAAAACATACCACTTTTGACGTCAGTGTGAGTTCCGTGTTGTAGCACTGATTCTTAGCAATTCAGTTTTTACGCGGAATGCAATGTATTGTAATGCTGTGGTGGCCCAACGGCAAGAGGCACTTTCCTTTCAAGTGCTGCGACACACGAGGTGCGCGTCCAAACCCGGTCATGGAGAAGGTCTCCCCATCTCTCACTGCTTGTGAGGCCTTGTGACATAAAGTGATCGAACGTTCCTTGAAGACCACTTATTTTCTACCAATCTGGCGTCTCATATATGGCAAATTTCGCTAGTAACTTGCCAAATGTCGATGGTTTTTACCGGACACGCCTGTTTCCTACGCTCATAAACTTGACCGCAATCATATAAGTAAATCATTTTGGGGAATAGTGTTAAGCAACAATCAGACATCACAACTATCAATATGTGTAAGGGATCATGAGTCACGCTCACCACTTAAGCTATATTAAATATTCAACAGCAAACGACCTGAAAATGCTAAAAATTGAAAGTATTGTCATATGACTATGGAAAGGAGTATTTGCCTGTTGTCACAGATGTCATGTTATCGGCTGAGTCTATACTCATGTCGACTCTGTTCTGCTTTTGTCCGATAGACAGACTTTGATATCTTTTAAGTTAAGTATTTTAAGTTTTTTGTACAGGTATAATACAGTACTGACCGAGATGATATGTTAAGTTTTATTATTTTGTTTTGAGATGGTTCATCTTTTATTAGAATTCTACCGCGTTGACAATGTTAACATTGATCAGGTTGGCATTGTATTGCAGGTAAATATCATACTGGCCGGCATAGGCCAGGCTCAGCCGAATCTTTTGAATGTGTTAGATCGCATTTACCCTGGGTACAACCATACTTACCATTGCCTGGTAGCCAAGCTTTTTCATGAAGTGGACAGTAGCGACGCCTTGATATACAGAATACCATTGTGTGCCTTGGTACTGATCTCCCGCATCCAGCAATATCATGTTTGGATTGGTGCTGTTTATTTCGCGTATCTTCGTCAGTCTTCGGGCAACTCCGCCATAGCACAACCCGGCCACTTTCGACTCACTTTTACATTTGCCACCTACGGCATTTGCTTCTTCGAAACGAGCGTGAATGTCATTGGTATGTACTATGGTCAACTCGAAGGCGTGAACAGAACCAGTAAGACATACGAATCCTAGAAGAACAGTCAGCATATTAGTCTCCATTTTGGCTCACTGAACCTGATATAAAACAGAAAAAAGATCCTATATGTTGGTTGTTAACACTGGCCAATTAATCACATGTGACCAGGTGGATAAGCCAGAGGGGTAAAACCACGGTGAACCTGGCGGCAACTGGAATTCCTAGTAAGCAACAGAGGTTTCCCGTACGCATATTAGATGAAAGCAATATAAACATGATATAAACATGAGAAAATAATGACGAGGAAGCATTTAATGACACCTTGAGGCAATTGAAATATATATATATAGCTTTGTGTATGACATTTTGTACATTACCCCAAAGTAACAGGTAATGATGTGGAAAGATCAAAAGGCTTCGTTTGCCTTGTGAAGTTTAAAAAGTGAATTTTACTTGTGTATTTGACAATCGTCCCAGAAATAAAGCAGCCTACATCAGGCAAACAGATGAATTCTAAAAAGCCCTTTGAAGTTCATACTGACGATGTAGCTTATGGTGAAAGCAATGATTCTTTTACCAACCTAAAGCTCTTAAAAGATAAAGAAACACTATCAATTAAATACGCTATATATCAGTAAATCAAATTTATTTATTCATTTGGGTGGGGGGGGGGGGGGAGAACCAAGTAACATGGTTTTAAAATATCAGATTCTACGGTGGTGTGTAATGATCCAGAAGCTATCAGTGACGTCACATAAACTTATTTTGCTTGAAATATTTCGTTTCATCGTCCATTCGACGAATGTATTCATATATCTACATATATATGTGTATATGGATTTTGAATGATAAAATCATATCACCCTATGTGTAGTAAGTTGCAAAGACCTGCTGTGGCTTCACTGATCCCAATACAGTCAGAAAAGATCGCCTAAAATGCCTCAAATGCATTGTACTAGTTTGAGCAAATTTCCTTAAACAAAAAAAAACGAAATATTTCTAGTGACAGTGTTTAATTGTCTTCGTTCTGAAATATTCTTCACGTTAGTATTTTTTTGCCTTTAATGACATGGTTTATAAGGTCAGATTTGCTTACTTGGTCAACCAGGCCACCAATGGTCATATATAGCCCCAGAGGTCTTTAGTCACTCCTTTATGCCACACGCTATTCAAAATTTAACTTATTCAGGCCCACAGAACCACACATCAGTGTGCGAAAATATAGTCTAAGATAGAACAAGTTGACACAGATTCACATAAGGCCTATGGCCAAACAATATATGTGTTCTGTGACCTAGATTTGCCCGTCATTTGCACGGATCGGTGTAGTGTGCTAATCGCGATATATTCAGCGTAACACTAGCGCTATCCGAGAGGCCTCACGTTTCTGTTAGAGCAGGGAGATGAAATATTGCACCTCTATTGGAGTTAGGGTAAACTGCCTAATTGTAATTGACCCAACTTGTTTAAAACGATGAAACCTAGGCTGGAGTTTTGACAAATTTTTTAATGCGCTATCAATACGAAATTGTTCTTAGCATTTCTAGTTGTTGCTAATGTGTGCATGTATATTGTTCTCTTATGATAAGTTTTGTTATTTACTTCACTGCATGGTGTTTAACGCTATAGTGCCGGGGTAAACCTTCGCCCTTCGGCACGTAACATGCGAACTTTCATTATGAATGCGGCAAGCGGATTCCAGTGAACTTCATATTAGACCACACAAAAGAGTATAGTGAGTGAGTGAGTGAGTGAGTGAATGCTTATGGTTTAACGGCGTGACTTAGCAATTTTTCAGTCATATGAAGACGAAGGAGTCCTTAGCGTGCATGTGCCTCTCTGTTGCAGGACGGATTTCCACCGCTCTTTCATTTAGTGCTGCTTTACTGAAACGACTTACCGAAGACAAGTAAGCCGCCCCGCCCGGGTCATTATACTGATATGGTCAGTCAGTCGTTGCACTACCCCCTTAATGCTGAACATCAAGCGAGGAGGTTACAACTTCCTTTTTTAAGATCTTTCAAGGCCGACCCAGCGTTGACCCTGGATCTACCGCCTCCCGAAGGGGACTCTATTTGCTGTGCTGTGGGACAGGTAGCTCTAAACAGCACAGTTCACAGCTTTCCTGTCACCCATCAAGAACAAAGGAAGTAGGGGACTCTTTTACAAAGTGTGACAGGTGATAACTTCATCTATAAAGTCTATGCCTATTATTCATGTGTCTATATTTATTAATTTTTAATATGTAACGTACTGGGTTTTCATAAAACATGAAGAAGAATAAATGATTCAGCACGTCGTGGATACGCGTGGTTCACCTATGACGTGCACATGTCCTTAACAGCGTATCAAACAGCGCTGAGAACGTGACATGGGTTGAACAACATGCCCCATGTGTGTTATCAGTTTTATTCTTTTTAACATAACTTCAGATCATAACAGCCCAAATTTAACAGGCTAACATTGCTGAGACGCGACACAACAACAGAAAGTCTTCACTGGAATGATAACATATTGTTATATTCGTTTGGACGGAAAGTGATTTGCATATCACGTATACCGGAATTAAAGTGTCATGATGAGCTAAACAATGTTAGCCACCACCTGCCTAAACACACAGTAACATTTAATACGTGAAACAGCTTCGTGTTCATTTGTGCAACAGGTGCATGAGATGCAAGATATTCTTACCTGCTTACCTCTTCGGTCGTTTTCACTGACGCTTTGAACTGGCGCGTCACATCAGACCACTATTTTTACACGTCTCATTCACAGGCTGAAATAAGCCTTCCAACTCTTCCAATAGCTTAAAAAACTGTCAATGTGGTGATACTGACGTAGAGCTATAGTGAGTGTGTTGGTGTGAGCAGATCAACAAGACTAACTATACTTCACGTGCAGTACACATCTAAACTGGTTTTCTTTATATGTTATGATCATCCCTTTACGCTTGAATGAAACCTTTTATTACGGCGAATTCTCTTTAAGATATGTTTTAAAAGGCTTTTAACAGCAGCGGTACTGTATGTGTAACATGGCTCCACTGTTTTGTTCTCTTTGCCGTATAACACGTATGATCTGTATGCTGGGAGGTAAGACACTTATACTAAATGTGTAGCGCATATATATAGATTTTCGCTTTTGAGCAAGTACATTGACTTGTTCACAAAGCGTACGCCTCACCGTGAAAAACTGTCAGTCGAATTCAATCAACCAGACTGAATGAAAACTAAACTCGTAGCCAATCAATGGGCGTCTTTGTCATCAAGTTTTAAAAGAAGTTGATGACAATCTAAGAGGATACTGTTAAAATGTATCGCAGAATATAAAAATAATGGTTCGTATACAATCCTTAGTAAGCTAACTGTCGCATGCTTATTGCAGGGGAAAAGACAGATGGGTTGATTTTGGGTTACGACTTAAAATTTAAATTAAGAATTAAATTCAGTAATCGTATAACTGCTCGGCTGGAGCTTAGATTCAAGGGAATAAGCTGTATGATAAGTCGCCGTTCTATATATATATGAAAACATAAAAAAAAACAACAGGACCGCCTAATGGTTACAGCGTCCGCCTCGAAGTCGGGAGACCCAGGATCAAAGCCGGGTCGGGTCATAACAAAGACTTTCAAAATGATACTTGGTCTTTGGTTCATTACTGGAAACAGGTCTGTTTGGACTGGTGACTGGGAGAGGTTGCATGTCTAGTGTCTACGGCATGATACTTCATTGACGGCAGAACTTGGCGGCATGGACCCGCATTGCCACAAGAGAAAACAGAATGCATAATGTCTACTAGCATATGTACAAAAGTTAAGCGTATATATTTGTATGTTGATAACAGTTATTGATTCTCAAAAAATCAGTGCTAGGGGTTAGAGAGATATGAAAATTTGTGATATAGAAATAACAATGAAAACTGGAATCCGGATAGGCCTATATATTTGTACGTTTATAACAAGATGGTCGTATGACACAAGTTTTTGTTTTGTCATTGCAATGTGGACCCTGCATCTCCATGGGAAGTGCGGAATTGCTTGTCAACTACCATGTCAGGGAAGAAAGCCAGTTATCTTTCCTTGAGTTTGGTGGAGATGATGTGCCCTAAAACACCCATGTTAAGTTACAGGTGTTTGGTGCTACAGATTAACCAGGTCTTTGGGTTCGAAGACCCCTACAAGTATTTGACCCATGTGGTACATGTACCATTTCCGCACATGGCATAAGGTCATTCTTTTTGTCTATGGTGGTACGAAAGTGTTCATTTGAACACCAAAACATCTCAAATATGTCTTGCTGACACAAAACAGTTTTGCCTCAATCTGTTGTTGCACTGGGAGATGATCCACCATTTCATTTTTTTTGCATTGCTTTCTGATTTGCCATTCTCAAAAAGGTTTCATCATATTGGTAGAAGAAAAGTGGTCATTAATCAAGGTTAGGTTGCGCAAATGGCCACCCAAGTGTCGACGACCATTTTTTTGTTAAAGTAAATGAAAGCTAAAATATAAAATAAGGTTCATCATACAGACAACTGAAAGCTATGCGTAAAAATGCTTTTATTTATTCCTCAAGAGTTTGAAAAGGCATTCAAATATTTTTGCTATTATGGTGGGCTTTACTATTCATACTGAAGGTATCTAAGAACTCTGACGTCATATCGCCTGATGTTTTCCAGCAGAAGGAGGACATATTTTGGAACATTATTTCATTTACTCATGGGTAAAACGAGTTATTCCAACAGTCTGTGTCGTAATTAGAGTTGTAAAGACTTCCTGTGACGTCATAGTTCCTAAACTCTGATAATATGCTTCATAGAGCCCACCTTAGAATGCAAATGTTTGACCGCCTTTAACTGCCTTCACAAAAATCTGAAAAAATAAATGAAAAAATATTTATGCATAATTTTAAGTGGCCTATTTAGTGATGTCTACTTCGATTTTTACAGGTCTTTTCACCTCACAAACAGAGACAGCTGGGAAATCTATGAGTTCCAGACCCAAGACAATCGCGGTTTGAACCAGCACCTTAAGTGTCCTAGCGATTGATAACACATGCATGCTAACTACTCAACCATGACCCGCTCCCTCACCACTTTATGTGTTTTCCACACTGGTACCTGTCGTACAGTAGCCTCAACATAGTATGTGCAACATCTTTATAGCCACTTGTTGTTGGTTTCATACTCACTACTTAACATTAAGGCCAACAGGATGACCATGAAGATGAACTCCTGTGCATGTTTACACCAACTTGTGACAGTAATGGTAAACATTTTGAAATTAGCGAACATTTTGTTTCAAAATACCGCATATGTATTCAAAATGGCGGCTAGTTATGTAATATACCTATACTATAAGAAAGTCAGAAGTGTACTAAACAGAACACAGGCATAGTATATACATTATGTTGACGCGTGTACTATCGCAGCATTTTCTGGAAAATGTCCGCCATTAGTGCTACAGGAAAATCTTGCCCCCATTAGACATAATCTAACAGCATGCTAAGCACTTCTATCATCAAAGGCTCACTTGCCGTGTACGTTTAACCTATCTACTATACCATATAATACATCTGGTCGACAATACCAGCAAAAAGTAAAACAATGTGCAAGTACAATGAAAGTTTAATGCGTGTGTATGCATGAATTGTGCCTTTATCCTTTTTCTGAAGAGCGAAGAATGGTTTGCATTTCAGGTAAACCAAATGTGGTTGAATGTAAGCCTAAATAACTCTGGACACACCTGATCTGGGGGGGCACGGTTATAGTCTAAATAACGAACCCGCGCGAAGAGTTGTGTCCACCTACAGAAAAATTTTTTTCTTCTCGTTAGACCATGACTTACAACTGGGCATCTGTTTATCGTTGACAATGAATTTATAGTCCACTTTTACAATACCCACGTGCCTGGACGCAGAAATTGGTTTGGAGTGCTCCCCTTGTATACAGCACTCATGTGACCCAAGCGGTCCATGCCTTGTGTGGTCGGAGATACTGTATGATTATACAATAGTATATTAAATACAAAATTATAACATATTTCTGGTAAAACACTTTTATTTCATCAATAAAGACACCTAAAGGCTAATGCACAGCATGAGCACCAAAACAAATGCACAAAAATTTGAAATGTGTTTGCACAAGGATCGCACATCCAATCAAAACAAGCAAGTAGGCCTATTTTATGCACACTTTTTTTATTTTATAAGATACTATATATATCTATCTATCTATATATATATACATATATATATAAGGTGCATGTATGTAGATATGCCTATACAAGTCTTTATATTGCTATGAATTACGTTCTACGTTCAAAAACGTTTTCCGAATACCCGTTTATCTGAATATGTAAAAAAAGCGATATTTGTTTTTAAAAGTTAAAATAACTCCACATATATGCTCTTTAATTAAACGTTATTATATTACTATACAACATCACAATAACGATAACCCATGAAGACTCTTGCACGTAGGCCTATTCCTTCTCCACGACAACCTCGTGTCACCTTGAGATATGATACGGTGTAGTTAATAACATCATTTTTACACCCGTCTCATTTAAAATTTAGTATAACATTAACGTTGACCAGAAATAAATGTTTAATTCAATGACTGAAACCAACTTCATAACCCCAATTAAAACAACAACAACAACAACAACAACAAACAGCATGGGTAGTGAGTGAGTACATAGGAATCATGGTGATCCATCTACCACGCACCAGTTGCACCACCCATCGTCTACAGTTACAACACACATACAGCTGCACGACCTGTCCTTCTACGGTTGCACCACACATTCGTATACAGCTGCACCCTTTATCCGTCTACAGTTGCACCACCCATTATAAAATGAGGGAATATCCATATACCCTATAGCCATTTTTGTTAAAACCCCAATACGCGTCGGCTACCGTTCTTTTATCTTCAGCAGATTTATGAAAGTAGTACAGCGGGTAGCTATGTTATTTACAACGTAAACATTTCCTTGCGTAAATGGAATGTAAAATTCTCAGTGGATGGAGATCTCGACTGCTACTTGAGAAAGAGTTGATCCCAATTTAAAATACACAATATATTCCTCTGTGACGCGGCAATAGTGTTGGACCAGTTAAATGTCATGCGTGTAAAACAGCACAGAGTGCTAAACATACTCAGTTCAGGACGAGTTTGCATAAACAAGCTGTAATTAGATTGCCCATGGGGCCAGGGGATTCCCCTGCATTTATTTGACTGAAGAACTCTTTGGTTGTAACGTTTTCCTGTGTACAAAATAAAAAGTGCATTACGAACATAGGTCAGGTTTTAGGTTTATGTAAAAAAGGGAAACATATGTGTTCGAAGAAGTAGCCTACTGGGCATCTACCAGGCATTTAAGCCGCCAGTAACCTAAGCAGCACGCTTGCAACCCCTATGACAACGCCCAGAGATGACGGCTGGAGACCAAAAGCACCAGATGGTGTACTCGGTTTAGGACAGTATATAGAGTCGTCCTCGCCACAAAACCGTATTCGCCCCTCCACGGATTTGTATAAAGGGGAGAAATGCTTCACGTAGCTCGTGAACAGATCCGAGTCCAGAAAACCTTATCAAATAGAACACAGATGTATCTTATTTATTACCTTGGCCAATGTTTAATGCCGTATACGCAATATTTAAGTTTACGCTTGCATGGACAACGACAGTAATATAAATGTATGCGGAGGAAACCAGAGTGCCAGGTCGAAAATATGATTGTTCAAAGGAAACAAGATTATCCGCAGCAAACCATGATAATTCGAAGGATACCAGAGAGCTGGAAATAAACATGGGTGTTCGGAGGAAACCACAGGGTGTCCGTACGAAACCAGTGTGCCTGGAGGTAACCATGGGTGTCCTTAGGTGAGACGCCAGTGCTAAACCAGGGCCCTTCCCAAGGCACGTCTTCCCCCATTTAAATCCGCAGGAAAACCAACGTGAGATAGATTCGAGTCTAAGAGCCTAATCAAAAGCTAATCGGCTAAGTCTTTGGGTGGATAACAGAAAACATCCGCATTATTAGCACATTATAGCATTTTGTGCAGTTTGTGATCAGTATATAAATATATATCACTTCATTTAGTCTCTCGATCAGTGATAAGGGGTTTAGTGTGTTAAAGTGTGGTTTAATACTTATTTATTTATTAATTATGGAAATCAATAATATTTCTTTGCATAGGACGTTACATGTGTGAGGTTGGAAATCAATTATCAGTAATTTTTAGCAAATAATTAAAAACACGTCTCTGGAATTTCAGAGAAGATCGAATTGACAGAGTGTAGGTAAATATATAGGAGGTAAACTTAAGTTTTTGGCCTGACCTACCTGGAGAAATTCGGTCCCCTTTTCCTAACTCAAAGTCAAATCCATCCCCACCATCAGCTGTGAAGGTTGGCAGGACAATGGAGTACCTCTCGTTGACGTTCACAGGCTGGTAGTGAGGAAGATCACATCGCTGACACAAAACTCGTACATTGACTAGGCGCTTTCCACTTGGCTTCTTCAAGTCATACACGATCTGCAAGCCTTTACATCCAACAACTTCAATTACTTATTTATTTTTTTGCATGATATCACACAACGTCATGTTTTGGTCTTCATAATTATACATAAACGATGAAATGGTCAAATACTGATTGGATTGAAGTTTTCAAAACTCAAGAATGTCAATACTATATACTGTATAACGATAACATTTCGTTTCCTGACAGGCAAAAACGGGGTCTTCATCTCACAATAAGCCGAAATGAGATTTTCTGAGTCTGGCGAGTTTACGTAGTTTGGGTAAAACAAGATATCGGTGCTCTCGCAGACTAACGCAGCTAGAAGACATGTAAACAGCTAAGGGCTCGTTGGCCAAGGGCCTGATAATGGGATGGACCCAAGGCTTTAACCATCTAAGCTAGCGAGGTGGGTATACAAGTAAATAAAATTTATTTTTGGTTAATCACAAAAGATTTGTACAAATAATGGACTAATTCTTTTCACTGATGTAAAATTATTTTGCTTGTTGGACCTAAGTATAATTAGAGAATAAATACCAAAACGGCTTCCCATATGTACGTAGATGTTCAGAACGAAATTTGGGAGAAATCTTTGTTACTTTGCCCCCTTTTCTGTGTCAGATGTTAAGGGTAGCTCACCTGCTACCTGTAGAAATTCTCCCCTTGGGGAGTTGTGATCATATTTGGCCACCGCGTGCTCCAGAGCCTTTAGCAGCACCTTTCCAGTCACATTGATCACATCGATGTAATTCTGGAATGGCATCACTGTCAGAATGTCTTCCATACTCACTGCACCTATTGGGGACAATTTAATGTGGTTAGACTAACAAGATTATGAGGGCATGAAGAGATAAGTGAACCATTCACTGATCACGTCGTGAGCAGCTTTCGTGTGATCAAAAAAAGATAAAAAAGGTTTTCAAATTTGACATGTTTACATTCCTTTTCTTAATTTTATATCTCTGGCAACTTGCATATTGACGTATAACAAATACATTTTCGTTTTATTTGCGTCAGAAAGACATTTTGATTTTAGAAGCTGCACATAAATATTCGCAGATCTTTAAATTAATCCAAAACAGTGAACCCGATTTTAATTTTCTTATTACATGAATGCTCTTGTTTCAGTTTCAACCTGAGCACCAAAAGCACTATTCATTACCACCGCTTACATGTCATGTTGGAAGACTGAGTAATTTGCATATATTTGCATAAATTACCTTTTTCTATAGACGTTCTGATACCTCCAGAATTCATTAGGGCAATAGATGATTTGATCCACGTTCCGTTTGGAGCAGGCAATTGCGACATCTTCCAGACCATGGAATCTGCAATCAAATTACCTGCCAAAAAGTAATAATAAAAATAAATAAATAACGACAAATTCAGTAACTAAATGTACCGGTGGTACATCATTTATGTACCGGAATGTACTACAATATAACCCTAAGGGGTCTTATAGATAAACGCCAATATGTTTTGGTCCAACTTTTCTTCTTTTAAGCCAAATAAATATCATTCTATTATATTGTTCTTACCTTAAAGATTTAGTATGGTATGTAATATACGTCAGCGGAGATCTCCTGGTGACCAACCGGCTGTGGGTTATCCCGATAAAATACATAAGGAATTAAATTAAGCTATTTATGTCAGTTGTACATGTCAAAATTGCAGACAGCAGACTGCCCTTCGGGATTACATTCCGTCAGTATACAGACTGTCCTTCGGTACACCGGAAGCTACACGATGACTGACTCACTCCTCCAGTCTGCTGATTGTCCTGGACACAGACCCCCATTACAACTTCCGTTTTTTTTTTACCAATGTAATTCCGTGTATTTTAGGGTGTGAAGTCTTTTTTTGCTGCCAGCCTGCCGTTTGTGGTGTACAGGTGCATGCTTAACATTGTCGCTTATGGACTGCCATTGGATACACCCGAAGCTCAGTGCTAACCAACTTACCCAGGTTACACTCATTCAGTCTGCAAACTGTCCCCTCGATACACCGGAAGCTATGTTGTAACTGACTCACCCAGTTTGCACTCCTCTAACCTGCAGACAGTCCCTCGATAAACCGGAAGCTATGTTATACCTGAGTCACCCAGATAACACTCATCCAGTCTGCAAACTGCCCCCTCGATACATCGGAAGCTATGTGGTAAGTGACTCACCCAGTTTACACTCCTCTAACCTGCAGACAGTCCCTCGATAAACCGGAAGCTATGTTATACCTGACTCACCCAGATAACACTCATCCAGTCGGCAGGCTGTCCCTCGATACACCGGAAGCTATGTGGTAACTGACTCACCCAGTTTACACTCCTCTAACCTGCAGACAGTCCATCGATAAACCGGAAGCTATGTTATACCTGACTCACCCAGATAACACTCATCCAGTCTGCAAACTGTCCCCTCGATACACCGGAAGCTATGTGGTAAGTGACTCACCCAGTTTACACTCCTCTAACCTGCAGACAGTCCCTCGATAAACCGGAAGCTATGTTATACCTGACTCACCCAGATAACACTCATCCAGTCTGCAAACTGTCCCCTCGATATACCGGAAGCTATGTGGTAACTGACTCACCCAGTTTACACTCCTTTAACCTGCAGACAGTCCCTCGATAAACCGGAAGTTATGTTATACCTGACTCACCCAGATAACACTCATCCAGTCTGCAGACTGTGCCTCGATACACCGGAAGCTATGTGGTAACTGACTCACCCAGGTTACACTCCTCTAACCTGCAGACTGTCCTTCTTCCCTCCAGGTACACACTGCTGGCACCAATCGTCTGTCGGGAGATGTTCATAACTTGCTCTTTGTAGTACTGCATTTCTTGTAAAATGGTGGGGTCTGCAGCAAGAAAAGGAAAAATCTAACAATCGTTAGGAGCTGAATCAAGTACAGGCTTGTACAACACCACATGTTATCTACAAAATGTCAATGTGACTCATAGCTACAGGCCCTACGTCCCATTGGAAACAGAAGCGCAAGTGTTTAGAGATTACTGACTGATGATTGTATCCAAATTTTCTGTACGGTGTTGGCAAATAATTTTTGAATTACGTTTCTTTATTTATTTTCCGATGCTGATGGAGAGAGCATTGACAGGGTCATCATGGAAAGGTTGACAGTTTTGTTTACGATCACCACTTATCAACGACCGATTTTGTCCAATCATGGGGGTCTTTACAAAGAGATTGATCAGCGCTAGATCAATCACGCGCCTGTTCACCTGGGAATCTCTCTGCATATACTTTTAGCACAGGTTATCTATGTATTACATTGGCTGAGCAGAGTGAACGAACGTTATGATCAGAACCTGTTGTTTCTTGTGCCTATTTTCCTATTTTGCTGGACCTAACTTTCTTAAACGAAAGGGTGGCACACTTAAAAAATCAGTGTGTTAAATTTAACAGAAATTGTGTTGTCTGAATAATGCTAGAATCTACTCTGTTATTATAACACAATATTTTTCACATTCAACATAATTTCATTTTAGCCTGATAGAATGGCTATGTTGAATTAATGGAATATCTGTGTTATATTTAACAGAATAATTTGCTGCATTAACAGAATACATTCTAGCATCACTCAGATAACAGACTTCTTGTTATATTTAACAGATTAATTTTTTGAAAGTACCCAACAATTGTATACACACTAAAGAGGGTGTTTCAAGTTCAATGTCAAATGGCCCATTCACAAAACCACTATTATCGCTAATCCTCACCCAGTGACACATTGAATACATGAAAGCAGAGAAACAGTCCTCGTCAGATTCAATTAAGTAAAGAGACAGCCGATGTTTCAGTCTGAAAAAGTCCAAGTTCCAAACAGACGTATTTCAGTTTCCCGTTTATAAAGCTTCTTTGCGTGAAAACAGGGAACACGCTTTCAGTATGTGATCTCAAGTACAGTTGCTTGAGCTAGGTGGAAATGAACTGCAGTAAGAATGTTTTATATAAATGTGACTTGTACTCTATAAAGCTAAAACATGCGACTTGATATTAATCACCCTATCGACTGCACGCCTTTTATTTTTAGTACGGCATACGATGTTAGAGAAGGACGAAGGTTGTTAGTAATTTATATTCTCTAAAAATAGCAACTTTTCCAAAGGTCAAGGACCTATTTGCACTTGGAAAACTACTTCATAACTGCCCTTAACTATATTCCCTGCATACTAGTTATCCGTGCAAGCGTAACTTCGTGGAGAGTTCTCTGGAACTGAAATTCTGGTTAGCGAATGGATATTTCTGTCATCACTCTCTGCTTAACTGGAGATGTACGGCTAGGGGTCGTCCGCAATGCTATAACCAAGCCACAAATAGCCAGAGTAAAACCTTGGCTGCATTGGATCAAAATATCGGGTGCTGAGACAAACACGCGTCACTTGTTTTAGTGGAACTGTATTGAAGTATTGAGTTTCCTACCACCATAATGCTGGCCGCAGTCGTATAAGTGAAATATTCTTGATAGCGGCGTAAAACACCAAATAAATAAATGTTGAAGTACTGAACTATGGTCACTGCATTCTTTGGTTTGACAGTTGCCGTCTGTGGACAGACAAAACATTTACACCTTCATAAATTTTGTTGCAATACGAATTCGAAATATGATGGCTGTTTGAAATACAAAAATTGTGGGTAGGAAATTCCGTCCTACTTTCATGCCTTATATACTATCTTAGTTCTTCAGTGGTTTGTGTTAAACGTCGTTTTGCGGGCTGGTCTCGCGATTATTGACCTGGGACGTTGATCCATTTTGGTCGACGGCTGGTATAGGAATGCCTGTTTCGATGCTTGCAATCATTTCTCCATTCACAAGCACAAATACGGACGTGTTTCCGACATAACAGAAAACCGTTCAGAGTTTTAGTACTAGGGTGTTTAAATTTGGCTCAATCTATTCACACATTTTAACCGGATCGTATTATTAATTCTAATAACGAAGCCGGCCCGTTAGAATCAGTTGTAAACGTTTTACCTCATGGCGAAAAGTGTAAATCTGTAAAAGCCATCTTCCCCTAACGAAAAGCATATATATGTATATCTATAATTTGAAATCAACTGTTTGGAAAACCTCATATCGCCATGTAGCTAACATATAATTTTAAAACTTAAAGCCATTTATATACTCAATGTCTATTTTGAAACCATACATATATATAAACATCTATTGTTCACGTCCAAACCTTCAGGAATGGAGGCGTTCAGCAAAATGGGGTCCCCCTCCCACGATTCCACTTTGCCGTCATCTGTGAACTGGACCTTCAGAAAACCCAGGAATTTTCCGAAGAAGAAATCTTGGACGATGAGAACCTTTTCGCCATTAGATTTTTCCACAATGGTTGGGTAAGGACCGATTACTTCGTCATCAGTTGGTGGCGTTCCTGGTGAAAATTGAACCAACATGCCATGCTTGAATAATTTATTGATTGAGCAAGAAAATAAATACAGAAAAGTGTTCCAAAGTCTGTTTTAATTACCACGGCTTAACATCATAGCTAAAAAATTGGAAACCCCGTGAAAGTAGCGTACTAAACTTTTTTACAAAACACTCATGGCTAATGCAAAATAGCACTTTTAACGAATGACACTCGTTATACCAAACGTTGAAGACAAGTACCTTTAGGATAAAAAGGTTGCTCTAAAAAAATCATAAATCTTTAAAATAAAATCTTATTTTTAATGGTGAATTGCTCATTGTGCACGAGATATTCTCTAAAAGTGCTTCTTGCTACCACAAAAATTCTTCGAAGAAAATGTTGCCAATTTACTATGTAGTCACGAAAATTTCGGTTAATCCAGCGTAATCTGGCTTAAATCAAGCTTGCCAAGAAATGCTTTTCTCGAATACTTCTTTATCTGGCTCTAGGCGTACCCGTGTAGAGGAATGTGTGCGAGTGACCCCCAACGATGATATCCACGTCAGTTAGCTGTCTGGCCAGTTCCTGGTCCCTGGCGTAGCCGGAGTGTCCCAAGGCGATGATCTTGTTGATACCCTGTGTCTTCATCTCGTTAATGATTGGCTGAATCGTTTCCACTTCATCCCTGAAGATCAGCTTCCCTATATTGCCAGAAATATAGGTTTCATTTTCAGTTTTGTATATTCTGAGTGAGTGCTTGTGGTTTAACGTCGTGCTGAACAATTTTTCAGTCAAATGACGACCATGTGTATTCTGGAAATTATCTTCCTACGCATGCGCAGCCTTGTACACACCGCCATAGTCGTGAACAACTAAATACCTTTAATATAACAAGACATTTCTCTCACCAATAGAAGGTTTCAGGTTTGGCATTTTGAAAATATAGTAGATGTCATATCTGTTAGATATTTCTTGAAATTTGCTTTCATCTGTTTATTAATTAATTAATTTATTTATTTAATGCCATCGTATTGAACAATATTTCACAAATACGATGGCGTGAGCGGGCCCCAGTCTGCATTTTAATCGCTAGGACCCACGAGGCGCTTCGCCAAAACTGCCCTCTCTCAGTGTGTGTGAGAACTTTTGTAACAGTAAGGCATTTGACAACGTTCATGGAGCCATTTTCGTACTCTTTCACCTTATCGGAATGCAGCATGATGTAAAGTTTGTCAGTAACTTGCCAGTAGTAGGTGGTTCGTCGAGCACTTGCGTTCCTTCATCCATATTCAAACCGCCATCGTATACGTGATAAACTTTTGAGTACGGTGATCAAAAATCAAAGAAATAAATAAACCTGCAATATACAACGGCGGTCAGTGGAGGAAATCCGACTGCCCGGGTATAAACCATTCACCCTTGGCATGTTAAACTAACGAACTTTTCCCCTTGTGACATGCAGATGCACTGTTATCAAGGATTCGCGAAGATTAAGCGCAAGGAAACGTCTAGAAGGTTTTAATCGTCTTCAAACATTTATTGTCTAGATAATAAAGGAAATGGACTACGTGTCCGCTTAATATATAATCTATACGACAAGGGTACATCTATTTCTATACAGTTGCATGTTTTTCCACGTCGCCAATCCACTTTTTCATTAACTATAACTAGCAAATGCCTAGTACAAAGACATCTTGGTTAAAGCTATTTTTTAAACCAAGATGTTAAACTATTTGCACAAAACTATCTGGGATATGAGAGCCAATACAGCTGTGGCTAGCCGCTAGGACGCACCTGTATTTGATATGGTTGGCGTATCTGGTGTGGTGTAGCCGATGATACCAATCTTCTCGCCGGCCACTGTAAGCACTGTGGATTTTTGGAACAGGCCATCAATGCTCGGCTCCTTGGACGCGTCAATATTGGAACTCAGAACAGGGAACGTCGTATTCGTCAGTATGGGGCGCACACCCGCTACCCCAAGGTCAAATTCGTGATTTCCAATGGCCTACACAACAAATATTGAATCGCCAAGTGATGTGTTAATGTGCCGACTGCATTGATGTGGTGATTGAAGTGTGGATATTGTGATTGATGTGTGGATGTGCTGATTGATGTGGTGATTGATGTGTGGATATGCTGATCAATGTGCTGATTGATGTGTGGATGTGCTGATTGATGTGGTGATTGATGTGTGGATATGCTGATTGATGTGTGGATGTGCTGATTGATGTGTGGATGAGCTGCTTGATGTGTGGATGTTCTGATTAATGTGCGGATGTGGTGATTAATGTGTGGATGTGCTGATTGATGTGTGGATGTGCTGATTGATGTGTGGATGTGCTGATTGATGTGTGGATGTGGTGACTGATGTGTGGATGTACTGATTGATGTGTAGATGTGCTGACTGATGTGTGGATGTGCTGACTGATGTGTGGATGTGCTGACTGATGTGTGGATGTGCTGACTGATGTGTGGATGTGCTGATTAATGTGTGGATGTGCTGACTGATGTGTGGATGTGCTGATTGATGTGTGGATGTTCTGACTGATGTGTGGGTGTGCTAACTGATGTGTGGATGTGCTGATTGATGCGTGGATGTGCTGACTGATGTGTGGATGTGCTGACTGATGTGTGGATGTGCTGACTGATGTGTGGATGTGCTGATTAATGTGTGGATGTGCTGACTGATGTGTGGATGTGCTGATTGATGTGTGGATGTGCTGACTGATGTGTGGGTGTGCTAACTGATGTGTGGATGTGCTGATTGATGCGTGGATGGGCTGACTGATGTGTGGATGTGCTGACTGATGTGTGGATGTGCTGATTGATGTGTGGATGTGCTGATGGATGTGTGGATGTGCTGATGGATGTGTGGATGTGGTGATTAATGTGTGGATGTGGTGATTAATGTGTGGATGTTCTGACTGATGTGTGGATGTGCTGATTGATGTGTGGATGTGCTGATTGATGTGTGGATGTGGTGACTGATGTGTGGATGTACTGATTGATGTGTGGATGTGCTGACTGATGTGTGGATGTGCTGACTGATGTGTGGATGTGCTGACTGATGTGTGGATGTGCTGATTAATGTGTGGATGTGCTGACTGATGTGTGGATGTGCTGATTGATGTGTGGATGTGCTGACTGATGTGTGGGTGTGCTAACTGATGTGTGGATGTGCTGATTGATGCGTGGATGGGCTGACTGATGTGTGGATGTGCTGACTGATGTGTGGATGTGCTGATTGATGTGTGGATGTGGTGACTGATGTGTGGATGTACTGATTGATGTGTGGATGTGGTGATTAATGTGTGGATGTACTGATTGATGTGTGGATGTGCTGACTGATGTGTGGATGTGGTGACTGATGTGTGGGTGTGCTGACTGATGTGTGGATGTTCTGATTGATGTGTGGATGTGCTGATTGATGTGTGGGTGTGCTGACTGATGTGTGGATGTGCTGATTGATGTGTGGATGGGCTGATTGATGTGTGGATGGGCTGACAGATGTGTGGATGTGCTGACTGATGTGTGGATGTGCTGATTGATGTGTGGATGTGCTGATTGATGTGTGGATGTGGTGACTGATACGTGGATGTACTGATTGATGTGTGGATGTGGTGACTGATGTGTGGATGTGCTGACCGATGTGTGGATGTGGTGACGGATGTGCTACTCGATGCGTGGATGTGCTGATTGATGTGTGGATATACTGATTGATGTGTGGATGTGCTGATTGATGTGTGGATGTGCTGCTCGATGCGTGGATGTGCTGATTTATGTGTGGATGTGCTGATTGATATGTGGATATGCTACTCGATGCGTGGATGTGCTGATTGATGTGTGGATGTGCTGATTGATGTGTTTATGTGCTGATTAATGCGTGGATGTTCTGATTGATGTGTGGATGAGCTCACTAATGTGTGGATGTGCTGACTGATGTGTGAATGTGCTGCTCGATGCGTGGATGTGCTGATTGATATGTGGATGTGCTGATTGATGTGTGGATGTGGTGACTGATGTGTGGATGTGCTACTCGATGCGTAGATGTGCTGATTGATATGTGGATGTGTTGATTGATGTGTGGATGTGGTGACTGATGTGTGGATGTGCTGCTCGATGCGTGGATGTGCTGATTGATATGTGGATGTGTTGATTGATGTGTGGATGTGGTGACTGATGTGTGGATGTGCTGACTGATGTGTGAATGTGCTGCTCGATGTGTGGATGTGGTGATTGATGGGAGGATGTGCTGACTGATGTGTGGATGTGGTGACTAATGTGTGGATGTGCTGACTGATGTGTGAATGTGCTGCTCGATGCGTGGATATGCTGATTGATGTGTGGATGTGCTGATTGATGTGTGGATGTGGTGACTGATGTGTGGATGTGCTACTCGATGCGTAGATGTGCTGATTGATATGTGGATGTGTTGATTGATGTGTGGATGTGGTGACTGATGTGTGGATGTGCTGCTCGATGCGTGGATGTGCTGATTGATGTGTGGATGTGGTGACTGATACGTGGATGTGCTGATTGAGGTGTGGATGTGCTGATTGATGTGTGGATGTGCTGATTAATGTTTGAATGTGGTGACTGATGTGTGGATGTGCTGATTGATGTGTGGATGTGCGGACTAATGTGTGGATGTGCTGATGTGTGGATGGGCTGATTGATGTGTGGATGTGGCGACGGATGTGCTACTCGATGCGTGAATGTGCTGACTGATGTGTGGATGTGGTGATTGATGGGAGGATGTGCTGATTGATGTGGGGATGTGCTGACTGATGTGTGGATGTGCGGACTAATGTGTGGATGTGCTGATGTGTGGATGGGCTGATTGATGTGTGGATGTGGCGACGGATGTGCTACTCGATGCGTGAATGTGCTGACTGATGTGTGGATGTGGTGATTGATGGGAGGATGTGCTGATTGATGTGGGGATGTGCTGACTGATGTGTGGATGTGCTGATTGATGTGTGGATGTGCTGATTGATGTGTGGATGGGCTGATTGATGTGTGGATGTGGTGACGGATGTGCTGCTCGATGCGTGGATGTGCTGCTCGATGCGTCGATGTGCTGACTGATGTGTGCATGTGCTGACTGATGTGTGGATGTGCTGACTGATGTGTGCATGTGCTAACTAATGTGTGGTCCGGTCGTTCTGTCACTGTAAGCAGGTTGGTAACCGGTGTTACTGAACAATTTCCTGTCTAGTTGCAAAAGGCCTTTTCGTTGCGTAAATGAAATCTCCAAAGAGTTAATATTTGTGAACGTATCAGTTAGTTGTGTGTTCAGATCTTAGCAAAACGGTCTTAGGTCAGAAGCTGGTTCATTTATGTATTTATTTGTTTTGTTTATTTGTTCATTTGTATATTTATGTGATTAAGTGGTGTTAAGAAAAGTACTGGAGGATTTTTCCGTGATACAAGGACGACGGTCGAATTTTAGAGAAAGGAAATCAGAATTGCCGGGGTAAGGTTAAAACATTTGAAATGCTATAATAACAGTACATGTAATATATTACCACTGTCAGGGGTCCGTCAGTTCAACTCACCATCGCCTGGTAGCCGAGTCTATTCATGAAGTGGGCTGCGGCGTGCCCCTTGAAGACGTTAAACCACAGAGTTCCTTGATACTGGTCTCCAGCATCTATCAGTATCATATTTTGGTTAGTGTTGTTCAATTCGCGAATCTTCGTTAATCTTCGGGCAACCCCGCCGAAACATAACCCTGCCACTTTGGATTCATTTTTACATTTGCCACCTTCAGCGTTTGCCTCTTCAAAACGAGCGTGAACATCGTTTGTGTGAACTATAGTCAAATTGAAAGTCTGGACAGATTTGAACAAGGCACAAACCCCAATGAGCAAGACAAAACATTTCAACTCCGTTGTGCTCTTCATTCTGTGTTAAGTGCAGGCGTGAAACACAGCCCTGAAACGAGAGAGATAAACAGAGACATAAAATAATCCCTCGTTTAATATCTTTGAATCGAAGTAAATGAAACATTTGTCTTTATTGTATAAAAATACTTTAGTAAACTTGAATTATACTGAATATTTCAGTGCGTGAAAGCGTTGGTCATATATATATCACCCGTCATATTGGTCGTATAAGGGAGAATCCGCATCTGTGGTTTGTTAAGGGGCCGAGTAATTTGGGTGCATTTTATACTTCAGTGATCCGGGTGCTACAGAAATGCCTGATGACCTTTCTCCTGTCAGCAAAGGTCACTGAGTTAAGATATATATTCTAAACCTATCTGCGATGCACCCAAGGGGACGATATGTATACCTTAACATATGATACTCAAAGAGCCTGGCCGGGGCCAGCAGTCTTCACAATTGTACATTTATATCAAACAACAACATTAGAGCTCAACTTGTTATAGAGCCGTTGAGAAAATGACGAATGAACAATCACTGACCATTTTATGAAAACCTGTGATAGACAAATAATGCTTCAAAAATCAAGTTTCACGGTGATATCTAGCCGATAACTGGATCTCAATCAGTTTATCTTGAGGAAATGGTGGGCATCCCATGATGATTTTAGATATGTGGAAATGGAAAGTATACGTTATCAGACAGCATTTCTCATGCTGGTCAGCGAATATTTTGGAGTATAATTTTCGTGGGGTGTTCCTGGAGAAATGACTACAAAACCTTATAATGTATTCACACTACGATGAGAATAGAGGAATGAAGGAAGGAAGGAATGTTTGGAGTTTAACATCGTACTTAACAATTTTTTAGTCATATGATGACGAGGAGTAATTAGGTGTGTGTACATGTTGTGGCACATTTGCCACACTACTGAAGTATCATGCCAAAGACACCAGACATCACACCTGACCCATTCACATTATACTGACACTGGATTTGATTCTGGATCTCCCGACTTCTACTCGTGTCTATATAATGGAAACCATTAACGAAGGAAGTTTGTCGATCAGTTGTACATGGACTTTGCAATACTAGTCTAACGATATTCTCTGAGTTATGCCCAGATTGTGGCATTGTATACAAATACAGATGACTCGAAATCTAATGGTTTAAAACCATTTTACTCGATTGGAAAAATTAAAATAAAAAATTAAACCGAACTTTTCCTACAGTGTTTAATGGTCTGATATATCTGATATATATTTCATTTTAATGATTCTTTGCCTTGAAATCATATTTAGGTCTTGTGCACCATAGGTGTACAAACCATGACTGGTCTATAGTCTTCCAATATTCGCCCTTGTCTTGTGTATGTCTTTTCGTTTACTTTCATTACAAATTCATAGAAAGTTGTCTGTTTTAACAATATCCAATATCTTGGTTTGAAATATGCAAGAAAAGTCCCCTGATATCTCGGATGTTATGTGGACTTCAGAACCAGCAACTTATCCTGGGATAGCTCTATTTGTTTAAGCAAGGTTTTGCTTTCGCAGAAAACTACCTGTCCGTGAATGTGAAACGGTTAAATTTCCTGACTTTTTTTGTATCGTGCATTTGTTTGCAAATTTGCTTGTGGTGACCCTGTGTTCAAGTGCAGTAAGTATTATACTAAATACTAAATATATCATAACATTGTGAAGACAAAAGTCGACAGTATAGAGTAAATCGATAACCTATTCCAGAACTGAATCAAAGTATTTTCCATGACTTTATCTTCTTTTTCATTTTAAAATACTGACGTCGAGCGAAGTTGAACATGTGGTTACGCGAGATTGCTTAAAGTGATGCGTATATCCGTCAAAGAATGGTATCATGTACTCATAGACTTCTAATAGCTCACCTATAAATTCTATCAACATGTTAAAAAGATTAAAACATATACTGAAATGCAAAATATTCTACGAAGCGGGATATTCGAAAGTAAAAATGTAAATTTACAGGAGAAGCAAGCTTTCGACTAATGGGGATATTTTGTTTAAATATCCGAAATACTTGTTTAAATTTTTAAAAAATTTTTTTGGGTCACGCATGAATAAATCTACCATACATAAACTATACATATCACGCCAGCCAATCAGAAATGATTTTGTTCGCCTTTAAAACAGGAACACAGAAGTGATAAAAGAGGTGTGCATTGTTTATCTACTGCGAAATTAGACACGTATACATACTTGTACAAAGTAAAGCGCCAAGGAACTTTCACTATATGATTGCAGATTGCAATTAATGGCTGGTATATTTGGAAAAAATCAAGAATCGTTGAATAGAGGAACTAATTGATGGTAAAACATTGACTTTCGAGAACAATGTTTTTCGCCGGAGTTTGAAATCGATGATTTTATTACACGCTGCAGCATATGTAACAAGGCGAGTCAGGGTTATCTAGGATATTAATAGCCATGCAAAAATGAATAGCTTAAGTGGTTCATAACAATTCCAAATCAAAGTCATCTCACTTGCCAGACAATCGACGCCAGAGGAAGTCCGTTGTAAATATACAAGTGCATGAAAAGAATAAGAAGTACATATATACATAAGCACCTACAGGCGCGTAGGAAGCAAACGCAATATGAGAGTGGAGGGTGGGGGGGGGGGTCATTAGCTCAACCAATGTGGTGAACGTCCAGGGTTCGCCAAGGTCTTGGAACATTTCGGATCGCTTCCATACTTTACATGTATATACTTATACTTATACGATGAGATACCGATTCGCACCATGTGAGTTGTGAAATATTTACTCTAATAGCGCATGTGGATAAACTGAACAATGTTTATTATAATCAGACCTGTAGGAAGCGAGGTGGCAAGCGGAACGACTACCCCCGTCAATTATAGGCGAGGGTCCAGGGGCCGCCCATGTCCAGGAAGGCCCGAAATTCAAGACGTCCGGAGACATGTTCTAAATGCCGTTTCAACCAATTAAAATAAATGCAACCAACGGATTATGTTCCACCAGAAGGCTACCTATGTAACTTCTAGTGAGTATAATGAAACGGGCTGTATGAAGTTCGTAAGTTTTCAAAATCTTCTGCATATACAGGCTAGTAGTATTTTCATGTGTGAGAAACTAGAGATCGGTCAATTGGTACATAGCGCAGTCTTACCAGGAATATGGCAGGTATTCTGGGTCGCTATATGAAGATCAAAGTTCACCATATACAGAGCCTGCATGACCATATATCTCTCTCATACAACCGGGTCAAACAGAAGTGTCTTTCATCGTCAAGTGGTTCTGTGTTCACTATCGGATTTAGCCTGCTTTCTACACACATTTGTTCCACAAAAAAGTTTATAGTTTGATCAGACCTGTGTACTCTGCTTACCCTCGTTCCTTTAGATGTGGACGTTACTGTTAAAGGGGTGCCTACACAATACAGCTTAACTAAGAGTGACCACTGAATGTAGTGATACTTACGATCCGCGGTTGTCAATGCAAGCGCTATTGTACTTCTCTTTCGATCTTATCATGGTCCGTTTATTTGGCAATGCTATATATCAGGTGGTTTGAAAATGCAAGGCGTATTAAATAAAGAAACATTTCCCGAAATCTTCTCTGGACATCTCGAGAGAGTATCGCGTTACTTTATTACGTGCCCTTAAGTACGTTGGTCCGACAAGACACTCAGAATAGGTCTCATAAATATCATCTTCCAATACAGAGTAGTAAGTGTGGTGGGGAATGTGCGCACAGTACGTAATCCATATCAACCACTGGTGTATTGCGCGTAACACGGCCGTCGTCAAGAACTCCTGGTTGAGCAAAAATGGTCTTGCTGCGTTCGCTGTAACACCAAACCCAGGGTAAATGCCCGGTGGGGGTTCTGGGGAAGGGGGTGGGGGTTCTGGGGAAGGGGGTGGTGATTCTAGAGTTTGGGTGAGAAGACCTCATAAAAAATGGTTTTGTGTATTTTTAATTGTATATTATTTCTTCTCTCTGTAGGCACTATTAATGACCTAAGGCATAAATTACAACATTTTACCTTGTTGTTGTACATGTTGTCAGAGCTGTACTATTTTCAGAAGTAACACCATACACTTGATGTATCTAGTGACCAATTCTAAGTTTCACAGCATGAATGATTTCCGGTCATATGCTGGGATAAGCGGTTCTGTATAAATATATAAATATTTTTATATATTTTCAATATGGCGGCTAAATAGGTAAGCGGTCAAGATATTTGGTTACGACCAGTGTAAGTGAATATCAGCTGTGACTTGCACTTTTGAATAAAAAATAAAAAAGCAAATTTGGAATGAATGATCCGCGCGAGAAGGATAGGTTTTTAGCTTTAGGTTTTAATACGTACAAGCAAGTACATACAAAAGTGGGCTTTCAAATTTAGAACAGGACGTTACGCGACTCCTCCTGAGAATGCAGCTGGTGTGACACAGTGAACAGAATCAACTGTTGTGACACACAGAACAAAAACAGCTGGTCTGACACACGTGGAACAGACATCGAACGTCAGCTCTTGACATTTTTGTTCATCTCTTTTTTATAAATCCAGATGCCGATATATACTAGTTTAATGACTTGTGAGTATAGAGGCTACTTTTAGTGTATGTAGATTGTTTTATATAGTATCCTTACATATTATTGACCGTTGTCTTGTCTCCTCTGTAAATGGATCAAATGGGTATGTGTGGTTGTGTTTGTAAGATATCACTATGGTTTTCAACATAGACTTGAAGTTTCCTTGTACCTGAGTCTGAGTGGGTTCAAAGTGGAGACTAAGACCCTCTCTCATGCCATGACACCGAAAAAATAAAAAAGTTTTAAAGCTGTACTGTGATCTGACATTTTCTCTCGGATGTGATACTGGGGCCGGAGTAGGGTGCATAGCAGTTACTTACGCCAGAATTTGATACCCAAATTTTTGGTGTAAGAAAATACCACTGTATTCAGAATGTAGGTGTGCTTCCTTTGTCATTAAACCGGATACACTTTGTTTGACACTTATATGTTAAGTCTTAAATAGTTCTGTAACAGTCCTTTGCATGAACTTAACCTCTTATTGATGGCACATCTCTTTTGTCATCTAGTGAAAGATAAACCATGTTATAAGGGTTCGTCGCACAAGGAAAGCTTTAGAACTAATAGCTTTGGGCATGATCCCTGCGACAGATTCTTCACAGTTGAAGCCTGGAACCTCTTTTTCCTTCCTACTTAATTTTTTTAAGTTTTAATTCATACACAGTTTTGTCTCCTTCTCATTCTGCAATGACCACGTCCCATAAGGAGGCGGGGAATGCTAAGATTTTCTGTTCGTACTTCAAACCGAAAAATTTGATAAAAATGCCTGTATGCTGGCTTCTGTATCACGACGCTTTTTTCTTGACTGTGCACGAAACCGCGGTCATAAGTGAAAAAATTCCTAAGTATTGTGTTAAACAACAATGAAATAAATAAATAAATAAATAAAAAACGGTTATCCTGCTGGGTTCATGCTATGCCTGCAAAAGTCCCAGCTAATAATTTCCAACTGTAAATAGTTCCGCACAGGCCTGTACTACAACTACTGATGCACTTTTGCTTGTCACAAGATGAACACTATATACACATTTTACTTCAAGTGCAATTTGACTGAGTATTTCCGGATGAAAAGATTTACTGCATAAGTTTTTAGTCTTTAAAAACCTTTACACCAATAACTGCTGATAAGTTGGATCTGTGCAGAGACGATGTCCATAAATGGTTTGTCTGTTGTACAGGAGTGACTATTGCAAGTCCAGGTTTGCGGAAATGGCGTGTTTACACTTTGAAGGCATACAGAAGCAACATGCATGAAAGATTGGATACAGCATTAAGATCCAGAATTTCCAGAAATACAGGTCAATTCATTCAATGGCCGATCCGTATAACACGACGTCCAAACTACTGATTTAAATTGCACAGTGACTAAAACCATGTATAATATGGAAGGTAAGTACCATCTATAGATCTGTAGCTGTTAGGTAATTCTCGATCTTGGTCATTTTCGTTGTAATATGTCAAACCTTTTGACCTTGACTTTGAAAATTTCAGTGAGCACAATCAACCGGGCGACCTTTAGCTTACAAAATGTCACATGCCTTCACATAGTTACACAGAGCTGTCTGCTGACAGCAAGATGTGATGGCAAACACCCAATGTTCAGCATGCCACTGTTGTCTTTAATAATTATATGTGATGCAGCAATGGGTAACGAGGCAATGGATTCTTGCGGTCGAAACCGAGCTTATGCAGTTTAAAATTATGAATTAGAAAAAGTGCTCTAATTCCATTTTCTGTGCAAGAATATGGACTTCCAACATATCCATGTGTAGAGCTCATGTTCTTACATGCCAATTATTAAAGGCAGTTTTGGTACCGAGTACAATTTTACTAACAGCTGGTTATTGGCCACAGGCTAAAATAAATATACCATAGTATTGAGTGACTATTATTGTACGGGTCGGCCGTTGGACGAATTGACACGATACCATATAGGCGCGTGTGTTGGACAAATTGATCTGGTGCCATTTCGGCCGGGTTGTTGGGCGAATCGACAAGATAATATTTCTAACATCTAAGCGTACTGACGCGGGCCTCTATGTGGGCCTCTACACCTGACGAAAATGTTGTTCACTTACACGATGGCGGTCGGCTTTATAGGTACCAAATGTAACCCACCGACCGTTAATTTAGTAAGTTACTCGCGTACTTTCTCACATGTAGCGTACAGATCTTCTCACCATATATAAGACAAATAATCTTGAACGAGGATTAGACAGCGTAAACGTGAACAAGAGTGTCCGGGTTTGAACCCACACCGCTTGTGTGTGAATGACGTCACCTACAAATCTTATTGGGCCTATAAAACATGGTAAATACACTACGGTGAAATCACGGAATGACAAATAACACTTGCATGTATACTGATAGTTTATAACGTTTGCCACAATGTTGACAATCTCTTAGAGCTGTATTCAACTGTCTGTACGTATGTAATGAGAGACTACATATACCTCAGTGGACCTCACTTTTAGGACTTCTGCGGTGAACAGAGATACAGGAGCGATGTAGGGCAAGGGTTAAAGTAAATTTGGCTATGGCACATGTATACAGTGTACACTACATACAGGTATTTTAGAAACCGGACTATGTATACTGCATAGGTAGAGACTGTACGAGGGGGTGTTTGTTGCAAAACAACAATAAATGCATTAACCTGTACAATTTGATTGTATATACTGAGTTTACCTCATGTGTGTTGTAAATTATAACATCAGAGGTTAAAACATATCAGAGTGTGTAACGGGGATGTGTGACAGTGGGGAAGGCAAATATTCCGTCTACCCAGTGTGAAGACATACACCGTTTCATAGTAAAAAAAAAAACAAATAAGAAACACCTGTACCCAGTACGACGTAAAGCCCCAGGCGTTCATATATACACAGTGTACATTTACAGATAACACAAATCATATTGTTGTGTTCATCGTCAGTGCACGATCACAGCATGACCATATAGATCTATATAAACATATCCGATGGCCTGTTGATGTTAACAAAAATACTTATTACAAATGCACCTGTTTCCTATTAAAAAGATGTACAGATGAAATGTAAAATCTAAAACAAAAATTGAATGTGATGTTTTTTTTTTAGAATAATGATATGTTATAAAGGAATAAATAGACAAAATAGATAAAATGGAAATAGGCTATATATATATATATATATATATATATATACTTATATATATATATATATATATATATATATATATATATATATATATATATATATATATAAAATACACGTTATAATTTCAAACAACATTTCCACCTTAAATTGACGTGGTTCAGTTGAGTGGTTGATGTCACTTTCTTCTGCATATCATGTGTATATGTGTGCATTATTTAACAGTTGTCTTATAAATCAAAAACAAAAAATGTGTACATCTGTAAACAATTTAAAATAACAACACTGAATATCATCACTTTACTTTGAAAGTGAAGTATACATGTATACACAGGGAGACAATTTAAAACGATCAAACGAGAAGAAATATGAAAGATGAAAAAAAAATCCTAACACAATCACGTAGTTCTGATGTGCTTTTCTGATTTGTACATAAACTTCTTCAGAGAGACACACAGAGCAAAGACCCTAGGGAATGCCTCATGGCACAGGGGAATAAACTTTAGCACATTTGTTCACTTGGGCCTTTATCGGATGTATTACGGAAAATCTGCTAACAGATCAACTAATTTAAAACAGTTCTACTTTATAACTGTAAATTTTTCAGAAATGGTAAATGAAAATAACGGTTACTTACCTGTATGTAGTATCTAACTGGCGTGGATGTAAAAGCTGTATAGTACAGTCCGATAAATGGTATAGTCCCGTTCGCTGTTAGCACAACCGGCTTTACCGGGGTCTGACTGAGCATTAATCATTGCTACCCTCACGGGCTGTAAAACCAGATCACGTGACCTAATCGCCATGCGCTGTCATTCGCTCGTGAATCCTGCAGGATAGTGTCAGGTAAAGCCGGAAACCTTGTAATATTTCACGGATTCACATTTGGTATGTATACACCATATCATATTAGTGGACATATATTTTGATGCATAACCGGATCTTATCGTGACGTTAAGCCAGTGACGAATAGCCCCATTAAGCTAATAAAGGATATACCAAACATCCATGAACACAGTACAACCCTCCTAAACAGACAGGCCTACATAAAGAGATCGCTACCATTAAAGCGATCTTACACAAATCCGCCTGTACAGTTAACCTACGTGCAAGACGACACAGAAATAATAGTTTGCCCATTGTAATACATATGAAACATTTTACACTACTTTTACATTGACAAGCGTATACATATAGACACAAAGAGTTGGGTATATGAGCAATGCAGGGTATAGGACAATAATAAAACCCATTTGTGACCTCGATGACCAGATTTAGATCAGATGGGGGCATCCTTAGATATCCGTTTCTGCTGTTTGTTCTTGCGATCTTTACGTTACACGAACACGTCTTTGGTGGTAGGAACTATAAAATCCTTAACCCTGTATACAGGAAGATTTCTGTTCATTTATAGGTCACACATTTATAAACCTTAATTCGAGCGTACCGTTCAGAAATCTGAGATAACGGAAAAAGTAGGGTGTCCATTTCATTGGATACACTCAGTAGCTGCCTGTGCGCGGTCCGAATCAGACCAATGACATACAGGACCGTGCGATTCAAATGTCAAATCATTCATTGGGACTCCTCATGTGGGGGACACAAACTGACCATGTACAACAATGTCGATTCTGTTTGGGATATTCAGTTGACACATACCACTGGGAACATTTCATCGCAGGTATAAACAATTAATTCATCAGAATTGTAAATAATTTGACTCATGTAATTACAAACATTTGATAAAGGTTGTAAATATTTCCCCTGTACAAAATGTCCAGTCGTGCTGTTTTCCTCCACGGCCGTACATTCCGGGGTTTTGTAGCAACCTGGGGATAGTTGTGGATTTCCCCTGAGCTCTGTGCGGTTTCCTCCTACCATAATGTGAGCGGTGTCGTACAAGTGAAATATTCTTGAAATATTCTTAAATCAAATAAATAAATATACAGTTCCCAAAATAGCTAGTCTGGCTGAAGTTTCCAGTTGTATAACCAACATATCCGTTTTTTATGTATTCAAGATAGAAGTTTACGTAAATACTGAGGAAAATGGGATTCAGATGAAGTTGAAGTTATATGACTGTATAGTTATGCCGTGTGGTCCAAATCAAGACACAGGCTTGATTCTGCATTATACAATAAAACAACATGATAAAACAGCGATTTGCTTAGAAATTATTGTGCCTAACGAAATGTTATTTCTACTCATCTGCATCGTGAAGTGTAAACTACATGGTATGTACTCCGTGAACATATTACATGACATTTTACTTTTGTATTTCCCACGGTTTGAATAAAAAGAAGGTAGGCCCATACATCTATTCTTATGTACGGGTATTCCGAAGTACATGAATATGAGGTAGACATTCAAACCAAAACAAACATAAAGGAAAATGGCGCAACTATAAGCTGTTGAAACCAGATGCTCCTTGCACATGTTCAGTGGTTCTAATAAAACTCGCCAACCGAAATCAACACGCAACGTCAAGCTGAAAAAGTCGACATAGAGTTCTTTCATCGAGTTTTTCCTGGTTAAATTCCACTTCGAGTCCTGACAGGCGACAACATTGAGTTTTAATGGGGCTTTAACAATACAAATGTCAGTCCACTTGAAAGCTTCACGTGGATATCCTTTAAAGATGTCTTTTCAACACGAAAAACTCCACAGACCTCTACTGCAGAGTATATATAGAGCACACCGATAGAGAATTGACGTCTATTTATCAAACCTATTAATTAAGCCAATCAAGTCCTTAACCATACACCACACCGGTAGCTCATAGACACAATCAAACAACTGACAATATATTACTTGTTTATTTACTTGATTCATGTTTTTCGCCGTACTCAGGAATATTTCACTTATACGACGTCGGTCAGGGTGTATTGGAGTGGTAGGAAACCAAACAGAGCTCGGGTGATGTGTCAATATATCTCGGGTGGGCATAAAAAATGGGCCGTACTTTGACACTCAATATCTCCAAAACCCTCTTACGTCAGCTTCTAAAAAATTACACACTTAAAAGCCATTATGTCCTAAGTAAACAGACCAAATTTCACTTTCATCCTTTAAGATTACTGTTCATGGGACCAAAATCAAAATAGAGTCAAAAACGCATGTTCCGGACATTTCAAAATGATGTTCTACCTTGTTTTACTTGAAAAGGTGATCAATTCATTGTCTACCGCAGAGAAAACCACCTTGATTCAGCAAAACTTGCGCCTACCTGGCAGAAGGGTTTCTCTGACAATAGAGCCAGACGACACTTAATTGACGCATGTCACACAGGTGCAGAGCGCACTCTACTCATGACACCTGATAGGTGGTGCAATGTGGGTCACCGGAACGCGCGATTTTGAGACCATGTTTTCATTTTAACCCTGTGTAGAGACTACTCAAGCTATGACCTTGAAAATTGGTCAGTATATTAACAAAAACAATGCCATCATGTTTGAAAGGGCTTGAACACAGGATAATGGAGCAATGTAGCATCAAAGTACGGCCCATCTGTTATGCCCACCCGATATACTGCATATATGGATCTATAAATACTAGGCCTATATGACCATTATTAGTCTATTTAGTCGTATATACCCGTCACATCACAGATGTATAGCCGAAGTTTCAGAGAAGTAGTCCCTTTGTTAAAGTAAACAAATGGTTGAAAGGAGGTTATCAAAACGGTTGTTCATATATAGTGTTTGGCATAGACATAAGCACGTACAGATTTTGCGAGTAAAGATATGTTTTGTTAAGATGACAGGAGAGTTTACACAGAGACGGGAGTCAGGGATAACAGATCTCAGGTAGGCTATATCACTAACACCTGCTTACGACCACGCACCAAGTGGGCCCGGGGGTCAATATTGATCGAACAAATATTAGATGTAGACCCATATCTAACTCTCAGGCAACTCAAACGTCATTTATAGCCGTATAGGCTTTATAAAACTGCTTAAACGCTATGCATTTGAGTAAATAAGCTAATTTGGAAATTTACTGAGATAGTAATCAAGCGATACTTTTCTAACTTTTGCACTGTTTCGCGTTAATATCAACGGTCCTCTTTCAGTTCACTGCAACCTTGTGGTAGGACTATAGTGAGAATGAGCCCCTCTACGGTGACCTGTTATTGCCATTCACCTTTTCTGATGGTTAACCGTGGTTCAAGGTTTTTCTAAAGAAAGCTTTTCATTATGAATAAAGAATTTAAAGTAGGTCCTATATGGAGAGGGAATTAACGCAGGCATAAAATATTATCGATAAATTCAGCTACAGACTTCGAGAAGCAGTGAAAAACGTTTTCTCTGCAGTGTAAACGTTTTCCCCTCGGTGAAAAGGTGGAGAAATGGTTTACATCGCGGAGAAAACGTTTCCATCGCTGTTTTTCGTTTTCAGGTCAGTTTATTAATTTTGTGTAAACTGTTTTGGTTTCTGTGTCCATTTCCTTCCTACTTTAGATTCTTTGTTCATAATGATAAGCTTCATTATAAAGTCATCTCAATTATTGTCTATTAGTACAAAAAGTTTAAAATTTCGAATGGCACTAACGGGCCACCGTATCCCTCCCCTCTCACCCTAGCGTACACAGCTTGTCTTTGTCGTTCAACAACAATAACAACAACAACAACAATAATAATAATAATAAAAACCAAAAAAAAAAAACAAACAAACAAACAAAAAAAAAACAAAAGCGAAAAACAAAAACAAAAAAATAACATGACAATGTCTCATTTATATATTTTCTTACGTTTTGCCTATTCTATCATTGAACAACTGTTTCCAATTTATATATATCTTTGTTGGATATACATGATCTATATATTTCAATTACAATATTCAGGATATACCGTAGCCGAGTCTTCCAATAAATATTGAATTGTATTCCTACTGAAATGTCTTAAAAAGACCACAGTATTGGAGTGTACAAACTAGGGCAGCTAACGACGAGAGTATGATAGTGGGCAACTTGTCACACGAAATCACTGAAACCAGGGCTCTTGTCGCTTTACCCCAAGTTTTATTCATGTCACATGTGTTAGGTCCCTTTGGATACTTAGAGTATAAAGGGGTTGACATTTTGTATGATTCACTGACTCCCTGTGACTATGATAAATATATCCACAAATTTTACCAGACAGTCGGGGTTTTGCAGACAGACATCAGTGATTTGACAAGCAAGTTCATTTGTTGGTGAGTGTAACTGCGCAGCCACTTCTTGGTGGATAGAATAATGTTATTCCACAAAACATATGAGCGTCAACATGACGAAAATTGGCCATTGAATGATGCCTTGAGTGTATTGTAGTATGACACAAAATGTTATGTCTAGTTGTTGATCGTTTTTCAACAATTTCTGTATTTAACAGCTTACTCAAGTGAATACCAGACTTGTTGGAAAGATAACACAATTTTTAAATCTATTGGACAGCATACTTTTAAATTATTTCTTTTCTACTACAGCTGTAGTGTGTGAAGTTGATACGGCCATCATGGCGTTTTTCTTTTATAACTGCTTTTTTAAGAAACATTTTCCACTTTTGCAGGAGGATTTTTTTTTTTTTAAGCATCCGTGTCTGGCCGATCAGCTGATTATCTGGGGGCCAGAGATATTTTTCTGTGAGTTTTTATTTTTTCTTTGTGTGCTTAAGAAGAATACAACTCAATCGCTTTTTCGTCGAGTTTTTCTTTTTTTATTGAGCCAGCTTGAAGAAAAGGAAAAACTGTGCAAAAGTGGAAAAAATGAAAAACACACAGTTAAAAAAACAAACAAGAAAAGAAAATGCCATGTCCCTTTTACAGTTCCGTAGGCAGATGATTTATACTAAGATTTTGGTACGCAGGGTCTAATTCGTTAGCCTAGGTGGTTTCTGGTTTGTCAAAGTTCACTGGAGGTCGGTTTCTTCTCTATAACCAATACAGCATAAACAGTGAACATAATCTGTATGTGAAAGTGTTTTCTTAATATTTGGAAAATACAGAACAAACAAAAACCCCTGACTGTTTGTTAACATTTGGAAAAGACACCATTGGTATTTTTCATTTGTCAACACTGGACACACATCTATTTCTCAGATAGTGCACTTAAGATTTATTGCCACCTGCCATTAAGAGCTGGTGAGATAGACTTTTTTTCAATGTTATTTTTTTGTTTTGCAGATTTTCACTATTCCATCGATCAGAGTTATAGACAAAAATTGTGTGATCTAAGATGTTTGGCTGGGATTGGAGAGAAACCCTTGAAAATGTTGTAAAATGGGCTGCCACAAATCCTTGGGATTTTATTTACTATGTCCTTCTGTGCCTGTCTCCGTTTTTCATAATAAGTGCACTGCTGGCCTGGCAGTTAGCAAAACAAATTGAAAGTCAGGAGAAGGAAAAGAAAAGGAAAGCAAAGCGCGAGGCAAACATTGCCAAAGCCAAGAGACAAAAAGCTGACTGATGTGACTCTGAAAGGATCAAATGAAAGAAATACAACATTGGTTGAGAATGCCATTTGTATCACAATTGGTTTTAAGACTCTGATAACTTTCGCAAGTCCACAGTGAAGCAAGAAAGAATGTATATTTGCTCAGTTTTTGGATTCAAGCTTGTAACTCTTTATTACTCTAATAAAAAAAAATACATGGCTTTTCCTTGAATGATGAGAAGCATTGTTCATCACACTGATTTGTTACATGAGTTCTGTAGAGTGTAAAGGCAACTAGAGCCTGTTTCAGTAATTTAAGTGACATTTCATACATATGTAGATGTATTGTTCAAGAAATAAGATTATAGGGCAAATAGATTTAGTTCTTGAAACGAGAAAGAATTAGGCCAGATGACGTGGGACAATAAACAAACCTCTTTCCTGCCACACTTGGCTGCATTGTTAATTTTTTTTTTTTTTTTTTTACCTTTTTAATTCTGACTTTAATACATGTAATGTCAAATTGATTGTCTCTGACATATAACTTGAAAAGGTTCACAAACCTTGTACTGGCAGGACAAAAAAATTTGTTTAATACATACATGTATGTCATAATATGTATATTTATGGTCCTTTGAGGGTCAGGGTGAGGTTGTGGTGTGGAAAAAAACATACCTGTTTTTATCTTTTGGTAACATGATTTTACGTTAGGTTTGAATTGTCACATTCTGTACAGAAAATTGAACTTCCTCGTGTTCTTGCATGATACATGTTGTTTATTCACAGTGATTGGCAATTTGTACATATACAATTTGGGACCAGTGAATAAAAGCCTTTTTTCAGGTACGTCCAGGATTCTCCCGTAGTATAATTCTTCAAACCACAACCTTTAATGATGCATATATAGTGCTTGTGGAGAATTGCTTACCTTTTTTTGTAGGTTGAAGAGGAGGTGAAGGTCTCGAGAAGCTACTGGTGTGTAGAGAGTCTCAGTGTTTTTATGCACTTGATTGATTGGTGTGCAGTGGCGTGGTTCAGTTGTTGTAACTGTTATCCCATCGGCGGTGAAGACGAGACGTGGTCGGGGTGATGGTCAGGTTCAGTCCTGATTGGTTGACTGACAAAGGTCTCATCCTGGAAGATCGGTTAGTTCACATCGTGACTCTGCCGCTCACACTGCAGGGCATCCAAGTGCATGGACTGTTGTTTCCCCATAGTTGATGATAAGAAGACAATCATGTGTGTCAGTGGTTTAGGATGATCTCCCTTGATACCTCGTCACCCGGCGTACATATATGGCCCTTTTCGCAACAGTATGGTTGAAATATTGCTCATGTGGCCTTAATACCAAATCATTCATTTCTTCTGTCAGGAAGTTTTACATTTGACAACATGAGGATTGTGAATGAAATAATTTTGGGTATTGAACAACCCAAAGAATATAAAATAAATATTTCTGCCAGCTGAATTTAAATGTAATATCTATAAAATGCCCTTTACAGTGACACCGTAGTCCTGGAACCCTGGAAACTCCAACACTGTTCCAAAGTGGCCACTTTTAGGATTGCTTGAAGCGTACAAATCTGGTCGTAAGGATTCATCGTAACTGTTTTTAACTTTTGCCACATATTGCATACAGTAGCGCTAACAATTTATGAACAATCTATTCTGAAAAGAGCTATAGTAATATTGGCCCGACATATATTTATTAAAACTAACTATATTTTAGCTTTGACCTAAGAGCCTCTCATACACTCACAAATGCAGCCATTGTGAGTTTATTTTAAGGTCTTGGGGGCTTCCTTTGTCATACGTGGGTTGTCTGTCAGCAACCTGCGGATGGTCGTGGGTTTCCTTCGGGCCCCTCTATCATTTCCAAAAAAATATCAATCAAATAAGTAAATAAACATTTCTGCTCTCCTAAAACCTCAACATGTTCAGAGCCAAAAGTCCTCTGATAACGCCAGTCACCTCAATCGGAAAGCTAGACATGTTAATGATATAACCAGGTTAAAAAGTAACTAGTTTTGTAGTTGTTTTGCCTCATATAAGTTATAACTGTAAATAATGGTCCATAAGTAGCAGCTGAACTACTGCACTTCTGTTCTGTTAATACACTACTAACTATAATACATATATAGTGATGGCTTTATGTTTATTATTACCTCACTAGTATTTTATCATTGCTCACCTATTTGACAGTTCATGAGTGGAGAAATACAAAGCCTGGAGAAAATCACACCAGGCAAAACTCCTGGTGTAAGAAGGCAGCAGAACTAGTGAAAGCTGGGTTTGCACATACAACCTTACAAGGCAATAGGGTTGTCAGAGGAGGCAATCAGAATGCCTTCCCCTCAGCCGGCAACACTGCAATCTACAAACACTAGTCAGTCAAGCCTTCTAAATCCCAGGTCTTTTAGAGTTGCCCCCCTTGATCCGAATTGAGTAGATTATGCAGGTACTGCCTTATATCATTTTCTCATAACAGTGGTCTTCAGCGTTATTTCTACAACCTCCAAACAACTAAATATTCGCAACACTGTACGTACTACATCTGGAAATGTAAGTTTGGGGACATTTCAACTTCGACTGTTAACAGAAATTGAAGCAAATGGAGTATAACAAAGACAAGCAATAACAGTAACCAGGTGTTTGTATCACTTAACCGACATATAGAGACCATAAAAATTTACACAATTTCTTATCTTTGAATGAGTATTCTTGTCAACTGCTGAGTAAAAACTCACAACTTTCTCATCAAATTTTTGTTTTAATGAAAACAGATGTCTGCAAGATTGAATTAGTGACTTTTGAAACCTGGATATCTAATTTTAAGAAATCATTGCTAAAAGCACATCACGAATTACTTGCTCAACAACTTTCAAAACGTGTCTTTGACCAAACTTGTGTTTATTATAACACAGTAAATGCTGTTCCATGCATTTGAGCATCTCCTCACCATCAGCCTACAAATACTTCCTTCTTATTTATACAAAATAAAAACAAACGTACAATGATGATAAGTTTCAACTGTTTATTTTAACATCCAATGTGAAGTCACTGGCAGGTTTTAAGGTTGTTGGTGTGTTTACTGAGGTACTGAACCTGAATCATTGTGACTCAGATTAATAACAAAGGTTATTAATTCAAGATGGTGCTGATCCAAACCAAACACTCAAATGCAAAAATTTGTAACTTTTCTTAGAGTATACTAATTTCTCATAGTGGGATGCAGGTAAGGGCGGATGAATGATGGATTGTGTTTTTATATCTGGTATGTACACTGAACTGGAAATCCCCACCACTCCTACCCTCAACACCCCATTAACACACACATACGTTCTCTCACTGATCCTGAGAATTAGAATCAACAAATCTTCATACAATCTCATTCTACACTACAGAGAAGAGCTCATCAATCAGGTGCTCTCCAGCCCAGTTCTTGTCACCTCTTTCCTGACTTCAAGCCAGGTGTCGTTTCCATGCCATCATACACTGGGAATTTAGCTACAAACAGAAAAACACATGTATCACTCTGTGAACTATACATCTGTCTGATGAACTTCTTGAATTCCATGATATTACTATTATCTGACCCTTATTACTGCACCCTAGGATTTGAATGTAATAAGATATCAATCCTAATTCAAATTTCTAGTCTAGAAAAAATGCATGTAATAATTAACAAACAGAAGACAAGGGCAATGGAGATTTAGTTCAAACAAATTAAATCTTCCTCTTAAGAGAGCTTCTGAAGAACAAGTAAAATGTTGTCTTGGAGCACACAAAGGCAAAAATGGCCATATGGTCATTAGCAACTGAATCTTGTATCTCAACGTATTTCTACATGATACAACTTGTGTCCACACAACTAAAATGACACAAGAATGTATACAAATGTCTTTATGAGTACATACATCCTCTCATATCAGCATCTGATGTTACTCCATCCCAGGGTTTAGAATCTCCCTCCCCAAGCAAAGGCTCTTCTGCCTGCACACAAAAAAAAGAGACAAAAAAAATCAATCCCAAATATCTGTAACAAGTCTTAATTGTAGGTCTAACCATGTAATTACAATGTTCCCTTTAGCTGCAGCAAAAAAAAAAGAAAGAAAAAACAAAACAAAAACAAAAAAAACCCCAATCATCCTGCAACCATATGTTCCCTCAAATAAAGCAAGAAATGACAAAGTTCTATGATAAATCAAAATATTTTTCTTTAATACAGAAAGAGTCTGCCCGATTCTATAGCATCCCTATGAGCTATGGGTCCAGACTGCAGATTAGAGGCCAGGTTCCCTTTGATATAAACCAAATGGGGAAATATTGCATACTCTTGTTTATAAGTGCTATCTACCTCCAGACTGCAAGGACGTTCCCTTTAGTCTGGTAGTAGAAGCATACACTCCAAACCCACAGATCACTGGTTCAAATCCCATGCTGGTAAGCCCAGGTCACACTTGGATTCCTAGAGAACAAAGATAAAAACCACCCGTAACAGACTCTTTCAGAACTGTAGTCAAACTCACACATACCTGTTTGCTTTTGTCTTCTAGTTCCTGAGCCCTCCTCAATGTCCTCAACATCAAAGCATGGTTTTTGTCCAATTCCTGTCATAATTCACAAAAACATGTAATTGTAAGCATTTCATTTTTAATTTTGATAAAAGTCATGGAACAAAGTTGATGCATCAATTCAGCTTCAGTAAAATGTTTTTGTGGAAAATGACTTAGAAATTTTATATGTGTTTATTTATTTCATTGGTGTTTTATGCTGTACTCAAGAATATTTCACTGATATACCAGCGGCTAGCATTATGGTGGGAGGAAAGTGGGTAGAACCCATGGGAAATCCACAACCATCCAGGTTGCTGGCAGACCATTAATAATTTATATGGTATAAATTGTAGGCTTATGTCTCTTTCCTCAGAACATTCAAGGAAAAGACAGGTAAAATTACTAAAGTCTAACAAAATACAAAAATACATATATACTTTATTTTTTATTTATTTGATTAATGTTCTATGCCATAATCAAGAATATTTCACTTATACGTCGGCAGCCAGCATTAAGGTGAGAGGAAACCAGGACAAACCCACGACCATCTGTAGGTTGTACATATTATAAAAGTTTGTACTAAGGCCATAAGAAAATTTTGGTAAGAACAGCAGTTTTTGGACATTCTTAACCACTATTAATCACACTCTGTCACGTTACCTGTTGAGTAGGCGGGTCATCTCTCCTGCCACGCAGCCAAGCTGAAACCATCCAGGGATAACTCTTTAACTCATGCAACTACTCAACAGATTACATACCCCAGATAGTGTTGGCTCCCCTTGTGGTCCACGCATAATATACAATAATGCATCCTATTTTACAGACACTCTTTAAGGCTTTACCCCAACACTGCAGTACAGGTACTTCAAAACACAGCTTCTTTGCTTTGCCATCAAAACACAGCAAGAAAGAGAGTGAAGAAATGTCATAGATGACTGGAGTATAGTTAAGTAAAGCTGAGGGCTAGTAAAACGTGTGGTTAAATATTAATCATTTAATTAAATTTTAATTTAATATACAGAAAGTTAAATGCAAGCCTGAAAATAGATTATGAGTATGAGGATGAAATCTGATGCCTTTGAAACCTTAGACTAATACAAATTGTGCAAACAATGGTGCTTGCTGTTTATAAAATCCACTGTAATTCTGGCTTTCGACCACTCTTCTTTGCTGTCTACAAGTAGGCCTACTGGTCAGATATTCATAATTCACCTGAGAAGAGCATGTCCAGCAGGTTCTGACTGGGTGCTGAAGCAGCAAGAACCAAGTTACAATTCAAATGTCTGCAGCACTTTTGGGAAATGCTGTTGGACTCATGATAAATAAAAAAATAGCAACCCTGCGGCTAGATGGACAAAGCCTGGGCTTTTTCCTAATTACCTTCCCATTCCACTGGGACTTCTGGGGGTTTGAACTGGTCATTGTTAACAGGCTCCACCCATCTCCCACCCCTCAGGTTCCTCTTTGGATCTGAAATATTTGATAATTAGAGCCTATAACAAACTGAAACAATAAGGCCTAGTTAATGTGCCAAGTATCGATCTAAATAAAAGTGTTCAGTACTACATGTACGTTTATACAGTAACAGCAAACAGGTTTTTCTTGACTCTTGATTTTTGACAGCAGGGACATACATGTATCTACAAAAATACTTGTATGTTCTGATCCCAACTTACAAAAGTTACATTGTGAGTGTGCATAAAGAAATATTGTAAATTCGACTCAAAATGACACTTTCTGAGAGCTTTTAAGTCAGTGAATGAAAACTGAACTTTTCATTGGTAAACTGTCATATTACTGTTCAGTTTACTTGCTAGTATTTATAGAGCTGGCATAGTTTAGGCGACCACAGTGTGAGAGACAAAATATTGTACTGAATTATAACAGGGCTAAAAGTGTTCTTGCACAAAGCAATCATAGTAATAGTTGACTGTAACTACCATGTCAACATTTGCTTTTAACATGTGTCTCCATGGTAAATACAATTTACAATTACAATTTGTGCAAGCAGCCCTCAGTTGGACAGTAATAAAGATAAGTTTGCAAATTACCTTACCCAATTCTGAAATTGAAGTGGACTTTATATGAGAATGATTAAGTCCCTAAGATCAATACTTTCATTGTTAACTCTTTGCTCAGTGTTGAATAGTGTTACTCCGTTACTTGGTCAATGTATGTTAATGGTAGCTCTATGGAGCTATGTTTACATGAACACGGCTCCACAGAGCCACATTGTAACTCATGCATGTAAGTATGTGATCATCAACCTGCTTCTTTCAGAAAATAACGGTTGCCAAGGTGATCTTCTCCAACAAGCGTGACTGTTTGTTTGGGTGCACTGAAAGAGTTTCTTAAGTTCTTCAAAACTTGACCCAATACAGAGATTCTTCGAGACATGGATGTTTAGCCTGTTAGGTGTTTTCTGAAGTCAAAGATATGTGTTCAGGTGAACTGTCAGTTTGAGACGGGTCACCTAAAAATATTGACTTCTACCGGAAACGGATTTTTTAAACCAACATGACTTTGTGTAAATTTTCTACCGAAATATATGTAAAGGCCGATACAGTCTGAGCAACAGATGAATGGTATTTCTTCAAATTTACAACTTTAAAGCCATTGTATATACTATGCAAATATTAAAGTTCCGAGTAGATGTTAAGTGATATAAATTAATACATCGTAATAATTTGAAACAATACTTTCTATTGGCTAAAACATAACCAATGACCATCCAGCTTTGTAATGCAAGCAAAATGGACGACCACTTGCGAAAAATAACATCCTCAACGTCAACAAGAAAACAGAATATGTCACATAGCTGGAACACTCCGTCACAAGGACAGCAGGGAGGATTCAACAAATTCGCAAACGATGGCAGTTTTATGGACATGTTTAGAAGGAAAATGGAAGAGGAGAAAGAGAAAAACAGTGGGTCGCAGTCGACGAACACAAAAATGACAATGCCATCATCGTCGTCAACGTCAGCTCAGTTGAACTCAAAGGAAGAGCCGAAATCGACAACGAACAATGGGACGCTTCCAGCCTCCGAAAAGCCCAGTATCTTGTCTTTTGTAAGCAGACAAGATTAGGGAACAAATATATCCTTCAAGAGCCTTCTAACCCTTGTGTTAGTGATATAATGATGGGAAATATAGGATTTTTTTTGTGCACAGTGCCGACAACATAGTAGATAATGAAATTAGTCACTCCATTGCCGTCAGAACTGGAAAAGAAAGACTCCAAACTGTACTCCAATGTCACTAAACATGCAGAATTCTTGCATTTTCATTTGAAAAATGTATGCTAGAAAGATAATGGGTGCATGGAAGCTTTTAACAGCAGATATTTCATTGTGAAGAAATAATATGCATTCCATCTATCAGTTCTTGCATATCGTGGAGGCATGAAGTGACGACGGGCTAAATGATTGCTATTAAGAGACTGAAATTTGTGAATGTCGTTTACACACCCAGCAATAACTAAGTGCAGTTGCACAACAAATTTAGTTTGCAAAGGTATTTAAAGGGAAATTAGTATTTGAAGGTAGTCATTACAGTCGGCTCTACAAGAAAATGACGTAAACTGAATTTGTTAAGTACTTGTTTTCCCAGGTTGGGAAAAGACGGGGTGGAAAAGTTCTGAAAACTGGAGCAGTGAAGAAGGTCCGGAAAGAGGAAGAGAAGGTAACTTAGTAGGAAAAATATTTTGTGAGGGTGAAAAATGAATCATATGGCATGTTTCTTTTCCTTCAATCCCAGGCATTTGATACCAGCCTCCTAAATATATATGTCATATAAGTCATGCTGGCTTTCTCTCCGGCCGTAAGTGGGAAGGTCTGCGAGCAATCTGCAGATGGTTGTCGGTTTCCTCCGGGCTCTGCTTGGTTTCCTCCCACTATAATGCTGGCCGCCGTAGTATACGTGAAATAGTCTTGAGTATGGCCTAAAACACCAATCAAATAAATAAATAAAATAAATATAAATACATATATATAAGAAGTAAAGGAATGAAATGACTTTCGAACTGTTATCTGCTCAAATCCACCGTTAGTATTTTCAAATCACTTGTATCTTGTCCCAGAGGCACTAATATGCACTAAGTAAGCCCATAAAACAGCTGTGTCCACGCTCCTTCTTGCTTAGACTGCAAATTTGGGTAAAGGGAGATAACCTGTATATATAAATATATATATATATATATATATATATATATATATATATAATAAAAAAACAAATAAGCCTTCTCAACTTTGTACATCTTGGTATTCTGACTGCAGTTTCGCATGTCTTGTTCTTACCAAGGAATGAAGTATAACAGTTCGACAGAAAATTCAATTTTCTATTCAGACCGAGTTGATACCTATTTATAAACAAAGTTTATTCAACATGTAATAAAGCCTGCTTTCCATCCTGACCTTTGTAAAATGGAAAAACTCTCTAACAAAGGCGATGTTAGAGAGAGAGAGAGCACTGTCTAATGTGTCTACTAACAGGAAGAAAACAGTAATTTTCATTGAAAATCTGCTGTCTGGGTGCAGTGAACTGGGATCTTAATTCTGTTGTCTGACCAGTGTATTGTTTGCCACACCCCTGGCAGTTAAGTGCATAGATTCACAGTTCATGTTCATTTTAACAGTGAATAAGGAGTCATTTGTGGTAAATTTTTGGTAAATCGTAATACAAAAGATGTGGAAAGTTGAAAAGACTTATTTGTTTCTTTATTCTGTCATTTCTCCACATTAGAAAAATCTTACTTTTATGCCCATATATATATATATATATATATATATACACACAAAACACGCTTGCTTTGGAAATACTAACCGTGCATTCCAGCAGATCTATAATATCTCTATGTAGGGAAACAAGTGGGAAAGTTCTAGGTTGGAGGCTTTATTTCTTGAATTTTAGAGACATTGCATGGTGCTCGTTGAAAGTTGTTTCATACCATTACTTCTTATATATATGTGCAGCCGTCGTATGAGTGAAATATTCTTGAGTATGATGTAAAACTCCAATCAAATAAATAAAAAATACATATATGTGTAGGAGACTGGTATATGGCATATATAGAGTTCACGGACTGGATTTGAGCACCTGTACTTCGATTTAATAATATGGTCATTTTACCAGTTACAGGACACCTGCATGATAGTGGCCTCTTCTACCAGAATAAGTACAAATTAAAGCATGGATAGTATGGGAATATTAATAATTCATGGGAAATTTCAACAGTAGACTAAAGGGGTGTTTCTAGTACTGGTGGGTACGGCAACTATCGACAAACCAAGCTTATCATTGTCACTTGTGTGATTTTATTTTTGCCAAGGGTGTTTCACCAATAGCTTATAAAGTAAAAGGCGACCACTCTAGGGGCCTGTGATAGCAACATAAAATGGTCAACTCTAAATTGGTCAAAGGCCCAGAAAGTGGTAGAAATTCTTCACATGGTGCATCTAGAAAGCAAATAGATTTATCACATTTAAACACAAGTTAGACATGAGTATCCCGTTATGATGAGCGGTGAACAGAATGGCTACTTTCGTTGAGGAGGCTTTCAAACGTCTGACACAACCTCAGCTCTTCACCAAGAAGATTTAAGGGAAAGTCAAATCGGTTATGAAAATATGAACAGATGATGCAGGATAAAAAATTCACAAATACCCCAGAACTTGATAAAAACAGGAACTGTCAAAATGACTATTGTAATATGGCAGCATTTGAAAACACTTGCAAAACACCATCATAAGAGGTGTACCATAGCCAATGTTATTATTAGTACAAGATGTTTGATATTCTTTTCACAGTGATATGAAAGTAATAATTTTTTGGCCGTATCAGCAAGAGAAAAAAGTCACAACAGAGAAAGGAGACCAACTATGGTGGTCAAGAAACTTGTTTGCTCTTCATAGCAAAGCCTGTTTCTGGCATTGTTTATAAATGTTTACACTTCTCCATCATTGCAACATGCTGCATTCCAAATACGCGATTATATATAACGCAGTCACATATGTCCCCCTAGTTTTTAACTGTGTGTTTGTTCACACACCTTATTGGTGTATGTGCTTCCCTCCTGAGGTCATTGACACCTGTCAGACCCCCATTTTGTCAGCCTCATTGTCTTTTACATTGTTCACAACATTGGTATTATTTTTGTTTTTTCAGACGTCAGAAAGTAAAGACGCATGGGCTCTATACCTTGATGAAGTAAAGAAATACAAAAGTCAGATGTGTGTTGATGAGGACAAGACTAGACCTCTTGTAAAGTAATAAGTGCAAGAAGAAATTTCGTTAGCTGAATTAATATTTATAGGAGGGCAGAGATTTGCCATTGGCACAGTCTTCCTTTGAATACTTGGCGTTACCATGCCAAGTTAAGAATTCCCCTCTTGAAGAAAGGGTCAAGGGGCACACATTCTTCATTTTGACTCAAGGCAGAATTTAGTGAGGTATATGTTTGTAATATACAAGCTATTAAGAAACTCCTGGAACATAATTTTGGTTGACTAGCATGCCTTCTTGAAATTTATCCTAAGCAACTGAATAAAATCCATGGTATGAATACATTTACACAATTTGAAATATGGCGTCTTGGTAACTTTGTTAAGGAATTTGTTAAAGAGTATGATAAGGCAGTGGATCACCCTGTGAGTTACACAGTGGAAAAGCAAAGAAACAAGGTACCCTAAATGACCCTAAATTTCGTCCTTGATTAACTTGCCCTTCCTCATTCAGTGAGTTCTATAGATTTTAGAAAGGTGTTTTGAGGTTTGCTTGGAACATGGGATGATGTTTACTGAAAAATTGTAAGTTTCAGAACCAAGAATAATATTTTTCTGACATTTATTTGCCTCTATAAATGCACTTTTGTGGGCAAAATGTTAGGCCATTTAGAGTAGTTCACAAAGATGTAAAATGTGGTTAGCATTCATGTGGAAGTTTTTAGGGCAAGGGCTAAAATAGTGGTGAAGAATGACCCCAGTTAAAAAATATTTTGTCTTGTAACTTTCTGTTAAAATAGCTCTCAAGCTTTCTGATTGACAATTTTGACATTAACAAGAAAATTATATTTGATTAATTTTCTGTTTATATACTTTTTTGATGACAGTTTTTCAAAACAAAAGGTAAATTTCATGATACATTTTATTTTGACATTTTGGAGGATGTTTACCTGTATTTTACCAGTGGCTAGATTTGAAGTTTCCGTGATACTGTTCAACCATAACAGAGTAGTTAGATTATAGTTTGTTCAAGGTTTCTTTTTACTTTCAAGATGCTGGCTGGGGTGTTACTAGGCGCATGTGTAAGGTGATATGGGCCATACAATTTGACAGTGGCTCCATTTCGCATGTTAAAGGGTATCATTTCTTTTATTCTGGCCATTTACCTGTCTTGTCATACAATGTCTTTAATCGTAAAAAAAGGTTTTGTGTATCAAGTTGTTTTGTGAATGGGATGATGAGGTTGCATTGTTTTTATGCTATGGCCATGGGACTCGGCAGATTAGAGCTTTGGTAACTAGTGCCAAGACACAATCGTGGATAAAAGGTTAGAGGCTGAGCCACAGAAAACGTAAGGAACGTGTGCTTGTGTGAAAATGGGTGCTGGAGTGCAGGGGTGTTGATGTGAGGGTGTTTGGGGGGAGGTGGGTGGAAGAGTTTTCTGTACAAGTGTATACATCCGATATGCATTGAAATGTTGGATCAAGTTGTTTTGTATGCTCATTTTATAGATCATTTTTCAGAAAGACTTCCTGGGGTGTGTTCTAGTGATTTTGTTTTTGATATGTCAGTGTGTTGATACAGCTGTCACCTTCTTTTACCTCTACCCGTCTTTCTTTGCCCATATTTGTGCCGCTTACATTTAACTGTGCATTGGAGGAAGTTGAAATACAGATTTCTCTTTCTGCCAGCCGACAATGTATACTTGTCGCCAGTTATCTTTCAAAAAACTTTATTTCCTCGGTCTTTTGATGGATCTAAGCCAATACGTGTAGACCCCAGCTGTTGTAACACAAGGTAAATGCTCAAAACTGGGGAAAAGTGTGAACATAGTCAATAAATATATGAGATATGAGATGTGACGTCCATTCTGTATATAAATCTTCATTTTCAGAGGGTACATTTACAAAATGAATATTCTTGTTTTTACAACGTTACGGCATTCTGGCTTCACGTCCTTAACTCTGAAGCTCGGAGCGGGGTTTTGCTTAGATTCGCGCTCATGAGGTCCAAATTCAACCTTTTCATTGATTGTTTTGGGCAGATTTTCGGGGAATAAAATAGGTTTAGAAACTTGTATTAAAAGTAAAACCATGGCGATAAAGCAAATATTCTGGGACTTTGTCGGAAACTCAAGAAAATGTGCTTTGTCTGGTTATTGAAGAAATGAAATATGGTGATGTTCAAACTGCGATCGTTTAATCCTGTATATTTGTCAAATTTCGACTTTGTTTAGACGAAACCATGCCTCAAAAACCACACTTCTTTGGATGAGTACGATGCGTCCTTGCTACTCATTAATGTAGCACAACCATGCACGGAACAAATATTTGTAAATTTATATACCTGTGTGTAGTTTATTATTGTGTTGTTTAAAAATGTAAAAAAAGACCATCATGCTTCTAGTTGTTAACCACTGTTATAAGTATTAAATTGTATATAAATATTAACGACCGCACAGACTTTGTTGTATTTTCTTTTCCGAACTCTGTCAGTGTGTATGCCAATTTGCATGTGATACAAAAGCTGGTCAATGGTCGTATTGAGACCAAGTTATAGGGAAACGGCTCGAAATGTGTCAGATTAACGAGATGGAACATTTACCGCTGTTCACACGAGCATTAAAACTTTCCTAACATAAACCGACTTCAACCTTAGGGTCTCGGTTCTGATGAGGCTATACGTAAATAAGTACATGTCGACATCTTTAGGTCTCAGCAGTTACAGTTCAAGATACATTTACGTATAGGCTCATCAGAATTGAGACCTTAAACACTCATAGCGCTAGTTGCGGATTGGGGAAACGCTCATTGAGAAACGCAGTTGCAAGAGTTACACTGGGAAACCGCTCCAAATGTGTTGGACTGACGGTAAGAAGTACTTACCGTTTTTTTACTCGCACGTTAAATCTTCTCTAGCATAAATCTATGCCAACTGCATGTTCCTACAAATTAACTTACGTTGGCCTTTAACCAGAAATAGTCCATGGCAATAAAAATATTGAGAAAAAAAAAGACATTTTCAGGGGTCTACCTGCAAACTGTAAAACTCACCGACTGCTATCATACAGGATTGGAAAATGTGATTATCTGTTATGAACATAGGTTATTGTATCCTTTTGTTTCGGAGAGCCTCACAACAGGTTAGTTAATTGTAGAGACCACACGGTTGATTTCGCTTTATGCAAGCGAAGTTATAATGCGCATGTGAACTGCGGTAAATGTTCCTTATCGTCAATCAAACACATTTAGAGCTGTTTCCATATAAATCTTTGCAACTGTTACTTGATAAGAGTTGCCCTCCTCCACAACTATGTCATAGTACATGCGCCCGTCGATATGTAAGCTGCGATGAGTAAAATTCGGCATAGGCGCCACTCCACAAACTAGTCGCACGGAGTTGATCGCCGATGGGCGTACGACTTGCGGGTTGAACGACCTGCACGTCACGACTACACGAGTACAACATTCAGTTTTGCATAGCACCCGACGAAGCAGTGGAGTTCAGTCCATTTGGGTCATTAGCTCAGTAATCAAAGTGTTTTTGGTGAGGTCTGGTTCATATTTTCACAATCTGTGCCATTCTTAGGCCATGTTGGTAACTTTACAAGCATTATCCTACGTTGTGCTGCTGCAGTCGCAAGTCACACTTGGGCATGGAATACACTTGAAATTTGTTGTAGAAGTGTAGCGATTGTCTTTTTGGTCTGTGTTGTACACAAAGAGAAGCCTCACGTGTGCGGCGAATGTACCACCGTGACGTCACAAGGTCAAAGATGTAGATTTCTGACGTCTGATCGCCAAATTCTACCTTTTTTCTTCCGCTTTCATTGCTTTGAACGATCTGAATCGATTCAGGGGACATCAAACCATCTATATGAAGCTTGAACGGCCCAGCGCTGGGGTTCTACTTAATAATACGGGACTCAACTAGACTGTTGCGTAGACGACACCATTCAACTGGAGTTGTAATGAAGCCGTTACGTGTATGCTGGTTAGTCTTTATAGTATTGCAGTCAGATACTATCACTCTGTACGACCAGTTGAGTGGAGTTGGATCGTGCCTTAAGCTCTCGTGGATGCCTAACTTCAGTATATACTGTGAGATTGTTGGTTGAGAACATGGCGGCTGGACTGCGCTGCAGGCCTATAAGCGATGACGGACAAAAACCACCAAGGTATCACTGAGATGAGCTACAGAAGGAGACGTTTGACGCATGTTGACTTTTTTAAGACCTCACTTTGGACCCCATAGGGTCTACTTAATTGCTGGTAATTAAGATACTGGTTAATTCCTCGCATTTTGGCAAGCGTCTACGTAGAGAATAATTTCTATAGTATTTATTTTTTTAATTTATCTAATTGATTTTTATGCTGTTTTCAAGAATATTTCGCTCATGCGACAGGGGCAAGCAATATGGTGAGAAGAAACCGGACTCGGGGGTTGGGGGTGGGGGGTGACCCACCACCATCCGCAGGTTCCTTGCAGACCTTCCCACGTGCGGCCGGAGAGGAAGCCAGCATGAACTGGACTTGCACTTACAACGACCACATTGGTGAGAGGTTTCTGGATCAATGCTTTGCGCTGGCACACTATACCACCTCAGCCATGGAAGCCCCTTTCTATTATAGGAGCCTGCTTTAGAAAGCAATTTTTGGCAAGTCCAAATCTTAAACCTTTGCAAAACGAAATATTTGAAATGTTCAAACTTGACTGACACCCACAGCACCGAACCAGCTGTCGAAATTTAATCAAAATCCCGAAGTTCTGGCTTTGTGAAACGGACATCAAACTGTAACAGATTTTATACTTGAGGCTGATGTGTGTGATGTTTTTGCTTTGACACTGATTGTTAAGATAAAGCTAGGCATGCGTGTTGCGATAGGGAAAGCTTATGAAGGAAGACTGTATACCTATACGTATATACAAGCCTTTGACTAATACCTGTTTTCCACCAAAATGCCCCGCGGCAAAACCAAGTCTAACTGCGTAACCTACAGAAAATTTCAGGTACCCTAGATTCCTCCACCCATAAAACTTAATGGTGAAAGTGACGAATTCATTAATATTGTGTGAAACAGTAATCAGATGCCTGTATACATATATGTCTGTAATTAATTCAGGGGTCAGTTTTTCACGTAGATTTCTTTTAGGGAATTTTGATAGATTTGTTCGTGAGAAGGAGGCGAGAAGGATTGAAATTTCATATACAGACCTATGTCAAACATGAGAAAACTGTCTTCCAGGCAACAGAGAGGTCCACAAATGGTTGATAACAGAATGTATTGCGATATAAACAATTTTAACAGTTCTACAGAACAATTTGGCGAAATATAACACTGAACGTATACAGTATTGGCGCCGTAGGCGTACACACTATCAATGCATGCAAGCAATTTCAAATATTTTCAAACATGTAGTCATAAATGATTCGATTTTTATACAGGAAAGGTGTTCACCTGCGTGCAAAAGGGGCGGGAGTTTTTCACTGCCCGATCACCTGCAATATTCTTAATAAACTGACGGCCAAAAGAAACTTTACGACTCTGTGAGTTAAACTTAACCAGCCTTCTAAGCAAATTAATACCAAATTATTGTATTTATTTATTTATTTGATCGGTGTTTTACGCCGTACTCAAGAATATTTCACTTATACGACGGCGGCCAGCATTATGGTGGGTGGAAACCGGGCAGAGCCCGGGGGAAACCCACGACCATCCGCAGGTTGCTGGCAGACCTTCCCACGTACGGCCGGAGAGGAAGCCAGCATGAGCTGGACTTGAACTCATAGCGACCGCATTGGTGAGAGGCTCCTGGGTCATTACGCTGCGCTAGCGCGCTAACCGAATGAGCCACGGAGGCCCCCGAAATTATTGTAAGAAAAAAACATTGTGCGAAGCGCATTCTCATGTGCGACAAGCGTCATATACGCCCACACGAATTTGTTTTGAGACAACGAAGAAAGTTGAAAAATCACGGGACCCATGGATGGCCACAACTGCACATGTAATAAGTATATAAAAACGTTACACACAGTCTGCTGGACTTGCACACTGACTAAAAACCACCAAAGTACTGCCTCGATTGACTCCAGAACAACGCGAGAGGGCCCATGGTATGGTATCCATGGGAGCCACCCATGCCCACATTGCAAGGACCTTCGGCTGCTTACGTGTAACTGTGTCAAACTTGATGCAACGTTACAGACAGACAGGGTAGACATCAGACAGGCCAAGAACAGGCAGGCCCAGGGAAGACGGGTACCTGCGCACCTTACACCTGAGGAACCGCTTCCAGACAGTGACGCCATCGTCAATCAATGCCTTAGGTCACCGGGTCAGTCGGCAGACGATGTCCAGGAGACTCATGGTTCACGGAATTAGGGCCTATCGACCATTCTCAGAGCAGTTGTTGACAGCCTAACATCGTCGCCAGAGGTTGCTATGGGCTCGAATTGTATGCCGTTGGCAGCGACGTGATTGGCAACGTGTTGTTTTCACGGACGAAAGCCGCTTCTGCGTGTTCCGAGCCGATGGCAGACAGCGAGTTTACCGTCGAAGAGGCGAACGAATGGCTGCATCTTGCGTCCAGGAGGTGGTACAGTTTGGTGCTGGCAGCTTGATGGGGTGTGGTGGGATTTTTGGAGAGGAACGGACACCACTGGTCAACATCTATGGGAACCTAATAGCTCAACGTTACGTGGATGAAATTCTACGTCCTGTTGTCCTTCAAGAGCAGCCACGTGGTGTTCTGTACCAGCAGGACAACGCCAGGCCACATAAAGCTCGAGTTATGCAGAACTTCCTGGATGCCAACGACGTCAACGTCTTGCCGTGGCCTGCAAGTTGCCCAGATATGTCCCCCCACAGAACACCGTTGGGATATCATGGGTCGTCGAGTAAGACAACGGCCACACCTTGCAGCCAACGGACAAGAAATGGCGTTCGCTCTTCAAGGTGAGTGGCAACGAATCTCAGGCCATCTCATCTGACGAATGACTTTTTCTATGCATCGGAGAGATTTTGCATGCATATAGAAGCAAAGGGCGGCCACACACAATATTGATTGGTTTTGATATTGACTGATTTTAAAAATAATCAACTTTTTGAATACCACGCGCTACAAAATATAGTTAGTTATCTCTATAAGTGATGGAATGTCTGGGGATGGGATTGAAACTCGTTTGTCCAGGGAGCGAAGAGAAGATAAGGATGTTAACCCTCAACACCCCCCTAGCATGATATGTGTACCTATCATATGTGAATTCACAAGCCCTCAATTGACAACAGAGCGGGAAGCTAGAGCGCGACACGAGAACAACCACGAAACATAATCACCCAATAACACCAAGAAATAAAGATAAGTAAAAATGATGCGGTCTATTTATGGCATGGGATGACAATTCAGCACGATCGGATAACCCAGTTCCTCCGAACCACACACGACTAGAATTGTATAGGGTTTATGTAACTGACCCACTGAACACGTGCTTACATCAGGGTTACTGGATTTAGCCCTGAACTGTGTGGAAACTATGCGGTGACATATTTCCACTTAAACTAATGTGGGAAAAATCAAGAAATTTTTGTATTTTGGGGATTTTTAAATAATGAAATATTGTTTAAAACACTGTGCAAAAGCTATTCATCTTTGATACATAAGGCAAGTAAAGTGTGCACGTATGAAGGGAGGCAACCTATTCGCCTTGCACAATCACCTGTTTGGAATCAGAATTCTATACTACGCCACTACCGGTCTGAATGTTACCGGTATACATTAATTCGAGAATACAGACTTTTATCTGTTTGAATTTATACATATTTCAGTAGTATAATCAGGAACTTCGGTGCCTGAATTTTCTCGAAATGAGTTACACATCAGTGATTAAATTCCAGTCAATATTCTTACATCGGCTGAAACTCCTCGTGAACACGTTTTTTTATATCACAGTCCTTGAATTAAAATACTTGAACTAAATAGACCCTATATGAATTAAGTGACTAAATATACGGTTGAAATCATAGATTTTACATATCTCCAATAGTGGCGTTGGAATAGAATTCAAAGTGGGCTTGGACGGTAGCGGGTTTTGGGCAATGGGGTAACTAACACGGACCCTAGCCCCGGAAGCTCCGCAACCCTAGATTACCGTAGATGAGCCATTTTGGGAGTACCGACAAAGGGGCTTAAGAGTACCGAGCCGGGAAAGTGATATACGCAAAAAAAAAAAAAAAATGACAGAGTTTTAAAAAGTCTACCTCAGATCATGTTAGACCCCGGAACTCGTGTGACCTATGGAGGCTTTCTCATGCAGCCATTGAAAGTTAACTGGTGCCTCGAGACGTGGGGTCGAAAAGCCGTACAACTGACCAAAAAAAATTATTAAAAGCCAGTGTTCCGAGTTTCGCGTCGAGATTTCATGAAAGTTTAACATTGGGGTCTCCGAGTTTAAGAGCTGTGGCCCAGCCATTAATACGACAGCCACAGATGAGCGTCTGTGACGAAATTTTTTCACAATGACTTTTATTTATTTTTTTATTCTTTGAATTAGTTTACTGGCATTATACTCTATATTGTGCCTTTGTATCCTGGTTCTTATATTGTAAAGGAATCAGTACTGTCATCATACTATATGTTACTTACACGTATATGTGCCATGGCTATATATTTGTTACCATGTGAGTTCATGTACATGTATACCGTGAGACCTCAGCCAAGATATGAGTGGAAAATACGGTGGGTGGGGTGGGGAGGACGGGACAAAAACCCCGCGAACAAAAAAACCTGCCGGACATAAGCCCCCCCCCCCCCCCTCAATCAGTATTAAGCAAAATACACCACTCTTCCAAAAGCCGGGAGCCGCGCGGAGGGAGACATGAGAAGATTGGTAAACTGGGCAATGAATACGTGGCGAAGTGATCAAAAACATACTTATTGCAGATTGTAAATCATATGCAGTTGAAATGCTTAGAGCGTTCGCCTCAAAATCTCAAATCTGGAGTCCTGGGATCAAACCCGGGTCGGGTCATGTCATGCAAAGACTTTTTAATAAATGGTGCTTGTCGATACGTCACATAGTGCTCAGCACTGAGAGCTCCAGTGTGAAGGCCATTGAAAACTATAATCTTCATACTGCTTTAATATAGCGTATTCTTTCACTTAAACTCTTATATAGGGTGAAACGAAGATAAATAAATACATTGTCATGTCCTCTTGAAAATATTATTGGTGAAAATAGCATTGTGATTACAAAGAGATAAAGTATTCGATTATACACAACAAATTACGACACACTACTGTTATATTTTCGTCTGGAAATTATCGTACAGAAACATAGCTTTTAAGCCCTTGTCGATATTATATTCATTCACCAAAATGAACTCTTCTGAAGATTCTTTTCATGTTTACTAATTCACCTTAATTACCTGTAATTGCTATTGTGCATGTCCCATCAGACACTTACGGTTTGTAAATATGTACCTCCGTAACAGTCCATGCTCCGCTTTCTATGCAGTGATTTACTGATTGATTGTTGTTTAATGCTACACTCACTAACTTTATTTATTTATTTTTTCATTGTTCTGGCAAAACTGAAGAATTTTACATTTACACGATTGTGATCAGTTTAATTGGTAAATTAATCAGAGCGCATGGCGTAAACCACCCACGTTAGGCAAGTCACTGACGAACTTTCCGACAAATGGAAGACAACTCCTAAGTAGTGAGTGAGTGAGTGCTTGGGGTTTAACGTCGTACTCAACAATTTTTCAGTCATATGACGAAGAAGGAATCCTTAGGGTGCATGTACGTGTAATGTGCCTCCTTGTTGCAGACGGATTTCCACCGCTCTTTTATTTAGTGCTGCTTCACTGAGACACTTACCGAAGGCAAGTAAGCCGCTTCGCCCGAGTCATTATACTGATACGGGTCAACCAGTCGTTGCACTATCCCCTTCATGCTGAACGCCAAGCGAGGAAGTTACAACTTCCTCTTTTAAAGTCTTAGGTGTGACTCGATCAAGGATTGATCCTGGATCTACCGGTCCCGAAGCGGACGCTCTACCAACTGTGCTATCCGGGCCGGTCACAACTCCTAAGTAGAAAACTTCGTGTTCATGTTCTAACGACTGAAAGTCAAGTTACCGACGAACACTCCCACGTGGAAAATCAGTGCGAACGGGCCTACGAGTGCCGTCTATCACTATAGCTCTCACTTATGGAAGCCGGATGATGACATCTTGTCAAACGCCACACGGTCACCATTGGTGTGACTGGTCGTCGTACCTGGAGCCGCAGGGCGATATGTCCTCAGCCGACTTCCATACTCACTAAAGTTCTGATATGGACAAAGAGAGATGCAGAATCTACACATAGCCTGTACAAGACGTGGACTGGACCCGCATCTTGTGTGACTCGTTGTTTAGGGCTTCATTTGTACTGATTTAGCATCACTGCCACCGCCGCATTACCACGGACATGCAGAGCCCAGTGAATGAGGCACGACGGGATGTGATAAACGTCTCCTCACCTCCCACCTTCTGTTATTACACGGCTGTATAGTAGAATTAAACGTTCTCCTTTATATGTAGACTGTGCACACTGCGATTAAAAACCCCGCTGTAAGAACACAGTGGTTTTCAACAGACTCACAGGGTTATAGACTGCACAAATGTATACCCAGCAGCGCTGTACGTACTACTTGGGCCCTATATAATCTCACCAAGGCCCATTATTGTATATCTTTAATAAAACAACTGATGTACTAATAATGTTGAATTAGAAGATGAAAAGTACACTTTGATTCCAATACAGTTAAGTACAATTCCAGTTGACAGAGTGCAATATGACGACTACAAATACTACTGTATTTCCAAACTCATGCATATATTGGATGACAACAGTGTTATGGTCCGTGGGAATTTTATATTCAGGGATATACATTACAACTCCAAGAAATGCACGCAAGGCGTTACACTATTCGATATTTCTGTTTGCAATTCAACCATTTTTAAGAATACAAGTTTTATTCTGAAATCTGCACCAAAATAAGGTCTACACCATGTGATACAGGTAGAGGTTAGACCGGTGTCTTCCGTTAACAAAACGGAGCTTGCTTGGTTAGTAAGTTCATTACCTACATATTAATCATCAGAATGTGGGAGGGGAAAAAAAAGAAGAAGAAAAAAAGAAAACAAAAAGCGGTCTAATGTTGGAGTGGGAAGACAGATTGAAAGTTTCAAGATAACCCAGCTCCTCCGGACCACGGTAATGAAAGGACTGCACAGAGTATATATACCTGACACAATGAACACGTGTTTACATCATGGGTATTTAGACACCCCAATCCCCTGAAATATTTATAAATTACACAGAAGCTGTAAACTACATATTTTCACTCATTCATATCGGATAAATCAGGAAATTCTTGTATTTCTAAACTATTTCAAATGTTGAAAAATTGTTCAAAGAACTCACTGAAGTCATGGATACTCGCTGCTCCAACCACTGAAAGTGTCAGCCCATAAAAGGGAGACAACCCCAGCGTATTGCATTATCACCTGTAATTTTCTCCATATACATGTAGATCACTTTAGGTATACTCTATTGTGCGTTTGAAAGTTATACATTTTTCAATATTTTACTAAGGAGTTATGGTGTGTAAATTTTCTACAATAGAAAAGAATTACACATCAATCATAAATATGAATTGAGACACTCCCTGGCATGTATATAGGCCTATACGTTTTATATATACCGGTAACAAAGCCTTCATTACCAAGTTTGTGTAGTCAGCTCGTACTGTAGATTATACAGTTCAAAATTCACTAATGTATTGAATATAAATATATGAATGTATGCATGTGTCTGAAAAAAAAATCTTTAATAAATACAACGACGCTGTTTAATTGTCCAATACGTTACTTCACCAATAGCCACTTTTCAAACTTTTCAAGTAAATAGTTTTACTCCACTGTTATGTGTGTACAGTTAATTATTCAATTTTATTTCAAACTTGTGCCGGAATGGAACACTGTGAAAGGTGAGTGTGTTTACGGTAATCAGATAGACATGGATTTTCTTAGTCATTGTATGTTTATTTCTAGTATTCTTAAAAAAAATATATGGACTTTTTTCCTAAAATATGTCGGCACTCAGATATATACAGAGCCCTGACGGGAAATTTAGCCTGACAAGATGCTGATGTTAGACCGTATGGCAAGCCGTTTTACTTTATAAACGCAATTTTTGATATGTTAAAATAATTTAAGATATCTTGAATTCATGTAATGATATTATAAAACGGATTTATGATATCATTAATTGGATTTAAGATATCACATATTCAGTTCATGATATCAAGAATACTAATCATTGTTTGATATCATTAATTTACAGCTTGCCATAAGACCCCTGGCGATGAATCCAGCTGGATTCGAGTACGCGACCGGCCCCGATAGCACAGTTGGTGGAGCGTCCGGTTCGGGAGCGGTAGATCCAGGGTCAATCCTGGGTCGAGTCACACCTAAGACCTTAAAAGAGGAGTTCCTCGCTTGGCGTTTGGCATGAAAGCGATAGTGCGACGACTGGTTGACGTGTATCAGTATAATGTCTCGGGCGGGGAGGTTTACTTGCCTTCGGTAAGGCGTCTCACTGAAGCAGCGGTGAACATCCGTCCTGCAACAAGAAGGTACATTACATGCACTCTAAGGATTCCTTCGTCGTCATATGACTGAAAAAAATGTTAAGTACGACGTTAAACCCCAAGCATTCACTTACTCACCCGAGAACGCGACTCACGGACGCAATAGAGACTTAAGTTATGGTTTGGTTTGTGGCAGTAGAGATGGCTAGTTGATTCTGAGGCACAGGTGCATATCACATGAGCAATGGATCAGCAATTGAAAGCCCATTTATTCAACTTACTAGACCTTTAAAAATTTACACACATAGACCTATTAACTTATGATCTATATGCCTATAGTTGTCAACACTTAATTCCTTTTCTTTATTCTAATTTGACAATCTAATAAAGTTGTCAATTATTGTGAGAAGCGCAGAAAGCCTTGTAGTAAGAAGATTTGGAGGCATCCGGCGGTTGGTCCTGGGTTTCACTGGGTTCTGTGCGGTTTCGTCCCTACATAATGTTCGCCGTCGTTGTATAAGTTAAATATATTCTTGAGTACGGCGTAAAACACCACTAAATAAATGAATAAATAAATAGAATGCCCTACTTCAATTCATGAGGTCATTCTATGGTAAGTCGTTAGAAGGATGTTTTGTTTAAGAAATAACCCAAGTGTGAGCATTTTGTCTAATCAAAATTTATAGTTCTTTTCTTCCTTGACAACAGTAGCTAGAACGACAAGTGACAAAACAGATAATGGTCTATTGATGGAGGGCAAGGTAGTGCTTAACAAGGGTTCGGGACAACTCAGCTCCTCCTGACCACAGTAAGCTGAGCTTTGTACAAAGTATATGTCTGACAGAATAAACTCGTGGTTACACAAGGTGCGCAGATATTAGAATATTAGCCCTGAACTGTTTGGAAATTACATGGAAACTGTTAATGACATATTGCCGTTTGAAATAACTTCGGATAAATCATTAAATTCTTGCAATGATACACAATTTAAAGAGTGAATCATTTTTCCGAGAACTTCACAAAGTTCATATAGACCTACACTGCTGATACAGTTCATGCAGGGAAAATGGGCACCAGGCAAAGAGAACTAATTCCTTGACATTGCACGGGCACCTGCAATACATGAGAACGTGGGTACTCTGAAGGTGAACTGTTATATTCAGTGTGAAAGGTCAATAAATGCCCAGTGGTACGTCCAGAGCGAACTACAAAAAAAATATTCCCACTGGGCACAATTATATATACGTATATGTGGAAAACAAAATTTAAATAAAAATCTAAATTATATCTTTCCATTTTAAAATGATATGGGATAAAACTCGAAAATTTCGTATTTGTAAACTATTTTAAATCTTGAAACATTGTTCAAAGAACTCAACTAGAGTCATGAATACTTGACGCGTCACGCAAAAAAGTAAACGGCTGAAAGGGGCGGCAACTCCTGCGAATCGCACAATAACGTGCAATAGTGCCTTCTGCCAGACTACACGCTATTGTGTGTTTGAAAGAACACATGGCTTGAACTACAGTAGTTTATATGTAGATGTGTTTCTCCAAAATTCTTTAATAAATACATGCTGCTTAATTGTCAAATTTGTTACTTCAGCAATAGCCACTGTTAAAACCTTCAGACACTGATCACTGAATGACTAAACACGGTAGATATGGTAGGAGTATTGTTTTGAACCTTTGCTTGAAAGTAAAGTACATATCAACCTACATGTATCCAGCAATTTCAACAGAAACATTTCGATTTCGATTTGTCATCATAAAAAAATCTTCTAATTAAATGCATGTGAATATAAAAGTGCATTGCAAAATGACAGAAAATACTCAATCTGCCACTGTACAGATGTTTGACATACATTTTCAGAGAAATTACGAATACTTATCCCTGCCACACAAGATACTGGAAGAATAAAATTGAGTTGGTCACTTGGTTGTTTGGTGCGTGCGATATATTGTTGAAATGACACTGCAATAGAGGCTGACCCGCTTATAACCAATTGTCGCTGTCATGAAGCTGAAAATGGTTAAATCTTTCATGTGAAAAAGACTTTAAACGGCCAAATATTTTGTTTCCACTACCATGTTTCTTTTAATTGACTAGATAATCATACATAAAGATACCATTGTTATTAAACATTGTTATTACCATTGTTAGCACATTTATTAGAAAATCCACTGTCATAGTAACGACAAAGAAAACTTTATGAAGTAAGACATTTTTTATTTATTTATTTATTTGGTGTTTTACGCCGTACTCAAGAATATTTCACTTATACGATCGGCGGCCAGCATTATGATGGGGTGGAAACCCGGGAATCCCACGACCATCCGGAGGTTGTTGGCCAGACCTTCCCACGTACGGCCGGAGAGGAAGCCAGCATGAGCTGGACGAACTTACAGCGACTGCATTGGTGAGAGACTCCTGGGTCATTACGCTGCGCTAGCGCGCTAACCAACTGAGCTACGGAGGCCCCAAAGAAAAATTTTTCAATGCACATATAACATAGATTAATTATATGTTTAGCCTATCATAGGCTATACATCGTATGAGAATTCATGTATATAATCACACAGAAACCAATCTTCACTGATTCTAACCATGTTGAACCATCGAAACCAGCTTATAATATAAACAATAAAGAAACGAATTAACCTCATGGCTGACAGTTGGTTTCAGAAACCATTTCCAACATATTACCATAGTGTTGCCATGGAAACCACTACATTTGTTAGATTACCTACATGGCTGTACACTTAACACATACCTTTCGTTTAGTTAACTGTCTTCTCGACATATCTTTTCAAGGCTTTCGAGGCTATCATGCTGATATATTCTGTGTTACTAGTATATCTAGAAAATGCTGATGCCATGGTAACGAAAATAGGAACCAAAAGTTGTTTTAGTGGTGATTTGTGACTTTTTGTGTAACAGGAAATGAATAAATTATATGAAGTTAACAGTGGCATAAAATGCCAAAAAAATTACCTCTGTGACATATAAATCATTTTCTCATAAAAATTTATCTTGCTGCCATGGTAACCAGTGTAAATGTGTTTAGAAACCGTTTTTGTCATCGAAAATCCAACCCACTTCTATACCATGTCGGATTGAGTAATTTCTTTACCAATATCTGCACGTTTTTCTGTATCACTCACGACAATATTGCCTGAATACTTTGCCCAACAAATTCTGTGTGGACATTAGCCTGATTAGACAAGCAATATACAGGGTCCTGATCTAACACGTGAACCGCCTTACTAGTGTTTCTAAATACATGTGCACTCCATACGCAAGTGCATGTGTCCCTTATTACACTGCATAAAGCAGGCAGACTGTGCCTGGCTATAACAAATGGTACTTGTCGCTACCTCCCATGGCGCTCAGCACAGAGAGTCCCTGTATGAATATTATTAGTGAATTAGCATTGTGATTACAAAATTGATAAAGTATTCGGTTATACACAACAATTACGGCACACACGGTCACCATTGGTGTGATTGGTCATGGTACCTGGAGCCGCAGGGCAATATGTCCTCAGCCGACTTCCATACTCACTAAAGTTCTGATATGGACAAAGAGAGATGCAGAATCTACACATAGCCTGTACAAGACGTGGACTGGACCCGCATCTTGTGTGACTCGTTGTTTAGGGCTTCATTTGTACTGATTTAGCATCACTGCCACCGCCGCATTACCACGGACATGCAGAAAGCCCGAGCAGATGTGATAAACGTCTCCTCACCTCCCACCTTCTGTTATTACACGGCTATATAGTAGAATTAAACGTTCTCCTTTATATGCAGACTGTGCACACTGCGGTTAAAACCCGCTGTAGGAAGACAATGGTTTTCAACAGACTCACAAGGTTATAGACTGCACAAATGTATACCCAGCAACGTTGTACGTACTACTTAGGCCCAATATAATCTCACCAAGGTCCATTATTTTATATCTTTAATAAAACAACTGATGTACTAATAATGTTGAATTAGAAGATGAAAAGTACACTTTGATTTCAATACAGTTAAGCACAATTCCAGTTGACAGAGTGCAATATGACGACTACAAGTACTACTGTATTTCCAAACCCATGCATATATTGGATGACAACAGTGTTATGGTCCGTGGGAATTTTATATTCAGGGATATACATTACAACTCCAAGAAATGCACGCAAGGCGTTACACTATTCAATATTTCTGTTTGCAATTCAACCATTTCTAAGAATACAAGTTTTATTCTGAAATCTGCACCAGAATAAGGTCTATACCATGCCATGTGATACAGGTAGAGGTTAGACCGGTGTCTTCCGTTAACAAAACGGAGCTTGCTTGGTTAGTAAGTTCATTACCTACATATTAATCATCAGAATGTGGGAGGGAAAAAAAAAAAAAAAAAAGCGGTCTAAGGTTGGAGTGGGAAGAGATTTTGAACGATTCAAGATAACCCAGCTCCTCCGGACCACGCTTTTGTTGGCATTGCACAAAGTATATATACCTGACACAATGAACACGTGTTTACATCAGGGGTTTTGAGTTCCCCCCCCCCCCCCCCATCCCTGAAATATTTATTAATTACACAGAAGCGTTGATTGACATATTTTTACCCATTCATGTCGGATAAATCAGGAAATTCTTGTATTTCTAAACTATTTCAAATGTTGAAAAATTGTTCAAAAAACCCACTGAAGTCATGGATACTCGCTGCTCCAACCACTGAAAGTGTCAGCCTATAAAAGGGAGACAACCCCTGCGCAGTGCAAAATCACCTGTAATTTTCTCCCTACAGATCACTTTAGGTATACTCTATTGTGCGTAAGAAAATTGTACATTTTTTAAATATTTTACTAAGGAGTTATGGTGTGTAAATTTTCTACAATAGAAAAGAATTACACATAAATCATTCATTTCCTTACGCATTGTTTCTTTATTTATATGGTATTCATAAAATAAATATATGGACTTTTTTCCTAAAATATGTCGGCATTCAGATGATATCCTGAATTCAGTAAATGATATTAATATTTTACAGCTTACAATAAGACCCCTGGCGATAAATCCACCCGCGATCGAGCTGGATTCGAGAACGTGACTGGTCCCGATAGCACAGTTGGTATTTAGAAATAAAGAAACTCGCTTCCAGGGCGGTAGATCCAGGGTCAATCCTGGGTCGCGTCAGACCTAAGACCTTAAAAGAGGAAGTTGTAACTTCGTCGCCTGGCGTTTAGCATGAGGAGGATAGTGCAACGACTGGTTGACGTGTATCAGTATATATAATGTCTCGGGCGGGGCAGTTTACTTGTTTTCGGTAAGGTGTCTTAGTGAAGCAGCTCTAAGGATTCCTTCGTCGTCATATGGCTGAAAAAATGTTAAGTACGACGTTAAACCCCAAGCATTCACTTACTCACCCGAGAACGCGACTCACGGACGCAATAGAGATTTAAGTGATTCTGAGGCACAGGTGCATATCACATCTGCAATAATACCCCACGAATGAATTGGGCAATTGAAAGCCCATTTATTCAACTTACTAGACCTTTACCAATGTTAAAAAGAATTTACATACACAGACCATTTAACTAATGATTTATATGCCTATAGTTGTCAACACTTAATGATTTGTTTATTTTAATTCGACAATCTAATAAAGTTGTCAATTATTGTGAGAAGCGCAGAAAACCCTGTAGTAAGAAGATTTGGAGGCATCCTGCGGTTGGTCCTGTGTTTCACTGGGCTCTGTGCGCTTTTCGTCCCTACATTGAGTCCCCGTCTTGAGTACGGCGTTAAACACCACTAAATAAATAGAATTCTCATGAATTGAGACAAGGCATGTTGAGTCATGTTTAGTTTAAAAGATAACAGAAATGAATAAATAAATGAATAAATAAATAAATTAATGAATAAATAGAAAGCCGTACTTCAATTCATGAGGTCATTCTATGGTAAGTCGTTAGACGGATGTTTTGTTTAAGAGATAACCCAAGTGTGAGCATTTTGTCTAATCAAAATTTATAGTTCTTTTCTTCCTTGACAATAGTAGCTAGAACGACAAGTGACAAAACAGATAATGGTCTATTGATGGAGGGCAAAGGTAGTGCTAAACAAGGGTTCGGGTAACTCAGCTCCTCCTGACCACAGAAAGCTGAGCTTTGTACAAAGTATATATGTCTGACAGAATAAACTCGTGGTTACACAAGGTGCGCTGATATTAGAATATTAGCCCTGAACTGTTTGGAAATTACATGGAAACTGTTAATGACATGTTGCCGTTTGAAATAACTTCGGATAAATCATTAAATTCTTTCACCGATAAACGATTTTAAAGAGTGAATCATTTTTCCGAGAACTTCACAAAGTTCATATACACTGCTGATACAGTTCATGCAGGGAAAATGGGCACCAGCAAAGAGAACTAATTTCTTGACATTGCACGGGCACCTGCAATACATGAGAACGTGGGTACTCTGAAGGTGAACTGTATATTCAGTGTGAAAGGTCAATAAATGCCCAGTGGTACGTCCAGAGCGAACTACAAAAAAAATATTCCCATTGGGCACAATTATATATACGTATATGTGGAAAACAAATTTAAATAAAAATCTAAATTATATCTTTCCATTTAAAATGATATGGGATAAAACTCGAAAATTTCGTATTTGTAAACTATTTTAAATCTTGAAACATTGTTCAAAGAACTCAACTAGAGTCATGAATACTTGACGCGTCACGCAAAAAAGTAAACGGCTGAAAGGGGCGGCAACTCCTGCGCATCGCACAATAACGTGCAATAGTTCCTTCTGCCAGACTACACGCTATTGTGTGTTTGAAAGAACACATGGCTTGAACTACAGTAGTTTATATGTAGATGTGTTTCTCCAAAATTCTTTAATAAATACATGCTGCTTAATTGTCAAATTTGTTACTTCACCAATAGCCACTGTTAAAACCTTCAGATACTGATCACTGAATGACTAAACACGGTAGATATGGTAGGAGTATTGTTTTGAACCTTTGCTTGAAAGTAAAGTACATATCAACCTACATGTATCCAGCAGTTTCAACAGAAACATTTCGATTTGTTTGTCATCATAAAAAAATCTTCTCATTAAATGCATGTGAATATAAAGGTGCATTGCAAAATGACAGAAAATACTCAAGCTGCCACTGTACAGATGTTTGACATCCATTTTCAGAGAAATTACGAATACTTATCCCTGCCACACAAGATACTGGAAGAATAAAATTGAGTTGGTCACTTGGTTGTTTGGTGCGTGCGATATATTGTTGAAATGACATTGAGATGAAAAATAGAGGCTGGCCCGCTTATAACCAATTGTCGCTGTCATGAAGCTGAAAATGGTTAAATCTTTCCGTGAAAAAGACTTTAAACGGCCAAATATTTTGTTCCACTACCATGTTTCTTTTAACTGACTAGATAATCATACATAAAGATACCATAAAGACTTGTTAGCACATTTATTAGAAAATCACTGTCATAGTAACGACAAAGAAAACTTTATGAAGTAAGAACATTTTTATTTATTTATTTATTTATTTGGTGTTTTACGCCGTACTCAAGAATATTTCACTTATACGACGGCGGCCAGCATTATGATAGGTGGAAACCGGGAATCCCACGACCATCCGGAGGTTCTTGGCAGACCGTCCCACGTACGACCGGAGAGGAAGCCAGCATGAGCTGGACGTACTTACAGCGACTGCATTGGTGAGAGACTCCTGGGTCATTACGCTGCGCTAGCGCGCTAACCAACTGAGCTACGGAGGCCCCAAAGAAAAATTTTTCAATGCACATATAACATAGGTTAATTATATGTTTAGCCTATCATAGGCTATACACCGTATGAGAATTCATGTATATAATCACACAGAAACCAATCTTCACTGATTCTAACCATGTTGAACCATCGAAACCAGCTTATAATATAAACAATAAAGAAACGAATTAACCTCATGGCTGACAGTTGGTTTCAGAAACCATTTCCAACATATTACCATAGTGTTGCCATGGAAACCACTACAATTGTTAGATTACCTACATGACTGTACACTTAACACATACCTTTCGTTTAGTTAACTGTCTTCTCGACATATCTTTTCAAGGCTTTCGAGGCTATCATGCTGATATATTCTGTGTTACTAGTATATCTAGAAAATGCTGATGCCATGGTAACGAAAATAGGAACCAAAAGTTGTTTTAGTGGTGATTTGTGACTTTTTGTGTAACAGGAAATGAATAAATTATATGAAGTTAACAGTGGCATAAAATGCCCAAAAAATTACCTCTGTGACATATAAATCATTTTCTCATAAAAATTTATCCTACTGCCATGGTAACCAGTGTAAATCTGTTTAGAAACCGTTTTTGTCATCGAAAATCCAACCCACTTCTATACCATGTTGGATTGAGTAATTTCTTACGACAATATTGCCTGAATACTTTGTCCAACAAATTCTGTGTGGACATTAGCCTGACTAGACAAGCAATATACAGGGTCCTGATCTAACACGTGAACCGCCTTACTAGTGTTTCTAAATACATGTGCACTCCATACGCAAGTGCATGTGTCCCTTATTACACTGCATAAAGCAGGCAGACTGAGCCTGGCTATAACAAATGGTACTTGTCGCTACCTCCCATGGCGCTCAGCACAGAGAGTCCCTGTATGAATATTATTAGTGAATTAGCATTGTAATTACAAAATTGATAAAGTATTCGGTTATACACAACAATTACGGCACACACGGTCACCATTGGTGTGATTGGTCATGGTACCTGAAGCCGCAGGGCAATATGTCCTCAGCCGGCTTCCATACTCACTAAAGTTCTGTTATGAACAAAGAGAGATACAGAATCTACACATAGCCTGTACAAGACGTGGACTGGACCCGCATCTTGTGTGACTCGTTGTTTAGGGCTTCATTTGTACTGATTTAGCATCACTGCCACCGCCACATTACCACGGACATGCAGAAAGCCCAGTGAATGAGGCACGACCGGATGTGATAAACGTCTCCTCACCTCCCACCTTCTGTTATTACACGGCTATATAGCAGAATTAAACGTTCTCCTTTATATGTAGACTGTGCACACTGCGATTAAAACCCGCTGTAAGAACACAGTGGTTTTCAATAGACTCACAAGGTTATAGACTGCACAAATGTATACCCAGCAACGTTGTACCTACTACTTAGGCCCTATATAATCTCACCAAGGTCCATTATTTTATATCTTTAATAAAACAACTGATGTACTAATAATGTTGAATTAGAAGATGAAAAGTACACTTCGATTTCAATACAGTTAAGTACAATTCCAGTTGACAGAGTGCAATATGACGACTACAAATACTACTGTATTTCCAAACTCATGCATATATTGGATGACAACAGTGTTATGGTCCGTGGGAATTTTATATTCAGGGATATACATTACAACTCCAAGAAATGCACGCAAGGCGTTACACTATTCAATATTTCTGTTTGCAATTCAACCATTTTTAAGAATACAAGTGTTATTCTGAAATCTGCACCAGAATAAGGTCTATACCATGCCATGTGATACAGGTAGAGGTTAGACCGGTGTCTTCCGTTAACAAAACGGAGCTTGCTTGGTTAGTAAGTTCATTACCTACATATTAATCATCAGAATGTGGGAAGGGGGAAAAAAAAAAGAAAAAAAAAAGCGGTCTAATGTTGGAGTGGGAAGAGATTGTGAATGATTCAAGATAACCCAGCTCCTCCGGACCACGCTTTTGTTGGCATTGCACAAAGTATATATACCTAACACAATGAACACGTGTTTACATCAGGGGTTTTAGTTCCCTTAACCCCCCCCCCCCCCCTGAAATATATATATATATTCCACAGAAGCGTTGATTGACATATTTTCATCCATTCATGTCGGATAAGTCAGGCAATTCTTGTATTTCTAAACTATTTCAAATGTTGAAAAATTGTTCAAAGAACCCACTGAAGTCATGGATACTCGCTGCTCCAACCACTGAACGTGTCAGCCTATAAAAGGGAGACAACCCCTGCGCAGTGCAAAATCACCTGTAATTTTCTCCCTACAGATCACTTTAGGTATACTCTATTGTGCGTAAGAAAATTGTACATTTTTTAAATATTTTACTAAGGAGTTATGGTGTGTAAATTTTCTACAATCGAAAAGAGTTACACATAAATCATGCATTTCCTTACGCATTGTTTCTTTATTTATATGGTATTCTTAAAATAAATATATGGATTTTTTTCCTAAAATATGTCGGCATTCAGATGATATCCTGAATTCAGTAAATGATATCAATATTTTACAGCTTACAATAAGACCCCAGGCGATGAATCCACCCGCGATCGAGCTGGATTCGAGTACGTGACTGGCCCCGATAGCACAGTTGGTATTTAGAAATAAAGAAACTCGCTTCCAGAGCGGTAGATCCAGGGTCAATCCTGGGTCGCGTCAGACCTAAGACCTTAAAAGAGGAAGTTGTAACTTCGTCGCCTGGCGTTTAGCATGAGGAGGATAGTGCAACGACTGGTTGACGTGTATCAGTATATATAATGTCTCGGGCGGGGCAGTTTACTTGTTTTCGGTAAGGTGTCTTAGTGAAGCAGCTCTAAGGATTCCTTCGTCGTCATATGACTGAAAAAATGTTAAGTACGACGTTAAACCCCAAGCATTCACTTACTCACCCGAGAACGCGACTCACGGACACAATAGAGACTTAAGTTATGGTTTGGTTTGTGGCAGTAGAGATGGCTAGTTGATTCTGAGGCACAGATGCATATCACATCTGCAAAAATACCCCACGAATGAATTGGGCAATTGAAAACCCATTTATTCAACTTACTAGACCTTTACCAATGTTAAAAAGAATTTACATACACAGACCATTTAACTAATGATTTATATGCCTATAGTTGTCAACACTTAATGATTTGTTTATTTTAATTCGACAATCTAATAAAGTTGTCAATTATTGTGAGAAGCGCAGAAAACCTTGTAGTAAGAATATTTGGCATTTAGTCCCCGTCTTGAGTACGGCGTTAAACACCACTAAATAAATAGAATTCTCATGAATTGAGACAAGGCATGTTGAGTCATGTTTAGTTTAAAAGATAACAGAAATGAATAAATAAATGAATAAATAAATAAATTAATGAATAAATAGAAAGCCGTACTTCAATTCATGAGGTCATTCTATGGTAAGTCGTTAGACGGATGTTTTGTTTAAGAGATAACCCAAGTGTGAGCATTTTGTCTAATCAAAATTTATAGTTCTTTTCTTCCTTGACAACAGTAGCTAGAACGACAAGTGACAAAACAGATAATGGTCTATTGATGGAGGGCAAAGGTAGTGCTAAACAAGGGTTCGGGTAACTCAGCTCCTCCTGACCACAGTAAGCTGAGCTTTGTACAAAGTATATATGTCTGACAGAATAAACTAGTGGTTACACAAGGTGCGCTGATCTTAGAATATTAGCCCTGAACTATTTGGAAATTAAATGGAAACTGTGAATGACATATTGCCATTTGAAATAACTTCGGATAAATCATTAAATTCTTGCATTGATAAACAATTTTAAACTGAAACATTTTTCGGAGAACTTTAGAAAGCTCTTATACTGCTGATATATACTAGTGCTCAAAAGAAAGTATACACCAAAACAAATACATAAAAATCGCGCAAAGTAAAAATTGAGAAATTATCCATGATGAGCCCTATTACCCGTGTAAACGCCGATCCATCCAGGGAACAAACTGGCCCAACAAAGCAAGATTTGCCTAAACTTAGCATAAAATCGAAAAATGGCCCTTCCACGTGTAACACGACATGAACGTACATTTTGGCGGTATAAATGAGTCGACGGGAAACGTTAGGAACACAGTCGTCAAAAAAACACCAGAGGTATGCCACGTTTGAGCCAAGTTGAGCGAGAGAGAGCTGTCGGCATGGCCCAGCAAGGAGCGACCAACGCCGCCATTGCCAGAACCTTTGGTTGCACAAGAGCAACTATCGTCAGACCTATGCAGCGACTCCGGCAGACAGGCGTTACATCCGACAGGTCTAGGAGCGGTCGACCACGCGTCACCACCCCCGCTGAAGATCGACACATCCGGACCATTCACCTCCGCAATCGGAACGTAACGGCAACGTCAACGGCGGAGACGGCACTAGGGCACCCGATTAGTCGACACACAGTCTACCGTCGACTACGTCAACACGGCATTAGGGCACGTCGACCGTATTGTGGAGTTTATCTGACGCCTCAAACTCAACGTCGTCGGCTGATATGGGCCAGGCGCGTTCTACGCCGGCAGAGGCGTGAATGGGCACGGGTAATGTTCTCCGACGAGAGCAGGTTTTGCGTGTACAAAAATGACGGTCGGGCTAGGGTATACAGGCGTGTAGGAGAACGTTTGGTGCCAAATTGCGTTCAGCAAGTTCGAGCGTTGGAGGTGGTAGTGTGATGGTGTGGGGAGGCATCTGCGGCGATCTGAAGACGAGGCTGGTGGTGATTCATGGGAACCTCAATGCTCGCAGATACACGGATGAAGTTTTACGACCGGTTGTAGTGCCATTTATCCACCAACAGCATAGAGGAATTTTGTACCAGCATGATAATGCAAGACCTCATACTGCAAGATTGACGAACAACTTTCTACAGAACGCCAACATCGATCTCTTACCATGACCGGCATGTTCACCCGACCTCAATCCAATTGAGTACTTGTGGGACCACCTGGGCAGACAAGTCAGAAGACTGCCAGTGCCACCTGTGACCGTTCAACATCTGGAAGAGTGTCTCCAACAAGAATGGCAACGAATCACACCTAACGTCATTCGACGCCTGACGTCATCAATGCGGCGACGTGTTGTGGCCTGCATCAATGCCAATGGAGGCCACACTCGCTACTGAGCATGATTTGAATGACATTTCCAGAGGGAAAAATGCTTCATTTGAATTTTGCAAATGTGTAAATGTTCTGTTGACACCACATCTTTTTGACTGACCATCAAACCAAACCTTCACCATTCAATGAACTGTATGTATGGACGTTTCAGGTGAAATGGAATATTCTTATGGAATTAAAAATAATTTCAAATATATTTCTTTCCGTTTTTATTTGATGTCTGATCAAACAGCTGTATACTTTCTTTTGAGCACTAGTTTAGTTCAAGCAGGGAAAATGGGCACCAGGTAAAGGCTAATTCCTTGGCATTGCACTGTCATATGCAATATATGAGAACGTGGGTATTTTAAGGCTGTAAATTCATGGCCAAAGGTCAATAAATGCCCGGTGGTATGTCCAGGGCTAACCGAAAAAAAAATTCCCATTGGGTACAATTATGTATACCCATTAAGACAATTGTTATATAAATACGGTAGGCCTATCTCTGAAATCCCTTTGCGTTCTAGATGTAGCAGAGAAATTGATATCGTGCAATAAAACAATTTTTTTCTTTATGTGTAAAGCGTCAATCCTTTTGGTTACTGTTTTCTAATTGGATGACGTCTGTTCTAAACACAGCGATAGGCATACTCCTTACATGGCATGTGTCGATCTGACACTCGCTTTACATCACTGCCACCACTAGACAAACTTGACCGTTTGTGCCTGCTTGGCGCACGTAGGCTTGTTTAGGCTTCGTCTTACCACTTGTGTCCTCGCGCGGAACTACTTAATGAGCATTCATCAATAAAATTTTTCAGGTGTTGGTTGGAATCATACCGATCATACTTTAGATAAATAGAATACATGTGTATAAAGTATTAGCAAAGGTTTAGACAGAGTTTTGATTTTTTCTAACATCACTTCCTGCCTCATCACCCTGACCCCAGTCACCTCGGCGTTGTTCAAGATTTCTGTATAAAATATGCTCGTGGTGGCAGTGATGTTGGTGTAAGGAGTATGGGAGACAGGCCTAACTCTCATTTCTGATCATGTCATATTCGGTTGGTTTGATCAAGTAAATACGAAATAAAGAAACTCGAACGTTTGTATCTTGTATATGCTATTTATTTCATTTTCAAAGTGAAACATTAGTATAATTCACTGACTTTAGGAGGTATGTAGGCCTAGACCACAGATTATAGCAAACATTATGCACAAACTTAGTGGTTACGATTTTATACCCCAGGTCTTATGACCAAAATGTTTTTTATTCTCGCCTGTTTTCTAGAAATTTATTTAGTTATTTGATTGGTGTTTTACGCCGTACTCAAGAATATGTCACTTGTACGACGGCGGCCAGCATTATGGTGGGAGGAAACCGGGCAGAGCCCGCGGGAAACCCACGACCATCCGCAGGTATTTTCTAGAAATACCCTGATGTTACGGGAGTGGCGTGCGTTGTCGGGTAGGAGTTAGTCCAGTTGTGTTACAAGTTATGTTACCTTTGTGTATATATTACATTCTCCTGTATTAGCTTTTTTTAACGGATTATTATAAATATCAAAAAAGTTATTATAAAATGAAATAGTCGAATTTTCAGCCATTCAAAGTTAATTGGTGCCCCGAGACTTGAGTTTAAAAAGTGCGCAGAGTTTAGGAGTCGTGATTCCAAGTTAAATATTGTGGACTATGTTTTTACATGACAGCCACAGATGAGGCGATTTTGTTTTTCAGTGTCAAAGGCTTCGTACAAGCCTGATATGATCGACAGCTAAAGTGAAGCATTTCTTAATTCTTAACTTAAATTTTAATACTTTCTTTCTTCACATTATTTGTGAAAACCATAGAGAATCAAGCTCTAAACTGTATGATATCCCAAACTGTGTATTTAACCAGACGCAATTATAGATAAATAAAAATCCATGGTGTCGTCACTTAATCTATTTGATTAAGAAATAATGATTTTTATCTATAGTCTTTGTTGTTCATTTTACTGCAGTGTAAATGTGGAAGAACAGAAAGTTTATGATGCTCTACGGTGGTGTAGGCCTGTATGGATTTCCTTTGGGGTCACTTGCACGTGTCTGAGGGGTTTTTTTGTGCGTGTTTGTGTTGGGGGTGGGGGGGGAGAAAGTCCGGTAAGCGCTTGTTTGTTAGTAAGTTGACTGACTATATATTTTTCAACATAGTGGGGGAAAAAAGCCATCTAATGTTGGATTGGGAAGAGAGTGTGCACGCGTTAAAATCACCCAGCTCATCCGGACCACGATGTAAAATAGAATTACACAAAGTATATAGGCCTATACCTGACGCAATGACCCCGTATTTACAATAGGGGTACTGGTGAATGCAAATCTCATCCCGGTCACAGAAGATACGGAAAGCACAAAATTGGGTGGGTCACCTGTTTGTTACACTTGATATACTGTTGAAATAATACTAAGATGAACAATAAAGTCTGGCCCGCTTACAACTAATTGTCGCTGTCATGGAAACCAGCATGAAGCTGAAGATGGTTAAAACTTTCAGCCAAAACGAATTTAAACGGCGAAACATTGTTCTACTGCCATGTTTTCTTTCATAGAATAGACAATCATAAGAAAATGTACCATAAAGACTTATTAACACATATATTAGAAAGTAATGGCATGGGAACGACAAAGAAAACTTTATGAAGTGAAAAGAAATTTCAGTGCACATATAACATAGGCTAATTATATGCTTTTATACATCGTGTGAGGATACATGTATATAATCACACAAAAAGCAATCTTCATTGATTTTAACAGAACCATGTTGCTATGGAAACCAGCTTATAATATAGACAATAAAGCAAAAAAAAAAATCTCATGGCTGAAAGTTGATCTCTTTTTCAGCCTTTTTTTTTTACATGAAAGAAGATGCAACAATATTATTTAAAACCTCTGAGAAGCCATTTCCTACATATTACCACTGCGTTTCCATGGAAACCACTGTAATTGTTGGATTACCTTCATGACTATACACTTATGGTAATGGTAACCATGTTGCCATGGTAACCAAAATAGGCCTCAAATTTTGTTTTAGCGGTAATTTGTGACTTTTTGTGTAACGGCGCATTTTAATGAATTGTATGAAGTTGATGGTGGAATAAAATGCCCCCCAAATTACCTCTGAAACCATCATTTTCCATAAAAATATCCTGTTGCCATGGTAACTAGTGTAAATGTGTTTAGAAACTGTTTTTGTCATCAAAAATCCAACCTACTCCTATACCATATCTGATTCAGTAATTTCTTGCCAATATCTTCTCGGCTGGGCTTGATATAGAGGCTCTAAATACCAAAGCCGTGTTTTAATTGTCTATTAATATCCAAATGTTATGCAAAATAGGCCACAATTTTAAAATTTGTAAAATTTAAATGATATTAATTTATACAACATACATCATTAAGAGGGCTGCCAAATTTCGTCTTATACGCTGAATAATATTAAGTTCGGATTTTAATGAGTGAACCCTGGCATGTCATAAAGTGGAAAACTTGTGCCATCATGACGGACCCATTTCCTATCCTTTCCATACAATCCATTTTTCTAATAAATGACCCCTTCTGGGATCTTAAAAATTGAATTCATCGAAAACTACTGCACGGATTTTCATTCTGAGAAATGTTTTGAAAATCATACGCCGAACTATTTCCGATGGTGTTATTTTTAGCTCGATGCATGTAATTTTAAAAAATCACCTGAAGTTCCTACTACTATTTAATTTAATAATCAGTTTCAAGTCAAATCCGCGCCAGATTTGAACTCTCGGAAATCTTCACTGCCTTGTGTTTGAAAAACCATGAGAATTTCCCTATTTCCCTGCTTATGGCAAATGATACAACTTTAGCCTGAGGTTTTAGACTGTATATACGGCCTATATTTTTTAAATTAATTTTGACAAAGGGAAAAAAATTGTCCAGCTAGAAAAAATGGGAAGAGAGTTTTATACATTTAGGCTATTAAACTGCGTGTTTCACCGAATACATATAGTATTAATAGTAATAGTATTAATGGAGTCGCCTATATTCAGCTGTCTGTAAAATCAGACAGCTGAATACTCGCTACCAAAATTGCCTTTAGTTAGTGACACATAACAACATAAGCGCTACGCAGTGATATGTTGAACGTCCATATTATTACAATACAATACAACTACAATACTTTTTCTAATTCGTAATGTTAAACTCCATAAGCTTAGTTTCAACACCAAGAACTCATTGCCTCGGGTGACGTCTTTACTATTCAAAAGCAAGTTGCATGCTGGACAATGGCCGTCGAAAGTAATTTGTTTTACAATAGCTGCACGAACAAGCTGTTTAGAACAATCTCCATGCAGTAACACAGCCTACACTATACTGTCTCTGCAAATGTTCTACATGGCTTCAAATTCCAAACACCCATCTCTAAATCCACACCGCCCTCAAATCATTATGAAGCAAAACAACAAGGTTTTGCCACCTCGCACTTTTGTACTTTCGCCTCGCCCTTTTGTACTTTTTTTTTCGTCTTTTCTATTTTTTGCCTCGCACTTTTGCCTCGCCCTTTCGTTGTTTCGTCCTTTCGTAGTTGTTTTCTGGTCTAAATAAACAACAGAAAGGACGAAAGCACGGATGGCCGCTATCAGCTTCCATATTGATGAGTACTTTTAAACACCTGGTAAAGTGACCTGTCACCTTTTAAGCAGTTCAACGCAAAACACATGAATTCACTATCATCGGCGCCAGTCACTCATTCCTTATCAAGCAACGCGGTAAGTTTTGCATTGTTTTCAGTTTTAATCGTCCTCAGTAGCAGGTTAGAAACCGCAAACATTTCCGTAGCTCTCAAACGGCCATTGTTTTGTTATACACACTTCACAGTTTAGTATATAACAATACTAAGATTGTAAAATTTATATAACAAATGTTAGGCCGCGATTGTAAGATTTATATAGTATATGTTAGGCCGCCATTTTAAAATCTGTTTAACAAATGTTAAGCCGCGATTGTAGGATTTGTAACACAAATGTTAGGTCGCGATTGTAACATCTATATAACAAATGTCAGGCCGCGATTGTAAGATTTATACAACAAATGGTAGGCCACGATTGAAGGATTTATACAACAAATGTTAGGCCGCCATTGTAAGACTTACACTAAAATCGTGTGCCATATACTAGTACAACAAACGTTACATTGGGTTTTGTCGCATGCTGTGAAACTACTGAATCAATGAGAGTTAACTAGTACTTCATTGAAGGGGCCAGTCTATAATAACTGGAGGCTATAATTACGTAAATCAGCTTATGTTTATCACAGGATTATTTCTTCGTAAAATATAAGCTACCTTTATTTATGTATAGGGCCTACCCTGTTGCTGTTACAACCAACGACCTTCAGGAACATAGCCTTTGCTTCTTATACTAGACCAAAGGCCCATTCCCATTCATTCTGCATTTGTAGATACTGCATTCTACCCTGTTACGGGTCGAATCCTACGAAAGTGTTACCATTGTATCCTCCTTGGACCACCCAAAAATGAGGTCGCGGGTTCGAATCCAACTGTCGTTGGTTCGGCTTCAGCTTTAAGTCACAGGCTTTGTTCTTCATTTATCTGGATGATGGTTTAGTCCTCGCACTCATGTAGCCTCCGTATCCACAAACCTGACCCCGGGTGCGACGACACCAATCAATTTTAACGGTTATATAAAAAAGCTTTTATGTATGCATTTTTACACGCCCTTCAGTTTAGGCTTTCTATAACGCTTTGTTGATGTGTATTTTATAGATTATCCTGCCACTTTTAAGTCAACTTTTGTACTTGCACGTGTCAGGATGTTGTCCCTTTTGACAGCGTTGCCAGTGATGCCGCAGTTAAATATTTACGATAATTTTGTAATAAGAACTATCTGTAAAATTATGTTATGTAATATATGTAAAATGTATTTTTAAATTACAGTTCAAGTCCAGCTCACGCTGGCTTCCTCTCCGGCCGTACGTGGGAAGGTCTTCCAGCAACCTGCGGATGGTCGTGGGTTTCCTCTGAGCCCTGCCCGGTTTCCACCCACCATAATGCTGGCCGCCGTCGTATAAGTGAAATATTCTTGAGTACGGCGTAAAACACCAATCAAATAAATAAATAAATTACAGTTTTTCAAAAGTTCATTTTAATTTTACAAGTTTCTGTTGGCTTTTTCTTCCGATTTTGGATGTTTTCATTCTCATGCCTGAAATGCTACCAATGTTGCCTTAACCACTTATGGCAAAACATGAATCCTTCTTTCATTCATATGTTCAATGTGTAGAGTTCGTTGAAACACTTGTGTTGTAATCCTACCCTGAACACTGCCATTTGTTTATTAGCTCCCATTCTCTAATGGGACAGGTTTGTATCGTGTTTTAAGAATTTCCAAAAAGTTAATTCCATGCACTCTTTATCAGAAATAACCTTCGAGAAATGAAATTCATCGTGATGAATTGATGTCATTATCGCAGGTAGGCCCATCTTTTGTATCACAGATTTTCACATGACGCCAACTTTCTTTGTGATTTTGGATTATCATACAATATTTTTACAAAAAAAAACATCAATGCAAATTTGAAGTCATACATTTGTTCCCATATATGCTTTCGGAGTGTCGATGGAATATCTAAAAATTAAATTTGAGAAATGACGGAAGTGTGTCTTCAACGGTACAGTTGTATATACATTGCCAGCCCTTTCTTAACTAATTCGATGGGCGTTTGGAAGTGCCACAAAGTTTTTTTTTTCCAACTCCTAAACTGTTATGTGTATATATATATATATATATATATATATATATATATATATATATATATATATATATATCCTGACGCCGAGGCCCTATATAGTCAGTTAGGTACGTACTCCGTACAATTATAGTCAGAAAAAAATGAAGACATCTCCAGAAATACACCGTGAATTATCCGAACGCTGGCTTTGTTTGTTCTGTAAAATATGTTCCCAAGAAAATCTCTTGGTATTCATTGTAAAGATAGCAAAAGTTACGAATATCGATTATTTAAAAAAAGAAGAAGAAAAAAACAAAACGTTTATTCCGATTTTAGTGGCCTAAAATGGGTCGAAGGTCAGCATTCATCCACGACGTTCCGTCTCCCACGATGAGCTCATATGTCGATACGTGCACATAATTGTACATGTACACTCCCATTACTAGTGTTTCAAAAGCCATAAAGATAAGAGGCCTTCATTATGTTGCGTAACGTGTTCACATAAGATAAATCCGTTTCAAAAATTGAATCACGCGATCTTAAAGCTAATTTACAAATTGACAATTTTTGGTGCCCAACGCATCTTCGGTTGTCTACAGCTCATCATGACCCCTGTGATCAATTCTTAAAAGTTTACACTGTTATGATGTCTATTGACCTTTGCGATATTTTATGGGCTTTGCCTTTGCGAATAGCAGGGCAAGGTACGAGCCTTGAAACGCGTTCTAATTGGTTGGTTTTCATAGCTCGGACAACCGAGGCGATTGACAGAGTAGCACTGGGCAGCCGCCATCCACGAGGAGAACGTCCACGAGGAGAACGGACATCCATGAGCAGAACGGAACAAGTAACTTGTTCGTTTACGAATAATTGGGCAAGGTACGAGACTATAGGCCTGTATATTTATATAGGCCTATAGCCGACCAGATAAATTCTCAACACTTTAAACCCCTTATTATCCGAAAACACAGACATTACGGTAACCCTGAAGACCTTCTCTAATGTGTCATTGTTAATTAGTAACCTAATAGTCCTCCATCACTAACGTGAAGAAAAAATATTAAAGATCCACGAGGAGGACCTTGCCTAGTTCACCTCCCCATAGGTATAAAGTATAACATCCACGAGGAGGACGGTGGCTAATTTACCTTCCTACTGGCATAAGATACAACATCGACGAGAAGGACAGTGGCTAATTTACCTTCCTCCAGGTAAAAGGTACAACATCCACGAGGAGGACGGTGGCTAATTTACCCTCAAATTAGCCACCGTTTACCCTCGTATATAAAGTACAACATCCACGAGAAGGACGGTGGCTAATTTAGCCTACCTTCCTATAGCCATAAAGTACAACATCCACGAGGAGGACGGTTGCTAGTTTACCTTCCTATAGGTATCAGGTAGAACCTCCACGAGGAGGACGGTGGCTACTTTACCTTACTGCAGGTATCAGGTACAACATCCACGAGGAGGACGGTGGCTAATTTAACTTCATATAGGTATAAGGTACAACATCCATGAGGAGGACGGTGGCTAATTTACCCTCATATAGGTATAAAGTACAATATCCACGAGGAGGACGGTGGCTAATTTACCTTCCTATAGCCATAAAGTACAACATCCACGAGGAGGACGGTGGCTAATTTACCTTCCTGCAGGTATAAGGTACAACACCCATGAGGAGGACGGTGACCAGTTTACCTTCCTGCAGGTATCAGGTACAACATCTACAAAGAACACGGAGGCTAATTTACCTTACTATAGGTATAAAGTACAACATCCATGAGGAGGACGGTGGCCAATTTACCTTCCTGCAGGTATTAGGTACAACATCCACAAAGAGGACGGTGGCTAATTTACCTTTCCTCAGGTGTAAAGTACAACATCCACGAAGGGAACGTTGGCTAGTTTACCTTTCTGGAGGTGTCAGGTATAACATCCACGAGGAGGACTGTGCCTAATTTACCTTCCTACTGGTATAAAGTACAACATCCATGAGGAGGACGGTGGCTAATTTACCTCCATGTAGGTATAAGGTACAACATCCAGGAGGAGGACGGTGGCTAACTTACCTCCATGTAGGCATGAGGTACAACATCCACGCGGAGGACGGTGGCTAATTTGCTTTCCCATAGGTATAAAGTACAACATCCACGAGGAGGACGGTGGCTAATTTACCTTCATATAGGTATAAAGTACAACATCCATAAGGAGGACGGTGGCTAATTTACCTCCATGTAGGTATAAGGTACAACATCCACGAGAAGGACGGTGGCTAACTTACCTCCATGTAAGCATGAGGTACAACATCCACGAGGAGGACGGTGGCTAATTTACCTTCATATAGGTATAAAGTACAACATCCACGAGGAGGACGGTGGCTAATTTACCTTCCTTTAGCCATAAAGTACAACATCCACGAGGAGGACGGTGGCTAATTTACCTTCATGTAGGTATAAAGTACAACATCCACGAGGAGGACGGTGGCTAATTTACCTTCCTGCATGTATAAAATTCAACATCCACGAGGAGGACGGTGACCAGTTTACCTTCCTATAGGTATAGAGTACAACATCCACGAGGAGGACGGTGACTAGTTTACCTTTCTATAGGTATAAACTTCAACATCCACGAGGAGGACGGTGACTAGTTTACCTTCCTACTGGTATAAAGTACAACATCCACGAGGAGGACGATGGCTAGTTTACCTTTCTGGAGGTGTCAGGTACAACATCCACGAGGAGGACGGCGCCTAATTTACCTTCCTACTAGTATAAAGTACAACATCCATAAGGAGGACGGTGGCTAATTTACCTTCCTACATGTATAAAATTCAACATCCACGAGGAGGACGGTGACTAGTTTCCCTTTCTATAGGTATAAAGTTCAACATCCACGAGGAGGACGGTGACTAGTTTACCTTCCTACTGGTATAAAGTACAACATCCACGAGGAGGACGGTGGCTAGTTTACCTTTCTGGAAGTGTCAGGTACAACTTCCACGAGGAGGACGGTGCCTAATTTACCTTCCTACTGGTATAAAGTACAACATCCATGAGGAGGACGGTGGCTAATTTACCTCCATGTAGGTATAAGGTACAACATCCACGAGGAGGACGGTGGCTAACTTACCTCCATGTAAGCATGAGGTACAACATCCACGAGGAGGACGGTGGCTAATTTACCTTCATATAGGTATAAAGTACAACATCCACGAGGAGGACGGTGACTAGTTTACCTTTCTATAGGTATAAAGTTCAACATCCACGAGGAGGACGGTGGCTAGTTTACCTTCCTACTGGTATAAAGTACAACATCCACGAGGAGGACGGTGCCTAATTTACCTTCCTACTGGTATAAAGTACAACATCCATGAGGAGGACGGTGGCTAATTTACCTCCATGTAGGTATAAGGTACAACATCCACGAGGAGGACGGAGGCTAACTTACCTCCATGTAAGCATGAGGTACAACATCCACGAGGAGGACGGTGGCTAGTTTACCTTTCTATAGGTATAAAGTTCAACATCCACGAGGAGGACGGTGGCTAGTTTACCTTCCTACTGGTATAAAGTACAACATCCACGAGGAGGACGGTGCCTAATTTACCTTCCTACTGGTATAAAGTACAACATCCATGAGGAGGACGGTGGCTAATTTACCTCCATGTAGGTATAAAGTACAACATCCACGAGGAGGACGGTGGCTAACTTACCTCCATGTAAGCATGAGGTACAACATCCATGAGGAGGACGGTGGCTAATTTACATTCCTACTGGTATAAAGTACAACATCCATGAGGAAGACGGTGGCTAATTTGCTTTCCCATACGTATAAGGTACCACATCCACGAGGAGGACGGTGGAAAATTTATCTTCCCATAGTTATAAAGTACAACATCCACGAGAAGGAGAGTGGCTAATTAACCTTTCTACATGTATAAAATTCAACATCCACGAGGAGGACGGTGACCAGTTTACCTTCCTATAGCTATAGAGTACAACATCCATGAGAAGGACGGTGGCTGATTTACCTTCCTATAGGTATAAAGTTCAACCTTTATAGGTATAAAGTTTTCCATCCTTCAGGTATGCAGTACAACATTGATGATTACCAAATTAACTTCTAATAAAGATTTAACTGATTGATTGACACACACTTATGAGGACAATAGATAAGTTATATGTCGTTTTGGTACAGCTAAAATCTATATGCGGAGGACTGTTGCCTTGTTTATTTCTGAGAAATATATATAACATATAATGTATAAGTATGTATGTAAGGTGATGGATACCAGGGTTTGTTACATGTTTAGGAAACTTTTTTAAAACTAAGTAATAGCCCGATTTGAATGGAAGCCCTATAAGTTATATAATAGCTTTTCGCCAGCCTGATGACACTTGTGTGGTAATTAACCATAGGTTGTTTATTGTTACTTAGAAATGTTATATGTTTTATGTACATGATTATTATTTTTGCTTTATTCTGTGTACAGTAAACTTCTGACGCTTAATGTTGTAATCCCTTTTGATCTCTGCCTGTGCATAGCTGTTCACAGCGCTCTTGTTGTCAATTAACGTTCAATGGCCATTTAATTAGTTTGTAAAAACTTGCAGAGATATAAAGCCTGGCGACTTGTTACGCTCAGTTCCTTGATAAGGACAAACAAGGTCTTTGCTGCTGTTGTATAGCCTTATTTATAACCCCAAAAATACACATATGTAGCTTGAGACCATAATTTGTAAAGTGCGAAAAACATTGAATATTTAAGAAAGCTTATTTTGCCAAAGATATCAAGTAAGTTTTTCAGAGTTTGCTTCTTAACACACCCCACACATTATTTCCTCTTATGGCAGAGAAAGGTTCAAGCGTCTAAATTCTGTGTGTCTGACCTCTGACTTTCATGCATGACCCAGTTTATTTTGTTATACCGCAGAGGCTTACATCCACATATATCAGATTTCACTGGTGGACAAGTGATCGCCCGCTTTATTGCTCCTGAATTCTCTAAGTGAAAACATTTATATTGAAACTAAATTAGGCGTCTCCATCTTATAGGGTTTTCATATGTCGCGCTACCATAAAGTTACTTGCTTTATTTATGTATTTATTTATTTGATTATTGTTTAACGCCATCCTCTCTTTAGGACACATGGTTTGTTTATTCACAACGTAATGTATATAACATCCTAGCCCAGCAAACCACGGTGGAATTTTTAGAAAGACATTATAGTCCTCAGACTTAAAAAGGAATTCAGACTTATCTCCTTGTCAAGGAAATCTGTCAGCTATAACTTTCTCATACCCAGAATTGTTTTCTTTGACCTAAGCAAGATGCATTTATTACTACTAATATTAAGTTTTAAAAAATAAAATGATCAGAATCATAAAAATCCACACATCACAAAATATTTCTTAACAAATATGTGTACAGGCAAAAGAATGCAACAATACAGGTGTATGTAAATATACCGTCAATGTAATTATGTAACTCAATTCGCATTAAAATTTGCCTTTCCCTGCCCGACAACCAAGCAGCAGAAGATCCATGTATAATACAATATGAATTGGGGTCGGGCTTTTTGAATAGGGCTTTGATTTTATTCATACAATGAATGAAATCCTCATGAAATGGCTAAAAAGGAAGTATGTCAAGCAAATACCATTTCATTTGTACTACCTAGCACATTGGGCCTACTATAGTGCTTGAAAGTCATATCTGCAGTGCCGTGATAACTTTTGTTATGGTTGAAGAATTTAAAATGTACTTCGGACCAATACCTTCATCTTAGAAATTAAGTAGGACTATTTTATTTTGTTCATATGGACATGTTGTCTCACATGAATGATCTTCATGTCTCCTAATCCCAATTTACTTGGAATTCGACGGTGGAGAGTTATTTCCAGAAAAATTAACGAGTTCTATCATGTACGAGTTTGTTTATGTTTTTCGGACGCCAGAGCAATACAATATTTGGAAAAACTCGATGTTGATAGAGGTATAAATGATTTTCTAATTCGATTATAAGATAAAACATTTTCAGTCAAAGTTAAAAACGTGGAGTTTATAAGAACATTCAGTATATAGGCCTGCTCTTTCTACACTTTTATACCTCCGTGCATCACTTGCCACAATGTCTAAACAAAACAAATTTATGGGTAACTTTTGTGTGTCTGGACCGTGGAAAGCCGAGGTGGCGGTGTGTTTGTAAACATAGTTTCCCATCGCATGTCTGCTGAAGTAATACTATATCAGGGTGACTTGTTAGCTTTGCAGTTTGGCTAATGTAGTACATAGCTTTTATAAAAGCTTTCCACTTTTCCGACGAGTTTATTTCTGGACGCTGCAATGTAACAATGACAGCACACCAACCTGTCGTGATTCAGTCTGTGGATGAATTGTTAAGTTGTGTAAAAAGTTGCAAGGATTGTTGTAAAGGAGACTATATTTCATTCCATTGTCCGTTATGTCCACCGTCAAAGTTCAAGCCAACAAGGAAGAAGAAAGTAGAGAACCATTTGAGAGCTGTACACTGGAAAGCACGCGTCGAGGGACAAAACGGTACGTAAAATTAAGCATCAATACGTTTCATTCATCTTAAATACTGTGTACATATATAGTTATCGTCTGCGGCTTTACATGATAGGCGAGCTTTTTGATTAACTTTTCATGTTAAAAAAATAGATACATTCCCTGTCAATGAGATGATATGTTCTTAAATTATTTTTCTACATCTTTTTTCGAAATGTATACTCCTAGTGGTCATCCAGACGTATATGCAGATTTATCGGCTCTGTAGGTGACGCCAATTTAAAATATTCTTCCACTGATGAGGCAGAGTAAAATAGGTATCAAAGGAAATCTAAACTTACAGATCTTATTTTCGTTATTGGCCCCGGCGATGGATGTAAAACAAAAAGATGCCATCAACTTCCGGACGGGCAAATGCAAGTGTCTAATTTGCAATGGAAAAAATAACTAACACAAATAGATCAGATCATCTATGCCTGCAATTGAACTTCTACTCAATGGCCTCATGTGAATAGTAGTTGTGTAGTGTTTGTGTACATATTCTCTCTATTAGACCAACAGAGTAGTCATTTGGCGTGTATGTTTTAATACCACACAATGTAAAGAACGCTCCCGCTGCGCTAACCGTAACTCGAAAGCCAACAGATGTTTTTCTTACATAATGCATGAACGGTGGCAAAAATTTTAATGCCAATCACTGGAAAACTATTCATCTGAAATAATTTGATACGAGAGAAGAGCACAATTTGTCCTGCTGACCAACTTTCAACATTGCACCATTACTGCTTTTCGCATCGTGTCTCAAAAATCAGAATAAAGTGTGCCTAAAAGCGAAAACTTCTTTAGAACCAAAACAAAGCCACATTCGTGGTTAGCTCTTTATGCCTAATGCATGAACAGTAGGTAAATTGTGGTCAAACTTTTTAAGCTAGAACAAAGCTAGAACAAAAGCAAAGCCAGATTCATAATCTATTTGTCAAATCTAACTGAACACAGTTCTACACGGCATTTCCATTGCACGTCATGTTCAAGGATAATTATTCGCAAAGAAAACTTGAAGCACCACGTTCAAACATGTGTTAATAGTCTTAACACGCCTGTTGCATCCAAATTAATCCCCTCTATCCGTACAGCGAAAAATTCTCATTCGTTGCTTGCAAAACACAGATCAGAAAACCATCAGAATAACGCAGTAGAGGCACAGGAAAGTGACGCGGTGACAAGTGACAAAGACCATTGCTATGCCACCCAGAGTATTAATCTGAAGACGACTTGTTCTAGATCATTAGATTCCCATATTTCAACAAAGGCGTCATCCCTTCGAGCAAGTTGTACACTATGTGGTAAAATTATAACAGTGAAATGGATGAAATCGCACTTGAAATCTCACCAGTCTCTACAGCATGATGTTAATGTCTACAATCATCACCATACTGTTGTAATCTATCCAGCCAAAGGAGTGTATTGTTCGTCCAAATCAAGAAGTGGTCCTCAAATCACGATACATCTGCAGAAAAATACGCTCACAAATGCTCCGATCAGCATTTGTGAAAACAACTCATGAATTGAGTTGAAATCGGCGGCAAGAAGAGGTGGGAACAGTTCCTTTGAGTGTGATCACGTTCGTTCCGTTCCTTATGTCATTCCTGGAAGAGAAACGATTCTTAGACAAGACACGCTTGAATGCATGCGGAGTGAAAATTTCATCACTGAAAGTAGATACAATGAACTAAAGCAGTGCCAAGAAACAGCTGAAAGGTCAGGACGCCCATTTGTAGTACTCATTCCACCTCATCAGTCGACCTATTATCCTAGACATATTCATCTGTCTGTGTACACGGGGAAAAAAGGTTCTGGTGCAAACTACAACGGACTATAGTAACGTACGATTAACAAAGAAACACCACAATATGCAGGTGCACAAAAAGCATTCGCACATGCCTCCATAAACTCATCTGCAAATGGTATCTAAAACAAGAGCTACCAGAATTGATATCGTCAGATGACGTGCAGTCATTATCTGATCAAGAAACTGACCAACAAGAATCTGACACCGAACAGGTAAACGGGAGCCAAAAGCCCGTTCCACTGAGAAATAACAGCCAACATTTCCGATCATTACCAAGGAGTATACCAAAGGATATCCCTCTGGAAGTCAGGCAAATTATCAGAAATCACAAATTTGACGGTATCCTCGAAATCACACCAAGAGAAACATCATGTGTTCGATGCCAAGGACCACTCGATGTTCGTCTTGTTTCCAGCAAGTCGAAAATAATACATTTACAACTAGTGGTAAAAGGTAAGGTCTCCAACTATCAAGAACTTTAGGTCACTGTGCTCTGAACAACTGAAGGAATGAATGGTTATGGACATGATATATCCACAATATTCTTGTCATACGGTATCCTGGCACAAGCTAGGTCCAAATTCAGGGCACTAAGCAGAACTGAACAATGAAAAAACCAGCTTGGCTTAATATTAAACATGACATTGTAATATATTCACTGTTAAATAATTATATTAAGCCTTTATGTCTGATCCTATATATCATACGCTCACGGCATCGCGAGCAAAGCTGTCCGATAATTGAAAAGATTATGTGGATATTTGGTCAAATATACACCCACGTTGGAAATGTTCTCATAAAAAACACAAAAGCTTTTGGCGAGAGTGATATACGTAAATATGATGTAGTGTATTAATGATTCAGCATGGAATGGTCAGATTTACTCTATTTTATTTATTTCACTCTATTGAGCATGCAGAATGTAGATTTTAACAGAAAATTTAACATCAACAAACCTTCCAGTTTAATGTTATCTCAAGTCAGGATATACTTACTAAAACTTCAGTTATCAATATTGAAGATAAAATTTTGACGTTTAATTGTTTTCAGAACCACGTTGCAATAGGGCGGTCTGTTGCCATGTTTCAAGAAATGATCGGAGAGAATGTTGATACCTACACTTTACATCAAGCATACCTACATTTCGAGGCATGAACTGACCACGATTACAGTTTCCATTGTGTCCTTTGTGGGTATCACCCTTCCATACTTATCTTCGACACATGTCGCAAAGTAGCGTTCCGCCATTCAGGTAGTTGGGCATGCAGCGTATATGACAAGACATGTAATTGGATGATATACATTTCTGAATATTCTGAATCAGAAGATTAGATTTAATGTTACACAATGACATGTATAAACGCGGTTGAAAAGCGCTCTAGATATCCAGCAATATTAACAGTAACACCCCAACAGCAAAACCATAAATACATATTCGATTACCTGCCCATACATGTCAACTTTCATACCAAAAGCATAAAACTGAAAGTAGTTTCATAAGCCATCGGACTAGGTCATATTTGGATTGTTGATAAATTCTAAAACTCTGATGATGTTAAATAATTATTTATCCTGGAAGTATAAAGTCAAAATTTCCGACATATCTTGCTGTAACTTACTATGGCAAGCCGTTCCGGCCATAGAGCATTTATTTAAGACATTTTGAATTCATTCCAGATATCTTGAGTTCATTTGGACATATCTGGAAATCATTTTCAGACATCTGAAATTCATTTTAAGATATCTAAAATAAATTTCGTGCTGCATATATCACAAAAAGCATTTCCAGATATAACAAAATGAATTCAAGATCTCTTAAATAGACGTCAATTTGATCTGGAAGTCTCTTTGTGATAGGTGCCCTACATTTGTCTGGTTATTTATGTGAACAAAATGTATGCTCCTTAATTATATCACCACGATCATCCATGATGGCTTGCAGTAGGCCCCCTACGCATGAGCAGATCTGTACTAATTCTGTTTCCGCTCAGGGAGCAGTTATTGCATTTTGTACATTTTGGCGCAGTTTCTGTGGCTCTTTTACGGTTATGTGCATCCTTGTTTTTTATTCCGAGATATGTTCAAAAGAATTTTTGATGTCTGAAAAGGATTTTCAGATATGTGAAGCTCATGATCTATATATTAACACAAGGCTGCTATTTAAGAAATCTAGAAATGAATTGCAGATATCTGAAAATTAATTCAAGAAACCTTAAAATAAATTCAAGATATCTGAATTAGGCAGTTTTTTTGTTTCTTACACAGGTGCCCTGTAGAGCAGAAGATGACAAAATAGCCTCACCTGAGCTACACGAAGAGCTCCCACAGTAAGGATAACCTTATTACGACATGTAGCGCAGCGCAATGACCCAGAAGCCTCCCACCAATGCGGTGTCGCTGTGAGTTTAAGTCCAGCTCATGCTGGCTTCCTCTCCGGCCGTATGTGGGAAGGTCTGCCAGCAACGTGCGGATGGTCGTGGGTTCCCCCCCCCCCCCCCGGCCTTTGCCAGGTTTCCTCCCCCCATAATGCTGTCATGTAAGTGAAATATTATTGAATACGGCGTAAAACATCAACCAAATAAATAAATAAATATTACTACACGCGGATTGAATGAGTGAGTGCTTGGGGTTTAACGTCGTACTGAACAATTTTTCAGTCATATGACGACGAGGAGTTCTTCTAGGTTGTGCATATGAAATGTGTCTTCTTGTGGTGGGGCGCCAAGGTTTGCCGCCACTGGAACGTCATGCCGAAGACACCAAACGTGACACACCACCCAGTCACATTATACTGACATCGGGCGGAACAGTCCTGTTTCTTTGCTCTAACCTCTCAATGCTGAGCGCCAAGCGAGGCAGCATCAAGTTCTGTTGGTATGACCCGACAAGGTACTTCACGCGGAAACGGGCCTGTCAGCCTAGAGTGCCTCAATTCATAACACTAATTAAGGAAATGCATTTCAAATCTGAATTGAATATTATACTCGTGTATATCTGCATTGTGGTGCTTGGGGCGACAAATGCTGGGCATGACTGAACATTGTTGCATGTCTTAGGGTTAAGGTCTTTGTCTTGAACACATTCTTTCCAATACGTGTTTAGAATGCTTTAGAATGTGTAACGATGTGGGCGTCGATTTTGATAAGTGTTGCAGTCATTTCTCGTATGTTTTCAAGAAAGATACAACTTTTGTGATGTCTTGATTTCTGTAGGTTTTCGTCAGAAGACTTACAAGTGTCCAGGATTATTCCATTTGCGGACGAGGAACTCAACAATGAGGAGCAGGATTCCAACATGTTTATTTGTCTATCTGATGTCATTTCACAGGTATGGATAAGGGAGCAGTTGTCATGCAGGTGACATTGATTTGTTTATTTGATAGGTGTTTTACGCCGTACTCAAGAATATTTCACTTATACGACGGCGGCCAGCATTATGGTGGGAGGAAACCGGGCAGAGCCCGGGAGAAACCCAAGACCATCCGCAGGTTGCTGGCAGACCTTCCCACGTACTGCCGGAGAGGAAGCCAGCATGAGCTGGACTTGAACTCACAGCGACCGCATTGGTGAGAGACTCCTAGGTCATTACGCTGCGCTAGCGCGCTAACCGACTGAGCCACGGAGGCCACAGATGACATTGAGGCATATACTGAAAATGTTTAGAAATAACAGGTGGGTCTGAGCCTCAAGTATTCAGCATCAGTAGAAAAATACCATTAAACTGTGTCTGACAATTTTTGGATTTTTAACTGACTTAAACACAATGTTTGGATTGTATATATATATATGCCGCATAATGTTGATATTTCAGGTTGATGTGATAGACCAGTATGTGGAAGGCTTGTTGACAGACAGAGGCTCAAAGTGGTATGTATAGCTTAAATCTGTACACTGCATTTATTTTCTTTGTCTTTTACATGTTTTTCTATATTTCCTCATATGTGTAGGCGCATTCTGGAGTTTCGCACAGTGACTGGTGTGAACAACAATTAGCTTAGGAATACTTACACATTTTTCTGCGCAATTAGAATTTACAGACACAGTGTATTTAACTGACTCTTGTATTTGACTATATACAGTAGTTTTAAACATATGATCATTTCTGTATTTCCCTATTCTTCTATAGTGGCGTGCAGCACCACTGTACATTCATATCACACAAACTCGAAAGATTTCGCTGCTATTTGAAGAATAGTTGCTGCGATACAAATAATTAATTTGTTACATGACATATAGTTTAATGTATTGTTTCACATCATACAGCCACACTTGATGGTAGCATGTGATTTCATAAAGATCCTCATGCACTTCATCGCCCGGGATATATTATTATGTATCTAAAAAGAGTGTTTTAGTGTGTTTCACTGTGTTATATTGATATCTTCTCCTAACCCCTTCCTCGTACAACTGTATACATGATTACGTGTTTATCTAGGTCCGAGAGCTCTGAGCTGGAGATTTTCTTGACAAATCCGAGAAGGGACTTTCTAAAGGGCTTTGGTTTCGGTTATGTCTTGGACTTGGTACGTAAAAGTGTGATTTCCGTGTATAAATTGATATTGAATTTTTCGCTTAGCTTGATTTATATGTACTGAAAATACCCTTTGTATGGAAAAAGCCCTGTTACTATATTTATATATGTTTTACGTACCAAAAACAACGCTGCGGGACTTTGGAATTTTGTAAATGTTTTGTGAGTAAATTATGGTCATTCTGGGTGTTATTTCGAATGGGTATGCGTATGGTACTTAATAAGATTTTCTCTTTTAGGCTTATACATATCTCGAAGCCTATGTGGAAAAAAGTTCTTCAAATTGAAGCTTAGGGACAAACGGTACGTATAGGTACATGCAGATAGGGTGGTTGCCAGTAATCCCGGTCTGCTCCATGCATGTTTCAAATAATCATGCCTATAAGGGTTTTTTTGTTACAGTACAGATCTGGGATGTTCTGTTTGTTTGTTGTCACAACTTATTTTGGTCCAAGAGTGAAGAAGAAAGTGACGGATTCATTGCTGCTTACATGGAGCGTGATTAAATTATGCGAAACAGTCTGCATATGCTTTTGTATACCTTGTCTGTATATGTGCATGGGAAATAGGCCATGATTATCTTTCACTGTGTGATTATATTCTTGTGTGAAACATTGCTTCAGGCCCCCCGTCACATCTGGATTTGTACACAAGCTAGTCCAGCTACCAGGAACCGAGCGAATTCAGAAGATTTTAAATGTGGATGGGTTTGTATTTACCTTGTATTTTATCTGTCTGTTTTTATTTTTTGGTATAATTAGATATGGCTATTTTGGCTCCAGTCATGCATGAAGTAGTATCGGAATGGCTTTCCAGCTTTCAAGTTATCTATATACAGACAGTTCAAATGTGTATAAACATTTGACAAGGCTAAAGCCATAAAAAAGAAGGAAAGTAACTAAGAATATTGCAGTCATCAAGTAGTCATTTACATGTAGATGTGTGTTTAATTATTTATCATTATAATTTCATAATTTTGTTCCGCGCATGACTTGCTAAAAAGTGTGCAGGCATATATGTTTAATTAGTAGCAATCTATATACATTTCCAGATTTCAGTCTTTTACAAATGAATAGGAAGCCTTTAACAGGATTGCATTCTGTTCACATTTTTTTCTTTGTAGGTACGAAGGGACAGTCAGGAGTAGGAGATGTAAGGAAGCTTTGGTTCGGGATGTAGTCGCACTGCTTGTATCCAACAAACTGCACATATCTTTACCAGAAGCAAGACGAAGATGCTGTCAAACTGAACATTCATCGTTACACACGGCACTTAAAAAAAGTGAACAATTAAGAGCACACCGCTTAATCAGCAGTACCGAGTCGTAAATGGCATGCTGTGTGTGTAAATAATAGATGACTGATGAGTTGACAATGTGTATTTTATATCATTGTTATCATTGTATCATGGCTATATGCCTTGTACATATAGCCTACACCTATAATGTATTTTCCATTCCACCTCCATACCATTCATTGCTTCACTTACACATGTATAGAATCTTAGAATGTACAAGAGAGTTAATACACTAATAAACTTGCCTAGGGTACTGCAGCATATGTAATGAAATACAACTTTTATCCGTACATCCCAGTAAAGCGTTCTTCAGTTTATAATAGTTTTTCTGTAAAGGTTTTTGCAAACCGGATGAATACAATGCTGTAACCATTTTTAGGGAAAGGAACTTGTTGAATTAGAGTTTCTGTTGGCAAACTCTCCATATGCGGTGGGTTATGGCACTGCGACAGGGCTCATTAAAATACATATATTTAAACTAGAATGTGGTTGTTGACTTTTTTATTCAACTGTCCGGAATTGGTGGTCACTGGAATTCTCATATTGGATGATTCGAGGATTATATTCTAAGGCTCTGTGAAAACTTTCTCATCTACGTACATGTAGAGAAAGGCACCCTCGGTTTGTCCTCGTTCGTGTTGGGCTTTTCCTATCTGCGGAGAAAAAGGATGGTAAATTAGTCACCGTCCTCCTCGTGGATTTTTTACCTGATACCTATAGGAACGTCAATTAACCACTGTCCTCCTTATGGATGTTGTACTTTATTCCTGCAGGAATGTAAATTAGCCACCGTCCTCCTCATGGATTTTGTACTTTAAACCTATAGGGATGTAAATTAGCCACCGTCCTCCTAGTGGATGTTGTACTTTATACCTATATAGGAAGATAAATTACCCACTGTCCTCCTCGTGGATGTTGTACTTTATGGCTATAGAAAGGTAAAGTAGCCACCGTCCTCCTAATGGATGTTGTACTTTATACCTGCAGGAACATAAATTAGTCACCGTCATCCTCGTGGATGTTGTATCTTAAACCTATAGTAAGGTAAGGTAGCTACCGTCCTCCTTGTGGATGTTGTACCTTATACCTACAGGGAGGTAAATCAGCCACCGTCCTCCTCATGAATGTTGTACTTTAAACCTATAGGGATGTAAATTAGTCACCGTCCTCCTCGTGGATGTTGTACCTTATACCTATATGGATGTAAATTAGCCACCGTCCTCCTCATAGATGTTGTACTTTATACCAATAGGAAGATAAATTAGCCACTGTCCTCCTCGTGGATGTTGTACAATATAGCTATAGCCTCGTGGATGTTGTACATTATGCCTGCAGGAACATAAATTAGTCACCGTACGCTTCGTGGTGTTGTACCTTAGGCCTATAGGAACATAAATTAGTCACCGTCCTCCTCGTGGATGTTATACTATATACCTATAGGAAGGTAAAGCAACCACCGTCCTCCTCGTGGATGTTGTTCCTGATACCTGGAGAAAGGTAAATTAGCCACCGTCCTCCTCGTGGATTTTGTACTTTATACCTGCAGGAAGGTAAATTAGCCACCGTCCTCCTCGTGGATGTTGTACTTTATAACTATATGAAGGTAAAGCATCCACCGTCCTCCTCGTGGATGTTGTCCCTGATACCTGGAGGAAGGTAAATTAGCCACCCTCCTCCTCGTGGTTGTTGTACTTTATACATGCAGGAAGGTAAATTACCCACCGTCCTCCTCGTGGATGTTGTTCCTGATACCTGTAGGAAGGTAAATTAGGCACCGTCCTCCTAGGGGATGTTGTACATTTTACCTCTAGGAAGTTAAATTAGCCACCGTCCTCTTCGTGGATGATGTGCCTGGCACCTGGGGGAAGGTAAATTAGCCACCGTCCTCCTCATGGATGTTGTATTTTATACCTATAGTAAGGTAAATTAGCCACCTTCCTCCTTGTTGATGTTGTACTTTATATCTATAGGGAGGTAAATTAGTCACCGTCCTCCTTGTTGATGTTGTTCTTTACACCTGCAGAAAGGTAAAGTAGCCGCCGTCCTCCTCGTGGATGTTGTACTTTACACCTGCAGGAAGTTAAATTAGCTACCGTCCTCTTCGTGGATGCTGTACCTTATATCTGCAGGAAGGTTAATTAGCTACCATCCTCCTCATGGACGTTGTACCTTATACCGGCAGGAAGTTAAATTAGCCACCGTCCTCCTCACGGATGTTGTACCTGATACCTGCAGTAAGGTAAAGTAGCCACCGTCCTCCGCGTGGATGTTGTACCTGATACCTGCAGTAAGGTAAATTAGCAACCGTCCTTCTCGTGGATGTTGTACTTTATAGCTATAGGAAGGTAAAGTAGCCAACGTCCTCCTCGTGGATGTTGTACTTTATAGCTATAGCCTCGTGGATGTTGTACTTTATACCTACAGGAACATAAATTAGTCACCGTCCGCTTTGTGGTTGTTGTACCTTATGACTATATGAACATAAATTAGTCACCGTCCTCCTCGTGGATGATGTATTTTACACCTGCAGAAAGGTAGTCACCGTCCTCCTCGTGGATGTTGTACTTTACACCTGCAGAAAGGTAAATTAGTCACCGTCCTCCTCGTGGATGTTGTACTTTACACCTGCAGGAAGGTAAATCAGTCACCGTCCTCCTCGTGGATGTTGTATTTTACACCTGCAGAAAGGTAAATTAGCCACCGTCCTCCTCATGGATGTTGTACTTCACACCTGCAGAAAGGTAAATTAGCCACCGTTCTCCTCGTGGATGTTGTACTTCACACCTGCAGAAAGGTAAATTAGCCACCGTCCTCCTCATAGATGTTGTACTTCACACCTGCAGGAAGGTAAATTAGCCGCCGTCATCCTCGTGGATGTTGTACTTTACACCTGCAGGAAGTTAAATTAGCCACCGTCCTCCTCGTGGATGTTGTACTTTACACCTGCAGAAAGGTAAATTAGTCACCGTCCTCCTCGTGGATGATGTACTTTACACCTGCAGAAAGGTAAATTAGCCACCGTCCTCCTCGTGGATGTTGTACTTCACACCTGCAGAAAGGTAAATTAGCCACCGTCCTCCTCATGGATGTTGTACTTCACACCTGCAGAAAGGTAAGTTAGCCACCGTCCTCCTCATAGATGTTGTACTTCACACCTGCAGAAGGTAAATTAGCCACCGTCCTCCTTGTGGATATTGTACTCTACACCTGCAGAAAGGTAAATTAGTCACTGTCCTCCTCATGGATGTTGTACTTTACACCTGCAGAAAGGTAATTTAGTCACCGTCCTCCTCATGGATGTTGTACTTTATACCTATAGGAAAGTAAACTAGCCACCGTCCTCCTCATGGATGTTGTACTCTACACCTGCAGAAAGGTAAATTAGTCACCGTCCTTCTCGTGGATGTTGTACTTTACACCTGCAGAAAGGTAAATTAGCCACCGTCCTCCTCGTGGATGTTGTTCTTTACACCTGCAGGAAGTTAAATTAGTCACCGTCCGCTTCGTGGTTGTTGTACTTTATGCCTATAGGAACATAAATTAGTCACCGTCCTCCTCGTGGATATTGTACTTTATACCTGCAGGAAGGTAAATTATCCACCGTCCTCCTCGTGGATGTTGTACTTTATACATATAGGGATGTAAACTAGCCACCGTCTTCCATGTGGATGTTGTACTTTATACCTATAGGCAGGTAAATTAGCCACCGTTTTCCTCGTGGATGTTGTACTTTATAACTATATGAAGGTAAAGCATCCACCGTCCTCCTCGTGGATTTTGTTCTTGATACCTGGAGGAAGGTAAATTAGTCCCCGTCCTCCTCGTGGATGTTGTACTTTATACCTGCAGGAAGGTAAATCACCCACCGTCCTCCTCGTGGATGTTGTTCCTGATACCTGGAGGAAGGTAAATTAGCCACCGTCCTCCTCGTGGATGTTGTACTTTATACCTATAGGAAAGTAAACTAGCCAACGTCCTCCTCATGGATGTTGTACTTTACACCTGCAGAAAGGTAAATTAGTCACCGTCCTTCTCGTGGATGTTGTATTTTACACCTGCAGAAAGGTAAATTAGTCACCGTCCTCCTCGTGGATGTTGTACTTTACACCTGCAGGAAGTTAAATTAGTCACCTTCCTCCTCATGGATATTGTACTTCACACCTGCAGAAAGGTAAATTAGCCACCGTCCTCCTCGTGGATGTTGTACATCACACCTGCAGAAAGGTAAATTAGTCACCGTCCTCCTCGTGGATGTTCTACCTTATAACAGTAGGAAGGTAAATTAGCCACCGTCCACCTTGTGGATGTTGTACCTGATACCTGCAGGAAGTTAAATTAGCCACCGTCCTCCTCATGGATGTTGTACTGTATACCTGCAGGAAGTTAAAATAGCCACCGTCCTCCGTATGGATGTTGTACTTTATATCTATATGAAGGTAAATTAGGCACATTTTATATAGATGCCGGGGGAAAACAACCGTCTTGCCAAGTCCCTGTATATTGTATAGTCCTACAGGCCTATGAACCGCATGTCGGGACAACGGGTCTGGAGAGGCCGTGGTCTTTTGGGTTATTATGATATAGAATACCTTGTCTTATTCATCATCTGTCTTCGATAGTTCGATAATTTATACCGATAATTTATAAGGTACCTTGTCTTATTCATCATCTGTTGTCTATAGTTCGATCATTTGGAGAAGCCCTGTAGTAAATAAAATTTAAGTTAATAGTATGAGATATACAGTGATATAATCCGTATGTCTTTTTAGTGAACACAAATGTGTAACTATATCCCACTACTTTACATTTCGCGCCATATGTGTGGTCATGCGCACTACACCGTCCTCCTGATGGATGTCCGTTCTCCTGGTGGATGTACTTCCGTTCCCCTCGTGGATGTAGGCTGACGAGTACTGTTGGATTGACAGTTCAGTCAGCGCATCTTGTTATATTCTTCAAATTTTTACCTTAAGTTGGTAAAGGGGCGGTCTTTCCAAAGCGCCAAAGAATGGGCATATCGTGAGGATCGGTGGTGAGTACGAAGTAAGGTAGCAATGATTGCGAAATGTTGTGAAATTTGTAATCGAAGATTTCTTGATTTCGAAACTGACGCTGGATTGATCTGTCTGTGTTACCTCAGAGCGACTTCATCGGAGGTGCAGTTTTCGTTTAGCGTTCTTTTGCCATTCGAAACACACAGTAAGACCAATAGTCTGTTTCAGAGTTTCGATCACTTTTACTCTTCAAGATCAAAGATAGGGATTAACTGGATTGGAAGATTGTAACCCTTGAGCCCTCTGGTCAGAGGTGGGTAGTTAAGGCCTATGGATTAGGCCTACTTAATGCCTGGATGACAGCGCTCTCGAGACCCTACGAGTCAGGACTATGGATTACTTAATTTCAGTATTTTTGCAAAATACAAATGAGTTGCTGAAAGACACCAACTCTTTTCCCTATACTGGCGTGGAATAGTTGTAAGAAGTCTTGATGCTTACAGTGTTAAGGTTTAACAAAGGTTTAGACTCATTGTCTTTGTTATCGAACATGTCTAGTGCTGATAAAATATAATAACTTTCGTGGATAATTCTTCAGGAAATCTCAGTCAAACTTAGCTCCACGAGTGAGCTGACACCTGATTTAACTAAGTACGAACGTACCAAGCATGTCAGCTTCACCCACTCCTGAGATGAAATCGCTGGTATTGGAAGCAGAAAAACTTGCTTCCTGACAGAAAACTTCAGAAATGCATTATAACAAGGACTGACCTGGTATATTTATCTGTTAACAACAGGATCAAACATATTTGAACATTCCGGCGTCTTCGTTTTGTAGGTTCCGGTCAATATATACGGTAAATCTATGTGTTCTCACTGCGGGATCTCCGTCTTGGAACAAAAGGTTTGTTTGTATCCAATATAACTGCGCAATCTTGTGTAATGTCAAGTGACATGCTCGCAGGTCTTCCCAGCCAAATTTTGCTCACAGAACTCACTGAGGGACAAATGTGTTTGCAAATTACCGAGTGTGTTGAGTTGTATTGCTGACAGCTCTATTCGAGTCACTACGTCTAGTATCTACATGTTATCATGTTTGCTGTGTTCTTAAAAAGAGTCTGAGAGTGTGTGTGGGATGTTGATTCTTTTGTGGGATGTTGGGTGACCTGAATATGTATGAGCTACTACATAAGCCACCTATTTATGTATATCCCGACAACAGATGATTTCTTGTGGGAATCCCCAAGTCACATGACTGTGAGAGTGTGCTACTTAGTCTCAGCTGATTTCTTCCAGGTTTGGGTGTGGCTCTGTATTGCTTGATGTGTCAATACGTCATCTGCTATTTGACATCTGACGCCAAGTTTACATGATTGAACCCGCGTTGATATGTCAATCATAATGTGAAAATATCGAAAAGTATTTCACAAGATTACTTAAATATTCCAAGCTATAGAACTGCTTAACAGGCAAAGGTGGACAAAGATGCTGTCTTTAAGCTTGTTCTAGAATAAAGAAGAAGTCCCATATGCTTTTTAAGTTGACGAGAAATGAACACTTTGACAGGAGATTGATGTGCTGTGACATAAATGGTAACTCTGGTGGGCATGTGTATCAAACAAAAACAATAGCGTCCTGTGAAAAATGTCACTGTTGTAGCGGTTGTGAGTAGGGCACAAAAGCAAGATATCATAGATTTATCACTCGTATATGCCATAGAATGAGGTAAAAATTGTGCTGAAGACGTGAAACCATTGTTGATGTGAATAATTTTAAATTAAGAGTGTGCATGGTTTTGTTTATTAATCACAGTGGAAAATTATGACCATGTATATTGTATTTCATCAGCGAGCTATAAATACTCATTGTGACCCTTAAGTTTTACTGACAATTAGATTTCTTAGAGTTTTCAGATTTGGTCCATGTTGATTAAGCATCTGTAATTCAGGATTCTGGTCTGGCTTGTTGAATGGAGACATTGTTGTTTCAACTTTCATATATACCTATTATCCTGTTTATTTTCACTATTAGGTTAATGTACAGATAAACATATCTTTTGTATAGTTTTTGTATAAGATAATGACAGTTTAAAAGGCTTTAAGCAGAAATGCAGGCTATTAGTGGCAAGAAAACTGGAAATGTGGCAGCGGAGTGTGTGATCTGCCCACGCATGTCAGATTGCTACACCCATTAACATGCACCTGTTAGAAAATTTCCATTGACAAGCTACTCTGGGGCACTGGGCTGACCATTTGCCTGCTCTCTAAGCTAAGCTGTCACACTTGCCTACACATGTATGTCAGTGTCATTGAGGTGGTGTCAGCTGTTAAACTAGATACATGTAGACCTTGACCTTTGTGTTCTGCTAGTTTAATTATTATCAGTATGCTGACATGGCTATGTTCACAAGTTACATTGGTGACTGCTAGAAAGTGTTGGACTGGCAACCATGCAGCAGGACGGTCTAGAAAAATGTACATACATGTAGTTTCAGTTGAAGAGCTTCAACTTGCTTTATTTCAACAATTCCACAAGTCATGCTCTGCTCTGTATAGATACATGAATATCTAAAACCTCCAGAAATGTTCTTCATCTAAGCCTGAAAGTAGTTTTGAGTTTTCTGTCCACATGTACGCAAAAGTCCACAAGTCAAATCCCATTAATTTAATGTTTGTCATTCCTCATCCAATTCTTGGGCTAATATAACAGATATATGTTGGTGTTATACTGGTCCCAGTCAAAGCCAAACAATTCTGAGTGTTATAAACATAAAATAAAGATGTTCAAATCTAAAAGAAATGTGTACATGAAGAAAGAATGCAACTTCCCCTTCAACTGGTATAATATGTTTTGGTGCTGACTTGTGACTTGTAAGATAAATGCTGGACCCACATCTAGTTTAGAAACCAGGATGTGTATGCAATAAACCATAGATTACCAGGCTCATAAACGTTAGCAAATATGTTTCAAGATTTACAACGCCACATGCTATGTGAAACTGTGTAATCGCTTTGATTGTGGTTGCTTGTACCATTAATCTGACTTCACTATAAATTAAAGTGTTTTGTGTGCATTGTTTCATACACTTGTCACGTTATATATTATATCCAGACATATTCCTCTCACCTATGACCTACATATTATAAATGTGTAGCAAAATCCACGCAGCCACCACCAAAAAAAGAAACTAAGTTAAACCCTGAATATTAGTGACTAAATTACCTTCCTAGAGGCTTTTCACTTATGACTGGAAGATGCAAGCTGGCATGTCTGGTAAGTTACATGTATAAATCCTATACATGTATACTGTATGTCATATTTACTTTGTACATTTACCACTTCGGTGGCCACTTTGGAGCCCGGTCATACCAAAGACTTTTAATATGTTACTTCTTGCTGCTTCGCTTCGTGCTTAGCACTGTGAGGAAACAGGACTGGTTGGCCTAGTGTCAGTATAATGTGACTGGGTGGGGTGTCCTGTCTCGTATCTTCGACTTGATACTTCAGTGACGGCAGCACTTTGGCAGCATGGACTCGTCCTTCCCCAAGAAGACAGAGTACATGTACACACACCTAATGACACCTTGTTGTTATATGACCGAAAAATTATTAAGTACACTGTAATACCCCATGCATACATACATACATTGTGCACACATGTTTTTTCTTCTTATATTTTTCAGACTTAAATAAGTTTTACAGGAAATCCGAAAGGATCACAACATTACAATGCCAGAACAAAACATGGAGTCAGGAAGTGCCGAGTGTCAGCCTGTAGAACTGCAGCCGTTCATCCACCAGGTTGGGGGCCATACTAGCATGTTTCGATTTAATGAGAACACTGTGTGTAAACCCCTTTGTTCACGAGAATACCATTTCTATTCAACACTGCCTCAAGAGTTGCATCCTTTTACCCCAGAATTCAAAGGTGAGTGTTTCACGGGTAGAATCATTAGGACAGTAACAAGAATTATGTTAACTTAAGAATGATGAAAATACCTGCTTGTCTGAACAAAAATATTACAGATAAACAGTATACATAATGGAACTGAAATAGGCCTGAATGAGACCAAAGTGTACTAACCCGGAATCAATTAAAGACATGTCAAATGATAATTTTTAAAGTTTATAGAGACTGGCTCCTTGTAATTGTCAGGCACATGTTGTGTTTTTGTGCAGGGAGTATAGAGGTCCAGTTGATAGAAGACAGTGAGGGTTACGTGACATTTGTGGGTTACCCGTCCCATGCTTCTAAAGACGTGCCATGCTCATCAAGACCTTCAGAGAACAAAGGCAGGAGGAGTCCAGATATGACATCTCAATCTCGAGCAGGGAAGAGTCCCACACACGGCTGTTATAGGTAATGGCTTTACGCCAAAGAAATCATAACAAAAACTCATATGTTTCTCACTGAGGCTTGAAAAGAACTGTTTGAAAATTATACACAATGTGAAACTTCATTTGTCAAACAATTGTACTGGAAGATAAAGTTTGTCTTGAAATGGAGGAGCAAAAATCGGACACCATGCATTGGGCTAGCTCCTCTTTTTACTCTCCTGACATGCTTGAAGTGAGTGAGAGTAAGATGAATGATAAAACATTCACTCAGTCAGATGGCTTTCATGAGTTTGTTACGCATCATCTGTTTTGTGCGTTAGTAAAAATATAGGAACTACTAAATTATGTCATAATAACTGTATTAGAGGGTTAATTAAAGCAAGTCTGCTAGCGAGAAATTGACATTTTAGGTAGATGTGTTCAGCGTAGATAATTTTGATAAATTTAGGAGTACATCTCTCATGTTTTACACTCGTCTCATACTGGTCCTTGCCAAAATTAAATGATCTATTTTGATGTGTAGTTTGCTCTCCAGTGTAAGAAAGAAAGATTGGAAAATGCAGACTGTGGACATGTGGTAAAAGTTGTTGTCCTCTAAACATTAGCATTGCTTTTTAGAGCGTGTAAACATTATGAATCATGTGATCAAAATATAAATAGAACTTAAGTGATCTTTTGACCTACTTACTGGCTCTCTCTGTAACTGACACTGGCTACAATGTGTTTATGGTCCACATTTTAGAAATAGGTGAAACCCAGCAGACATAGAATTAGGTGGAAGGTCACTGTCTTCTACTGACACTGTTGGACTAAATATGTAGTGACACCAGTAAATACTGTGGTAACCCCAGTAATTACCGCAGTGACCCCAGTAAATATCGTAGTGACCCCAGCAAATACCATAGTGACCCCAGTAAATACTGTAGTGACTCCAGTAAATACTGTAGTGACCCCAGTAAATACCATAGTGACCCCAGTAATTTGGGCCTTTCAGTGTCTGTTAATGAAGACCATATCCTGATTGTTTATGACTGGGTTTTAAGGTCATTCTCAAGCTGGGATACAGGGGCCTTTACTGGCTCAGATGGCTATGGACTGCTGAGATCATGTGCTCAAGTCCAGCTCTCACTGCTTTGGATGGGGCTTTAAATCATGAGGTTTGTGAGATACCTGCCACAGGACAGTGGTATACTACGGGCATCCCAGTTTCCTCCGCCCTTAAACCTAGCAGCTGTCATATGCATGCCAAGGTCTTGAGTATGGTGTTCGACACCAATCAAATAATCCAACCAATCAACCAGTCTGATACACAGTATCCAGAATTATCATACTATGTAACAGTATTTTCTTTGTATTAATGGAGACCACATTCTGAAATAGCCAGATCCCAGCTGAGATTTGCAGTATTTTCCTTGTTTGTGTTTCATGTACTTGTGACCACATTGTGCGTAAAATAGCCAGACCCCAGCTGAGATTTGCAGTATTTTCCTTATCTGTGTTTCATGTACTTGTGACCACATTGTGCGTAAAATAGCCAGACCCCAGCTGAGATTTGCAGTATTTTCCATATCTGTGTTTCATGTACTTGTGACCACATTCTGCCTAAAACAGCCAGACCCCAGCTGAGATTTGCAGTATTTTCCTTATCTGTGTTTCATGTACTTGTGACCACATTGTGCGTAAAATAGCCAGACCCCAGCTGAGATTTGCAGTATTTTCCATATCTGTGTTTCATGTACTTGTGATCACATTCTGCCTAAAATAGCCAGACCCCAGCTGAGATTTGCAGTATTTTCCATATCTGTGTTTCATGTACTTGTGATCACATTCTGCCTAAAATAGCCAGGCCCCAGCTGAGATTTGCAGTATTTTCCTCATTTGTGTTTCATGTACTTGTGACCACATTTTGCCTAAAATAGCCAGGCCCCAGCTGAGATTTGCAGTATTTTCCTTATCTGTGTTTCATGTACTTGTGACCACATTCTACCTAAAATAGCCAGGCCCCAGCTGAGATTTGCAGTATTTTCTTCATCTACTTTTCATGTACTTGTGACCACATTCTACCTAAAATAGCCAGGCCCCAGCTGAGATTTGCAGTATTTTCCTTATCTGTGTTTCATGTACTTGTGACCAACTTTTGCCTGAAATAGCCAAGGGCCAGGGGCTGGTCTCATGAAGCATACTTAAGTATCCCTTAGCTAAGTGCACTTTATATCTCTACAACATAGGTTGCCATGGTAGTTAAGGGCTTACTTAACTAAGAACGCTTAATGAAACCACCCCCAGGCCCCATCTGCATTTCCATCATGCTACATGTATATGGGACTTCATCTTCCTGAATGGTTTAAAAGGTACATGATATGGTATGAATTATGACTACAGTTTGGGGACTGTGAACAGTGTAATGTAGTGCTCATGTTATTGTGTTTGCAGTATGCGGTTACTGCGCAGTGGCAGTATAGAGATGGTCAGCCAGACAGGGAAGCAGTTCTCAGACAGCAAATTCGATGGGTCAGGCACAGCTGCCAGTCTGAACCCGTGGAGTATCAGCTGTCATAAGCGACAAATGGCCAAGATGAGGAAGTCCAAGGCAGACTCTGACTCTGACTCCAGTATCCTTTTGTTGAAATTCAGTGCATATTTGAAGCCTGGCTTTCCTCTCTTACAACCAGATCTGTTTATATTTCCAGGAACAGATAATCCCAACATTACAACATTATTGCACTTGTGTTTGTCAGTAGTCTCCTGCTTCAAGCCAGTTTGGACACCATTGACGTTTTTGTTTTGCTTTTTTGCCTTGAAGCTGGAGTCTTGGTGATGTGATTTTCCCCAAGTGTCTTGTGAGTGAGGGTGTGAAATAGAGACAGTTGTAACCTGGTGCAAATATTGTTAAATAAGGTACGCAACTCCCAATGGCTCCCAGGCACTGAAAATTAAACTCCAATCAGGTTACATGTAAGACACATTGGTATTCATATTGTCCTTGACCCAGCTGCAGAGTTTATCTTACTGGAGAATGTTGCTGCTCAGTTCAGGTATCCATGTGTCCTTGACCTCAAAATGGGCACCCGGCAACACGGAGATGATGCGCCCGAGTCTAAGAAAAAAAGTCAGATGATGAAATGTGAAACAACAACATCAGCAACAATAGGCCTAAGAATTTGTGGTATGCAGGTATGTCCTTGTGGTAGTACATCGACTTCTTACCTGGATACCTGAATATTTTGACATCACCTCTGTTTTCATGAGATTTGATAGGAATTTTACATGGTACTCAAAAATATTTCACTTTAATACATAGGGGGTCCTGGACTGATTAAGCTATAGAATTTGTGAAGCACGCTGAAGTTTGTCAAACAGTCCCAATATGTGCATTTATAGAATGCCAATAGCTAACATATATGTGTATGAACTTGACCTTTGTCATACAAGTGAAATATTCCTAACAGTGGTGTTAAAACCCCCTAAATAAGTAATGACAATAACAAGAAAGTTAATGAAAGACCGCAGACTTTCTTTTTTTAATAGCTTAGTTTATGAAATTAACATATGCCATTGACATGGGTAAGTTACAGATCACTTAATATGAAGTTATTCATAGTTATTGTGTTTACGCTTTGGGGAAACTCTTAAACATTGCTTTTGTGATCCTCTCTGACAAGTGTACTCAGCAGTGGTAGTGCAGAAAATTGGCCTCCTAGTCAGAGAGGGCAATACAGCCACATTCTACAGTTAACACATACAGTGTGTTCACAGCATGAGGACTGACAAATTTTTCCTACCGGTGGATTGTAATATAGCCTGGCTAAAATAGCCACTCAACCATGATATCCTTGCCTGGCATGAATGATCAGCAATGCAGAAAGCATGGCGTGGTTGATTACACAGTGGCCTGTACATGGTTTTGAGGCGTTAAAAACCTTTACCTGGGTTTCGGTCGTTGAACCACTGAGGATTGCAGAAAGCCAACTGTTAGGCTGTGAGATATGTCAGAGCTGTGAAGTGGATTCAGTGCTAATACGTAGAATGTAGCAGAAATAAACGCCTCTTTTGGGCAAGGCTTCATAAGCCTGGAAAACCTGAGCATGATCTTAATATTGAACATTCAGGGCCTGGAAACTTTCCTGGAAAACAAAGGAAAAGTCATATATTTCTAGCAAACAAGGAAAGCAGGGGATATATATAAAAAAGTGAATGCATATATTAAGGCCAAAAAGAAAAAGACGAAAACAAAACAAACCCTCATGAACATTAAGGGGCTAGATTCTTATAAAGAACGATATGTTTGAATGACCTGCAATTGTAATGAGTAAACATAATGGAGTGGGAGTGGAGGCTACTTGTTTATCAACTTCAAAGCTTTTTTATTTCAAATTGCAGGTGTACCAGGCAAGTAGTGGGAAGTACATCTGTCACAACAAGTACTATGGGCGGAGCTTGAGTGTAGATGGGTTCAAACAGGCATTACATCAGTTTTTACACAACGGTCATCGCTTACGGACAGATGTCATTCACTTGTTCGTGGCAAAGCTTCAGCAACTTTATACAGTAGTAGAGAAACAGGAGACTTTCCGCTTTTACTCCAGCTCTCTGCTGATGATGTATGATGGGGCGGAGCTCACAGATACGTCTAGCCCCTCTCCCCAGGGTAATCCTGGCCCCTCCACTCCACACCCCTCACCCGCACAGAACCCTAACACGGACAATTCAGTGTCTCTAGAATCATTACCTAGTACATCCACATCATTGTCATCTGACACACTATGTGATAACCACAAGCATCGGACATTGGGCACACCCAGCGTGGACGTGCGTATGATAGACTTTGCCCATGCTACGCACAAGGACTTCCTTCAAGATGTAGCAGATCACAATGGACCAGATCGTGGCTACTTGTTTGGTCTGGAGAATTTGACAAGGCTTCTCCGGGAATTTCAACACAGTTACAGTACGGCTAGCTAACACAACTGAAACAAATAATAATAACTTTACTGTAACTTGTGTATATTTTATTGGCACCAATTACTGTTAATTTGTTTTTTATTACCTTGTGATTTTAGATGTATCAGTGTAATAATGGTGAATGAGTAACAGCTACATGTTGAGGTGCCATTGGGGAATAAGTGGCTCAGGGGCTCACATGGGTGCTAATCTGTAGGAAAAGCAATATCAAGTAGTGTAGAGTGATCTCAAATTTCAAATCTCATTCCACCTGAAATTAACTGATATGTGTGGTAGCCTTTAGAAGAGTGTTAGAAGTAGAGCTTTATTACTTTTTTGATTTTTATTTTTTGCCTCCAGTTTTGTTTGATCTGAAGCCCTATTCATCAGTACAACTCTTCTTCCTCTTAGACTGAGCCACGGAGGCCCCTCTTCCTCTTAGAGGAGAGAACACTAGGTAACCTGGGCTTGTGCAGAACAAGTCTCCCAAGCCATTTTATGAGAAAAGCTTTAAGCGGAACCCAGTAGTAAGCAGTGGATGTGCCAGCAAGGTTGAAATGGTTTGAGATCTAGTGATAAGAAGCACATTGTTGGTGCCCAGTTCTAAGTGGAGAAAGTATTTGTATGTATCGCTCATTCATATTTTGCTTAATTAGAGTGATTTATGCATAGTTTTTATTTTTAAAAATATTGATGAATAATGGATTGTTATATGCACTTTTGCATGAGAGTATAATCTAAGTCAATTGATTACTCTTGCAATACATTGGGTACAAGAGATGGAACTTCGTCAGAAAGATAGTTTAGGTAAGAAATGTAGCAATGAGTACTACAATTTTACATTTATTCATTTGTCTATTTCATCCCAGGATAGAGATGAGGGATGAAGCCATTCTACGAGTCCTTGGGCATTGAAAAGTGTTAATTCTTGTTTGTTGCGAGGGGTTAGGGTGTTAGGGGTTTGTTTTGTGATTTTGTTTTGTATTGTGATTTTGTTTTGTATTGTGAAAGGACTGGTTTTATTTAGAAGTAAATATGGACAGAATATGGTGAAAGTTTCGGTCTGATTTTTCCTAGAGAAGTATTACTTATTTATAACCATATTGGTTAGAGTCTAGACTTGGGACTATATTGACTGGATTGGCTATAGCCTAGAACGAGCTTTATAACAGGAAAGCATTGCTCCAATGATCTCAGATTTATTGTTATCGTTTACTGTGTAAATTTGATACCTGCTTATTGTTAAAGTCTTGCAATACCTTAGAAAGGTATGACGGACAGTACTGCAAGTTGAATCGTTTTTATCAAGGCAGCTGATAGAAGAATGGTGTAGCGGTCCGAGGTTTACAAAATCGTGAGGTTTACCACTGGCTATCAAATCAGCTGATTGATTCATATAGGAAAAAGTTGCAAGATTTTGCCCCAACTGAATACATTTCAAAACTGAAATGTAACCAATCATATTGTCAAACTGGGTAAGATATATGCATGTAATGTAAACATGGTGTTTAAAAATGTAGGTTCATTGTTTGCTGTAACACTGAGTAAACATGTAATGGCCAAAACTACCTCCAGTATGATTCACGGAGCGCCATCAGACCCCACCCCCAACCCATCCAACCCACTCCCCAACACACATCCTACCCCCACTCTCACACATACTCCTAACCCTCTCATCCACATATAAGTTCTTTCCAGGGCAATATTGAAGGTTTTTTTTAACTATTGAGTTATTATTGAATTTGTAACATGGAAACCCTTACACAGTTTGTATGGTTTATTTCATTTTTTATTTTCACGTGAAGTATTGTATTTGAACGGCCTATAATTTAATTGTTAACATTGTTACCCTGGTTATACTCTCTTACCTGTTGACAGTTGTAAATATTGTAAAATATTATGTAAAGAAAGATTATTTACAGGTGATATGAACTCTGACTTCTGGTTATACTTTTTAAATTTGTGTATCAAACTTTAGTTAAGCCGCATTCACATCATACGATTTGTCGAACTGGACAAGTTGAAAGAACAGAGAATGCAAATCTGACTTATAAGCCGTCTTCACACAACTGAATTGATGTAGCGACCCGTTGAATACAACCAGTGCCAAGAAAATTGTGCAAGTCTACTTGCAAGACGTGTTCAGACATGGCAATTTGTCAAATACTACAGTGGCATGAAATAGGGCAAGTCTACTTGCAAGACGCGCTTTACAATCGTATGAAATAGGGCTTATCCTATTTTCATTCGACTAAGGGGATTCGACGTAATAGCGTTAAGTGAAAAAACTTGTCTGTTATATAGGCCTTTTACACATGCCACAGATGTTTACACATACATTAAACACTTACATGTGCATGCATTTTACCAACAGTTGTCAGTGTCTTATTATGAAACGAAGCTCGAATTCGCGGTCTGTGTAAAATAAGTCAAATGGAGACACGAAAATGTGGGTGAGAACTTCACTCCCATGCTCATTACCACCCATGCATCTCTTTCTACCTTTCGCTTTACATCACTGCCGCCACCAGACAAGTTTAGCCTGTTTCAGGTTTATATCAGGTTTTGGTTAGAATCACGCTGTACATACTTTAGATAAAGATAATGCATGTGTATAATGTAATATCAGAGACAAAGGTTGAAGCGGACTGTTAATGTTTTCTGACAACACTTCCGGCCACATCACCGTAACCACAGTGACCTCAGCGTTGTTTTTATCTAGACTGTGTACAACATGATTCCAACCAAATCCTAAAACAATTTTATTAATGTGTACTGATTAAATAGTTCCACTGGAGGACGCACGTTATGAGGCTAAGCCTAAGTAAGCCTACATGCGTGTCCTAGGCTTCCAAGGTCAAGCTTGTCTATTGGTGGTAGTGATGTAAAGCGAAGAGTAGAGAGCGGCGCATGCGCTGTAAAGAGTATGGATTTCTCTACAAAAATTTATTGTCGCAGACATTGATTCACATGCAGAGTTAAGGGAGCACTGTATACCTGTTCAAAACTTACATTTTTTGGACAAGGTTATACTTGCAGGTCTTGGTCAACAAAGACGAGAAATTAATAAATGAATACAAATAACTTTTTTTCATTAAAGGAGAAGAAAATTTAAATATCAATCAAATACTATTTAAAAGAGTATGCATTTCCTCGCAGGTGCATGCCGTAAAAAAATTCTTACATGTACCTCAAGTTGATAAATAATAAGTAAGGTCCGTGCCAAAATCCGCTGTTGGCGACTCCATTTTGCCTAAGAACTAGGCCTGAGCTTACACGAACAAGGCGGCAGTTTTAGCGGCTCTCACTGACTGAGAGGCAACACACCCCCAGCATAAATTACAGGGTGTTAAAGACGGAGGACGCGATGGACTCAGTGAATTATGCCAGCTTTGCTGTATTCAGGCTTTACTTGTATGGCAAGGAAAAATCGCAAAATTATGCAGCAGGCACAACCAGATAGAAAAAATGTTCTCTTTTCAGTCTCATGTTTTAAGTTTTCTTCTACTTCAATGGTTTTGAAGATTACCAGTTTAGTGTAGTGCAATAAATTCCTCTAGTCTTTGTTTGATTGAGTCTTTGTTGAGGTAAGGACACAGTGACAATAGGCTGTCAGTCAGTTTTACTCAGGACTTCCTGGAGGAGTACTCTCAGGTCGTACGTGGGAAGGTCTGTCAGCAACCTGCGGATGGTCGTGGGTTCCCCCGAGCTCTGCCCGGTTTCCACCCACCATAATGCTGGCCGCCATGGTATAAGTGAAATATTCTTGAGTACGGCGTAAAACACCAATCAACTAAATAAATAAATAAATTCCTGGAGGAGTAGACCTCAATAGACGTGCTTATCTTGTCCCTGGATAAAGAATGGCACGTCCACACACAGAGAAATCTGATAAGCCAGCGTGTGTGTATACCTTGCCTTTGGTCAACCGTTACAAGTTAGCTCAGTTTTACACTTTCCTATCTGTACATAATGAACAAATCCAGTCATGTAACGATGATTGTTCTGTGTTACCGTTAAGGTTGAACCGTCCACAAAAAAAGCTTAATTTTGACCAGTTCATACAGGAACTGAAAATCTCAAATAGCAAATTATGACAATGCGAATTTAAGATTCAAATATGGCTTTTATGCCCGAAATGGTTGATTTAGCATTTGATTTCTTAACTGTTGTGTTAAAATGGCGAAACTTAGATGTGTCTCTGGGAAAGGAACGTCATTTACAGTTTTGATTGATTGTTTGATTAAGTCATTGACTGACTGGTGTTTAACGACCCACTCGAGATTAATTTTCACTCTACGGTGTTGGGGCATGAAATGGCACGTCATCGCGTGACGTTGAGTACACGAACTTGACTGGCTGGTTTATATCCAATTACAGCGCGTGTACATGTTTTGTGCACTATGTCCTATTGTATGGTTGTGTTTCCTCTCAGGTCAGGTTAGAAACTGATATATTGTCAAAGAAAACGATTCTACATAAACGAACATTCTGTTCATTGTTGCCACTCATACGCTTGCCTCGTGTAATGGCGTTGTATACGTGATGCCTATATCAGTCATATCTAGCATGAACAAATACCTTTAGAACATTTAAAACTTAACATATGCAGAAAGCGGCTTTTAAAAACGCCGTGAGATGAGCACGTTCGTTGTGGTAAAATCCGGGACGCAATGACAGAAACACGCTCTGTTGTTCGCCTAACCAGTTTCTCTGCTCCCAACATAAAATGCAGTGACAACCTGATATAGCATGCAGGATGGAGCTAACTGAGGAGAAAAACACAACAATCCGGATATAAGGCTGATCAGTGGTTTTACCTGTTGGTGTGGTGAAGTGGGCGAAATGCATTCAGCCCATTGAAACAAGTTTACACACGATGAGTCATTTGTTTGAATGTTTCTTTCTACTTTTTTTATTTGGATGTTTGCCGAAACTGTGACGCGTACATTGCCTCTCCAAATAAGTCAGCACGTGCCATCCTTAGGACCCTGCATGTGTAGGCCTAACGCTGTCTAACTGATCCCCGTAACATGTATCCCTCATGCCCACGTTTAACATTGCATCGAATCAGTCCAGCTCAAGGTCGACTCGTATATGAACGGTTGCTGCCAAATCACAAAGGTGAGGCACCTGCTATTATGATGACCATGTATGCTCTACATTGTGAATGCTGACCAGTACGGTATTGAGTGTATTTTACGATATGACTTTCTGTTAACATAGTCATCATATAGGCCTACTTGTACGTGCAAACAACTGCCACAGTAGTTGGTGAGTCGCCATGTTGATGTAACAACGGCTCAAGGTCCTGCTTCACACTAACACAATCTCATGGATTAAAAAATACGCCGCCTCCCTATAAAGCCATATACCCCAGTTCCATAGTATCGGCGCTGTACACAACGGTTAAATGATCAGATAATCTGGATTATTTTCTTTAAATGAAACCAATTTACCGTCTATATTACTGCATAGTTTGCCACGAATGGCTGAAGTATAGGCCTACTTACAACTGACGCTGTAATGACGGGATTTTGACACCCCTACAACAAACTTGCCATAAGCTGTCATAAGCTACCATAATCTATTCGACAATTGGATTGAAAATAGGACAATTCTGTTTCATAGGCTGCTTTAAGACGATGAGATTTGTCGAATGCTAAAATCGCATGGAATGGCGCATGTCATGTTTTCATCCGACTAGTCGAATGGGAAGGGTCGACTCGACAATCAGACAGTGCGATTGCAGTTTAATATGGCGTCACTTGTGTAACCTGATTCAGTGTAACATCAAGAAAATAATCACAACACGCGCACGAGTTGTACGAAATTGTATAAAAACGGCCTAAGGTTGTGTTTGCGATTTCAAACGAAATCGTTTGTAGTTTTCGCACAATAATGTAGTTATAATCAATCAGCTACCAAGTCGCTATACGCTGCTGAAGCATCGTCAAATTCTGCGGTAGAGGCCTATTTTTCCCGAATCCAAGAGAAATGTTCCGCAGAAAGTTGTTTAATGTTGTTCTATGGATGATCACATACAGTACAGAAGGTTGTCCACTTGTTTTTTTGTTGAAGCCATAATGAGCAATGTCTCAGTTAAACTAGCGTTAAATCACTTGTTTTGGTACCAAACGACATCTGTGTTACGCTGAGTGGATGACGATTTCCCGACGTCAACAAGGAAGCCTTTCTGTTAATGTGGCATACAGCGTTCGGATGTGACAACCTAAACATAACATCAGTATAAAGAACGAGTGTTTATCGGTGATGCTGGTCTGTGCTCAGGTTGTCTGCATGCTCCAAATGAAGAACATTTACGTTAAAGAGAATCCGACACGAAGATGCGGAACAATTGTTTGCTATAGAAGCCAATAATAGATTTGCTTCAAGCAAACCCCGTACAATGAAGTGGGCATGGAGATTTGTGTTATCCAAATAAAAGGGAGTTCTATGATTCATGGTAAAGTCGAACATAACTTTTGATTAAATTAAACTGGGCACAAAGAAGTGGACAAAAAGATTCGTGTTAACCAAATAGAAGCTTTGGTTAAAATTTATCTGGTTTGAAAAAGGTGGACAGAGGGAGCAAATTCGGTGCAAAGAAGTGAAGAAAATGATTTTACGAAAGCCAAGTTTGTTAGAAGTGAATGCGACACTAAGAAGTAAACAAAAACATTCACGGTATAATTAAATCAATTCGGTAGGAGTTTTGCATAAAACGAATCCAGCACAAAGAAATAAACAAAATGGTGAATGGTAGAGTGGAAGTGAGGTTGAACTGAATCTAACGATGTACATGTGTACATGGTGGAGCCAAACAGATATTTTGGTTGCGATGAATCCCCAAGAAAGGCATGGGGAAATTTACAAGGAATTTAACCAGGAAATGTCGAAATTAACCATGAAAGTTTAGTACGACTAAAATGCAAAGAAAATGCAAATCGCTTTATGAAAGGAAGACAGCACGATCACATAGCGATTCTACAACACTGAAATGGGTATCCGGTTCCAGTACTTTGAAGGTGATTGGTCGTGGTGGCGAGGTACAGACGCAGTCCCATAGTCATACATGACCAGTTGGAATTCCCCTGTCTGTTGCTCTCCAGGCCTTATTAATTATATGCACTCGACGGCTCTGCTATGTGGTTTATAATTAAATGATCAAGAAAATTTTACAGATATAAGGTGTTATTAATAATCTCTTTATACATGTATATATATAATAATGATATAGAAGCTTAACACTTCCGAAGGAAACAATCGTTATTAAATAACAAAACTAAGTATTGACTAACATAAGCCCACACCATATATGGATGCTTAAATTCTCTTCCATTCCTGTTAGATAGCATTTTTCCCCTTAGAATATCAGCAATCCGATACGTGACGAACGCTGAGAAAACGTCTTCAGAAAACATTCTCAAGATTACCGATGGCATGTATAATTATGTAGTTACTGGAGAAGGTGAACTCTTTACACTTAAACATGTCTCCGTGGTTCTGGCGTAGACTCTGGGTGGACTATTTTGGGATAATCCTCAGAAATTCCCATCCAAAGAACTTGCACTCAGGCAAAAGCTTAACCGTTTTTTTTTTTCACTACGTGTTCAAGTTAAAGCTTAGAGATAGGCTATTTATTAAAGAGTACAAGGTACAAGAGTAGGGCGTTAACAACGTTCGCACTTCAGGTTTAAAGTTAGGGAAAATTCATCATCATCATGCGCTTTATACACTCCTGCTTTGCGTACACTCCGTGTTCTGTATACACCTCCTGATGTATGTACACTTCCTGCTCTATATTACACACCCTGCTGTATGTACACTTCCTGCTCTGTAAACACTTCCTGCTCTATATACACACCCTGCTCTATATACACTCCTTGCTCTGTATACACCTCTTGCTCTATGTACACTCCCTGCTAAATATAAACTTCCTGCTTTATGTACACTTCCTGCTCTATATACACTCCGCTCTGACTGGTTTAGTTCTTACTGGGCGACTTTCATCGGCCATTTCGAATATTAGGCAACGTTCTGGTTATAAGTCAGGCATAGTATGAAATGTCGGTATATCTTTATATATTTAGTTGTCTGTTTCTCTCGGAATTACTTGACAATTATTTTATGTATGGCAGGCTTTCAGCATCATTGATTTACAGTGTTTTTTTTTTTCAAACCATACAGAGAATTACATTTTACCATAGATGTATCCGCCGAATTTAGCTACTTCTGCCGAACCACGTATTTTCAATATAAGAAGAGGAAGTTAAAACAAACGGTAACGACACCATTTGTAATGCAGTCATTATATATTGTATGTAGGAAACCACAAATGCCGATACACTTAAATACACCAAACGGTTATTCTTTGGATGTAACGATGTTATTTTGAGATTCCGATTTTATTTGTCCCTCGCACCCTATGTTGTTTAAATATGGTCTGTTGTTAGTGCTTGAAGGTGTATGAGCAATGTACGAGACTGGTTCTTTACGTAAACCGTTCTCTCTGCATAGTGTAGGCAAAGCCTGGCTAATAAGTGAAAATCGATATGCTTGGGTCAATATCGACTGGCACGAGAAGCCCCACAGTCAGCATCTGTGATCATTAGTACGGATTATAACACTTACAGATCTATATCTGTATGACCTTACCCCAAACAAGTCGTACGTCGTGTAGGCAAGGCGTGTAGGGTGTATATAGGCACACATCAGCATGGCTAGGAAAGGAGGTCTTGGTATATCGATTATACAACACACATATACACGTAAATGCGATTTTATTTGTTTATTTATGTATTTATTTATGTATTTATTAATTTGATTGACCATTGAAGTACACCTTGCAACCGCTATCAATCCAAAAGCTTCTTCAATCATTGTACAACATAATAACTGCATTGCAATTGCAACTTGCCTCCAAATACCGATATAACATCTCCCTGACCCAATACCATCTTCCTCTCAATACCACCTCCCTTCCGGCATCCATGGCTCTCCCTGACCCAATACCATCTTCCCCTCAATACCACCTCTCTCCCACATTCCTGGCTCTCCTTGACGCAATACCATCTGCCTCTCAATACCACCTCCCTTTCGGCATCCATGGCTCTCCCCGACCCAATACCATTTTCCCCTAGTCTCTGTCCGGTTTCCTTGCACCGCCGTATAAGAAAACGGTGTAAAACACCAACCAATTAAATTTTTTAAAAAATGCATAAACTCCTTGACAATTTCCCTTCCATTTCCCATCGATATCCAAAGAGCTCTATTCAAACCCAATTTTCTCTTTCAAATTGGCCAAACATTCTTTATTGAAATGTAGAACGATAACAGTTAATAGTAATTCTTAATTAATACCGGTAACTGCATTTATAATAGCAAATACGTTTAGCCATGTTGACGGCCTTTGTTAATACACAACGTTTACAACACACTGGCGCTTCTCGACTACTATACATCGCTTACAGGTTTGTTTAAATTTTCAGACAACCCACTGACAAACTACTTCTCTGAGAGTAGTGATAACAAATGTGTGTTACCCAGAGGTATATTTAGCTGGCCAAGGTCTCCTGGGTATTGACTTTTCGTGATATGCTGTATGTCTACCTAATTAGCAGACATCAATTACATGGTGGATTGATTAGCCGTATTCAGGAAATATATAAGTATGCTTACGTGGCCTTGACCTAAACAAGTTAGAGGTTCTAAGGATATAAACTGTGGTTTTTGTCATATACGCCACTCTTTTTCCAAGGCCAATGAAAAAACAACTACGGTAGGCCAGTCACACCATTACACTGGTCAGTCAGGAAAATGACATTTCCGCCAATTAGGCCCTCTGAATCTGTAACGTGATCGTAACGATGTTCGCTGCCGTAGTTTCCATGATCTGTTTACCCAGTGTAACACTGGCAGCCATGGTGATCCCAGTACGCTCCGTTAGTCGTTTAACACTTAGTACCCTGACGTGGTCGTTAGGGGGATGTTATACAGCAGTTGTATCTACTATGAGTACACCTTATAAAGTTACCCCTGACGTGGTCCTTAAGGGGATTTCATACCACAATTGTATCTACCATGGGTGCACCTTATAAAGTCACCCTTAAAATCGTTAGGGGGATGTTATATCGAAACTGTAAATATACCAAAAACGCACCTTATAATTACACTGACGTGGCCGCAAGAGGGCTGTTATACCGCACCTGTAACGACTATGAGCGCACCTTTTAAAGTTACCCGGCGTAGCCGTTAAGGGGCTGTTATACCACCACGCAACTACCCTGATTGTACCTTATAAAGTTACTCTGATGTAGTCGTTAAGGGGATGTTATACCACAACTGTAACTACCCTGAGTGCATCTTATAAAGTTACCCTGACGTGGTCGTTAAGGGGATCATATACCACAATTGCAGCTCTACTGAGTACATCTTATAAAGTTAGCCTGACGTGGTCGTTAAGGGGATGTCATACCACAACTGCAACTACCCTGAGTACATCTTGTAAAGTTACCCTGACCTGGTTGTTAAGCGGATCATATACCACATCTGCAGCTCTACTGAGTACATCTTATAAAGTTACCCTGACCTGGTCGTTAGGGGATGTTATACCACAACTGTAACTACCCTGAGTACATCTTATAAAGTTACCCTAACGTGGTCGTTAAGGGCATGTTATACCACAACTGTAACTACCCTGAGTACATCTGATAAAGTTACTCTGACGTGGCCGTTGAGGGGATGTTATACCACAACTGTATCTACCCTGAGTACATCTTATAAAGTTACCTTGACGTGGTCGTTAATGGAAATGTTATACCACAGCTGTAACTATCCTGAGACCATCTTATAAAGTTACCCTGACGTGGTCGTTGAGGGGATGTTATACCACAACTGTATCTACCCTGAGTGCTTCTTATAAAGTTACCTTGACGTGGTCGTTAATGGAAATGTTATACCACAGCTGTAACTACCCTGAGTACATCTTATAAAGTTACCTTGACGTGGTCGTTAATGGAAATGTTATACCACAACTGTAACTACCCTGAGTACATCTTATAAAGTTACCCTGACGTGGTCGTTGAGGGGATGTTATACAACAACTGTATCTACCCTGAGTACATCTTATAAAGTTACCTAGACGTGGTCGTTTAGGGGATGTTATACCACAACTGTAACTACCCTGTAACTACATCCTATAAAGTTTCCCTGACGTCGTCATTAAGGGGATGTTATACCACAACTGTAACTACCCTGAGTGCATCTTATAAAGTTACCCTGACGTGGTCGTTAAGGGGATCATATACCACAATTGCAGCTCTACTGAGTACATCTTATAAAGTTAGCCTGGCGTGGTCGTTAAGGGGATGTCATACCACAACTGCAACTACCCTGAGTACATCTTGTAAAGTTACCCTGACCTGGTTGTTAAGCGGATCATATACCACATCTGCAGCTCTACTGAGTACATCTTATAAAGTTACCCTGACCTGGTCGTTAGGGGATGTTATACCACAACTGTAACTACCCTGAGTACATCTTATAAAGTTACCCTAACGTGGTCGTTAAGGGCATGTTATACCACAACTGTAACTACCCTGAGTACATCTGATAAAGTTACTCTGACGTGGCCGTTGAGGGGATGTTATACCACAACTGTATCTACCCTGAGTGCTTCTTATAAAGTTACCTTGACGTGGTCGTTAATGGAAATGTTATACCACAGCTGTAACTACCCTGAGACCATCTTATAAAGTTACCCTGACGTGGTCGTTGAGGGGATGTTATACCACAACTGTATCTACCCTGAGTGCTTCTTATAAAGTTACCTTGACGTGGTCGTTAATGGAAATGTTATACCACAGCTGTAACTACCCTGAGTACATCTTATAAAGTTACCTTGACGTGGTCGTTAAGGGAAATGTTATACCACAACTGCAACTACCCTGAGTACATCTTATAAAGTTACCTTGACGTGGCCGTTTAGGGGATGTTATACCACAACTGTAACTACCCTGTAACTACATCCTATAAAGTTTCCCTGACGTCGTCATTAAGGGGATGTTATACCACAACTGTAACTACCCTGAGTGCATCTTATAAAGTTACCCTGACGTGGTCGTTAAGGGGATCATATACCACAATTGCAGCTCTACTGAGTACATCTTATAAAGTTAGCCTGACGTGGTCGTTAAGGGGATGTCATACCACAATTGCAACTACCCTGAGTACATCTTGTAAAGTTACCCTGACCTGGTTGTTAAGCGGATCATATACCACATCTGCAGCTCTACTGAGTACATCTTATAAAGTTACCATGACGTGGTCGTTGAGGGGATGTTATACCACAACTGCAGCTCTGCTGAGTACATTTTATAAAGTTACCCTGACGTTGTCTTTAAGGGGATGTTATACCACAAATGTAACTACTATGAGTACATCTTATAAAATTACCCTGACGTAGTCGTTAGGGGATGTTATACCACAACTGTAACTACCCTGAGTACATCTTATAAAGTTACCCTGACGTGGTCGTTAAGGGGATGTTATACCACAGCTGCAGCTCTGCTGAGGACATCTTATAATGATACCCTGACTTGGCCGCTAGGGAAATTGTTATACCACAACTGTAACTACCCTGAGTACATCTTATAAAGTTACTCTGATGTGGCTGTTAAGGGGATGTTATACCAGAACTGTAACTAATATATGCGCACCTAATAATTTTACCAAAAAAATAACTTTTTTGGTAGTTAGCAGATGTTATACGACAACTGTAACTGGGGTTACCTGTCTTTGACACATCAGCGACACTTCTGTGTTTCTTTTAACCAAGATAACTGTAATTACTGGTACCAAATTATTAAGATATGTTTGCGTCTTTATGGGTAAATTTACGGTCACGAAAATTTTCATATTCAAGCTTCTGAGCAAGTAAAAAATATAAATAATAAAACAAAAAAAAACCTTGCACAAAGCCTGGAAACGGTTTCGGAGAAGGGGATTTTGTGTAGGGCTTTACTATATACAAAGAGAGCTTGCAATCCCTGCGGATTTGGTAGAGGATGAGAGCATGCACATAAGCTGCTCTTCATATTCGGACTCGTGGTTTCTTAATTGAGCAGACCTGACATCTGCCTGAGGGGATGAGGCGCAGGGCCCTTTGGACATGTTATAACCACTCCGCAATTCGATACCTATACAAGGAAGCCACTCTTTCCATTGTGTGACAATGATCAGGCTGATTTATGCAGTTCTCAGACTCTCATCTACAGAGGTCAGATACTGTCACACATTTGCCCCAAACCAGGAACATTTATATTTAATCGACATTCCGTCCAGATTAGAACAACGCGACATTCTGACGAGATCCCAAGGACATTCAGTCAAGATAAGGACAACAACGTGACATTGACGAGATTCCAACGACTTTCAGTGCAGATTTGAATAACAACGCGGCATTCTCACGTGATTCCCACGACATTAAGCCGAGAATCTCGTCATACATGCATCTCGGTAGACGTCTGAATCTAGCGTCCTCGATGAAATCTCTCATTTTGGTTCCATTCTCGACATAAACAGTATGTCGCGTTTTACTTACTGTGTCGTTCGAGTTTCGCTGTTCCCAACTTGGGGATATATATGTTGGAGGGGTTAAGGCCGCTCCTGGCCTCCACAGAGATAAATTGTAAGCATTGGAAATCCTCAAACTCAAGATATAAATACGGAAGCTTTGGTTATAAAGTAAAATGGTTTTATTTGGTGAAAACAGCAGTATAACCATTTATGTCCAAACTTAGTTCTGGAGCACAGATCTTTCTAGCAGATAACATGGACCAGTTCCTCTGGGCGGATCTCCCATATGTAGACTTTTAACCTACAGATGTAAATCTTGTCTGGGATGTAGGATAACTGAACTAATTACTAGGCCTATATCCCAAGAAAATATCTACTGTGACCTACATCAGAAATCGTATTTTACGCAAAGGCCTTCAGTGACCTATATCATTATTGTAATTTAGCTAATAGTTTATTGTAGCCTGCAAAAGAAGTCGTATTTAATGTAAATGTCTAGGGCGACCTGCATCAGAAATTATATTTTATGTAAATATTTATTGTGACCTAAATCAGATATCCTACTGTACGTAAATGTCTTCTGTGACCTACATGAGAAATTGTATTTTACGTAAATGTAAACGGGAAGGATGGGGGGTGGGTGGGTGGGGGTGGAGGATAGTGAGAATCAAGAAGTAATCATGTCAAGAATGGTTAGGGGTGGTAGAGAATCGTTGTCATCCAAATGGGGTCTATAACCACATGATACAACTTGTTTCTAATGACAGGTTTTTGTCTCCTGCTATCTATTGAGTGTAGTCCTATTGAGCCATTGAAAAAAAAACGATTTTTTTGATTTGTCATTAAGAGATTTATAAATTCAAACCGGAGAAAAGGTAATTTCTAAACAGAGAGAATTACAATATCTATATATTTGGCAACATGAATCAGTCATTCCTGGAGTTTTAAGGTGACCACATTATACTGTAGTTCTCTATCACTGACGTCCATTACGGATACAACTGTTCCCTTTTATGAACATATCACTCAATCTGCAGGAATTTCTATGAAAAATATAGGCTACTTTGTAACTCGATACATGAGTGATGTCAAATTTACACAGAAAGTGTATTTACCAAAATTTGCCATAATATGTAGTAAGTCAATGAGGAATTTAAAATGTATGTACTAAATGATACAAATGTAACCAATACATGGCTATGTACATAAATAGAATAACATAGTCATCAATTAATATCACAGTCATGTAAATAAATATTTGAATAAGAATAACTTCATATAGTAAAGAATATATATAGTAAAACTTACATGTATACAAATATACACAACTTTTAAAATTTTAAGAAGTAAACCAAGTTCAACAGTGGAAAATATAGCTATATGTATTAAGAAATGGAGTCATTGCCAAGCTTCCTATAAATTACAGTTATGGAGTTATAAAATAGTTTAAAATAACATTAAGTATTCATACATACATGCATGAGTAAAAAAAAAAAAAAAAACAACAGCCTGACTCCAGTTAACATAATAAATATGAACCATTGTCCTCAAAATGGAACAATTCCAGATTTCTGACAATCCATTTTAACACAGTATTGAATAGTCTCACAACTCATCAATCAGGGGAAAAAAATAATAAATAAATCCGAAAGAAAAAATACACAACCACAAAATAATCTTACCACTGCTTATAGCACCTACAAAAGTTTCAACAAGGTAAAAGAATTTTAACCTTTGATGACTATCAGGTGCTTCATGAAGATAACAACTATGACATCTGCTCACTACAAATCATAACAGCTCACCTCAGTTACAAAGCAACTAGAAATGCTTTTTGACATCGTCTTTGGAACTTTGTTTTCATGAAAGGAAAAAAATTCATCAACAAAGTAACCTTTAAATCAATTAATCAACAGATTTCTGCCCCAAAACTATCAATACTCTCACACAATGGTAGTTGCAGCAGCAGTTTACATTATAGGGCATGTGCTTTATAACATGAATAGTCAAACCTAGTGCTCGACTTCAAGAGCATCATAAATAACTATGCCCATTAATATAGTAACACTGAGTGTGGCTTGTCCATTTCTACATGTAGGCAGGGTGTGACATGTCCATTACTATATGTAGACAGGGTGTGACGTACATTTCTACATGTAGGCAGGGCGTGACGTGCATTTCTACATGTAGGCAGGGCGTGACGTGCATTTCTACATGTAGGCAGGGAGTGATGTGCATTACTACACATAGGCAGGGTGTGGCTTGTCCATTTCTACATGTAGGCTGGGTGTGACATGTCCATTACTACATATAGGCTGGTCGTCAAATGTCCATTACTACATGTATGCTGTTTGTGACATGTCCATTACTACATATAGGCTGGGCATGACATGTCAATTATTACATGTATGCTGATTGTGACGTCCATTACTACATATAGGTTTGGTGTGACATGTCCATTACTACATGTAAGCTGTATGTGACATGTCCATTTCTACATGTAAGCTAGATGTGACATGTGCATTACTACATGTAAGCTAGACGTGACAAGTGCATTACTACACGTAAGCCTGATGGGGTGTCCACTCCTACATGCAAGCTGGATGTGATGTCCATTCCTACATGTAAGCTGGATGTGATGTCCATTCCTACATGCAAGCTGGATGTGATGTCCATTCCTACATGCAAGCTGGATGTGATGTCCATTCCTACATGCAAGCTGGATGTGATGTCCATTCCTACATGCAAGCTGGATGTGATGTCCATTCCTAAATGCAAGCTGGATGTGATGTCCATTCCTACATGCAAGCTGGATGTGACATTTTCATATTACTTCATGCACAGGAAAATGGGATTTCATATCCACCTATGTATGTAGCCAATACAGCAAACTCACTGTGCTGTTTTTATACAACAGCCTGAGAGGACAGCACAATAGCAGAACATAGTTTTGCAGACAGTGCAGACTGTATCATATGTTCTAGTCTAGCAGTAACTAAGAAGGAGACTGTGGCAACTAATTATGACAGTGAGAGGTGGCCGTGTTATTTGAAAGCTAGTCTTTGACCCTGAAAGTTGCATCATGACCTTGATAGCTGAGCCTTGACTTGGACTTTGATGGTGAGACTATGACCTTGTGGACTTGACCCTGCAGACAGGTCAGGAGGTGCCTAAGGACTCTGCCCGGGTGTGGTAGAGTTGAGCGACCCTCTGCCCCACAGCTCGATTCCTGTTCCAGTTTGAGCCCACACCCTCACCATCACCACTTAACCTACAACACCGCAAACAACAGTCGAAGAGTAGGAACACAAGATGAATTCTTATTTACATCCTACAGCCATGTGCAAAAACCTTACTCATTCAACACAGCTTCCCAAGCAAACATGGACAATATTTACAAACGAAAAAATGGTACACTCTTGTTTATTAAGAAAGAATGTGAATGGCCTCTACATCTCTGTGTGTGGTGGGAGTTGGGGGGGGGGGGGGGGGGGGGGCGGGGAAAGAGACGGGGGAGGTGGGTATTATTACTCACTTTAGATGCTCCACTGGTTCTATAATTTCTGGTTATCTGACAAAATGACTGTGCCAAACTCTTGTTCAACTGCTAGAACAGGTAAAACATATTTTGTTCCAATTTGAAAGACCTGTTTTTGCTGTAAAAGGACTATTGTCTCTTCCATCCATTCTCTGCTAACTGTCGGGACATGCTTGAACTGGCAAAAATCATCAGAATCACTGTAGAACACAGTGACACCATACATAGCTCAGAGCTGCACTATGCGGCATTGTCAGCCTTACATTGATTCATTTTTCTTCCCATCATGCATTTGTACTTGTCCTCATTCTCAACCTTACATTAATTCACTTCAAAGCGTACCTTGCATCACTATACTCAATAGTTCATGTCAATAATGCATTTCAACCCACGCTTTGTATCATTCTCAGGCGGGTGTCATTCACAGGCTAACCTTTTGAACAATGCTGGGCACACTATTGCATGTTGTTCCCCATGGACAGGTTTCGTTGCTTGGTATAAAACAAAGTATGCATTGCAGTGTTAAATGGACTTGAATACTTTTGTTAGGTCAGTGTAATCTTTCATCTCTTCACACACACACACTCCTTAACTTTATCATCTCTCTATGTGATTCACATGTAAACACAATGTGTACATGTACCTGTGTGATTCACATGTAAACACAAAGTGCATGTGTACCAATGTGATTCACATCTAGACACAATGTGTGTGTGCCATGTGTATCTAATCACAAAGTGGAACTTTCAGCCTGGAATGTGAATACTTCACCTCAAATAAAATGTGTACATGTGTCCTTGAATCACTCACGCCTCAATACACTCTGAAATACTTACGCTGTGACATTAATATTTCACCTCTAGATAAAATGTGCATGTTTAAACATGTCATTTACATCTGAAGATGATCTGCAACAGTCATACCAGGATGTAAAAAAAATATTTCAGATTCAAACACATTGTGTATGGAAAGTAAACAAGGTAAATATCTCCGACAAGGCATCCAAAATCAACACAAATTAACACATGTTTTTCTAAAATGATAGAACATAAAATAGCCAGCCAATTCATCTGATTTATAAACCTAGTGATAAAGGCTTGTGTCGGTGGTGTGAACATGAAAATAACACACAGTTAATTTTACAGGATCCAACTAAAAATTCTTAAAACTCTGAATTCTTGACTCTCAAAGCCTAACGCATTGTGTGGATCAGTGTCTTCAGGGGATTCTGGGCAAACTCCAAGTGAAAACAGATGTAGTGAGTGAAGGCATGAAGTCTACACTACGGATATGAGACACATGAATACATGAGCACATCTTCACCAGCAGCAGGTAGTGCAGTGCAGCATTCTCTACAGGGAATGTGTGACACATGCTGGGATATCTTACAGTTTTCTCTGTACGCTGGTGCCTGACTGGTGAACTTCCCCACCCTGTACGCTGGCCCCTGTCTTAGCCTCAGCGGCAAACTGATAGACAATCAGCAAACAGTCGCGACACAGCTGCACTATACGCCGACAACAGTTCATCTCTGTGGCTGAGATAGTGTCAGAGCTTTTGCTGAAGATTGTCTCCCACGAATTCCTGTTTGACGGCAGAAGAAAAATGGGTTAAGAAAAGTTCTGCAAATTTTTATTTGAATTCAGTATTAATGGCAAGGCAGCAAAGTTTTCAATCCCATGAGGTAGTGCTAGTGTAAGGCAGAACCTTCAGACATTCTACAATGTTACAAGGTTTCAGTTTCAAATGTTATATTGTACTGTCTTTAATGTGACATCATTGTGAACTGCTGACAAAGAAACATTTGACGTCAATTAAATGACGTCAAGGTCCCACAGTTGAGCATTTGACCCACACACTTCAAAAATCAACTTTCACATTTCAAGCACTATGAACTTTAATTTAACAGCAAAGCTCATGGTTTTAATACTGCCATGTCTTATTTGGATGTGAAGAGACATAAAGAGATTTCCTCATTAACAGTCAGACATTTGACCTTACCCTGAAGGTGAGAAACAGTTCCAGAGGCCCTGGCCATGGCTCCATAACAATCTATTGAACACTCGATTGATCACTCGCATCAGTCGCAAGTTGTCAATATCACCCAGTTTCCACACTTTCTGTATGACAGCACGGACATTAGACCGCACAATATCAATCACCTGTCAAAGGGGCCAAAGAAATGACACCGTTACCGTTTAGTTTGACATTAATTCAATCCATGCCAGACACCAAGTTTCTAAGCAATACAACATGGTAACGTCTTTTTATAATGATGTGTTGTCATATATATACAACAATGGTGGATAACACTTATACTGCCATACTGTTTATTACCACAAATATAGTCTTTGAATCAGAAAATACCTTCGCCATGGAAGAGTGAATAACAGACAATGCCATCAGGTTTGGTGTGAATGAATGAAAATACAAAGGTTTGTCCTATATCAAACCCTAAGAAAATTATTTCTTCAAATATTGTTGACATGAAAACCCCAAAATTTAAATATCCTAAAAAGATGCATAATTTTTGAAGCAAAATGACATGTTTTCAATAGGCCTCTGCTCTGGTGGTTGAGATGTCAAGAGATTTAATACTTTATTAAAAGTGAAGGGATTTAATTTTGTAGATTTTCAACGCAAAAAAAGTTCCCGTACACACTGAGAAATCAATGAACAATGCCATATAACAATAAAACCTGTTATTATTTACTTCAGAGATACAGGAAATAAAAAAGAGAGTACACATACAAAGGGATATTGCTGCCGATAGCTTTTGCTGATTAACTGATAATCTGCTATGCAACAGAATATATCCTACACTGTGGGAAGCAAAAGACTCAAAGATAATACACACAGCTATAGACATACACATAGTGACTTGTGGAGAAGGCAAGGCAGTTAATCCTTCTCCCGTATTAGAACATACACACAGACTTACCTTCCTTCTCTTAATGGAGTCTAACTTCACCAGCCAATAGGATGCTATCCGAGGCTTGTGGAACTTCCAGTTTTCATGTAGCTGAAATCAATAGATAAAATCAGCTCATTAAATTGGAAGGCATATCTTAAGTATGTTAAAAAGAGGTTACCCTAACTCCTAAGCCTTTTCCCATATGAAAGAGCTACTTTCAGCACATTAGGTTGACTTTGGAGACAAAATTACTTTAGTGGGATTGGTTAACTTCAAGGCATCACAAAAAGCGTAACTTTATCAGTGTACGCACAATGATACTTTCAGAATATGCTTGAATAAACGCCTTACAAAATGCGAAAAGAATGAAGAATTACGGTAACTGTCACTTTCCGAACTGAATCCTGTTCAATTTATCCATACACTGCCCCCAAACATGCACAACCAAACATTCTATAAACTTAATCAAATTACCAGATACATACATGTACACTTAATGATAACACAGTCTGTCTATGCAGAATCATCCATTTGGATTCCTCCATTCAACATCTGACTGGCTACTGACCCTATTCCTCCTATTACCCATAAACCCTATTCCTCCTGTTACCCACTGACCCAATTTCTCCTGTTGCCAGCACTGACCCTATTCCTCCTGTTACCCACAAACCCTATTCCTCCTGTTACCCACTGACCCTATTCTTCCTATTACCAGCAACCGGCCCGGATAGCACAGTTGGTAGAGCGTCCGCTTCGGGACTGGTAGATCCAGGATCAATCCTTGATCGAGTCACACCTAAGACTTTAAAAGAGGAAGTTGTAACTTCCTCGCTTGGCGTTCAGCATGAAGGGGATAGTGCAACAACTGGTTGACCCGTATCAGTATAATGGCTCGGGCGGGGCGGCTTACTTGCCTTCGGTAAGGCGCCTCAGTGAAGCAGCACTAAATAAAAGAGCGGTGGAAATCCGTCCTGCACCAAGGAGGCACACTACACGTACATGCACCCTAATGATTCCTTCGTCGTCATATGACTGAAAAATTGTTGAGTACGACGTTAAACCCCAAGCACTCACTCACTCACTCCTATTACCAGCACTGACCCTCTATTCCTCCTGTTACCTGCTGACCCTATTCCTCCTGTTACCCACTGACCCTATTCCTCCTGTTATCCACTGACCCTATTCCTCCTATTACCAGCACTGACCCTATTCCTCCTGTTACCCACTGACCCTATTCCTCCTGTTACCCACTGATCCTATTCCTCCTATTATCTGTGCTAACCCTATTCCTTCTGTTACCCACTGACCCTATTCCTCCTATTACCAGTGCTAGCCCTATTACTTCTGTTACCCACTGACCCTATTCCTCCAATTACCCACTGATCCTATTCCTTCTATTATCACAGCTAACCCTATCCCTGCTAATACCCAAAGACCCTATTCGTCCAATTACCCACTGACCCCATTCCTTCTATTACCTGTGCTAGCCCTATTCCTTCTATTACCAACGCTGACTCTATTCCTCCTATTACCAGTGCTAACCCTATTCCTCCTATTACCAGTGCTAGCCCTATTACTTCTATTACCAGCACTGACCCTATTCTCCCTATTACCAGTGCTAGCCTTATTCCTTCTATTACCAGCACTGACCCTATTCCTTCTATTACCTGTGCTAACCATATTCCTTCTATTACCAGTGCTAGCCCTATTCTTCCTATTACCAGTGCTAGCCCTCTTCCTCCATTTCCACCATTCACTCTCTAACTATTCACTTAACACTCATTGTTGACAAAAGTGTTTAAAATAAATATATTCACTTGGGCATCTAAAGAAGTATTCTCTTGCGGTTATCAACAAACTATCCATTGACACCATACATTTGTGAGTCATCATGCTGCGCTTGAGCAAGCTAACCACTTGGGCACAGACCTTCTCACCACAATGGGCACAATGTGGTCTCTGTGAGTTAAAGTCCAGCTTATACTGGCTTCCTCTGCAGAAATACATGAGGTCAGTTTACCTTATCCAGTATCCACTCTGCCTCACTGTCGTTTTTCCCTGGGAATTTGATGCGCATATCGTTCAGAGCGAGAAGCGTTTTCTCAGCGAGCTCTTCCTCTCTCAACACTGCCAGAGGGTCCTCCTGCATACAGACAACACTCCATACAGCAAATGTATCTGAATGGCTACAGAAAATAACACTCTGTTTAGTATGTGTATCTCGCTGACTACAGAAAACAACAATCTGTTTAGGATGTGTATCTGTCCGGCTACAGAAAACAACACTCTACAGAGTATGTGTATCTGGCTGTCTACAGAAAACAACACTCCATACAGTATGTGTATCTGGCTGGCTACAGAAAACAACACTCCATAGAATATATGTATCTGGCTGGCTACAGAAACAACACTCCATACAGTACGTGTATCTGGCTGGCTACAGAAAACAACAGTCCTATATGGTATGTGTATGTGGCTGGCTACAGAAACAACACTCCACAGAATACATGTATCTGGCTGGCTACAACAAAAAGCACTCTGTTTAATATGTGTATCTGGCTGGTTACAGAAAACAACACTCTATAGAGTATGTGTATCTGCCTGGTTACAGAAAACAACACTCTATATAGTATGTGTATCTGACTGGTTACAGGAAACAGCACTCCATACAGTATGTGTATCTGGTTGGCTACAGGAAACAACACTCCATATAGTATGTGTATCTGGCTGGTTACAGGAAACAGCACTCCATACAGTATGTGTATCTGGTTGGCTACAGGAAACAACACTCCATGTAGTATGTGTATCTGGCTGGCTACAGAAAACAACACTCCATAGAGTACATCTATATGGCTGGCTACAGAAACAACACTCTATATAGTATGTGTATGTAGCTGGCTACAGAAAACAATACTCCATGTATGTATCTGGCTGGCTACAGAAAACAACACTCTGCATAGTAATTAGTATGTGTATTTGGCTGGCTTCAGAAAACAACACTCTATATAGTATGTATATCTGGATGGATGCCGAAAAGAACACTCTATATAGTATGTGTATCTGGCTACTTCTGAAAACAACACTCCATAGAATACATGTATCTGGCTGGCACGAAGACAAAAAATCACACTAAATAAGGCTGTCCAAAGGTTTACAATTGCATGGGCTTCTGTTTGCAGAAGTCGGGATGAGTTGTATTCTTGATCATGTACGCAAAAATGTACACTTCAGAATACTGATTTTTTTTTTTTTTTAGTGAACACTACAATGAATAATTACCATATTTAAAAATAAACATCTGACAATAACAGTTCAAATTTGATATATGGTATAAAGTTAAAACAAAATTTAAGAAGTAGAAAGTGCAATACAAACCATATTGGGAATAACAGGTGCTGGTTTTGATACTCTGCCCACAGACCTTGATCGTGATGCCTGACTGAGTGGCCTTGACTCTGGTCGCCCTGACAACGGCCGCTGGGCAGAGTTAGGACGGGAGCGAGTGGCAGTGGCCTTTTGCTGTGTCTGTCTGGAGGCAGAGAGGGCTGACCCAGGATAAAGGCCATATTTATGTGCCTGCCCCCTGCGAGGCTTCTGTGGAGCCACATCATCATCATCATCATCTTCATCAAAATCATCATCGTCATCCTCATTATATTCAGGCTGTGGCGCAATGGAGGGCATGCTGGACAAAGGCTGCAATACAAGTCAGGCTGTGTGATTACTAACAGGTCTTCGGAAAAAGGGCTCTGTGGCGCATCAACCTTTCCCATGAAATGTTTGATTAGTGCACAGCAGAAAATATAGCACTGAAATTTTCTGAGATTTAGTCTCTTTTTGTTTTATTAATAATTAAGGTTATTCAGAGAAATTGCTCAAAGTTAAAATCTTGTCACAATGCTTTACATACTGTTTTTGGTACTGGAAGTTGAAATATTAACACATTTTAAATAGCCAAAATTTTAATATCTAGAGCCCATGCAAAAATAAGGTTTACAGAATGTATTTCAAGTGAGAAATGGCTTTAATGAATATGCTGCCGAGTAACACCCTGACCGTTACTGTATCCCTAAACACCTTTCTTTCCAGCACACATTCATCTGCAGTCTTACATGTGTATACATGCATCCATTATCAAGGTTCTTGAACTGTAATCGTATAAGTCAAATAGCCTTCAGTATGGTATTAAACATAAATAATATAATAAATAAATAATTAAATGAACTTACCTTCGGGTCTCTGCTTTGATAAGACTGGGAGCATTTCTCATCGTCCGTCTGGCATTCTGCCAACATGTCTAGGACCTGCTGCTCCTGTCAGAATAATTACATACCAAAACATTTAACAACTGGAAACACTGCACGCAGACGATACACAGTACCTCAGCCAAAAACTGTACGCTATCAATCATACCAATATGTACTTCTGAACCATCTATTACTAACCATATCAAACAATCTGTGTCTCATCTCACCCATACCAGAATCATCCATGCCAGGGCCTAACTTCTTGTACCATCACCAAGTTGATGTATACATTTATACTTACCATATCATCCTCTAAATATATAACTTCCTGTACCAATGATTACAAATTCCACTATCCTGGGCAATACTGTTCTCAAAATATTGTACCATCCCTTGTAACTTTTACCATTCATTACAAACTGTACCATCCAATACTTACATTTACCATACCACCCCGCACTTCAGCCATCCTTGACCAACTTAACCACACGTTACTAACTGCATCAACCATAACTAATATACCACCCGTAGCTACAGGTGATGATACTATCAATATTATTCCCTCTCTGTCACCTGTCTATACACTCTCCCGTAACTACAGGTGGTGATACCATCACTATCATTCCCTCTCTGTCGCCTGTCTACACTCTCCCGCAGCTACAGGTGATGATACCATCACCATTATTCCCTCTCTGTCGCCTGTCTACGCTCACCCATAGCTACAGGTGATGATACCATCGCTATCATTCCCTCTCTGTCACCTGTCTATACTCACCCATAGCTACAGGTGATGATACCATCGCTATCATTCCCTCTCTGTCACCTGTCTACACTCTCCCGTAGCTACAGGTGACGATACCATCACCATTATTCCCTCTCTGTCACCTGTCTACACTCTCCCGTAGCTACAAGTGACGATACCATCACTATTATTTCCTCTCTGTCGCCTGTCTACACTCTCCCGTAACTACAGGTGGTGATACCATCACTATCATTCCCTCTCTGTCGCCTGTCTACACTCTCCCGTAGCTACAGGTGACGATACCATCACCATCATTCCCTCTCTGTCGCCTGTCTGTACTCATCCGTAGCTACAGGTGACGATACCATCACTATCATTCCCTCTCTGTCACCTGTCTATACTCACCCGCAGCTACAGGTGATGATACCATCACTATCATTCCCTCTCTGTCACCTGTCTACACTCTCCCATAGCTACAGGTGACGATACCATCACCATCATTCCCTCTCTGTCACCTGTCTATACTCACCCATAGCTACAGGTGATGATACCATCACTATCATTCCCTCTCTGTCACCTGTCTACACTCTCCCATAGCTACAGGTGACGATACCATCACCATCATTCCCTCTCTGTCACCTGTCTATACTCACCCGTAGCTACAGGTGATGATACCATCACTGTCATTCCCTCTCTGTCGGTTGTCTGTACTCACCCGTAGCTACAGGTGATGATACAATCAGTCTCATTCCCTCTCTGTCACCTGTCTATACTCACTCGTAGCTACAGGTGATGATACCATCAATATCATTCCCTCTCCGTCGGTTGTCTGTACTCACCCGTAGCTACAGGTGATGATACAATCAGTCTCATTCCCTCTCTGTCACCTGTCTATACTCACCCGTAGCTACTGGTGATGATACCATCACTATCATTCCCTCTCCGTCGGCTGTCTGTACTCACCAGTAGCTACCATCACTATCATTCCAGACTGGCCCGGATAGCACAGTCGGTAGAGCGTCCGCTTCGGGACCGGTAGATCCCGGATCAATCCTTGATCGAGTAACACCTAAGACTTTAAAAGAGGAAATTGTAACTTCCTCGCTTGGCGTTCAGCATGAAGGGGATAGTGCAACGACTGGTTGACCCGTATCAGTATAATGGCTCGAGCAGGGTGGCTTACTTGCCTTCGGTAAGTCGTCTCAGTGAAGCAGCACTAAATAAAAGAGCGGTGGAAATCCGTCCTGCTACAAGGAGGCACATTACACGTACACGCACCCTAAAGATTCCTTCGTCGTCATATGACTGAAAAATTGTTGAGTACGACGTTAAACCCCAAGCACTCACTTACTCACTCACTATCATTCCCTCTCTGTCACCTGTCTATACTCACCCGTAGCTACAGGTGATGATACCATCACTATCATTCCCCCTCTGTCACCTGTCTATACTCACCCGTAGCTACAGGTGATGATACAATCACTGTCATTCCCTCTCTGTCGCCTGTCTACACTCTCCCGTAGCTACAGGTGATGATATACCACCACTATCATTCCCCCTCTGTTGCCTGTCTGTGCTCACCCGTAGCTACAGGTGATGATACCATCACTATCATTCCCTCTCTGTCACCTGTCTACACTCTCCCGTAGCTACAGGTGACGATACCATCACCATCATTCCCTCTCTGTCGCCTGTCTGTACTCACCGTAGCTACAGGTGATGATACCATCATTATCATTCTCTCTCCGTCACCTATCTATACTCACCCGCAGCTACAGGTGATGATACCATCACTATCATTCCCTCTCTGTCACCTGTCTATACTCACCCATAGCTACAGGTGATGATACCATCACTATCATTCCCTCTCTGTCACCTGTCTACACTCTCCCGTAGCTACAGGTGATGATACCATCGCTATCATTCCCTCTCTATCACCTGTCTACACTCTCCCGTAGCTACAGGTGACGATACCATCACTATTATTCCCTCTCTGTCGCCTGTCTACGCTCACCCATAGCTACAGGTGATGATACTATCACTATCATTCCCTCTCTGTCACCTGTCTACACTCTCCCATAGCTACAGGTGACGATACCATCGCTATCATTCCCTCTCTGTCACCTGTCTACACTCTCCCGTAGCTACAGGTGACGATACCATCACCATTATTCCCTCTCTGTCACCTGTCTACACTCTCCCGTAGCTACAAGTGACGATACCATCACTATTATTTCCTCTCTGTCGCCTGTCTACACTCTCCCGTAGCTACAGGTGACGATACCATCACCATTATTCCCTCTCTGTCGCCTGTCTACGCTCACCCATAGCTACAGGTGATGATACCATCGCTATCATTCCCTCTCTGTCACCTGTCTATACTCACCCATAGCTACAGGTGATGATACCATCGCTATCATTCCCTCTCTGTCACCTGTCTACACTCTCCCGTAGCTACAGGTGACGATACCATCACCATTATTCCCTCTCTGTCACCTGTCTACACTCTCCCGTAGCTACAAGTGACGATACCATCACTATTATTTCCTCTCTGTCGCCTGTCTACACTCTCCCGTAGCTACAGGTGACGATACCATCACCATTATTCCCTCTCTGTCGCCTGTCTACGCTCACCCATAGCTACAGGTGATGATACCATCGCTATCATTCCCTCAGTGTCACCTGTCTACACTCACCCGTAGCTACAGGTGACGATACCATCACCATTATTCCCTCTCCGTCACCTGTCTACACTCTTCCGTAGCTACAGGTGACGATACCATCACTATTATTCCCTCTCTGTCACCTGTCTATACTCACCCGTAGCTACAGGTGATGATACCATCGCTATCATTCCCTCTCTGTCACCTGTCTACACTCTCCCGTAGCTACAGGTGACGATACCATCACCATTATTCCCTCTCTGTCACCTGTCTACACTCTCCCGTAGCTACAAGTGACGATACCATCACTATTATTTCCTCTCTGTCGCCTGTCTACACTCTCCCGTAGCTACAGGTGACGATACCATCACCATTATTCCCTCTCTGTCGCCTGTCTACGCTCACCCATAGCTACAGGTGATGATACCATCGCTATCATTCCCTCAGTGTCACCTGTCTACACTCACCCGTAGCTACAGGTGACGATACCATCACCATTATTCCCTCTCCGTCACCTGTCTACACTCTTCCGTAGCTACAGGTGACGATACCATCACTATTATTCCCTCTCTGTCACCTGTCTATACTCACCCGTAGCTACAGGTGATGATACCATCGCTATCATTCCCTCTCTATCACCTGTCTACACTCTCCCGTAGCTACAGGTGACGATACCATCACTATTATTCCCTCTCTGTCGCCTGTCTACGCTCACCCATAGCTACAGGTGATGATACTATCACTATCATTCCCTCTCTGTCACCTGTCTACACTCTCCCATAGCTACAGGTGACGATACCATCACCATCTTTCCCTCTCTGTCGCCTGTCTATACTCACCCGTAGCTACAGGTGATGATACCATCACTGTCATTCCCTCTCTGTCGCCTGTCTACACTCTCCCGTAGCTACAGGTGATGATATACCACCACTATCATTCCCCCTCTGTTGCCTGTCTGTGCTCACCCGTAGCTACAGGTGATGATACCATCACTATCATTCCCTCTCTGTCACCTGTCTACACTCTCCCGTAGCTACAGGTGACGATACCATCACCATCATTCCCTCTCTGTCGCCTGTCTGTACTCACCGTAGCTACAGGTGATGATACCATCATTATCATTCTCTCTCCGTCACCTATCTATACTCACCCGCAGCTACAGGTGATGATACCATCACTATCATTCCCTCTCTATCACCTGTCTACACTCTCCCGCAGCTACAGGTGATGATACCATCACTATCATTCCCTCTCTGTCACCTGTCTATACTCACCCATAGCTACAGGTGATGATACCATCACTATCATTCCCTCTCTGTCACCTGTCTACACTCTCCCGTAGCTACAGGTGATGATACCATCGCTATCATTCCCTCTCTATCACCTGTCTACACTCTCCCGTAGCTACAGGTGACGATACCATCACTATTATTCCCTCTCTGTCGCCTGTCTACGCTCACCCATAGCTACAGGTGATGATACTATCACTATCATTCCTTCTCTGTCACCTGTCTACACTCTCCCATAGCTACAGGTGACGATACCATCGCTATCATTCCCTCTCTGTCACCTGTCTACACTCTCCCGTAGCTACAGGTGACGATACCATCACCATTATTCCCTCTCTGTCACCTGTCTACACTCTCCCGTAGCTACAAGTGACGATACCATCACTATTATTTCCTCTCTGTCGCCTGTCTACACTCTCCCGTAGCTACAGGTGACGATACCATCACCATTATTCCCTCTCTGTCGCCTGTCTACGCTCACCCATAGCTACAGGTGATGATACCATCGCTATCATTCCCTCTCTGTCACCTGTCTATACTCACCCATAGCTACAGGTGATGATACCATCGCTATCATTCCCTCTCTGTCACCTGTCTACACTCTCCCGTAGCTACAGGTGACGATACCATCACCATTATTCCCTCTCTGTCACCTGTCTACACTCTCCCGTAGCTACAAGTGACGATACCATCACTATTATTTCCTCTCTGTCGCCTGTCTACACTCTCCCGTAGCTACAGGTGACGATACCATCACCATTATTCCCTCTCTGTCGCCTGTCTACGCTCACCCATAGCTACAGGTGATGATACCATCGCTATCATTCCCTCAGTGTCACCTGTCTACACTCACCCGTAGCTACAGGTGACGATACCATCACCATTATTCCCTCTCCGTCACCTGTCTACACTCTTCCGTAGCTACAGGTGACGATACCATCACTATTATTCCCTCTCTGTCACCTGTCTATACTCACCCGTAGCTACAGGTGATGATACCATCGCTATCATTCCCTCTCTGTCACCTGTCTACACTCTCCCGTAGCTACAGGTGACGATACCATCACCATTATTCCCTCTCTGTCACCTGTCTACACTCTCCCGTAGCTACAAGTGACGATACCATCACTATTATTTCCTCTCTGTCGCCTGTCTACACTCTCCCGTAGCTACAGGTGACGATACCATCACCATTATTCCCTCTCTGTCGCCTGTCTACGCTCACCCATAGCTACAGGTGATGATACCATCGCTATCATTCCCTCAGTGTCACCTGTCTACACTCACCCGTAGCTACAGGTGACGATACCATCACCATTATTCCCTCTCCGTCACCTGTCTACACTCTTCCGTAGCTACAGGTGACGATACCATCACTATTATTCCCTCTCTGTCACCTGTCTATACTCACCCGTAGCTACAGGTGATGATACCATCGCTATCATTCCCTCTCTATCACCTGTCTACACTCTCCCGTAGCTACAGGTGACGATACCATCACTATTATTCCCTCTCTGTCGCCTGTCTACGCTCACCCATAGCTACAGGTGATGATACTATCACTATCATTCCCTCTCTGTCACCTGTCTACACTCTCCCATAGCTACAGGTGACGATACCATCACCATCTTTCCCTCTCTGTCGCCTGTCTATACTCACCCGTAGCTACAGGTGATGATACCATCACTATCATTCCCTCTCTGTCACCTGTCTACACTCTCCCATAGCTACAGGTGACGATACCATCACTATCATTCCCTCTCTGTCGGTTGTCTGTACTCACCCATAGCTACAGGTGATGATACCATCACTATCATTCCCTCTCTGTCGCCTGTCTACACTCTCCCGTAGCTACAGGTGACGATACCATCACCATTATTCCCTCTCTGTCGCCTGTCTACACTCTCCCGTAGCTACAGGTGATGATACCATCACTATCATTCCCTCTCTGTCGGTTGTCTGTACTCACCCGTAGCTACAGGTGATGATACCATCACTATCATTCCCTCTCTGTCGCCTGTCTATACTCACCCGTAGCTACAGGTGATGATACCATCACTATCATTCCCTCTCCGTCGGTTGTCTGTACTCACCCGTAGCTACAGGTGATGATACCATCACTATTATTCCCTCAGTGTCACCTGTCTACACTCTCCCATAGCTACAGGTGACGATACCATCACCATCATTCCCTCTCTGTCACCTGTCTATACTCACCCATAGCTACAGGTGACGATACCATCACCATCATTCCCTCTCTGTCACCTGTCTATACTCACCCGTAGCTACAGGTGATGATACCATCACTATTATTCCCTCTCTGTCGCCTGTCTACGCTCTCCTGTAGATACAAGTGATGATACCATCGCTATCATTCCCTCTCTGTCACCTGTCTACACTCTCCCGTAGCTACAGGTGACGATACCATCACTATTATTCCCTCTCTGTCACCTGTCTATGCTCACCCGTAGTTTGTTGTTGTAGACCAGCTCAATCTCCCGCTGCATGGAAGCTGCGCGACTTGACAGGAAAGTTTGAAACGAAGTCATAATAAGCCTGGTGTACATCTCCTGGCAGTGACGATCTGCTGTTGGAAAGATTCGCCGGAAACCACCACTGTGTTTGTTCTCAAACTCTTCACGAGCGGCATTTTTCCTGATTCGGCTAAGAAGGTCTTTCTACAAATAACAAAAACTAAGATTTTATGAATATGTTACTAAATGGATCTTTCTATATCAGAAAAAGTGTTTTGGGCCCACAAGACTCAGGGAATGGTGATTCAGCTATCAAGCTTCTTCTACTGTAGCCACTATTAAACTCACCAATTCTTCTTTCCTCTTCTCTAAACTCAGCCTTTTTTTCTCAGCCTCAGACAAGTCGCCACTCATCTCGGATCTTTTTGAGGGTCGCAATAGCCTCTTCTGAGCCTCAGCTTTCTGTCTAGCTAAATTTCGCTTCTTATCAGTAGGTCTAAGGAAGAAAACAAAGCTAATTATACTTAAATACATTTTACCACAATTTGAATTTCTTTACATTTCTTAGAATCATTTGAATGAGAAAAGAAATGTTAAGCAAATCGAAAACTGATTCATACTATGAAAAGTCTGATGGAAAAGCTGCAAATTCTTGAACAGACGGTAAAAACAAGATAACTCTTCTGTCACATTTCATCTCAACTTCAAGGATATACATGTACTTGTGAAAGAAACAAAAAAAAACCCCATTCAAATGACTTCATCATCATGACTGATGTATAAAAATGTAGATTTCAAAATTTCAAACCACGTATTACAGCACTTACTTGATATTCAACAGTCTGAGAGCATCTTCGATTACACCAGATTTGATATCAAAATCTATCTTCTCATCAGTACCAAAACTTGGAGAACGATTGATCTGTAAAACACATGTAACATTCAGTTGTGCTGAATAAAAGTTTTCGGTGTATGCTTATTAACCACTAACATCCATACCACAACTTTTGTTTGTTTTTCATCAAATAAAAACAACTTTACTTCCTAGTATATTTAGTTCAGTGAATTTAAAGGCAAATCAATACATTAAAGTGATCTTTCGTGGATAATTGTCAATCTTGTATATACCTGCCCTTGTTAAAATGCAATGATTAACTCTCAAGTACTGTAAATGACAAGATTTATAATTTAAATAAAAAAGATGCCATACCTCTAACAGCCATGGCCTTAATTTGCGGTCTATGATCACATCAAATCCGAGCACCTCAAAGCAGACACTATCGCTGTTGGCTGTAGCACCAGGCCGACACATGCGGTAAGCATGCAGCACATGTGGCATTGACACCACCATTGTCTTTATTATGAGATCAGAAATGTTCTTCCACAGCAAAACTACATCGTAGTCATTACGCCTGAGGTAATCGTTGAAAAATTGTATGGATCTCTTGCTGCCAGTTTCGGTGGTCGAACCCTTCTCATAAAATTCATTGTGCTTGTTGATGGAATAGTTCGTCAGATGCATAAAGAGCCGATTCTGAACGAATGAAAAAACAACACCAAAATTTAATTCATCTCCAATATCTTGTCATCTTGGAGTAGACCTTTAGTTTAAGATGAAAGGGGGATAACTCTACACACCTCCATCAGAAACATTTGAATGTATGTGTGCTTGGGGTTTTACGTTACTTTACAATTTTCATATGACAACGAGGACACAAGGTGAGTACATGTACATATAGTGTGTCTTCTTCCAGTTTGTCTGCTGCCGCCACTGAGCTATCTTTCCATACACACCGGATATCACACCCCACTCAGTCACATTATACTAACACAGGGCCAACCAGTCATGTTTCCTTGCTCAAAACCTTTGCTGAGCACCTAAGGCGGCACCAACAAGTGAAACCTTTGTCTGTTCCATGTGTGTGTATTATTGTGCTGTTACTTTGACCCACTGTGTAGATTAAGCTCAGTAGTGTCAGCTGGAAACTAATTTGAACCACATGGTGTACAGGAATAAACCATTTCTCACTGTGTCAAGACTTTGAGGTACACTGGAATACAGTAACTACGTACCAGGTTATTCTCCTGAGGGGGTAGGTATTTCTCTGTGCTCAGCCGAACCAAACCATCCTTATACAGGAAGATCCGCAGAGGGTCACATGAGGTCACAAGCACATAGATCCTCAGATCAAACTTGTAGCCCTCTATCAGCAGGGGTTTATCTATGTACTCTTGTACAATGTATGGTTCATTTGGAGGGATCTTTTCCACATTTCTGTACAAACCAATCCTGAATGAGGAAATTGAAAAGACCAGCATTAGGTGGACAATTCACTTGAAGAGAAATATTACAGTTATTATTTACACTTTTTTGCCACTATATGGCTGAAATACTGCCCATGTGGTGTTATATTCATTCATTCATTTACATTTCCTTATAGACAGTCTACATTTTGTACATTATTTTCCTCATGCAAACTCAGAAAGACGGTGATCTATTTATTTTTACTTTTCAGGTTTTGTTTTGTTTTTCAAAAGCTTTCCAAATCAATACAAATCATCTTTACACTGTGCTATATAAATGGTACCATTGAAAATATGAAAGTCACGCATACCCATGTCCCTGGGATCCATTTGGTGGCTTCACTATAAATGTCCTGTATTTTTTCTTGGCTTTCAGGTCCTTGGCATAATTTATGAGAGCAGTGGTATCCCCTGGTAACACCCAGGTAAGAGGTGAAAATGAATACTCCTCTTTCAGCACCTTCTGTATCCTAGAAGGGGAGATAACTTAGATTTATACACAACTGATACATGACACGCCATACATCCATTCTAAAATAGAGATGTACCTACTGCCTGCGCTGAGATTACATCTCTAATAGACTTGGGTGCCATTCTTTTCACAACAGTGATGTCGAAAGAGAGGCTCGTGCATTACGTCACCTGATCTGAGATGAATACTTTCACTTTATGTAAACAACTGCACGTGATGGTGAACGTACCGAAGTGTTGAGCAGTGCACTATTTACAGGCGTCCCTGGGTATTATTATCATCTCCGTCCATCCTCAAGCCCAACCATGGCAATTTAAATATATTTACCCACTTTCCACTTGATTTTGCATAACAGAATTCACATGAGATACAACAATAGTTATGGTGAGTTCTTCACTGTGTGCTGGATGACCCAACGCATAAGCGGACATGGAAGACTTTTACCATACCCAGTCGATTGGACTAATGACATCTCTTTTCTCACATGCCGCATGAAGAGCGGTGACCTGCTTTGCCTTTAAATCTACAGAAATACCACCGCTTGCCTTGGCATACGTGATTACTTTTTAGAACTCTCTTTTCATGCCTTCTTTCGTGTTGAATAAGTTAATACTCATTAGCTAATATGTGAGTAAATAGTTCATTTTTATTTTGGATGTTTTCGATTAATTCACATGCAGGTAGTTGCTTGATTTTATACCATTGATACAGATTTAGACACAAGGAATGAGAAAATACTTTAAATATCTTTAAATATCTGATACTCCTCTATCAACAATTATCTCCAAAATTTGGGGGAAATCACTGCGCTGATGGCACCCATATATACAAGAGCCTTGTCTGGTACCATAGGATCACGTAGAAAGGCACGTGATCTCGAATGAGCATACATCAGTAGTCATTGTGCAATCCATCGTGGGTCATTATTAAGTGGGGTATAAACTTGCAACCTTTGATATATGACAGCTGACTCACTTGGCTGGATGTTACAAACACCAGCCGCTGCTTTTCTTTTAATAATTCAACTCCAAGACACTTCACTTTTAATAAACTTACTGTAATATTCTGAGAGCAGAAAGCAACCAAAACTTGGATAACAGGCATTATAAATTGAAGTACACTGAATAAAAATGGACAAACACATATGGACTACAAACTCACTTAGTCATATTTCTGGCCAGGCAGTCTTTGCGCGTGACCTCACCCATTCCAGGGAAATGATTGATATGCTGGAAAGGCTTTAGCTCAGAGATCTTCTCTGTTGATACAAATGCATCATTCCAAATAAGAAAGCTACAAAACCAAAAGCAGTTCAATATTAAGCACAATTAAGTGGAAATCTTTGTTTTGCTCTGAAGGTTTACGGTGCATAGTATGTCGAACTAAATCAAATTTCATTAGAAAATGAGAAAAAAGAAAGAGATGAAAACAAATCAGAAAACAAATCCTCTTCTTGTCAGCATTTTCACTCAACAGTGCACTACTTATCATTTTCTCTGCATAATGTATACCTGAGGTTGTACCCATGAATAATTTTTTGACAAACAGTAATTTACATAATATAAACTGAAACAATCTCAAAAGACTTTAATTTAAGCTCATTTTACAGCACACAAAAACAGCATAATACCTTCATACCTTAAATAATAACATCGACTATATATTCTGTAATACATCTTTCACTTTTTTTTACTTTAGTCTTCATGACACGTTAAGGATGGAATTAGTCTTACCTGGAGGGATCATCTTCTTTAGTTACAGTGTACCCAAGATGTTCAACCATCTGACGGACTAAATCAGAGCCAAAAACACAGTAAGTGAGTATTTCTGCAGTTAAAATCTATCAGCTTTTTTTGACAACATGAATGGGAAAAATTCAATAATCCAAGTGAATAAATATAGCAGCTTTTCTTGAGAACACAGATGAGAAAAGTCAATAATCCAAGTGACAAAATCTATCAGCTTTTGTTGAGAACATGGATGGGAAAAGTCAATAATCCAAGTGAAGAAATATAGCAGCTTTCCTTGAGAACACAGATGAGAAAAGTCAATAATCCAAGTGAAGAAATATAGCAGCTTTCCTTGAGAACACAGATGAGAAAAGTCAATAATCCAAGTGACAAAATCTATCAACTTTTGTGAAGAACATGGATGGGAAAAGTCAATAACAGAAGTGATGAAATCTATCAGTTTTGTTGAGAACATCCATGAGAAAAGTCAATAATCCAAGTGACAAAATCTATCAGCTTTTGTTGAGAACACAAATGAGAAAAGTCAATAATAATCTACCAGCTTTTCAATGGTAATAATCTAAGTGGCGAAATCCATTAACTTTTGTTGAGAACATGGATGAGAAAAGTCAATTATCCAAATGACAAAATCCATGAGATCGTGTTGATACATCAATGAGAAAAGTCAATTATTGAAGTGATGGATACTGTATTCATTTGTTGGCTGTCAGCTGGAGTGGAGGTGCTCGCTGACAACCACAATTATTATAAAAGCAGTACATGTGCTGCCATACTGTGTAAACACAAATGGTGCTCAAGTATAAACAGAAAATATGATGGTTCTAAATTGTTTTATTACACGTAATAGTTTCTCAATACTGACAAGACTGATTACTTGATCATTTTTAGTTTGTGGTAATTTGCTTGTGACTCTGACAAGCGGAAAGCACAGTTGTGAAACAGGTCAGCTTCAACAAATTTCCTCTAAAACTAATATGACAGGCAGAGATCACAGTTCTGAGAAGGATTCTGTTTTAACAGGTTTCCTCCGCAACCCAGTGTACATGGTATAACTACCACGTGTTAACCAAACCATTAAAAGACTTTCATATAGCGCATGAATATCTCTATCTTCTTTGCTTCACTTCTAATTAATACTCTCCGTGGCTAAGATGATGAAACGTAAAAGCTTGACGTACTTATGTCATATCGAGTACCACTCAAATTGGCTGTTATCTGTCCTCTTTTCTTGCGCCTTTTCTTCAGAGACAATGATTTATTATCCTCGTCACCGTCGTCTGTCACGTCTGGTCGGTACATGGATCTCAGGGCAGGGTACGGGTCATAAGGAGGGGAGTTAGCCTGATGTATGGCTCGGCTGAATGGTTTTAAGTCTCGATCTGTCAAAACACAGCATACCATCATAACACATGTACATAAAGCTAATATATGAAAATAATCTGTTGAGCACATGAGATCAACGTACTTGTGCTCATAATGGTAACTGTATGGAATTGCATGTTAACCATACCAAATATACCGTATTAAATCTAAACAAACAAACAAAAAACAATCCATGAAGCCTACATATAACAATCAATACTCTTCTCAAACATATATCAAGATTCTATATATAAGATCTCCTCTGTCAAGTTTAAGTAGCTTTCCCACCATTTCTACTAACTCATCATTGGTATACAGCATGTAGGCTAGAATTCAGAATATTCCAAATACAAAGGAATAAGGAAAGAATCATGGCTTGCTGGTATGTGTTCACAATACTGAATTAAACTCAGACTGAATCTGATACAGTAGTGCAATGTTCCACAAAGCATGTATATGGTGCCATTTGGTGAAAGAACGAGGCTGTTTTTTCAGGCCATTTCAAGCACTCATAATATTTATGGTACAATAATTCTAAAGGAAGTTTCCTGCCAAAATTGTATCTCATAGTTCTTCATTTAAAAAGGAACCTCAGCAACCATGTGCCACTTCCACTCACCATAATGCTGGCTAGTATGGTATGACTGAAATATTCTTGATTACGGCGTAAAATACCACTGAAACAAATTCTAAAAACATCACCTCCTATGTGAGCTCTGATACATGTAGATCTTCTACATTTTGTTAAACATGTATGCTATCTGTGAATTGTAGTTCAGAAATGTACATCTGCTACAGTCAAAAAACAAGATCTACCATTCGCTCAATTGTCTCAAGATGAAAAATCCTAATGTTTCATACCTGAACATTTGATACTTATACAATACTTATTAATTACCCCTGTCGACTGAGGCAATTGATGAGAGAGAGCTGCTTGGATGGAGGCGTCCTGCTCTATAATCAGCCATGTTCTTCACAGGATCTGTTGCACTATACATCTTGATGTTAGTCTTCGTCTCTTACAGATTCATGTAGCAATATCTCCCCTGGGCAGCAAGGATTTGTGGCAACTTCTTAGCCATAACACACTCATTCTTTGAGAAAGAAATACAAAAACGTACATATAGGACTACCCCTTGAATGATTTATATAGCAAATATTACTTCCTTATCAGTTTTGTCTTGCACTTAGTATCAGTCTTGAAGTTTCACAAATTTAGGCAGTGAGGACTTGGTTAAACATCAAGACATATATAAACCAGCAAACATTGACTTATTAAATCAAACAATTAAATTAATAAATAAATACCAGGGTAGGTATGGCACTGCAGTTTACTTCATTATTTCCCTCTTTTAAGAGAATGAAACTTCTTAATTTCCCAATCCCAAGAGTGATGACCAATTAACAATCAATTATGTCTTATTTATACGTTATTAAGCCTGCATATTTTAATCTGAAAGTTCAAGTGACAAATATAAGCATATACATTGTAGACGACATAGCTCTGATGTTGGCATAATAATAGTAGTCTATGAAAACACTGGTTTGATTGTTACTGCTAAGAATTATGTACAGTCTGTACATTGTAATTTTATCGGCCTGTGCAAGATATACTATACCTTTTGCACCCCCTCTGAACTAGGGAACTTTAAAACTGTGAAAAATGTACACAAGCTGCTAATGTGTTGATAGCACTACTAGTTTGTACGTCTCCATGGCGGAGTTTGGATCACAGCCTATCAGAAATCAAATGATTAGGATATGACGAACACTAGCAGAGAAAATAATCACACTCACTGAGCTCACCTTTAAACTCCACGTTTACTGTAAACTTAAGAGGAATGGAAGTCCAGTATAAGACTTTATTTGGTCAAAATAAACTTGTACATATTGCCCCTTCTGCCAGTGTTTACTGCTGGATCAGTCGCTTACTTCGGTGTGACTTTGGCCCAGTTTGGGTTTCAGGTCAATGGCGATAACAAGGCTTTACAGCAATTTTTTTAAGTTTACGTCATAAAATTCCCCCAAACACTGTACCTGCTAAATGTTCTCCAATATCTTTGTAACAACACCTAGCATCTAACAAAGACAGAAATAGCGTAGACAGGTATAAATCTCACATTTCTGAGAACTCCGAACATCGTGCCTAGTTAGCCGCCATGTTGTTTTCGTCACGTGTTCAAAGTTGCAGCTTGACGACGGGCCCCAACAATGACAGTCGGTCCTCTACGGAAGAGCTTTACGGAAACGGCCGAACGATTTCCCGTTTAGCCAGCGGCACTACAAGAAAACTGGCATTTAATGTGTATGTTGAATGCTTGTTAATATGTGGTGATTACTGACATTTACCAGCATTTCCAGTACTTTAAATGTTCAACATTGTCATTGAAGTACGTAGTTCAGCTGGGACAGGCCACAAATTGCTATTTATTTAGTGTTGTATTATGGCTTTTACTTCATATCCTAAGAAACATTTCCCATGTACCGGTACATAAAATATCTTCAAATATAGGCCTAAGATATACCGGTATGTTACCATATTGATATGGTAGGTTATTCTGAAGTAGGCCTTTAGTTATATCTAACCTTACGCTATTACATACAATATCCTTAATATACACTGATCTCCTCCAATGCACATGGTTTTAGGTGGTAAATAAATTTCCATGAATCTAGCCCTCAGGTAGGAAAATAGAGGATATTGCACAGTGAAGGTTGAATACCATAAATATTGTCCGAGTGAGAGGTGAAATGATAACCCACGAGACGCGTTTTCTCAGGATATAATTCTATTTATTATTTATATATCCTGACATTTTCTCTACATGTATGTAAATGCGTATCAGTTTATCTGTTGCGTCCGTGAAAAAATAAGCAACGTGCTATCGGTATTTCGGATTCTATTCATACGCGCTGCAATTTCGTTCACATCCGCGCTCACAGAACCTTTTTACAGGTTTAAACGCTGTCTGTAAGTAATTATACATTCTACAAAGGTGCTTAATGCTAATGCAATATAGATATTTACGTAAATTAAACACATGAAGAATTTCTACCTCTTTTTTTTTGGCGAACTATATATTGCCCGGAAGTGCACGGTCGTGGGTCATGGGTCAAAGTTTCCAGCCGTGTAATAGCAAAATGTAATAACAAAAGTGACATCTAACTAGTGAAGATATTATTTTTATCAGTAAAGGAAATACTGGGATTTCACTGATGTATAAATGATGAAATTCTCATTCGCATATCCAGTTTACTTTTACAGCCATCAAATGTGTCTAATAGGTAACATTTCAGATATCTCGGAAATATAGGGGCCTATACCTCATGTACTAATTTGCCAATATTATCTATAATGGAAAAGTATATACTTAAATATTTTCATATCTGCGGAATTATCCTATGTGTGGTTGAATTTTACAATCATTTAATAATAATTCTGACGAAGTAACTTTCGTCACAGTACTTTTAATAGAATTCAGTATGGCTTGCATGTGTGTACGGTTCGACTACTAATTGCTGAAAACTCATTTATTTCTTATTTTCTATTATTTTTGTTGTATTTCTGCTCTTAGAAGGCATAGTTCTAACTGTTTAGGATTGTAAACCGAATTGGCGATACAAAGGTGGGACAATAGTAACGTTTATTCCACGGACAGGGTCGAAGATAGGGTGGGTTTAGATATTTTAAGGCACATACAACTAAATGGTCCAAGTATGCCTCTTGGAATAGTCCGAAGTTGAAGGATCAGGCTTATTCCAAATCCACATACCGGGTGTTCAACACAGCATGCTCAGTCCTCAAGCTGCACAACAAAGATCCGTGCAATCTCTGCAAGTGCTCCGTCCTCGTATGTGTTAGGCACTTCGTTCGTCCGTCTCAGTCTTCGAAATGACATAGCTAGAATGTGGGGTTAGATTGTCCTGGCGTATGCACGCCATAACTTTATGTAGTATATGTATTCGAAGGAAAAGAGAAAGATCCACTGGTGAGGAGAATTTAGAAAGGAAAAAAATAATAAAACGCCTTCTCAACTTTCTACATGCTGTTAATGAGAGCGTTCATTGGTTTTAAACTGTATTACGCTCGTGTAGTGCACGCGGATACAACAACAACAAAAAAATCACGTCTGTTGTCTCACACGTGCAGTAGTCAAGTGGAGAAACTCGGCAAATGAAGTAGGTTATGGATATAGAAGTAATTACTAATACCAAGCAATCAGTGCTGAGCGCCAAGCGCGACAACCACATACACCACTTTAACAGTCTTTGGTATGACCTGACCATGGTTTGATCCCGAGTGCCTCACTCTTCGAGGAGAGCGCTATAACCGTTATGCAACCGAAGCGGTTACTGTCTGACTATACGCTATTAGTCCCAGAAAATGTGCAACAAAGGTGTCGCATTTGTGACATTAGAGGGAAGCTCTTGGGCTCGTTTTACGAAGCAGTCGCATACATTGCTCCTGACGTAGCTTCCACACCAGAAAACAAAAAGACTGCTAATAACAACATCTCCAGCTATCCCCTTTTGTCACAATCGCATAATGTCTCCTAATGTCGCAATTGCGACGAGCCATTAGGGTAGCCTGCAATGCGGTTGCTTCGCAGTCTGGTGACTTAGTTCAGGGCGCTTACCCGTTGAAAATCTACGAGATTGCAGAATAGTTTGTTTTATCTAGCAGCTGCTATCCAAGAAGTGGACTGACTCGCCTATTCATCATCGAGACACACTTAGCCAAGACAGCCCTTAGCTACCGTGGCAATTATAGATATATTGCAGATATGTGAAGTGCTCTAAGATCAGGACTACATATAACAGTACCCTTCTTGGAATTGTTCCACAATAAGTAAAAAACAAATTTGAAATTATAAATTCATCCTATTTGTTATGTTATTTGATTGAATTAATTGCAACCAAATAAATTCATCGACAAATATTTTCACATGTGCACAAATTCGTGTAAAGTTTACTCACGCACTGTGTACTGTTGCACATTAATTCAGTTATTCGAACATACTGGTCCCAGGATAATAGGGTATTTTAAAAAAAACGCACGACTACAAAGATTGGGGATAATTTAAAAGAAAAGAAAAAGGGAAAGTTTAAAGAGATATCGTAGTTCAAAGTAAGCGTAAATTTGCTATAGTGTAGTGCGCTGCCATGGTATCAGTGTAAGATAACCACTATTGGAGAATAAAGATGAGAGACAACTTGGCCTGTTGATCTCTCAGATCAACGATAGACCTTACACAAGATCAAACAAAGAAACAAGAAGACGTTTGAATGAGCTCAATACATATATTCTAACCCCCCAAAAATCAAACAAATACTAAAACTGACAATAAAATAAAAAACATTACAAAAAAAATTATAAAAATGTATGGTCTCTTAGTGATCATAGCGTCTAAATCGGGATAGAATATTTCGGTTTCCCAAGGCGAGTCAGTCCACGTAAATTTGGAGTCCACAGTTAAGAGGCACTCTCCAATCGAAGGATGACAGCTCCGATAAATGACAAACTGACAAATCTCAGAGCATACGGGTTGACAGTAGCATCTGTGATGCCGAGCCGGTGACGTATGTTTCACTCCTCGGAAATGTAAACTGGGAAGAAATGTACCTAATCGCACAAAGAGACAATGTTTTCTTCGGAGGTCATTCCGCTGTGTACGGTAAGAAACTTAAATGGGCTTTAATGATAGCGTTCATTGATTTAAATTGTTTTATATGCATTTAATATGCGCAGATGCATTAAAACAACTGATCTATTGACTCACATGTGCAGTGGTTAAGGAAAGAAATCCCCTTATTGCATTCAATGGTATAGAATTACTTATACCAACCAACCAGTTCTGTTTCATTTCTCTAACATCTCGGTGCTGAGCGCCAAGCGAGGGAGCAGCAAGTATCACTTTAAGAGTCTTTGGCATGATCTGATCAGCGTTGAATCTCTTCGAGGCGAACGATTACTAGGCAACAAATGTGTGACAATGTGTCGCAACTTTGACGTTAGAGCAGAGCTCTGATCCCTGTTTTAAAAAGCAGTCGCATATTGTTCCAGGCGTAGTATCCACTACAAGTCTTACAAAAAAAACAAACAATTAGACTGATTAGCTGAAAACTCGACCATACACTGAAAAAATAAACATTTAACATCTAAACATCGCTTTGAAACATATAATGAACATGCTTAATGTTTAATTGTAACATGTTTAATACTTCAACAATTAAACATGTTTATCCATCAACTGATAGATCACTTCCTAATGTTGCTCATACTCACTGAAAACTTTATATCACTCCGTTTTAGCAATAAACCCATTCAGTTTACTTCATAAGTTATTGCATTTAGACTATAAATGCGAGAATGTAAATGTGTAACACACTGCATGTATTTATAAAATAAATCAATATATTTATGACACATACACGTTTATTTGAAAAATAAAGACACAATGAACATGATAAAAGTAAACATTTATTATAGTGTGTGCACGTGTAACCGTTCAAAATAGTTTATGAATATCCTAAAATGTATAAAACGGATCAAATTATAACTTTTTGAAACTTTGGAATCATTTTAACGTTCTAAATAGTATATGTATGAATCCGATATTTACTGAAAGGCATTAATTTGTTGATCACTGTAATTCTTTTGCAGAAATGTGTTATGATAAACATTTGCTTTTTCAGTGTACGTCACCACTCTCTGTAGAATTTAAACCCCACTTTCCTTCCCATAACTTTTCACTCCTGCTTCATAAAGTTCACTGAGATCCCACAAGGTAATCAATGTTAAATCTTTAGCGTATACCCAAATTCCCCAACCTTTTCGCACATGAAAGAGCAAACTTGAATGTAATTTATGCATATTTGTATTTTGATTTTGGAGACAGAATTACACTGTTTAGATTGGCCAGACTCAAGGCTTCACAAAATGTATGGTTTATCAGTTAAATACAGAAGAATTCCTGAAGAATATGCTTGAATAAACACATTGCAAACAAGCGAAAAGGTTGAAGAATTGCAGTAAATTGTCGTTCTGATTTATCTCTTTTATCCATAAACTATCCACAGGTGAGGCCCTAAGCTATGGAACAGCTATGGAACAGCTGGCTTTCAAATCTTAAATCTAAATTATCCTCATTGAAGTCGTTTATAATAGTGTGCATAATTGAAAATTCGAAAGTGTCGGTGTGGTATCAGTTTTATCCAATCACAGTCACTTCTACAACCCGAGGACGCGTCTGTTTTCAGTCACGTAACACGAAGACTGTTTTGCCCTTTAAACATATGCGCATGTGGTTTGAGTGACACGACATCGTCTCTCTGGTTGCTCTAACATGATTCATCAAATGGCCCAAATGGAATTCCCTATTATAAGTTGATTTATAGAGGTACCCAGAACGTCATAAAAAAATGTCTGTGACCGTTAAGGTCTCTTTTCACCTCTCTGTTGTCTGTTTATGTAATTCACTGACAAAAACTCTGAAATAAAAGTAAGCGAAGGCAGTTTCTTTCATGGCGATCTATGGCCACTATAAACAATGTGATTTCTCTTATTCCCATCATCCCAGCACATGGTCATACGGAACAGCCTGATGTCCAGCGTTAAATGAACATGACGTGACCACATGATTATGCATGGTTACATGACTGGTAATATGGATGCCTGCATGACTGGGATTACTTGCAGTACAGTGGTGTCACAGAAGGAGAGACGGAGGATATGGACATTAGTCATTAGAACTGGACTTTACGATCTCCATTACTATGAGATATGCGCCTCGTAATCACAATTGTACTCCGCGGATAGTCTCACTTTTTCCTCCTACATGACTAGAATAGGTGGGGGCGGGGGAAGACAAATAAACTGTTCGCGGTTTCATTCACCCGTTTTGATGAACAAACTGCACAAATCTTGTGTAACCTGTTATGAACAATTAAAATTATCAACAATTACCTTTTATCCCTCAGAGACAATGAATCCAGGAAGATGAGGCAAAAATCGTCTATTTTGAGGATGCTGGAGGAAATAAGATAAAATTCTTCAGTTTCCGAGGACAGCCGATGCCGGCGTTTTCGGGCGACCAGGAACTGAGGTTAAGGCAGATGATGGAATTCCCCTCACGTGAGGGTGACGTGTAGGTCTGTGGATATTCTAAGTCAGGTTTTTACACACATTATCTTACAATTATATTCCCAGTATTTTACATTGTTAACTTATAGCACTTTCTATACGTGGCAAATAGGCCTACTATCCTAGGCCTACTGAACGTGGCAAATAGGCCTACTCGCAAATTTGACCTTTTCTTATTTAGAACTATTTAAGCGTTTATCTATGTCACCGAGTTTTACCTATATCTTCCGTTGTCCATATAGAAATGATGGCTAACACCTATACATTCAAACTCCATCAAGCGCACGGGATATCATACATTTTGGACGTAAGTTATGATATGTTAATTATTACTAATGAGTCATAGTTGAATAATTCTGAATAAATCAACCTTTTCGAATCAGTACTCAATACATCTTCTCAAACAGGAGGAAACTGGACGTGGGAAATATGTCACATGCTGCTGGCCGGAAGTACTGAATACTGCAACGGAAATAAGATGATGGCTATGTTGGAATTTGTTGATCAAGAGCATTTCAATAGTATGAGTTCACCAAGATGTTTGAGCCACCATTTCCACTTTGACTACACCCCCCCCCCCCCCCCAAGGATGTTTTCAGGAAGGGGTCTAAGATGGTACACCCTTTGAGGAATCCGAAAGATGTCTGCGTCTCCCATTACCACCATTACAACGGGCTGGTTGGTGTGTATGGTTATCATGGCAACTGGCCAGACTACTTTGAGATGTGGCTAGATGGAAAAGTTACATGTACGTCTGCTACTGAAGTCTAAGCTCTATTATATAAGAAAAGAATATGCCTAAACCATAAACTATGCACTTAGGGTGTATTTTGAGAACAGTGTTATGATTAGAAGAAAAACTAATTCAATACTTTTCGGAATTTTCTTGTATCCGTGTATGTAGCCCATTTTGAAAGCTAGTTGAATATATTTTGTACATGTGCAGATTTTTAAAGAAGCAGTGCATTTGGTTTTGCTGATTGGTGCCATGTCATATAAAGACTATTATTTCAGTGGATTATGGCAAATGGACAAAGTTCTTGAAGGGATGGGAGAAAGGGATCAAGGAATATCTAATGCCCCCATATACGTTCTGTACTATGAGAATTTAAAAATGGTATGTTGGCTGTTAGATTGACGGTAAATATGTGTGCTTACTAACACTCTTAACTTTGTAGCTTTACGATTTCTACAGTTCACAATCCTCCAACACATTTTGCTATATTCGTGATATTTGGAGCTTCGTGTGAAAACTGGTCGTCCAAACTTTTGTTTTGTCAAGGAAGATATAGAACATCCTTTGATGTAACTTACAGGTAGAACTACTTTCTCTCCAATCGTACGTAGGAATTTGAAATGAAATAATATGAACTTTTTTATCTCTTCCTTTTGCTGTGTATTTAGAACTTTGATAGAGAAATTCGAAAGCTTGCTGCATTTCTCGGTATAAAACGAAGTGAGGAATTTTTCCAAAAACTGTCGAAAAAGTGTGACTTTGAAGCCATGAAAAAAGAGAGAAGTAAGAAGGGTTATTCTGAAAACCAAAAGGCGGTATGGAGGAACGGAGAGGTTAAGTTCCTGAGGAAAGGTAAGGAAATATAGACTTTTGGGGTATTTCTAGACGAGTTATTGTAATAAATTGTTACTACATGTATTTAAAGAGGAAGACTAAACTATGCATAAATGTACTTTTATTATTTTTTAGATTTTTGTGAAAAGAGTTAAAGGTGCTCAAACATTTGAATTCTAAGATGAGCTTTATAGATCATTCTATCAGAGGTTAGGAGCTCTGAAGTCACAGAAAGTATGTTCAACTCTAATAACGACACTGAATGTTGGAATAAATCTTTTTACCGGTGAGTAAAAGTTTACTGAAATAAAGTTCCCCAAAATTCCTTAATTCTGGTGAACATCTGGAAAAAAGGTGATGTGACGTCAGCCTCAGTGTGGCTCATAAGGCCAAACATAGCATTTAAATATTTCAGTGCCTTTCAACACTCGTAACAAAATCTGAAAAAATAAGCGAAGGTATTTTTACACATGGTTTTCTCCTCGTACGATGAGCCTTACTTCACATTTTAGTAATCGTTTGCTTTAAGCATTTTAATTTAGTAAAAATAAAATCCTAACTGACAAGACGCCGGTTTTAAAAAGTTGCATGTGACCATTTGCCAACTATCACACTGTTGTCGCTGGTTTGGTTTGCTTTTGTAATCGTAGGCGAACTCTGTCTCGAAGAAACATCACATCAAAGATAACACAAATCTCATGCCCAAGTCACGGTATTAATGTAATGACAACCCGACCTTCCATGGCGTAAATGTACTCACATCCCACCCAGTCACGGCGTGAATGTACTGACATCCCACCCAGTCACGACATGAATGTCCTGGCATCCCAGCCAGTCACGACATGAATGTCTTGGCATCCCAGCCAGTCACGACATGAATGTCCTGGCATCCCACCCAGTCACGACATGAATGTCCTGGCATCCCAGCCAGTAACGACATGAATGTCCTGGCATCACACCCAGTCACGACATGAATGTCTTGGCATCCCACCCAGTCACGACATGAATGTCCTGGCATCCCACCCAGTCACGACATGAATGTCCTGGCATCCCACCCAGTCACGGCATGAATGTCCTGGCATCCCACCCAGTCACGGCGTGAATGTACTGGCATCCCACCCAGTCACGACATGAATGTACTGACATCCCACCCAGTCACGACATGAATGTCTTGGCATCCAAGCCAGTCTCGGCGTGAATATACTGACATCCCACCCAGTCACGGCGTGAATGTACTGACATCCCACCCAGTCACGGCATGAATGTACTGACATCCCACCCAGTCACGGCATGAATGTCCTGGCACCCCAAACAGCCACGGCCTGATTGTACTTACATCCCAACAAGTCACGGTATTTATGTACAGACATCCCACCCAGTCACGTTGTTGATATACTAACAAGCCAACCACTGAAAAATCAAGCAGGCACGGCACCAGTGCACTGAAAACCCAACCAGTGGCGGCTTACTGACAACCCAATCAGCCATGGTATTAATGTGCTGACACCCGAACCAGTGAAGGTATAGGTCAATTGACAACCTAACTAGTCACGGTATTAATATAATGACAACCCAATCAGCCATAGTATTAGTGTACTGACAACCGAACCAGTAACGGTATAGATGTATTGACAACATAACCAGTGACGGTATTAATATACTGAAAAACCAATCAACCATGGCATTAATGTGCTGACACCCGAACCAGTGAAGGTGTAGGTCTATTGACAACCTAACTAGTCACGGTATTAATATAATGACAACCCAATCAGCCATAGTATTAGTGTACTGACAACCGAACCAGTAACGGTATAGATGTATTGACAACTTAACCAGTGACGGTATTAATATACTGAAAAACCAATCAGACATAGTATTAATGTGGTGACAACCGAACCAGTGACGGTACAGAGGTATTGACAAGCTAACCAGTCACGGTATTATTATACTGACATTCCAATCAGCCATAGTATTAATGTACTGACAACCAAACCAGTAACGGTAAAGAGGTATTGACAACATAACCAGTGACGGTATTAATATACTGACAATCCAATCAGCCATAGTATTAGTGTGCTGACAACCGAACCAGTGACGGTACAGAGGTATTGACAAGCTAACTAGTGACGGTATTAATATAATGACAACCCAATCAGTCATAGCATTAGTGTACTGACAACCGAACCAGTCACGGTATAGATGTAGTGACAACATAACCAGTCACAGTGTTAATATACTGACAACGCAATCAGCCATGGTATTAATGTGCTGACACCCGAACCAGTGAAGGTATAGGTCTGTTGACAACCTAACAAGTCACGGTATTAACATAATGACAACCCAATCAGCCATAGTATTAGTGTACTGACAACCGAACCAGTAACGGTATAGATGTATTGACAACTTCACCAGTGACGGTATTAATATACTGACAAACCAATCAGCCATGGTATTAATGTGCTGGCATCCAAACCAGTGACGGTACAGATGTACTGACAAGCTAACCAGTCACGATATTAATATACTGACAACCCAATCTGCCATGGTAATAATACTCTGACATCCGAACTAGTAACGGTATAGATGTATTGACAAGCTAACCAGTGACGGTATTAATCTTCTGAACCCTGGTTAAGTCCCTTCCTCTTGCAGCCTTGATTGCCTGCGTGTTCGTTGATAATCCCAAGTGCAAAGTATCCTTAATATTCATGATTGATTGATTGATTAATGTTGATTATCGCCATACTTGTCACATGTACATGGCGGTCAAAGTAAGCAAAGCTGTCTTTAACAATCGTAAGAATGGCTTCTGCTGGTGGACCAGACCCTTGCGCGGTCTGATCTGCTGATGGGCTGAGAACCCTCGCGGTCTGATAAGCTGGCGGACTGAGAACCCTCGCGGTCTGATCTGCTGGTGGACTGATAACCCTCGCAGTCTGGCCTCCTGGTGGAATAAGAACCCTCGCGGTCTGGTCTCCTGATGGAATAAGAACCCTCGCGGTATGGTCTGCTGGTCGACTGAAAACCCTCGCGGTCTGATCTGCTGGTGGGCTGAGAACCCTCGCGGTCTGATCTGCTGGTGAACTGAGAACCCTCGCGGTCTGATCTGCTGGTGGAATGAGAACCCTTGTGGTCTGGTCTGCTCTTGGACTAAGAATGTCCATACTGGTGGAAAAGTCTCCACGGTCATTGTTTTCATGTTATGTTTTATTAAATTTGATGACTACACCGCATTTTTTGTAATTAAAGACCGGTGACGTCTAATAGTGCTATTAACATTACTGCATTTTTGCTCGCTGTTTCCTTGTGTAGTTTTAATCCGGATTTTGCAGGTCCTTGGTTTACTCAGAGTACTCTAATTTCCATTCACCATGACAAGCTTAAATCTACACAACAATTCCTCACTTGAAACGTTATTCTTGCTTTTTACTTTTCAGGTATGATTGGAGACTGGAAAAATCATTTCACCATGGCGCAAAATGAACGGTTTGGCGCTGTATTAGAAAAAGAACTGAGGGGCAGTGAGACTGAATTTGTGTTCGAGTCTTACCTGACATACCGGACAGGAAATCGATGCGACACGCGATCTTAATCTCGAAAAATGTGCATAAGGAATCGATTAATGTCGTATTTGTCACTTTTATAAATGTATGAAGGACCACGGGTCTTTATAACATATCGGTAGTTGTAGTTAAAGAGCATTAGGGCATTTTTATCCCTAAGAGTAAACCAATAATCTCTTGGTCATGTACGCATCCATACATCTATGTCTACGTACACCTGCGTGTCATGTACGTTTGTATGCACCTATATCTACACACACCTGCGTGTCATGTACGTTTGTATGCACCTATATCTACACACACCTGCGTGTCATGTACGTTTGTATGTATCTATATCTACGCACACCTGCGTGTCATGTAGGTTTGTATGCATCTATATCTACGCACACCTGCGTGTCATGTACGTATGTATACATTTATATCTACGCACACCTGCGTGTCATGTACGTTTGCATACATTTATATCTACGCACATCTACTTGTCATGTACGTTTGTATGCACCTATATCTACACACACCTGCTTGTCATGTACGTTTGTATGCATCTATATCTACGCACACCTGCGTGTCGTGTACGTTTGTATGCACCTATATCTACACACACCTGCGTGTCATGTACGTTTGTATGCATCTATATCTACGCACGTGTTATGTACGTTTTTATGTTTCTATATCTACGCATGCCTGGAAACGTTGGGGTCATGTACGTCCATTTACGTCTTGGCCTCGCACGCCCGTATTCGCCTCGATCATATACTTTTTTTGTAGAAGTGGATAATTTTCTCAATTCAACTGCACTCTTATGGATACATTTGAGATGTGCGCATGTGTCTTTCGATGTTATATTCATTTTTAGTACGATAGGGTATTGGAAAAATATCAGCCTTTAAGAAACCCACTGTGACAGGTGAAAAATTTTCCAGTTAGCTGTTAATGTTAATACTGAACAGTGGAGGGAAAAGAATATCACCAAGGGGCACACCGATCCTTTGAACCCCAAATGAAGTTTAAAATGAAGAAGCTTTTAAAGTGCCATACTTCCAGGTCCTTTTCAAGGTTGACAAAATACTGACATCGCATGTTTTTTTATGAATAAATCTATCACGAATAAAAGTTTCAAAAATTGTGGCCCTAAGATTACTATACTCTGTTGTAAACAAAATTGATATGAAAGAAGACTTCTCACCTATGAACTCCGGCAAAATTCTGGATTCACATCGAATGTCACCGACCGATTATATTTTTACCGAGATCCACGAACTGTGAGAGACTGGAGCCCAAGGTTGGGGGCTGAACTCACACCTGCTGTGCTCAAGCCAGCATCACTCGCGAGGCTGTTGAAATTTTCAAGTCTTACTGCCAGGAATGTCAGAAGAAGCGCAAGCGCCCAAGGACCAAAGGTGTAGTAGTACGTCCCATTCTCACGAAGGAATTCGGCTCACGTGCACAGATTGACCTTATTAATATGCAGTCTATGGCCCAAAATTCATTCAAGTGGATCATGGTCTATCAGGACCACTTGACCAAGTTTGTTATACTGAGAGCATTAACTTCAAAACCTGCTGCTGAGGTTGCCCATCAGCTACTGGATATCTTTCTTCTTATTGGTGTTCCATCCATCCTTCAGAGCGACAATGGAAGTGAATTTACTGCTGAAGGAATCTCTGAACTGAAACTAGTTTGGCCAAGACTTATCATGGTACATGGTAAACCTCGACACCCTCAAGGTCAAGGCTCTGTTGAAATGGAAGTGAATTTACTGCTGAAGTAATCTCTGAACTGAAACTAGTTTGGCCAAGACTTATCATGGTACATGGTAAAGGTCGACACCCAAGGCTCTGTTGAAAGAGCAAATGGTGACATTAAGGATATGCTTGTTGCTTGGATGGGAGATAATAACACATATGATTGGTCTGTAGGCATCAAAGTTGTGCAGTTTCAGAAAAATTCCAGTTTGCATATTGGAATCCAGCGATCACAATATGCCGCTATGTTTGGGTGTGAAGCTAAAGTTGGCCTAACATCGTCATCTTTGCCGAATGAGGTTGTTGAACGAATGCAAAGTGAAGATGATCTTGTGTTAGCATATACTAATCTTGAGCCACCAACAACCAGTCAAGAACCGACACCAACTACCACCCAGGAACTGACACCAACTACCGCCCAGGAACCAACACAAACCACCACTCAGGAACTGACACAAACTACTGATATGGGCTTTCCACCTCCAGCTAGTCTGCCAGTTGATCAAATGAGCAGTGACAATGATCCAGCTGTCGTATCCTCAGATTTATTAAGTGACCGCTTACAAAACATTTCAAATGAGAGAAAGGGTGCCAGCTCTGCCCAGATGACACAAGCTCAGCGTATGGTCAAGAGGAGTCGTGTGGAACTAGCCAGTGGTAAGGTGGGAAACAATGTGGCTGTACCTATTCCTCTTGTGGAGAGGGGACGTGGTGATTCACGTAATATTCTGGGAATGATAATGGACCGTGATGAGAATAGCATGTACACAATTTGTGTTAAAGCTGGGATTCTGAAAGGCAAGTTTTCACGCGATCAGTCTGATATGTGTCCCCAACATTGACTTACTGACTCTGATGTAGACTGTACAAAAAGGGTAACTCTACGACAGCCTGTACATATGGAATCAAGCTGTGGTCGTCAGGGATATGTACGGTGCAATTGTGCAGGCTCCAAGAGATGTGGAACCAATAGGTGCAAGTGTTTTAAAAATAAAATAAAATGCTCCAGCCGGTGTCACAGCAGCCTAATGTGCAAAAATAAATGACTCGTAATATTAACCAACTACATGTAGCCTTTTATAAAGTGAACTGACTGTAAGACTTTCATTGCGTATGATTTTAACTGTGATGTATGACTTCATTTTCTGCTTTTGACTTTACTTAATCATGATCAATCGTCAATAAACTCTTTATATTCAACTAATGTTTTATAGCCTTTAGTCATTTCACGTAATGCCTGACCATGATTTTTAGTCATTTTGCGTAATGCCTGACCATGCTTTTTAATCATTTCACGTAATGCCTGACCATGATTTTTAGTCATTTTGCGTAATGCCTGACCATGCTTTTTAATCATTTCACGTAATGCCTGACCATGATTTTTAGTCATTTCGCGTAATGCCTGACCATGCTCTTTAACCATTTCACGTAATGCCTGACCATGATTTTTAGTCATTTCGCGTAATGCCCGTAATGTCCAATAAGTGAAATATTCTTGAGTACGTCGTAAAACACCAATCAAAATAAAATAAATAAATATAGTGGTACTTTACAGTTTTCCGGCCATATGACTATAATGTTGTGGGTTCTAATTATGGACAGGAACACAACACAGAATGACTCGATTGGTAGATCTATATTGTTGCAAGTGTCGGTTGCATATAAAATCGTAATCTGTAGGATGACAACATTACAATGACGACGAGGGGTCATTAGGTATATGCTGTCTTCTTGGGTTATATATTGTTGTGACTAACAGTGCATAACCTGCTACATTTCATATGGTTTTATCCACCGAGGGGAAAGAAACTTACACGAGACATAAACACCGCAACGAGAAAAAGGAGGGCATATGCTAATTGGATGTGTTCGAGCGTCACGTCAGCCGCCGTAAGCACAGAGGGTAGATGTCTGGGTTATCCTTTCATAAACACAGGGGCCGACAATTTCGAAAGGTAAGACAATTTGGTTTTACACATATGGGAATTATTACTTTTAAGCACTGATCACATTTAAGGTTGACGCAAAAACTACTACCTAAGTAAAAACACAAAGTATGCTATAACAGGAATGTGTCTTATATAAACCCTACAATTGTGCACGCTCTGTGGCGTCCGAAATGAAATCTTGTACATGGTATGTTCATCACAAGGTCAACGAAACTCTATACTAGCACATAACGTCTTTTCCCTCGTCTAGCTCAACCAATAAAAAAACTAGTACCCATGCATATAATCTGTGAACATTTTATTTTCCGTAGTTTATTTTGATTTTTTGTTCCTCGAAAACGGCGAAACTTGCTAAATAAGTACGTGCTAAATAAGCTTCGCCTCGATGCAAATGTTGTGTAGCCCTCGTTTACCATGATCTAACCTTTACTTGTTTTTCTGGTTGGAACGTGAGACACAGGGATAGCATTGAAGATGAGTGTAAGATAATTTGGAGCGTTAACCGCTCTCGGTCATTGCGTGGAACTGAAAGATATTCCCATCGACTGAAACCTAATATTATGCCTACCAGAGGAATCATTTGGCATGTTTGTGGAGTCCTCAGAAATTCACGTCATGTTCATGTCATGAGCTCTGTAGAAAATGTATAGAGGGCCGAAGAAGTATAGCAAACGTCTTCTGACAATTCACTGACAATTCACTCATGTTGCATTTTGCTTTTTACACATTGACCCCCAACCCACGGCTCAGGCGAACCTTTGCGTAAGCCTGGAATGCATGCACTTGAGTTTTTACGTCGTACTCAGATATTTTTCGGTCATATGACGACGAGGTCTTCTTGTGACAAAGCGAGTGTGTGATGCCAGATGGAGCCGCCACTGAAGTATCATGCCGAGGACACCACACATGACACCACATCCAGACACATTTTGCCGAAACCCGGCCAACCAGATCTCCTCGATCTCATTGCTGAGACCCAAGGGAGGCTGCAACAAGTTTTTAAAGTCTTTGGTACATTTCTGGAAAGGTTGATTTAGGCCTATGTAATATGACCTGTGAAAACGCCACATCTCGATACTGATGAATTACTGTGTGCATTACACAGTATTACAGCTCTTGGCTTAAAACAAATGACGTCTACTGCTTAATGTCATGAATCAGACCTACAGTAATCTTCTTTGTTCGTAGCCCCTCATGGGAAGCGAAGTGAGGAGCTCTGCAGAGTGCATGCACAACCCTATCTCTCTCAACACATTTCGTGTTCTCCATTCCATATGCTTACGCATACCTCAAGATAGTATATGCTGTATGCATTGGGTCCCGTTACATATTACCTCAGGCAAAGAGCACTAAACGCAATTTGGTAAACTTTCCTTTATGTGTTTTCACGCTAATGTAAGTATAAGTTGCCTTCTGGGTCCATCTACGAAAAAAGGTCATATGTTCAAAATTCATTATTCATTAATTCCACAATTAATTGTTGTTTAACGCAGTACAGTGACAGATGCGATGCCCGTTAGATTACAGGTGTATACGGCGGAATTGTATTGGCACGTAAATTTTTCCACGTGTTAAGTACAACTATTCGCCCAGTCCAAGTTAAAGTCTATACGCACACCTGGTGTAATCAGTAATACTGATTGAAGAGTTGACGGTAAATGTTTGTCTTGTTTCATAGCGTGCATTTTCATGCCTTGATTTTTGGAAGTTGATGATCTCATGATAAATGCACCACTCAAGGTCATACAATTCTGTTGAACATCTGTGTACAGCTTGTCAAACAGGCTACCTAAACGTCTCAACGCAAAATAAAGAGTGCAAATTCGCTGTCCCTACCCTAGGCAGGAAATGAACTCGCACGGACTGGGTCCGATAGTTTTGACAGAAACACATCTTAAGCACACTGTCAAGCCATGTAAGTGCTCTTCAATAAACTTTAGTGATCCCACGTCGATTTCGCGTTGCATACAAAATGGCTTGTTAGATTATACTGTGTCATCGTGCTTGTGTGAAAGGTATAGATCGACTCCATAGCTCAGAAAATGGGCCGTATGGCAGGGTATTTTTTTATTTCGATTCTAAAGTGTGTGAGTGTTATTTTTATTGTTTGATGAACCGAATGAAACGTCTGACTGTTCTTTTCCAGAGACAATGAGTCAAGATGATGAGGCAAAGATCGTCTATTTTGAGGACGCTGGAGGAAATAAGATAAAATTCTTCAGTTACCGAGGACAACCGATGCCGAAATTTCCTGGCGACATGGGATTGAGACTCAGACGGATGAGCGAATTCACCGCTCGCCAGGAGGACGTGTACGTGTGTGGATATCCCAAGTCAGGTTAGTATCACACTGTCGACTGATCAAAAGAACCAACTGAATTTTCTAACTGACCTAATTAATATCACTGTAGCGTACAGCAACATCAGCAAGTTGATGAAATGTCTTCTGTGCATCCCTCAAGAAAGAACTTTCTCCATGGTCCGCAAGATTGTCACAGAAAACAGAACTGACTTGGCCAATGACACTGTGTGTGCTCTTCTTAGCTGCAAACTTAGCTCAGATTGCAAGGCCAGGGACTTCAAACCTAATGAAGATGAGCTTAAAACTACAAAGAGTGCCACTTACCTCTATAATCAGGCCCACAGAAGCAAATAAACAATGAACTTCGATGGAACTGTGACGTTACTTAACTTTCAAGGCACAAAATAGCCTGTTTCGCATCGCAGATCTACAACTGATGCAGTTTGCTAATCATTTTCCCAAATGTTCAATATAGGATAATTTAGTACCAGTTGGGAATCATTCTTTTATGTTGCTACTGGTCAAACTTTCTGGAATACTTTGCCCCTTGCTTTACTGTTTTACATATTGTGCAAAAACATTAATTTAGTTAATTAAGTAATTAAGTAATAATAACGAAAGAAAAAGAAAGAAAGCACCGCGCTCTGCAAAGCTCAAGGGTGGGTCGCACATTCATGTTTCGCCCCCCCCCCCCCCCCCCCCCCGCGCAAAAGCCGCCCTCTTTGACATTTCCCAAAGTTGTCAAAAAAGAAAGTGGTCAAATTGTTCAGAGGACGCTTGTACAAGGGATCGTAACGCTAAGTTGTTTGTAATTCACTAATTCACGATGGTAGCCTTAACTTACAATCTACACCATGTTGCAACTAAGATAGTCGTAAGATACAGTCATATGACAAAACCCGGTTGACTATGTGGTATATTTTACATTCGCCCCAGAATGAATGTTATGCATAAATACTTGCCTTGGGTAGACCGTTAGTTAGTACTTTTCGACTGGGTTTGTAAAGATGTGCTATGTAATCGTCTTAAAATTATGTTACCAGAAATTTTTTCACATGTTGTTGTTGTCAGCAGTAGAGTCATTATGAGTGAGTGAGTGCTTAGGGTTTAACGTCGTGCTTAACAATTTTTCAGTCATATGACGACGAAGGAATCCTTAGAGTGTAAGTAATGTGACTCCTCACTGCAGGACAGATTTCCACCGCTCTTTTATCTAATGCTGCTTCACTGAGATGCCTTACCGAAGGCAAGTAAGACGCCCCGCCCGAGCCATTATACTGATACGGGTCAACCAGTCGTTGCACTTTACCCTTCATGCTGAACGCCAAGCGAGGAAATTATTTCCTCTTTTAAAGTCTTAAGTGTGACTCGACCCAGGACTGACCCTGGATCTACCGCTCCCGAAGCGGGCGCTCTACCAACTGTGTTATCAGGGTCATTATGAAGTAGAACTCTTATGAAAATGAAGGCAAGAACTCTTAAAGTTATATTCACTTTACAATTCCTTTGTGCAAGCGGCGTAACTTATTTTTACAATCAGTTGTTAACTCAGGGTATGGTTTACAAGCGATTGTAGCTACGATCTCTTTGTGCGAACTGACTCGCATATTTATGTAAAACCATGTTTACACGTATTGTTATTATTTGTCTTGACACTATCACATGGTAAGCCACATGAGTAATGTAATCAAAACAAATTCGCAGGGAACCACCATTTTGACTCCGTCCACGTGATATTTACGTCATCATGCATTCAGGTAGAGAGGCCCTGGTCGTAAATAAACCAACCGAGTCGGGCTTCACAATACACGTATCTTGTACGTTGGACGTTACGTCAGCGATTCCTTGCTCACCATTCTAACACCAGGTATAAATGTAGGCCTACTTCAAAAACTGTCAGACTTAGCCGCGTGGGCCACATGCTTCTGGGCGTCTTTCCTCTGCCCAGCATAATGAGGGACTAAGCAGGGGCCTATGGTAATTCACGGATCGTGAGGCCTAGATGAGGTTCCTGTATTTCGTACTTTCCTTGTGTGTTTAGCACCGTATTTCATCTATGTATACTTTTTCTTTGTTCCACACAACAGGCGGAAATTGGCTCTGGGAAATCTGCAACATGTTGCTGATCGGAAATACCGAATACGTCAAAGGAAATAAGATGTTGGCTATGCTGGATTTTTGTGATCAAGAACATTTCGATAAAATGAGGTCACCAAGATGTCTGAGTCATCACTTACAGTTTGAAGACATTCCACCGGATGTGTTCAGGAAGGGATCCAAGATGGTATACATTTTAAGGAATCCGAAAGATGTCTGCGTCTCTCATTACCATCACCACAAGGGACTGGTTGGGGTGTATGATTATCATGGCATCTGGCCGGACTACTTTGAGATGTGGTTAGAAGGCAAAGGTATCTCATGGAAACCCTTATTTATGCTTATTTCATAGTGTTTATTTGCGATGAATACAGTTTAGTTAAGTCCGTGAATCAATCCAGCAACCAAACAATACGGCAATGAGCCAATCAGTCAACGAATCATTCAATGTATCATTACCAAAGCTAATCAGTTTTTTAATCAGTGAATCAAACTGTGCTGAAAGGCTGTGGCGTAAGGTTTCGAAAGTACCATGTTAACAGTTGGTTCAGTTTACAGTTTTTATCATGTTGTGCTACTTTTCAATATTCCGGATGACACAGAGGCCTTATGTGGTTTTTCAAGTTTTAAGGTTGTGGAGATATTCCATTCGTGAAATCCTTGTGGAATAATGTTGTTATTTTGCATATGTCAAATCATGTACACAAAACTCACCAGTCATTTGGAAGAATGAAAACACATCAAAATATAGCTTGCACAATATGTAATTTTGATTGTGTTCTACGCACGACCGTGTGCAAAGCCAATCCTATAATGTATCAACGGAACATTAGAGACTTTCAGACCATCGGCGATAATGCCCTTACGACAACCTCAGGACGATAGCCCGCTTACGACTCAACCTCACGACGATAACCACTTACGACTCAACCTCACGACGATAACCACTTACGACTCATCCTCACGACGAAAATTGCTCACGACTCAGCCTAACGACGAAAACCCACTTACAACTTAATCTCACGACGTTAACCCACTTACGACTTGTACACTGTATTTTCTATAAGAATGGTTTTTTTATACAAAAATAGATGATAATTGTCCATTTAACATTGCATTCGTACTCGTTTACATCATCTCCAAAACATGTCTCTACACTTCTATTTTGCGCGTATCAGTGACGTCACAGCAGTATTTTTGGCTTGAAATAGTTTGTTTCAAGGCCCATTTGTTTAATGCATTCATGGCTCTAAATATAGATGCACTGTGAATGATGAAATGTAGGAATCTGTTTGTCAAGTGGCAAAAAGCTGAAGTGACACCCCTGGTCGAAATATGGTCAGAAAAGGTCACAGTAGAATCCAAAGATTTAAATACATTTTACTAAGTCAAAAATATTCTACAGAATAAGTCAATCTATTTTCGCCGACATTATTTATTGGTCTTTCATCTGACATGTACTTCATGCTAGAGTGTTCATTGCCTTCAATGCCAGATTTAACTTTAAGCAGGGCCTTCAGTTTTCTACTTTGCCCAAAAATGAATCTCCAGTTGTTCTACTCTGATTTTGGGTAACTGCATAGGCCGCTAAATTTGGCTCAAGTCTTCAAAATAAAATATGACGTTATTCCTGTGTACCTTACACGCTGTCGAACTACTTAGTCCCAATCAGCAGGGGAGATAACTGGGACTCACAACGCTATAACCCAACTCTTTCAAACAACGAGCCTAACATTTTCGTTGGGTATCATATGTCTTCCCAGATGCCCATTTAACAGACAGATTACTTTCGTAGGGTGGTAGAGTTTCCAGTACATTCCCTCTATCCCTTGTGTTCTTAATAATGAACTTTTTGTGTGTTTTTCAGCGGACTATGGCAAGTGGTCAACTCATGTGAAGGGATGGGAAAGAGGGATTAAAGAACATCCAACTGCTCCTATACATGTTATTTATTATGAAAGTTTGAAAAGGGTATGTGGACGAAGTAACAGAATTAGGATTTTTAAAAACACGGTAAAAAGCTGTTTAAAGGTCACTTCCTTCACTGGTATGTCGCTTTAGTTTTATTTGACGACCAGAAGATATCACGACAAAATATGTTTTTATTGTTTTTACACAAAACTGAAGAACTCAACACGTGTACATTACCGACCGGATCAAACCACCGACATTTGGCAAATTGTATATATATATATTAGCGAACTTTTCTCAATGTGATACTGGTGAAAGCCAAGTGGGCTCTAGAGAACACAGGGAAGATAAGACGAGAAAACACCTGAAAGAGAGGACTAGAGAACACCCGGAAGATAATAGGAAATAACGCCCAGAAGAGAAGACGAGAGGACACCAGGAAGAAAGCATACAGGAAATCCTCTGGGTGTTAAAGAGAACAAAATGTGTGTAAAATGACAGAGGTCGATATGTTAAAGACAATGAAGATGTATACATGATATTCATAAATGTTGAAATGGTACTATTTTTTCTGCTTCCAGAATTTCGATTCCGAAGTACACAGGCTTGCTGAATTTCTTTGCTTGCCGCGTAATGAACCGTTTTTCAAGCGTTTGTCCGAAAAGTGTGACTTTGCCGCCATGAAAAAAGGCAAGACCAAGGTCGGATACTCGGAAGAAGAAAGACAACAATGGCGGAACGGAGAAATCGGGTTTTTAAGGAAAGGTGGGAGACAACAGAAGTTGTTATTAAATATGTTACAGTCGTTAAAAATTTGGTATCGGAATTAAAACAAAAATAAGGTGCTACCATGAAAAGAAAAAACAACAAACAGTATAACGTATTTACTCTAGAAGAGGGGTGGAAACAAACCAAAACGACCACATCCATTTTGTTCTGGCGTGTTTGATGTAAATCAGCTTTTAATTTGGAATTCTTACTACGTCATGGGATACGCCTTGCTAGAGAAACCGGAAACACGACGTGACGTCACTTTTACCACACGCTCATATGGTCAAAAAGCAAAGCTGTGTGTCAGCGGAAACACGTGCGCTCTTGGGTTATAAAAATAACTCGCGCATGATTGGTTGCAATTGATGACATGGCGGTGGTTTCGAGCATTACAAAAAAAAGAGTTATTCTTTTTATACTTTATGTTGGGTATTTTTTCGATGTATTCATATACATTTGGTCTGAATTGTCCTTCCTTTCAAGAATTAGGGCACAGCCACTAGTAAATAAAATGCCGTCAAAAACAAGTGAGGTGCCGCTCATAACAATTTGGTGTACAAATGTGGTGCCGCTATTTATAAATTGCTTACTGCCCTAAACAAATATGATACTGTGCTAACAAAAAGAGTACATCATTAATAAATATGGTAACAACAGTAAACAGTTGTGGCACAGCCATCAACAAACAGGTTATCGCCAATAGCGAGTGAGATAGCTTATAACGAGTAGAGTACTGGCAATACCAGGTGAGGTAGCTTATAACGAGTGGAGTACTGCCAATAACAGGTGAAGTAGCCTACAACAAGTAGAGTACTGCCAATACCAGGTGAAGTAGCCTGTAACGTGTGGAGTATCATCCATACCAGGTGAGATAGCGTATAACGAGTGAAGTACAGCCAATACCAGGTGAAGTAGCCTATAACGAGTGGAGTACTGCCAATAACAGGTGAAGTAGCCTACAACAAGTAGAGTACTGCCAAAACCAGGTGAAGTAGCCTGTAACTTGTGGAGTATCATCCATACCAGGTGAGATAGCGTATAACGAGTGAAATACCGCCAATACCAGGTGAAGCAGCCTATAGCGAGTGAAGTACTGCCAATACCAGCTGAAGTAGCCTGTAAAGTATCATCCATACCAGGTGAGGTAGCTTATAACGAGTGAAGTACCGCCAATACCAGGTGAAGTAGCCTATAACGAGTGAGGGACCGCCAGTAACAAGTGAGGTAGCTTATAACGAGTGGAGTATCATCCATACCAGGTGAGATAGCGTATAACGAGTGAAGTACCGCCAATACCAGGTGAAGTAGCCTATAACGAGTGGAGTACTGCCAATAACAGGTGAAGTAGCCTACAACAAGTAGAGTACTGCCAATACCAGGTGAAGTAGCCTGTAACTTGTGGAGTATCATCCATATCAGGTGAGATAGCGTATAACGAGTGAAGTACCGTCAAAACCAGGTGAAGTAGCCTATAACGAGTGAAGCAACACCAATACCAGGTGAAGTAACCTATAACGAGTGAAGTACCGTCAAAACCAGGTGAAGTAGCCTATAACGAGTGAAGCAACACCAATACCAGGTGAAGTAACCTATAACGAGTTAAGTACCGTCAAAACCAGGTGAAGTAGCCCATAACGAGTGAAGCAACACCAATACCAGGTGAAGTAACCTATAACAAGTGGAGTATCATCCATACCAGGTGAGGTAGCGTGTAACGAGTGAAGTACCGCCAATACCAGGTGAAGTAGCCTATAACGAGTGAAGTACCGCCAATACCAGGTGAAGTAGCCTATAACGAGTGAAGTACCGCCAATACCAGGTGAAGTAGCCTATAACGAGTGAAGTACCGCCAATACCAGGTGAAGTAGCCCATAACGAGTGAAACAAGGCCAATACCAGGTGAAGTAACCTATAATGAGTGGAGTACCGCCAATACCGGGTGAAGTAGCCTATAACGAGTGAAGTACCGCCAATACAAGGTGAAGTAGCCTATAGCGAGTGAAGCAACACCAATACCAGGTGAAGTAACCTATAACGAGTTAAGTACCGCCAATACCAGGTGAAGTAGCCTATAACGAGAGAAGTAACACCAATACCAGGCGAAGTAGCCTATAACAAGTGAAGTATCATCCATACAAGGTGAGGTAGCGTGTAACGAGTGAAGTACCGTCAAAACCAGGTGAAGTAGCCTATAACGAGTGAAGTACCGCCAATACCACGTGAAATAGACTATAACGAGTGAAGCAACGCCAATACCAGGTGAAGTAGCCTATAACGAGTGAAGTACCGCCAATACCAGGTGAGGTAGCCTATAACGAGTAGAGTACTGGCAATACCAGGTGAAGTAACCCATAAAAAGTGGAGTACCACCAATACCAGGTGAGGTAGCCTATAACGAGTGAAGTACCGCCAATACCAAGTGAAGTAGCGTATAACAAGTGAAGTACCACCAATACCAGGTGAAGTGGCCTATAACAAGTGAAGTAGCCCGTAACAAGTGAAGTACCACCAATACCAAGTGAAGTACCCTATAACATGTGAAGTACCACCAATATCAAGTGAAGTAGCCTTTAACGAGTGGAGTACCACCAATACCAGGTGAAGTGTCACCAAAACCAAGTGAAGTAGCCCATAAAAAGTGAAGTACCACCAATACCAGGTGAAGTACCCTATAACAAGTGAAATACCACCAATATCAAGTAAAGTAGCCTATAACAAGTGAAGTATCACTAATACCAGGAGAAGTACCGTGTAACGAGTGAAGTACCACCAATACCAGGTGAAGTGGCCTATAACAAGTGAAGTAGCCCGTAACAAGTGAAGTACCACCAATACCAAGTGAAATACCCTGTAACAAGTGAAGTACCACCAATATCAAGTGAAGTAGCCTATAACGAGTGGAGTACCACCAATACCAGGTGAAGTGTCACCAAAACCAAGTGAAGTAGCCCATAAAAAGTGAAGTACCACCAATATCAAGTGAAGTAGCCTATAACAAGTGAAGTACCACCAATATCAAGTGAAGTAGCCTATAACAAGTGAAGTATCACCAATACCAGGAGAAGTACCGTGTAACGAGCGAAGTACCACCAATACCAGGTGAAGTGGCCTATAACAAGTGAAGTAGCCCATAAAAAGTGAAGTACCACCAATACCAAGTGAAGTAGCCTATAACAAGTGAAGTACCACCAATACCAGGCGAAGTGCCGCATAACGAGTGAAGTACCACTAATACCAGGTGAGGTAGCATGTAAGTGGCCTATAACAAGTGAAGCACCGCCAATACCAGGTGAGGTAGCATATAACGAGTGAAGTACCGCCAATACCAGGTGAAGTGGCCTATAACGAATAAAGTACCGCCAATACCAGGTGAAGTAACCTATAACGAATGAAGTACCGCCAATATCACGTGAAGTGGCCTATAACGAGTGGGGTACCGCTAATACCAGGTAAGGTAGCATATAACGAGTGAAGTACCGCCAATACCAGGTAACCTATAACGAATAAAGTACCACCAATACCAGGTTACCGAGTTAAGTATCGCCAATACCAGGTGAAGTAACCTATAACGAATGAAGTACCGCCAATACCAGATGAAGTGGCCTATAACAAATGAAGTACCGCCAATACCTAGTGAAATAGCCTATAACGAATGAAGTACCGCCAAAACCAGGTGAAGTGGCCTATAACGAGTGGGGTACAGCTAATACCAGATGAAGTAGCATATAACGAGTGAGGTACCACCAATACCAGGTAACCTATAACGAATAAAGTACCGCCAATACCAGGTGAAGTAGCCTTTAACGAGTTAAGTATCGCCAATACCAGGTGAAGTAGCCTATAACGAGTAAAGTATCGCCAATACCCCTTGAAGTAGCTTATAACGAGTAAAGTACCTCCAATAGCCCGTGAAGTAGCCTATAACGAGTGGGATATCGCCAATACCAGATGAGGTAGCCTATAACGAGTGAAGTACCACCAGTACCAGGTGAAGTAACCTATAAAGAATGGAGTACTTCAATAACAAGTGAGGTAGCCTATAACGAGTGGGGTACCGCCAATACCAGGTGAAGTAACTTATAACGAATAAAGTACCAGCAATACCAGGTGAAGTGGCCTATAACGAATGAAGTACCGCCAATACCTAGTGAAATAGCCTATAACGAGTGAAGTACCGCCAATACCAGGTGAAGTAACCTATAACGAATGAAGTACCGCTAATACCAGGTGAAGTGGCCTATAACGAATGAAGTACCGCCAATACCTAGTGAAATAGCCTATAACGAATGAAGTACCGCCAATACCAGGTGAAGTGGCTTACAGCGAATGAAGTACTGCCAATACCTAGTGAAAAAGCCTATAACGAATGAAGTACCGCCAATACCCCGTGAAGTAGCCTATAACGAGTGGGATATCGCCAATACCAGATGAGGTAGCCTATAACGAGTGAAGTACCACCAGTACCAGGTGAAGTAACCTATAAAGAATGAAGTACTTCAATAACAAGTGAGGTAGCCTATAACGAGTGGGGTACCGCCAATACCAGGTGAAGTAACTTATAACGAATAAAGTACCGGCAATACCAGGTGAAGTGGCCTTTAACGAGTGGGGTACCGCCAATACCTAGTGAAATAGCCTATAACGAGTGAAGTATCGCCAATACCAGGCGAAGTAACCTATAACCAATGAAGTACCGCCAATACCTAGTGAAATAGCCTATAACGAATGAAGTACCGCCAATACCGGGTGAAGTGGCCTTTAACAAGTGGGGTACCGCTAATACCAGGTGAGGTAGCATATAACGAGTGAAGTACCGCCAATACCAGGTAAGCTATAACGAATAAAGTACCGCCAATACCAGGTGAAGTAGCCTTTAACGAGTTAAGTATCGCCAATACCAGGTGAAGTAGCCTTTAACGAGTAAAGTATCGCCAATACCCCTTGAAGTAGCCTATAACGAATAAATTACCGCCAATACCCCGTGAAGTAGCCTATAACGAGTGGGATATGGCCAATACCAGATGAGGTAGCCTATAACGAGTGAAGTACCACCAGTACCAGGTGAAGTAACCTATAACGGATGAAGTACTTCAATAACAAGTGAGGTAGCCTTTAACGAGTGGGGTACCGCCAATGACAAATGGGCACCACAGGAGTAAAATATGATATCGCCACAAACCAACGGACTACCGCTGAATGCAAATATGATACATCCATTAAAAGCGGTGCAACTATCAAATATCGGAAAAATCACCAACTAGAGTAAAATCAGTGACAAATACAAAAGGCACAAAAACGAAGATCAATTAGCCTGCTATCAATAACAAATAAGGTACCAACGTTACCAAAAATTACTACCATCAAGAATGAGCTTAATGCGCCGTTAACAAATAACTTTCTACCGTTATGTCAAATAGAGCGATGTGAGCAACAAAAAGGCTGGGTTCACTTTCACAAAACTTCGTCAGTCACATTCTGCGTAACTTTTTTCGTAAAAGACGTTGTCCAGGTTAAAGTACCATAAGGCGACGTCATCTTCGAGAAAAGTTACGAAAGATTGATTAACGAGGTTTTGTGAAAGTGTCCGCTGATCCTATACAGTTGTTTGAGTGTATGCTGTTGACGTACGGATGCACGATGAGATAGCAAAATGCTGTATAGGCACAGAATGTTCACACCTACCACAAATTACAAAAATGCACGCCTCGGGGCTAATTTCTGCAGGCCTACCAAACTTAAAAGTCGAATTTCTTAAAATGTGGTCATCTATGGGCAATACATAAAATATTAAAATGCTGTTTGTTGACGCCTTTGCATGTCTTCACATTGCGTGTCTTCACATTGCGTGTCTTCATAGTACGTGTCTTCATAGTACGTGCCTTCATAGTACGTGCCTTCATATTGCGTGTACATGTATATCAATATCAACGAATCTCTTATCAATGAATTGTTTGGCTTGTCATCATTTCAGGTGTGATCGGCGACTGGAAAAATCATTTCACCACAGATCAAAATAAACGGTTTGATAAAGTATACGAGAAGGAAATGAAAGACAGTAAGATGCACATTGTTTTTGAGTAAGAAGATCGACACTACTGTGAGAATTGGACAGTGTTTGTATTGTGAGAATTGGACAGTGTTTGTATTGTGAGAATTGGACAGTGTTTGTTTTGTGAGAACTGGACAGTATTTGTATTGTGAGAATTGGACAGTATTTGTATTGTGAGAATTGGACAGTGTTTGAACTGTGGGAGAGTAGCCTAGCAGTGTCATGACCAGTGATGAGAATTCACATAACTGTTTTATCAATTCATTTAGCCTAGCAGTGTCATGACCAGTGATGAGAATTCACATAACTGTTTTATCAATTCATTTAGTCCAGCAGTGTCATGACCAGTGATGAGAATTCACATAACTGTTTTATCAATTCATTTAGTCCAGCAGTGTCATGACCAGTGGTGATAATTCACATAACTGTTTTAGAAATTCATTTAGCCTAGCAGTGTCATGACCAGTGATGATAATTCACATTACTGTTTATAAATTCATTTAGTCTAGCAGTGTCATGACAGTGATGATAATTCACATAACTTTTTTATCAATTCATTTAGTCTAGCAGTGACCAGTGATGATAATTCACATAACTGTTGTATAAATTTATTTGGTCTAGCAGTGTCATGACCAGTGATTATAATTCACATAACTGTTTTATCAATTCATGTAGTCTAGCAGTGTCATGACCAGTGACTATAATTCACATAACTGTTTTATCAATTCATTTAGTCTAGCAGTGTCATGACCAGTGATTATAATTCACATAACTGTTTTAGAAATTCATTTAGTCTAGCAGTGTCATGACCAGTGGTGATAATTCACATAACTGTTTTATCAATTCATTTAGTCTAGCAGTGTCATGACCAGTGATTATAATTCACATAACTGTTTTATAAATTCATTTAGCCTAGCAGTGACCAGTGATGATAGTTCACATAACTGTTTTATCAATTCATTTAGTCTAGCAGTGTCATGGCCGTGATTATAATTCACATAACTGTTTTATCAATTCATTTAGTCTAGCAGTGTCATGACCAGTGGTGATAATTCACATAACTGTTTTATCAATTCATTTAGTCTAGCAGTGTCATGACCAGTGATTATAATTCACATAACTGTTTTATAAATTCATTTAGCCTAGCAGTGACCAGTGATGATAGTTCACATAACTGTTTTATCAATTCATTTAGTCTAGCAGTGTCATGACCAGTGATGATAATTCACATAACTGTTTTATCAATTCATTTAGTCTAGCAGTGTCATGACCAGTGATGATAATTCACATAACTGTTTTATCAATTCATTTAGTCTAGCAGTGTCATGACCAGTAATTATAATTCACATAACTGTTTTATCAATTCATTTAGCCTAGCAGTGTCATGGCCGTGATTATAATTCACATAACTGTTTTATCAATTCATTTAGTCTAGCAGTGTCATGACCAGTGATTATAATTTACATAACTGTTTTATAAATTTATTTAGTCTAGCAGTGTCATGACCAGTAATTATAATTCACATAACTGTTTTATCAATTCATTTAGACTAGCAGTGTCATGGCCAGTGATTATAATTCACATAACTGTTTTATCAATTCATTTAGCCTAGCAGTGTCATGGCCTTGATTATAATTCACATAACTGTTTTATCAATTCATTTAGTCTAGCAGTGTCATGACCAGTGATTATAATTCACATAACTGTTTTATCAGTTCATTTAGCCTAGCAGTGTCATGACCAGTGATGATAATTCACATTACTGTTTATAAATTCATTTAGTCTAGCAGTGTCATGACCAGTGATGATAATTCACATAACTGTTTTATAAATTTATTTAGTCTAGCAGTGTCATGACCAGTGATGATAATTCACATAACTGTTTTATAAATTTATTTAGTCTAGCAGTGTAATGAAAAGTGATTATAATTCACATAACTGTTTTATAAATTCATTTAGTCTAGCAGTGTCATGGCCAGTGATTATAATTCACATAACTGTTTTATAAATTCATTTAGCCTAGCAGTGACCAGTGATGATAGTTCGCATAACTGTTTTATCAATTCATATAGTCTAGCAGTGTCATGACCAGTGACTATAATTCACATAACTGTTTTAGAAATTCATTTAGTCTAGCAGTGTCATGACCAGTGATTATAATTCACATAACTGTTTTATCAATTCATTTAGTCTAGCAGTGTCATGACCAGTGGTGATAATTCACATAACTGTTTTATCAATTCATTTAGTCTAGCAGTGTCATGGAGAGTAATGATTATCGAGGGTAATGATAATTCACATAACTGTTCTATCAATCATTTAGTCTAGCAGTGTCATGACCAGTGATGATAGTTCACATAACTGTTTTATCAATTTATTTAGTCCTACAGTGCCATGATCAGTAATGATGATTTGTACACGTATTTTCTTTGTCCATGTTGTCTAAACATACCATGGGCATCGATGGTAAGTCATATAAGTGTATTATGTTGATATATCGGCAAATCAATAAAAAGTCGTTTTTTATTCAGAACCATTCGTGTGATTTATTCGTGTGGCAGTAGATTTTATTAGGCGAAATAACGAGGACCTCTTTTTAATCTCATTCACAGAGTATCATTCATTATCCCATAGTTTGCCCGTGTCAGCAATATAACGACAGTGATGTAAATTTCCAATATTCCACACGTGATATAAATAACCCGAACTTTTGATCGGCCACCTAACATTCACTGACAAGTTTATCCGGTGAAAAGTACAACTGTTTGTATTGTTTGTTGCCGTGGGGAAAAAGGCTAACGATCACTTATTGTACCGGGACAGCAGTTTCGTGGTACCAAACGGTACCACGTACCAAACGTTTTGGGCACAATGGATAGGCATGAAATGTATCTTCATAAAATGTGAAAAATAGCAAAAATTGGTGAACGGAAATGAAGCGCTTGACGCTGTAAGCCTAAACAAGGTACCAATATTCAGAAACGGTGAAATGATGTTCAACCATCAACGACAGCAGCATGCTTCGGTATCATATTTTCGCTAAATTAAAAACCTACAAATTTAACATACTACTTTGTAGAGGACCAAAGTGTCGTGTTGTGTGTATGAACTGGTCTGGAACTGATGTACCTCAAGATTATTCTTAGATCTAGTCCATTCTATTTGCCACAATGAACACGATGATTGGTCCCACTGTGACTTTTGGATTCAACATCACGTCTACCATCACACGGAAAGTCCAAAACAGAAAAAAATCATGCCCTTCGAAACATAGCTGACAGGTTTGTTACATTCTTCAAGCTCCATGACGGTTAGTAAGACCAGCAAATAAGTTTTGAGGCGAACTGTTCGCATTAAAATCCTATATTTGAATATTTCGTTCAATGTGATTTTCAAAGTCACCGCTTCCCGCACCCTGCAAGTGATCGCGTGACGTCATAGAGATATGACCTAGATTTAAGTCACAGATTTGGAGCCAACTGTTTCGATAAATGAACCGTTATGAATGCTGATATTTTCCCAAAAAATCAGAGCTCGTCGTCTTATATCACTCCAATGGACTGTGTTATGTTTTCTTTTCATAAAAATCATATATTTCCCCCATGTTTTCTGGAACTATATTTAGTTAAATGTGTGGTTCGGTTCCAACCGTTTCACATATATCAATATCAGTACCCATCTCATCTACATACTCGTCGTCGTAGAAACACGTTGTCTTCTCTACCAACCACCTAAAGCCGTCCAAAATAAATTATGGGATAAATGGGATGTGGAATTCGTGACCCATTATATCAAATTTATTAAAATCGCGATGTAATTGAAAATTGCAACACTCGTTTAATAAAATTGATACAATATGTCACGAATTGTATACCCTCACTATATTTAAGTTCGCCATATGTACTGTTCCTCTTTGAAGATAGACACACTTTTAGCTGTATATACACAACAGAGAAAATGATTTATCAAACTGACGATGGTTGCGGCACTGACAAATATTTATTCATTTATTTATTTGATTGGTCTTTTACGCCATACTCGAAAATTTCACTTATAGCATTATGGCCACCATTATGATGGGAAGAAACCCGGCACAGCCTGTGGGCTGACAATTATCTTGTTTAAGTATATGTTTACCGGCGAGGATCCACACCCCGGTAGGGTCGCACCAAAGGCTTTAAAAATGGCACTTGTTGCTGCCTCGCTTGATAATTAGCACTGAGAGCCTGGAGAAAGGAAATAGAAATGGGTGGCCCGGTGTTAGTATAATGTGACTGGGTGGGGTGTCACATCTGGAGTCTTCGGCATGAAACTTCAGTCGTGGCAGCACTTTTGGGGCATGTACTCGCTCTGCACAAGAGGACACAGTAAATATACATACACCTAATGACTGATCGTCGTCATGTGTCTGAAAAATTGTTAAGCACTACGCAAACCCAACGCGTACATATAAAGGAAAGTCTTTATCACATGGTTGGCTGAGAGATATCCTCGTTAAAGAAATGCAGTTATCACCGTCACGCCCTTAAGTGCTTTGTGCTGTTGCTTCCATTTTTTCTGCATTTAGTGTGTTTTGATAGGTACATTGTCAAGAGAACCAGAACGAAAATATACCACTGGTTTCCGACGACTTCTCTATTTGAAGACATTTTGTCTAGATACAGTTCCCAAAAAGCAGATAAACCCTTTAAACAGTCTCCCGTGGGATACAGGGTTCATGTAAATTCACACGAGATGAGGCTCTTATCATTCATAGACATTTCAGCCAAAGACTCGATCTGACCAAGACTGTGCGTAAATACTGGCAATACAGCCGCTAAGGGAGGAGGAGGGGGGAGGGGGGACATGTGTGACTTAACCTCAAGATAACAGCTCTCCCACTTGATGCCCCGCCGGATCCTTTGGTAGAGTATTGGATGGTGTTCCATCAATTCCTTTGCTAAAACAGAGAGAGAGAGAGAGAGAGAGAGAGAAATAAGGATAACTACTGTGCTGTAGAGAAGAAATCGTGCATGTAGGACAAAGGGAAACAACGTGTCCCATGTGCAGGAAGATTTGGTCATGGTCAATATAAAAGGTCACAATCCAACCTTTGGATTAATGATGGCGTAGGTGTGAAAATGATTAACATTCATGTATTTTAACCAAAATGTGACAGATTCGAAGCCTAATGAAAGTGGTTAACCAACAGCAATTCCGACGTCCACGTTTTTAAATTGGGCTTATAGTAATGACGAAAGAAAAGGAAAAGAGAATGCTAAGAATGAGCAGGGATCAACTAGATTTGATTGCTAATTGGTGTGTGCTATGAACCTTGCACTAAAAATCACTTAAAATAGTGTATTCATTGTTTTCAGTTGTTGATAGTTACTGCTGATAGTCTAGTAAAAAGGACCATGGCTGCAAATTTGTTTCGTGTTGATCTGCTGTGTACTGTAGTGGGAAGCCCATAGTAGTAAATGAGAGAGAGCAAAATAGCATTCCATGTAAGATACGCAGTTTCCAGGATTCAGTTTTCAATTCTATAAAAAAGAACTACTGGTCGGAACTCAAATCTGCTCATATACCTAAGAAAGGTTAAATATAGCTACAAAAGCCAAATTAGCGTACGCCTACTCAAATAGTAACTATATGCCAAATTACTGCATGATCGCCTCTTTGGATTTTTTTTGAGAAGAAGATTTAACGTTTTCTGCAAAATTTAAAATGGCTGCAAAAACCACACGTAAAAGTATTGGAAATATTGAAGTTTGAAATTAATGAAAAGCAATAATCCCGCTAAGATGGTGTGGACTCCTAATAAACCGATCTTATTATACACATTTATTTGAAACAAACAAATGATCCAGACGAAGCACTAAGCAAAGTCCATAACATATCCACGAACTTAACACGCAGTTAACATCACTGCCTAAACACAGTGTGAATCCGAGTGCGACACAATTTTCTGGAGTGATCCGCATTCTCAACGGGCGGCCAGTCTGTGGGGACATCTCTATGTACTTCCAGCATGTGGCTCATGTCTCTATTCCTTCGCATTTTTCAAGTACACCCAAGTAAATTTTTCCTGAATTCGTCAAAGATTTTGGGGGCTATGTTCTGCATGCTTCTTGTCATTGATATATCCCCAAAGTTCCAACAACATGTCAATCGGTCCAAGCGTCTGGGATGTCACTGATTTTTATCAGTCAACTGTATAGGGTCCAAATTCCTGAGAAAACTGAGAAGAGAGTTGTCATTAGCAGCACAGGCTGATCAATCGTGTGACAGCCAAACCTGGTGTAATCAGAATGGGTCGATTCACGGGCCACTTGCGCAATCTAATCAGCCATTTAAGAGGGTCACAAACCCATTGTGAAGGGGTCTTTTCCGGTGAAGAAGCAGATGGACTGTTTACGGGAAGCCTGTCAGGTCCAGGTTCTGTCCTCATCAAAGATACAGGGAATATTACTACAAGACACAACATTTTGTGTAGGAGGTGGGGTGGACGGTGGGAAAGGGAGGGGGAAGGGGAAGGTTAGGGGTTAGGGAGGAGATCAAAGTCCTACAGAGCATAGATGACCATACACGAGAGGCTTTAGAATGTCATAAGTACACACATGTACATGGCGAGATTCTGCTTCATACATTGATAATTCATTAATAATTCACTAGGATAACTAGAGAAATAACGAGGAAAATATTTTATCTGCAATTCTGAGAACTTTTTCCAGTAAAAACGACATGCATTTGAGCGTCACCCAACCTTGTCAGAGGACGAAGTATATGTCATAAGCATATATATGTACCTGGCGAGACTCTGCTTTACATCTTCATCATTAAATACATTCTAGCTTTACATTCACTAGGATAACTAGAGGAATAACTATTTCAAAATAGAAAATCTGCAATTCTGAGAGCTTTTTGCAAGGAAAGACAACATGCATTTGAGCGCCACCCAACCTTGTCAGAGGACGAAGTATCTATTCTATATATTATCACAAAGGCGGAGATAACGAGACAGCGAACTGTTCTCTGGCTTCCGTACATAAATCCTTTTTCTTCTTTTCGCAATCCGTTTTCTACCAGTTTGGTTCTTTTGCGGATTTAGGGACGCTTCGGTGGCCGGACCAATGGTTAGAGCGTCCGCCTGGAAACTGGGAGACCCAGGATTAAACCAGTGACGGGTCTTAGCAAAGACTTTAAAAACGGTAGGCCTACTTGTAGATGTCTCGTTTTGTGCACAGTACTAGAGATTAGAGCAAAGGAACAGGACTGGTTGGCCAAGTGTCGGTATAAATGTGGCTGGGCAAGTTGTCATATCTGGTGTCTTCGGTATTATACTTCAGTTGTGGCTAATATGGATTCGCCCTGCCACAAGCAAACACTATAGGTACACTCGCCTAACGACTCCTCGTCGTCATACGACTGAACAATTGTTAATTATGACATTAAATCTCAAGCACACATATATACATACACCTAATACTGCAGATTTATGGTGATTAAATCGAACAAAAGGACCAGAAAAGATCTTTATGACTGGTTCAAAGCCTACGCTTCCAAAGCAACGCAATATCGTAAAGGAAACATTCTATTTCAGATTTACATACTTGTAAGACTTAAAACGCCTCACACCGACTTACTCGGACTGCTCATCCGACTGTGTGTCACACTGTGACGACGGGAACAAGTACTTGGTTGTTATACCACAAGGGCTGTGACTTGGCGAAAACTTCTTCGCCACACGCGCTAGTTTGTGTAGTATGATATCAGTATGATACGATGAGGGGTAAGACAGCATAGTTCTGTAGATGAAGTCATACTAGTACACCAAAGGTACAGACTGAACAAAACTAACCTATGGTAGTATTGTGGAAAAAAGAAGAGAAAGAATTTGTTGTGTATATGAAAGCCGAAAGATGACCTTTGGCTACCTCGTGATCTCGATCTTTGTTATAAATAGCCTAACAAGGCAGAGAGTTAGTGTGGCGCTGAGGTAGCGTGACGGAGAGGCAGCGTGGCGGAGAGGCAGCGTGGCAGAGTAGTAGCAAGGAAGAGAGGTAACTAGGCAGAAAGGTACGGCGGTAGATAGGTAGCTAAGAAACGAAAGGTCCTCTATCGACCCGCTTTCGTGTAGTTCCTCAAACAGGCTAAAAATGGCTTGTCGCCAAAACAATATATATGTGTACCATAGTACGTATCATCATAATGCAATGGCTTCCTAAAACTTTCAGCTCCTTCGAGCCACTCACTGAGTTTTGTTGACCGTAGTGTGTTTACGATGAATATGCTATAGCAGTGAGTGTGGATTAGCTGGTATTCGTTATCACGGGGTACGATTAAATCAAGAGCGAAATCGTCCAAGACAAATCATCCAACATATCATCAGTGCAGGCCTTAAATGTCTTAATATATTGAGCATACAGCTACTAAGAAAAGTGACACAGGAAACCTTATTATGGAACTTCTATCCTATAACACTAAATATAAACAGCTCACAAATATGCATTCAGGGTAAACTGACTTTTTCATCAAATCAATCAATGGCGCTCTTTTCCAAAAACAACAACACATATTTCAGTTTAAAGGTAAAGGCCATTAAAAGATTTGGTCTGTGTATTATTTAAAAAAGAGTATATTTCCTGTTTGGAGTACTTGGACCCGACCTGTTCACGTAAAGTATAATTAGAGAGTTCTGACCCATGGGCGATAATCCACGTATTTTCTGTCCTCATGTATATTTATAGACCGCGGGTCAATCTACCGTTTAACTACAACTCAAATATCCCATGTCGGAATACGCCAAAGGGAAAATATCATATAATGCTATTATCGAGTTTTCAAATTGTACTTTTGGCACTCAATGACAGTTGTGTAAACGAAAAACCCCAGAATGGAGTAAATTAGAGGGTTCAGTATTATAGGGTTATCGCCTTAATTCGCCAATTTAGACGCGAAAACAAATGTAGTTTTTATCAACAGGCAAGTTCTCTGATAGATCTGCACTAAAATCTCTGAGCTCGCTTGTTCAAAAGTGTCTTAAGTCCAGCTAATGCTGACTTTCTCTTCGGTCGTACGTGGGAAGGTCTGCTAGCAGCCGGCGGATGGTTGTAGGTTTCTCCCGGGCTCTGTCCGCTTTTCTGGCCCCCATCGTATAAGTGAAATACTCTTGAGTGCGGCGTAAAACACCAATCAAATATTTAAATTAACAAAACTGTTTTAAGATTTAATTCCAGATTTAACTTTAGGCAAGTCTTCAGTTTAGTATTTAGCTCAAAAATAATTGCTTAGCATTATATGAATTAATGAGCTATAAATCAGCTGCCGTTATGCTTTGACTTCAGACAACTGCGTTGGCTGCTGAATTTGTGTAAAATTTAAATATAAGAAGTGACTTAATACAAGTATAATCTAATACACTCTCGGACAGCTGGGCCCTGAACGTTAACAGGAAGAAAGACAATCCATGACTCCTTGCCAAATCTCAGACTCAAAATTACAACCAACCAGCTTGATTGACTTTGAAAAGCTGCTGTGTAGTATTTTTGGTAAGTGCTATGGACACCGTGGTTTTTTTAGTTTACCCACTGAAGACTGTGTAGACTTGCCCGACCTGGAGACCGCCGTTATCATGACTCCGACTCGACAAGTTTTAAGAAAGAACATTACTCAATGCTAATCATTCGATTACTAACCCATTAATCCGGAGCAATAGGTTACCAGAAACAAATTTCTATCAAAAGGATAAGTCCAAGTGGGTCGAGCATTTGTTTTAGGCGACATGCACTAACTCACCTAACATCGTTATAATGAATTAACCCACAGATGGAGATCTGAGAAACATCCAGTTGGAATTTACCGAAGATTTGTATTGTACTGGATGCTAAACCGAGTATATATACACGCGCCATGATACATGGACGTCACATACATATAGGTAGATTTTTCGATAACAGACGGCCAAAAAAAATAACCATGAATATATTCTACTAGAACTATAAGTCTTAGACTAAATGATCATGTTTTGGTCGATCTGGCCAATTTTCTTGGACGATTTGTCTTGGGCTACTTTGCTTCTGGACGGTTTAACCTGTATCCGGTCAGGTTGGTGGGTTAATTAGGGATTTTAATTTGTACTTGATCGCCGTCGTATATTGAAGGGAGAAATATCTTCCATCCGTAAACTGGGGCCAATTCCACAAAGACAGTCATGACTTCAGTCAATATTTCAAACACAATACTTAGTTTTAGGCAATGGAAGTTCATTTTGGCACATTTGTCGTATGAGAACATTGATGAGGTGGTAAAAATTTTAATTCACTGGGCCCAAAAATAAGTTTAAAAATCGTATTTCAAATTTTGACTCAAGCAAAAACCGGCTTTGTGGAATCGGTCCCGGGACTTTGGTAAAGCTGGTGTCATGCTCATACATAATGCTACAGACAAATGAAGCATTGAATCTTATAACACAGCATGTGGTTAACTCAGACTCATGAATCATGAATGCATTGGTTACAAAGACAATCTCGATCGTCAAGCAAAAACCCCATAAATATTCTAATAAGTTTGAGACAGTGGGATGAAATCTGGGTGTTCTGTTCCACATAACAACATGCCATATTGATTTTCCCAGTTGTCAGCCACTTACATGAGAAAATCGACTGTGCCGCTAACCTACATTTCCTGCTCGCCAGCCGATGTTAAAAGACGCTCGGTGTTGATGTCTATCACGGCTCGGGTTGACGGGTACGTAATCGGCCCACATGGTCCGTAGCAGAACGCACACGGCAGTTCAACGACATAGCGATTTCCTGAACTACACGGCAAGGCTGTACTTAGTTCGCGAACCAACTCCACCGGCGTCGCCTGGGTACAGCGCGATCTGTGCTGACCCCTGGAGCCAGCCGACAACCACAACACCCGTCTATCCGACGCTTGAAGTGCATTGAAGGTAAGTAATAATCACGTTCTATGCTTGAATTTAATATACATATGCTAACCGTTAAGATAGTCCGAATGACTTGGTTCTAATTGTTCCGCGGGACACATATGCAGAGGTGTTGGCGGAAAGAAGGAATCTGCGCCCGCAGACATTGACGCCTCTTTGCGTGCCGCTGTGTGATCTTGGCCGCATGTTCGAATCTAGGGATTGGTTTAACTTTGCTGAATATTTTTTTGTGGTGGGGAGTACTGTTTTATTTCGGGTGGGGGGGAGGCTTGCTTTGAGTTGCATGTATGCATGATCTTATGGCGAAGATAATAGCCATGGTATCCAGTTAGTGCCGCACGGTGTTGGCTAAAATCTTGGATAGAGAATTTATAGATTCCCTGCCTTCGCTGTTTTTGGAGCCTTGGTGACGATAATGTCTGCGACGCTCGTGTAACCACGTCTTCCACCAATATAGTGTGCTTATCACTAAGTTGCCCGGGGTACATGTGTGAGTAACTTGCCAAACGTCGGTGGTTTTCCCCGGGAACCTTGGTTTCCTCCACCCATAAATCGCCACCTAGCTTCAAACATGTAACTCTGATTCGACGTAATGAGAGGAATCGTGTATAACAGCTGACTAATGGGCGGAATGGTGTATAACAGTTGACTAATGGGTGGAATGGTGTATAACAGCTGGCGTAATGGGAGGAATCGTGTATAACAGCTAACGTAATTGGGGGGAATCATGTATAACAACTGACGGAATTGTTAGGAATGGTGTATTATAGCCGACGTAATGGGAAGGATCCTGTATAAAAGCTGACGTAATGGGAGGAATTTCGAAAAACTGCCAACGTAATGGGAGGAATCTTGTATAAGAACTGACGCAATGGAAAAAATCACGAATAACAGTTAACAGTTTAGAAATTTACGATCGTTCATTTTGTCGGATTAGGAGGTAATTCATACTTAAAATCAACGATGAATGCTGTTATCCTGACACCGTCACATACAATTGTATACACTGACAGCCGATGGAATTCGTAAACCGTCCTACCTTATGCGTCCATCGTCAAATTGCCGTGGGTATATAACATGTTTTGGAAGTTTTTGTATGTTTAAGTGAACCCTTCTGATGTACATCTGTGACATTTTATGACAGCTTGTGCGGTGCTCGCTGAGAAAAAATTCATATTTGTTGGCGTGATGGGATTTGCACGGTGTAAATGTTATGTCTCTTACATGTAGTAGTCATTTCACAGCGTTTCCTCAGTGTATGCACACAAAAATTCCTGCCTTTACAGTTATATGTCTTACCAAATAGATTAAACTCATAGGTGTTTGGACAGAATCTGGACTAGCGGTATGTGTTGAAGTGTATATCTATGTATAGCGATCGAGATATTGACGATGTCATGTCACTGAATAGTCTAGCTGTGCCGGCTTGCCGATATATAGTATCATGCTGCATTTCACTCTATCATGTCATTGCACTAGATGTAGGTTAGATTTTATACAGGTAAAAGGTCATAGGTGACTGCGGTATACAAGTGTACATAAACCCTTACAAACACACTGAAGAGCTGGTACAGGTTTGTGTTGACACTCTATCACTTACACTTGAAGATCGAGTCATGGCTGAGAAGAGGCTAGCTGATAAACATGGGGCCAACCTAAGGGTGGTGGAATACAAGGGGGAGTACCTGCCCTATGTGCCGGACATCGCCGAGAAAGTTAGCCGTCTGCACGATCTAGAGGTCCGCTCCGATGACGTTCTGATATGTGGATACCCGAGGTCAGGTAGGTCTCTTAACCACACCTAGTCTTCATGCACAAGGCCCCTTACCCCTAGGCCTTATCCACAATTAAGGGTCTCTACCCCTAGCCTTTATCCACAATTTAGGGTCGCTACCCCTAGTCTTTATGCACAAGGCCCCTTACCCCTAGCCCTTATCCAGAATTAAGGATCCTTACCCCTAGTCTTTATCCACAATTAAGGGTCCCTACCCCTAGTCTTTATCCACAAAGTGCCTTTACTCTATAATCTTTATCCACAAGGCCCCTTACCCCTAGTCCTTTTCCACAAGTCCCCTTTTCCCTAATATTTATTTATCTCATTGGTCTTTTACGGCGTACTCAAGATTATTTCACTTATACGACGGCGGCCAGCCCACGACCATCCGCAGATTGCAAAACATTACTGTTAGTTATTCTTCTATAACATGTACGAGATTTATTCATACCATGTACGAGATTCACCTATACCATGTACGAGATTCATCTGTACCATGTACGAATTCATCTATACCATGTACGAGATTCATCTATACCATGTACGAGATTTATCCATACTATGTACGAGATTCATCTATACCATGTACGAGATTCATCTATACCATATACGAGATGGGTTGTGGTCAAGCCTAGGATACATGTGGCGTTGGTTCAATCCTAGCCTTGGGCAGGGAAATTCCTGTTCTCGGGTTTAGCTCTGTGGCCGTCAGCGATTGTCAAGCCGTATATATGGTCTTATATGAAGTTCAGTGCCTACCTATCATATGGAACCCGCCTTGAACTCGCTCTGCGCGTAAAAACGTGAGTGTCATACGTGGTAATATTCGTCACCTACTTGCCAAAGGTCAATGGTTTAGGGGGGCAAGGGCTTTTTTTCACTCCGACCGCTTTTCAAAACTGACCACCAATAATTTAGTGAAATATTCAGAGATTCCGTATCTGTTTAATGTATTTAGATCATGTAAAGACTTATGTAAAGACATTTTAGACCAGCTGTTTCGTTTACCTCTGTCGCGTATAGTGTTTACCACAGAAGCAAAACGTGGTATTTTAACTAGAGCTTTATTCGGAGAAAATCAACTCTGGTGAATTTTATCTGTTTATATCGTTTTAGTGATTCTAATTTCATACTGGCTGGGTTTATTTTTAGTGTTTCCTTATCAAGTCTATGATAATTAGCCTGGTAGTTATTCATGAAAGTGTTGTTATCGGAACAGCTTATATCGGCTTACACCAGACTTACCCAGAAATTCTCTGGCTGTATTTTGTCACAGAAGTTTGCTTAATTCTTTCTCGTTAAATTTGTTTCCTCCCATACTGAGGAACGTGCACGATCCTATCACTTAACACCGGAGTACAAAACACCGTCATGAGAGTCGTTCTGGTATTTCAGAAAGGGCAAATCATTTCAGGTATTCCAGTGAGTGTTTTCTGATGATGTATATTATTTCAGGCACGAACTGGGTATGGGAGGTTGTTACCATGCTGCTGACGGGGCTCGCCGAGAATTCCAAACAGGCTAAGATCGAGTTTATGTTGGAATATCGGGATTTGACCCACCTGAATCAACTCCCGTCCCCCCGGGTCCTTAACACGCACCTGGATCTGGAGCATCTCCCCCAGGGGTTTGTGGAAAAGGGCTGTAAGATGCTTTACCTCTCCCGAAACCCGAAAGATGTGGCCGTCTCCATGTTTCATTTCGTCAGCAGCGACCTGCTTTCCGATTACCAGGGAAGCTGGGACGGCTTTCAAGATCTCATGTTACGGGGAGAAAGTAAGTTTTACAAAATCTCATGCTATGTGGACAGAGTAAGGTTTATAATGTTTCATGTTACGGGGACGTAGTTACTTAAGTTTTTGCAAGACCTTATGTTACGGGAAGAAGGTGAGTTTCACAACATCTCATCCCACGGGGAAAAGGTCAGTCTTACAAGATCTGATTCTACGTGAAGAAGGTAAGACTTACAAGATCTCATGTTACGGGTAGAAGGTAAGTTTTTCAAGACGTCATGTTATTGGGAGAAGGTGAGTTTTACAAGATCTAATGTTACGAGTAGAAGGTGAGTCTTACAAGATCTCATGTTACGGAGAGAAGGTGAGTTTTACAAGATCTCATGTTATTGGGAGAAGGCGAGTTTTACAAGATCTCATGTTACTGGGAGAAGGTCAGTTTTCCAAGATCTCATGTTGTGGGAAGAAGGTGAGTTTTACAAGATCTCATGTTACTGGGAGAAGGTGAGTTTTACAAGATCTCATGTTACTGGGAGATTGTCAGTTTTACAAGATCTCATGTTACTGGGAGAAGGTCAGTTTTACAAGATCTCATGTTGTGGGGAGAAAGTAAGTTTTACAAAATCTCATGCTATGTGGACAGAGTAAGGTTTATAATGTTTCATGTTTCAAGGACATCGTCACTTTAAACTTTATAAGATCTTACGTTTTGGTAACAAAGTAAGTTTTATTTGATCCCGTGTTACGGGAGCATTACAAGCTTTCACAAGATCCTTTATATTTTATTCCTTCATAAACCAGGATTCCGCTGGTGGACTATCATCCCCGAGGTTTAATCCTTGTAGCAATGTTCTGTTCTCATTGTATGTTAAAGGTGATCACAGCGCAAAATTTTAAGTATCTACCTAATTCTGCTTAAACAGTGGATCGAGGGAGCTTCTAAAGTGCTGCAATTTAAGTATAGAAAAACCTAACTGAGGAAAAATGACACTGAACCGGACTTTACTGGTTTTGTAGTAAGCTTTACAAGATCTCGCGGTAATACGGTTACAGTAAGGTTTACTAGGTCTCATGTTACGCTGATTGGCAAAGTGAGTTTTAAAAGTTCTCTGATGTGGAAGCTAGGGAGATCACTGGCAAACGCTCTCACGTGTGATTTTGAGACTTCTACAGCATATTCGTGGAAGAAAAATAGTCGTCAGCAAACCCAAGACTGCGCAAGCTTCTGGACAGCTGTTAATGGTCAACAATGCCCCCATGACCAATGAGAGTGGGGAAGCGTAAAAATGCCCACTCCACTGCCGGTACTGAACCCGTGCCTAGCATGTGCACGTCATAGTTAGAAGTTTTCTCACGGAACTAGATCCAGTTCCTTCGCCATTTCCATTGTGCAGATAATCTGTTTCTGTTATGTCAGGCATTCTGAATATTTACTTATTTATTTGATTGGTGTTTTACGCCATACACAAGAATATTTCACTTATACGACGGCAGCCTGCAATAAATTGGACTTCATTACAGACAAGCATAGCCAGCTCATGCTGGCTTCCTCTCCGGCGGTACGTAGGAAGGTCTGTCGCAACCTGCGGATGGTCGTGGGTTTACCCCTTGCTGTGACGGGTGTTCTCCCACCATAAAACTGGACGCCGTCGTATAAGTGTAATATTCTTGTGTACGGCGCCAATCAAATAAATAAATAAAGACAATCAGAACAAAAGTAATACAAGTAAGCCCTTTAATAGTCTTGTTATCACATCAGAGCTGCGATAGCATCCCGTTAGTGTGGCTTTTGTGCACTTGTAATACGTGGTTGTAACAGCCAGTATTCTGCTAATACTTCGGTCCTCCAAGCCCCACCGTCGTGATGGCCATTTCAAGCGCTCAATCCTGAAATTTGCTTGTATCTGTGTGATTCTTCTTTAAGCTTTAATCATGGAAACCATCGCCTTGACTTGCCCTGTTCGCCATCCCAATTAAGGGTTCAGATTGTTCCTTCGATCCAAGCAGCTTTCGAGCATCGACCATCCCCATGCATAGTTGATCAGATGTCAAGTCTGATACTTGGAATGGAAATCCTCGGTAATGCCGTGTTTTCCATATTCATAGCATGATTTGGCACCAGGTTATCTCCCCTTTTTCTGCCTCCCCTCCCCCTCCAACTCCCTAACCCCGACCGCCACATTGCATCTCCCCAAAAATCAGATATTGTTGTAACAGCTGCCCTTTTAATAAGGAAAACGCTATCACCTAGATTTGTATTTTTCTTTTTTGTCACAAGTGATTAGCACATTACAGGTATAATAAAGTGGCAAATGGTGTCTTTTATCGTCTTTGTCGTCGGAATATTTATTTCCACATTTATCTCTATGATACCATTCAAATATGTTTTTTAGTTGCCACGAGCAGCTGTATGGCGGGACGGCCTTGTCACCCCATTATTTCTTGTTATTTTGTTTGTTTTCTTCTTTTATCTTTTTTATTTATTTATTTATTCATTTATTGTTTTGCATTGAAATATTGTATTTCTCCTTTTCCCCCTGTTTTGTGGGAAACGCACTATAAAATATCGCGTTTTGTTAACAAATTCTCCAAACCCTTGTTGTATTTTGTACCACCTGCATGTCTTCATGTTTATACGTAGATTCAGTCTTTCTCATCAAAAGACAAAACGAGCATTGTGTTGAATAAAGTGGCCACGTAATATACACGAGTAGTTAAACTGTTCTATAGATTTCGGTCCATGCATTTATAACAGGTGTAGACTTGCATATCTTTGTAGACCTTTGTAAAGGTCAGTCCGGTACATGGATGTATCTGTCAATACTTTTATCTGCAGTTATTACAAGTATTTACTCCTTGTGGTGTTCTCTGGCATATCATGTTCGTAAACTGAAAACAATTATCTACTTCTCAGTTTTAATTGTGTAGATGATAATGTAAATAATTCACCCAAATCTTGGTCAGTAAAGACAGGTCTGAAGTTCAACTCTTGTGTGACGTATGATATGAGACGTGCGCAAGTTTTCCCCGTTTAATAATGTAATTATTTTATGTAATAATATGGCTATTGGGTTTGTGTTTCAGTGATGTACGGCAGTTGGTTTGAGAACATTAAAAGGTGGGACAAGCTTATTCAGAGCCGAAATGACCTCCAAATCTTCCATCTTCGATTTGAGGATCTAAAAATAGTGAGTTAACTGCATGGTACACTGAAATCTTTAGGGGATGGAGGGGTTTAAGGGGCAGCGTCATTAAATGTATCTTGGAGTTGAGATCTCCGTGTATTAGAAATGCTCAGCTGTCTTTCATGACACCAGACATTAGGGCATAAAGGAACATGTCGTTTCACAATTCAACCCTTATCGCATCGATGTCCCCTTATCCACATGTCGTGCAGTTGATTTATTTTTTTATTTTATTTCATTGTTGGTTAAGGACACACACAGGAATTTTTCACTTTTACGGTGACGGACAGTTTTATGGTTTAAGGAAACTGGGTTGACCTGGATAAACCTTCAATCTTTGGCAAGTTACTCAGGAACCTTTGATGATGGTGAGATGAACACATCTGGTCAGTTTGTCATGTCTTGAAAAGAGTCATTGACAAGTTTATTCAAAGGTGGAGAAAACATAAAAGTCACATAAAATCAATATGTTAAAGAAATATATTTGCTCTGTAATTTTGTCTTTTCATTTAAAAATGTGTTCAGCTTGGATTTTGATCATATTTATATTTTTAATATCTTCATAAATATTATTATAATTCAAACTAAATGCATGCCTTTAGTCTGAACATCATTATGCAAATACGATATATACCAAGAGGTGATCCCAAATTCTCCTGAAAAAAAATCTATAAAAACTAGAGTACAAAGGCTGTGAAATGGGTCTATTGTTCTTCTTCTAACTTTTAACAGTAAGAAAAAAATTCGTGTAAGCAAGAACATAAAACAAAACAAAGGCTGATATAAATGAACAAGAACCCAGCGGAAAACAAGATGTTGAAACTTTCTGGCATAAGATGAAATAAAAATGCTGACTATTTAAAGATAACGTAAAATTAGTCATCAATAAGTCTTCATCATCGCTTTTTTTCCTAGGAACAGCTTACTGCTTTCTACCTTTGGTCTATTGAGTGCAACACTTTAATCAAGGGAGATAACACCTAGAAAAGATTCGGAAGAGAAACTAAAAAAAGCATGTTTATCACAGATTATATTCAACCATCGTTTCAATGTTGATCATCAGAGTACTAAATCTATAATTGTGAAAAAGGAGCGTGAACCACCACATCATAGATACTGGTCCTCCACACGAAATCCTGGCTTCAAACTAAAAGAAAAAACATCCGAGTCCGCCATCTTGAAACCTGGTTCTGAAACACACATCGCTCTGGCTCGTAAAGGAAGGAAAACATTACAGTGTTCGTCGTCTGCAAGCATGATATCTCACTTATGTGTATCGAACTTAAAGTACAGAATTGCAGTGAAAACGTAAAAATGCATGTCATCTCGACTTCGAGGGCTATCCGCCATCTTGAACGTGTCTGTTTCACTTTCGAACTGTGAGTTTGTCAAGGCTATGGCCACACGTACGTGTGTCAAAAGCTAAAGGTTTTCGAAGTAACATTACGCCTAATACAAACAATGTTAGTTCGTCATAACACTTAATTTATATACAACTGTTAATGTAAACTTTAACAATCAAATCTTCCCACCACTTACATTGTACGCTTTTCTCAACAACTACTGGCCCTGGTAAAACTTTAATTTCATCATGACCTGATCCTATCACGCAGACAAATAACATTACCTACTGGACAGAATACCCGCGAGGTTCAACGATCACGTGAATGTTTCGCAGTGATTGGCCAACGCTGCGGACACCAAAGGCTTAAGCAATGGGAAAATGAGTTGAACAAAACACACTCACAACAAGCTAATCTGTCAAATTTTTTCGATCTTTTTCAGAATTATCTCCAAATGTCCATCACATAGCAAATGTTATTAAGAGCACATTCCACAAAATTCCATGACAAACTTGATATAATAAGCCTGTTGGCACTTACGCGGTTGCGGAGATCGAAAGGGTCAAAGTCAAATGGCGTATCCGCCGTCTGATAACTTCCACATTGTCAGTACCGGTATTCTGCGGCTATTTCTGCCGTTTGAATGACTACCTAAGCTCTCGATAGCCGCAAGGTAGGCCTAAATACAATTAGGAGCTGTTAAATGCATGCATCTAGGTATCTTTACAACATGTGAATCTTTTCTCTACATACACTACCCCTGGCAATCAAGGTACCAATTGGAATGTGACATTTACCGTTACAACCCTCAAAATAGCGCAAGTGCATTCGATACCTGTTCAATGCATAATCATTACATATAAATCCCAACAAAACAACGAAGAAATATCACGAATGGAAGCTTAATGTGTCTGTCGTTTTCTTAATTCTTTATCTGTTGTTTTCTTTATCGTGTTTAGCGTCTGTTCATATTATCTGATTATCGTTTATTTGTCACTTAATTATTGCTTTGCTTATTATTTGTCTGTCGCTTTCATATCATATGTCTGTCATGTATTTCGATCTTCCTCGTCTGACTTTTGGTTTTGCTGTAGCCTCTTCATTGTTTGATATTCCTGTAGCGGTCTCATTTACTGATTGTTTCTCTCTCGTTTTTTATCATTGTTGTGAGCTTTTCTCTCCTTTACTTTTCATTTATTCCTCGCTGAGTTGTTCTTTTGTCTCTTTTTCCCAGGATTTCTCTCACCAGGTACGTCGCCTCGCTCAGTTTCTCGGAGTCAGCCACAAGGATGAGTTTTATGAAGAAGTAGAGCGTAAATGTAACTTTAAAAACCTGAAAGCAGCTAAAGACACGTGTTTTGATGAGGAAGAGAAAAGCTACTGGCGTGGTGGAGTGCCTGCTTATATGAGAAAAGGTTAGTAATTAGTAATAGGATCATATGAGGAAGCATTAGTCATAGGTAACACGTATATATGAGGAAACGTTAGTCATAAGTGACATGCGCATAGGAGGAAACGTTAGTCAAAGATAACATGCGTATATGAGGAAACGTTAGTCATAAGTAACATGCGTATATTAGGAAACGTTATTCATAAGCAACATGTGTATATGAGGAAACATTAGTCATAAGTAACATGCGTATATGAGGAAAGATTTAAACTAGTCATAGGTAACATGTGTATATAAGGAAAGGTTCGTCGCAGGTAACGTGTGTACGAGGAAAGTTCGTCGAAGGTAACGTGTGTATGAGGAAAGGTTCGTCGAAGGTAACATGTGTATATGAGAAGAGTTTAGTCATAAATCACACGAAACATTCCCAGACTTGGACATGGTATTTTGTAGATTCCACTTCTTCCCCTGTTTTCGAAATCTTGTGGACACTAAACTGTCCTCAGCGGCGGCAGGGCCGTTTAGCTGATCTCATTTAAGTCCGTTGGAGATCACTTGCTATCTAGAATATGACATTCATATCCATCTGCTAGTCAAACTCCGTCACTTGCCTTAGGTCAGTGATTTACTCCGGACAGACGCACACACATCGTTGTCACATGACTGAAAACTTGCTAAGTACCACGTAAAACCCCAACCATACATACATATACTTACTCCAGTCAGTCTCCCTTCTTCCACCCATGAAACTGATGGCCCTGGGTGGTATTAATCAAATATTTGTCTGTGACGTTAATATCAAGACACATAAGAAATAAATTCACTTCTAGGAAATCAAGGGGGTGTTCGCCACTCGTGTATTTAGTTTGAATTTCACTGTCTCATTTGCATATTAGGTAGGCCTACTATATAGATACTACCGAGAATATTCTAGAAAACAAACACTCCACCTAACATCATAGAAGTTCAAGAATTTCACGCAAGACAATCGCGAAATGACAATTTTAAGTAAAAACTAGTGTAGAGACCCATCAGTAACTCTCGTAATTTAGCGTAAATAAGGCCCAGCCTAGACGCATGCTATCATTAAAGCTTCTCTTTCCTCCGCATACACTTTTTCTTATGGTAATTAGTGAAATCAAGAATCATTCCAAATTACTGGGACAATTCTTGGTTGTAGGTACCATTGGGGATTGGAAAAACACATTTACCGTGCAGCAAAATGAAGAATGGGACAAGAAAATTACCTCTGAATTACGAGATGTCCAGATAACCTTCAAATATGACTTTGACAGCTGATTTGGAGAGGCCACCTTGATTTCACGTGGAAATGTTAAAGTAACATTCTCTGTGCTGAAAACAGGTCCGAGTGCACGTATCCGCTTCCTTCAGGAAAACTGAAAATCGATGTTGTTTATATAACCAGATGGTTTTTTTCACAAATGGGTGAAAAATTAGGTAGAAATGTGAGCTTCTGTCTCTGTATGTACGCATGTACATGTATATAAGTTGTTAAGGCTATAGGGGGCTTCATTGAAAGTCAGAGGCTACGTTATCGGCTGCGGGGAAGGTGTACACCATAAACTGGCATGCTACATTGTATTTACCGTTAAGGCTCAGCATTTTGACATGAAAAGCTACATTTTTTTACCAGAAAGCTACATTAAAACCCTATCATTACTTGGCTGATAAGATGTCTCGTGGGCCGACATCTTACTTTATACATGTAGTCTACCAAGCTGTTTGAAAGGCTGGATGGCAATATTTGTTATAAGCTGAAATGTCACATTATAAGTTCTAAAGTTTCATTTTAGGATATACCGGTATTCAGCAAGCTTGATGTCGCTGTATGTACGAGATGTATCACCAGTCTTGGCTGTCACACATACAGAAGTGTCCATACAGATAATGACGTCATATATCAAGTACCTACTCTGAACTCTGTATGTACTGTATAACTAAACTGTACTGAACCTAAATTGCACTGCACATCTAACTCTTCTGCATACCTAAACTGTAGTGTATAACTAAACTGTACTGAACCTAAATTGCACTGCACATCTAACTCTTCTGCATACCTAAACTGTAGTGTATAACTAAACTGTACTGAACCTAAATTGCACTGCACATCTAACTCTTCTGCATACCTAAACTGTAGTGCATAACTAAACTGTACTGAACCTAAATTGCACTGCACATCTAACTCTTCTGCATACCTAAACTGTAGTGTATAACTAAACTGTACTGAACCTAAATTGCACTGCACATCTAACTCTTCTGCATACCTAAACTGTAGTGTATAACTAAACTGTACTGAATCTAAATTATATTGCACATCTAACTCTTCTGCAGACCTAAACTGTAGTGTATAACTAAACTGTACTGAATCTAAATTACATTGCACATCTAAACTCTTCTGCAGACCTAAACTGTAGTGTATAACTAAACTGTACTGAACCTAAATTGCACTGCACATCTAACTCTTCTGCATACCTAAACTAAATCACTTTAATGTGAAACACAAGTACATGTAGTGTTGTTCCGAAAAATGAAGCCAGTTTGCTCGCTGTATGTCAGTATTATATTATTGTTATGAGGTGTTTACTTTAACATTCTCTAGTCACTGGCTGATTCCACAGAAAATACTGTGTTGTTGATGTTCACGTCATCGCTTTCCATTTAATACTCCTGACTATGACATAGTACAATGCTGCATTATTGTGTGCAAGATAATGTCTTATTTCGAAAATGCAAGGTCTAACGTTCGCTAAAGATCACTTGTCTTCCATCAGTATGGTGTGCTTTTCTGTACATCACATGTGAGAAAGTTCGTCTGTAACTTGCCAAAGATCAGTGTTTTACAGAGTATAAGTAAACATTTCCTGTTGGTGTTTAGCAAAAAACAAGCAAATAAATAAAATAAAATGCATTTTCGAATTTGTAAAACTTTTGTAACGAAAGTTGAGTACTTTTTTACCAGACAAAAGCTGACCGATCAGGTCCATGTAACACAAAAAATAGACAATAAATGTCGTTGAACAGATTGTGAAAGAGTTTTATGTTTTATGTTAAATAGTTTATTGTTAGAAATATGTATCAGCTAAGGTGATGTAACGGGTACTATATCGTGTCGATGGTGACTCAGGTTCAAGCCGGATTGGCCATTATTCTTCTTTAATACACGCCGGAAACATCGTCCCGTATACAGAGTGAACCCCAGTGTGACAGGAGTTATCTCCCGTGATCCACACTCTTCGCGGACAGTTAGTCAGCTAGGATATTCCTGTGTGCTTCCAACATGTGGTTCATGTTTCAGTCTTTTTTCCCCAGATAACCCCGAATAAATTTTGGGGCTACGTGCTGCATCATTCCTGTCATTGATATTTCCCCAAAGTACTATCAACATGTCAGTGGGGCCAAGCGTCTTGGCTATCATTGACCTAATTCCGCGAAGAAAAACTGAGAAGAGAGTCTTCATAAGGCGCACAGGCTGATCAATCGTGTGACAGCCAGGCCTGGTGTATTCAGAATGGGCCGATTCCCGGGCCACTTGCGCAATCTAATCAGCCATTTAAGAGGGTCACAACCCCAGATATGAATGGGTCATTTCCGGTGAAGATGCAGATGGACTGTTTCCGGGAATCCTGTCAGGTCCAGGTTCTGTCCTCATCAAAAACACAGGATTATTACCTCAAGACCACAATATTCCGTTTATGGGACGAGGTTGAGAGGTGTTGGGGAAGTGGGGGGGGGGGGGGGGGGTTGAGGTAGGGGGATGTTAGGGATGTTAGGGCGTAGGGAGGAGATGAAAGTCTTAAAGAGCACTGATCATATATTAACATGCATGACAATCTTTACTATGTCATAAGCATATACATGTACCGTGGCGAGACTCTGCTTTACACCTTGAAAATTCAATACATTCTAGCTTTACATTCACTAGGATAACTAGAGGAATAACTATTTCAAAATAGAAAAATATTTTATCTGCAATTCTGAGAACTTTTTCCAAGTAACCTGAAAGCAGCTAAAGACACGTGTTTTGATGGGGAAGAGAAAAACTACTGGCGTGGTGGAGTGCCTGCTTATATGAGGAAAGACTAGTCATCAGTAACAGGATCATCTGAGGAAGCATTAGTCATAGGTAACATGCGTATACGAGGAAACGTTAGTCGTAGGTAACATGCCTGTATGAGGAAAGGTTCGTCTTAGGTAACATGCATGTATGAAGAAAGGTTCGTTTTAGGCAAAATGTGTGTATGAGGAAAGGTTCGTCGCAGGTAACATGCGTATGAGGAAAGGTTTAATCAAGTCATAGGTAACGTAGGTAACATGGGTATGAGGAAATGTTTAAACTAGTCATAGGTAACGTGTGTGTATGAGGAAAGGTTCGTCGCAGGTAACATGCGTGTATGAAGAAAGGTTCGTCGCAGGTAACATGTGTATATGAGGAAAGGTTCGTCGCGGCTAACATGTTTGTATGAGGAAAGATTTAAACAAGTCATAGGTAACATGCGCATATGAGGAAAGGTTCGTCGCAGGTAACATGTGTGTATGATGAAAGGTTTATACTAGTGATAGGTATTAGCAAAGGTTTGTCGTAGGTAACATGCGTATATGAGGAAAAGGTTCGTCGCAGGTAACATGCGTATGAGGAATGAGGAAAGGTTTAAACTAGTCACAGGTAACATGTGTATATGACGAAAGGCTCGTCGCAGGTAACATGTGTGTATGAGGAAAGGTTTAACCAAGTCATAGGTAACGTGTGTATGAAGAAAGGTTTGTCGCAAGTAACATGCGTATAATGAAAGGTTTAAACTAGTCATAGGTAACGTGTGTGTATGAGGAAAGGTTCATCCAAGGTGACATGTGTATATGAGAAAAGTTTAGTCTTAAATCACACGAAACTTTCCCAGACTTGGACAAGGTATTTCCTAGATTCTACTTCCTCTTCTCTTTTCGAAATCCTGTGGACACTAAACTGTCCTCAGCGGCGGCAGGGCCGTCTAGCTGATCTCATTTAAGTCCGTTGGAGATCACTTGCTATCAAGAATATGACATTCATATCCATCTGCTAGTCAAACTCCGTCACTCACATATAGAGAAGTTATTTGCCTTAGGTCAGTGATTTACTCCGGACAGACGCACACACATCGTTGTCACATGACTGAAAACTTGCTAAGTACCACGTAAAACCCCAACCATACATACATATACTTACTCCAGTCAGTCTCCCTTCTTCCACCCCTGAAACTGACGGCTCTGTGACCTTAATATCAAGACACATAAGAAATAAATTCACTTCCAGGAAATCAAGAGGTTTTCTTCGGCACTCGTGTAATTAGTTTGCATTTCACTGCCTCATTTGCATTATAGGTAGCCCTGCTATATAGATACTACCGAGAATGTTCTAGAAAAAATCACACCACCTAACATCAAAAATTCCACGCAAGACAATCCAGAAATGCCAATACGAGATGTATCATCAATCTTGGCTGTCACTCATGCAGTATCCAGAGAGATAATGACGTCATATATCATGGACCTACTCTGAACTCCATGTGTAATGTGCACGTACTGCACACATAAACTGTACTGAACCTAAATTGCACTGCACATCTAAACTCTGCTGCAGACCTAAACTGTACTGCATGCCTAATTTCTATTGCAAACCTTAACTGCACTGCATGTTTAAACTGCATTGTATACAAGGTTAGGTTCACTGATCACTTTAATGTGAAACACAAGTACATGTAGTGTTGTTCCGAAAAATGAAGCCAGTTTGCTCGCTGTATGTCAGTATTATATTATTGTTATGAGGTGTTTACTTTAACATTCTCTAGTCACTGGCTGATTCCACAGAAAATACTGTGTTGTTGATGTTCACGTCATCGCTTTCCATTTAATACTCCTGACTATGACATAGTACAATGCTGCATTATTGTGTGCAAGATAATGCCTTATTTCGAAAATGCAAGGTCTAACGTTCGCTAAAGATCACTTGTCTTCCATCAGTATGGTGTGCTTTTCTGTACATCACATGTGGGAAAGTTCGTCTGTAACTTGCCGAATGTCAGTGCTCCGGATATTCCGGTTTCCTCTAACCAGTGCATAAGTGAACAATGCCTGTTGGCGTTAAAGAAAAATCAAATAAATAAATTAAAGCTCTTATCCAACAGCGTTGCCGAGGTCCACTCTACTATCCTTTTACCAGTTCTGGTAGCCTGATGTCTATGAAGTTCATGATAATGGGAAAAAACACGAAAAAAAATGGAAACGAATGTTCTGGATTTGAACCCTTGACTGCCAGGCATCATTTACAATTGATCATTTACTGAAGACTAACATAGATAATAGGCAGCTTTGATCTTCTGCTGATTGCCGAGGATGAAAGACGAAAATCTTATCTCGATAGGTTTAGCCGTTTTGGAGAAGAAGATGTTTAGCTCATAAATAAATTTCAAAATGGCCAGTAAATCACGTGACTGGTAACACAGCGCATAACCTCAAAAGTTGCATCATACGTTCCTCATTGATGTTAGATATGTCCTGCTAGGGTATTAGATCCCAATAATCCAAATGATTTCAAGACGGGTCCCGCGTGGGCCACTAATACAGTGAACATGAATTTTCGAATTTGTGAAAACTTTTGTAATGAAACTTGAGTACGTTTTTTATCACACGGAGTTAGTCCCTATAATATAAGAAATTGACAATAAATACTATTGAACAGGTTAGGAAAGAGTTTTGTGGGTTTGTGAAATATTTTTTGTTAAGAAATACGTATAAACTAAGATGATGTAACGGAGACTGCATCGTGTCGGTGATGACTCAGGTTAAAGCAGGAATGACCATTGTTAATCCGCGAACATACGAACAGGCAGAGCAGGAGTGACCACTGTTCTCCTGTAATACACGAATACTCAGTTACCAGTTGTAGTCCGCGACCTTACATGTAGGCACAGATGGAGTGACCACTGTTCTCCTGTAATACACGAATACTCAGTTACCAGTTGTAGTCCGCGACCTTACATGTAAGCACAGATGGAGTGACCACTGTTCTCCTGTAATACACGAATACTCAGTTACCAGTTGTATTCAGCGACCTTACATGTAGGCAGAGATGGAGTGACCACTGTTCTCCTGTAATACACGAATACTCAGTTACCAGTTGAGGTCCGCGACCTTACATGTAGGCAGAGATGGAGTGACCACTGTTCTCCTGTAATACACGAATACTCAGTTACCAGTTGTAGTCAGCAACCTTACATGTAGGCAGAGATGGATTGACCATTGTTCTCCTGTAATACACGAATACTCAGTTACCAGTTGTAGACCGCGACCTTACATGTAGGCAGAGATGGAGTGACCACTGTTCTCCTGTAATACACGAATACTCAGTTGCCAGTTGTTGTCAGCGACCTTGCATGTCGGCAGAGATGGAGTGACCACTGTTCTCCTGTAATACACGAATACTCAGTTACCAGTTGATGTCAGCGACCTTACATGAAGGCAGAGATGGAGTGACCACTGTTCTCCTGTAATACACGAATACTCAGTTACCAGTTGTTGTCAGCAACCTTACATGTAGGCAGAGATGGAGTGACCACTGTTCTCCTATAATACACGAATACTCAGTTACCAGTTGTGGTCCGCGACCTTACATGTAGGTAAAGATGGAGTGATCACTGTTCTCCTGTAATACACGAATACTCAGTTACCAGTTGTTGTCAGCGACCTTACATGTAGGCACAGATGGAGTGACCACTGTTCTCCTATAATACACGAATACTCAGTTACCAGTTGTAGTCTTCGACCTTACATGTAGGCAGAGATGGAGTGACCACTGTTCTGCTATAATACACGAATACTCAGTTACCAGTTGTAGTCAGCGACCTTACATGTAGGCAGAGATTGAGTGAGCACTGTTCTCCTGTAATACACGAATACTCAGTTACCAGTTGTATTCAGCGACCTTACATGTAGGCAGAGATGGAGTGACCACTGTTCTCCTGTAATACACGAATACTCAGTTACCAGTTGTTGTCAGCGACCTTACATGTAGGCACAGATGGAGTGATCGCTGTTCTCCTATAATACACGAATACTCAGTTACCAGTTGTAGTCCGCGACCTTACATGTAGGCAGAGATGGAGTGACCACTGTTCTCCTATAATACACGAATACTCAGTTACCAGTTGTTGTCAGCGACCTTACATGTAGGCAGAGATGGAGTGACCACTGTTCTCCTTTAATACACGAATACTCAGTTACCAGTTGTAGTCCGCGACCTTACATGTAGGCAGAGATGGAGTGACCACTGTTCTCCTTTAATACACGAGAGCTACGTTACAGTTGTAGTCCTCGACCGTACATTGAGACAAAAAATCGACATGAATCGTTACCAAGCTGATGATTCTTCGTGCCAGTTAGAGGAATTAAATTTTTTGTCTAAGCTTTTATATAATAAAAGAATCACTATTGAAGGTAGGTATGCACATATCTGACATCGTAATACTGTATTTTACGTTAACCATTCATGGAAAAGACTGAACAGTGTCGTACAGTAACTTCACGCTCTACTTTTTAGTCATTTTCTTTCCCATCAGAAACATCTCATTATTATAGCGGACCAGTTGACCTTAAACCATCGTGCTTTTAGTTGTTAGTTTTACTGAGTATTTTCCCACGCATTCATACTGGAAATAACATTAACCTGACCTTTTGAAGACCATCCATTTATACTGTTACCGGTACATTATAAATGTATGGCAGAACTGTAATTCTCCATAAATCAAAGGCAGTAAAAGGTCATTTCTAAACAGTTGGCTATAATCACCAGAAACCGTCTCAAAAACACACTTTTTGTACGTAAACTCAATACATGTATTGTGCTAGATGTACGAATTACTGAAAGAATAGTACAGTATATAAAGGATTTGTGAAACGTAACCGGTAAATGATGATTGTAAATGTTCAGTGTTTAAGATAATATGTGCACATTTTCCTTTTCACATCACATTTGATTGATTTATTTATTTCCTTTATTTATTTGATAGGTGATTTATGCCATGTACTTAGAATATTTCGCTTATACAACGGCGGCCAGCATAATGGTGGGAGAATACCACAGCAGGTTGCTGGAAGATCTTCGTTCGTACGCATATTTGATTTCTGATGGTTACAATGTCCGTGTTTGTCAGCACTAGGAATTTTTTTTCAAGCTGGCATCCACTGTTCTTCCCCTTAATAGCTGATATGGTACTTTTCACGTATCTTCCTCTGTAATAGTTGATATGAATCTATGTGTAGAAAGAGCCATTCGTTTACCCGTATAGCCGTCAACCAAGATGGACGTTCCAGGTCAACAATCGCGAGGCCAATTCCCAAAACGACGTTAACACAAACTACTAAGAACTGAAAAAATATATGAAGTACGAAAATAGGATGGAATCATGGAAAGAGTTTTAGTCAATAGTTTTCAATGATATTGGATTTCAACACAATGGATACATGACTCCTAGTCCCGGTTTATGGGGAATTAGACACAGTCATGAAGCAGAGCGCCAGAGATTCTGAACGCTCTGTCCATATTTATGTATTCATTGTGAAACTGAAACAGAGTAAAGGTGTTTGATGGAAAGCCTTCAAAACATAAATATGATTAAAATCAAGTTAAGCACATTTGTCATGAGAAAAACTAAATTCAAGCCCGAATAAATTTTATTTCACATGCGTTACGTTCTTATTTAGAACATGATTGTGCAAAAATGGCATATTCCAAGAGATATTCCCAAACACCTATCAAACAAAAACTATTTCCAAATGCCCTTTTCTCCTTCAAGAAACATCGAAAAAGTGTGGAAGACCATATTTACAAAAAATTTTGCATTATTTTTATGTTTTCCACTTTTAAGCAGAACAAGAATTAGGCTTGCTTAAACCAAGCTGTTATATAGGGGAGTATAAGTTGTTTCTTTTTAAACAATTGAATTAACAGAATAAAATTCTGACTTAAATTGAGAAGAGTCCATATTTCACTGGTCACGCGTGACCTATTTCCTAATTTTACACTGCCGTCGTTGCTAAATTGGTTTTATTTGTATGCTGTAGTCTTTTAAGCCCTGGATACACATCATGGCCATACGACTTTGTATTCACTGGCAAACCGGTAACAACTGGAGCACAACCTCATTTGAGTCGTTATTTAGCATACACGAGCGCTAGGAACCCGATTCGACAATCCAGTTGAGTTGGTTCTTAAGCTCTCGTGTATGCCGAGCTTTATGATAGTGTAGAATTACTCAACTTACCTATTCTAAATTTTTTATTTTCACCTGTATTAGCCATAACAGATCTGAGCCACCGTGTTGTTACAGCATTGACGAGTACGTGAAAATTGATGAGCAGTTGAGTTATCTCCCCTCACACAGCAGTTCTCTTAACATATTAAACATTGACGGTGGTGAATTACACACAATTGTCTTCGATAATACAAGAGTTCGAAAAGCCCTAACCATGGAAGCCGATAGCGGCCATGCGTGCTTTCTACTGATTATGTAGACCTGAAAATAACTGCGAAAGGAAACAACGAAAGGACGAGGCAAAAGTGTGAGCCAAAACTACGAAAGGACGACACAAAAGTACGAAAGGGCAAGGAGAAAATACAAAAGTGGGAAACAAAACAACGAGGTTTTGCCCCCTCGCCCTTTTGCATTTCGCCTCGGCCTTTCGCAGTTTTGTTTCGTCCTTGTGTACTTTCGAGTTTTCCTTCCTATAAAAAAAACGAATCTGCGAAATTCCACCAAACCTCGTTGTTTTCGTCCAATCGTAGTTTTGCCTAGCACTTTTGCCTCGTCGTTTCGTTGTATCGTCATTTCGCAGTTGTTGCCTTGTCTAAATAATCAGTAGATAGATCGAAAGCGGGCATGGCCGCTATCGGCTTCCATACCCCACCCCGAATGCGGTAAAATCAACAGCAGGCCAGATTTCACTGGTTACTTGACCATATGTCACCTACCACACTGTTGCCACTGCTCCGGTTTTACTCTCTTTGCTATAGTCTATAAAACCAAGGCTCTGATCGTGGATTAAGCATCCCCGGGATTTGATCCCTTTAGACTGCTTTCATATGATTGTGTATTATATGTGATTTTAGACCGTGGGGTTTTCTAAATTTCAACTGACATTTCTTTACTCTGCTTAAGCTGTGGTGCTGAATGCGTGTGAGTTGCTAGCGAGAATGTGATAATGAGCTCTTCGTATTTTCTCGTATGTGTGCCAGATAAAATTCTTATTAGACCATGAATAAAAGCCTGATGAGACGGTATGCTCGTGACTAACAGGGCGAGTCACTAAACGGTTTCTCAGCACTAAGGCCAATTTTCATTCCGGTGTCTCATTTATATCATAGGGCGAATCAAGGTATTCAAAGAAAACCATGTAAAATCCGATTAAGCGACTGTTTAACACATTCTTCCCAAAGTTCCCAATTTACTGTTTCTAGTTTTGATATAGCAATTGTATGTATGAAATCTCCACTCTTAAAACTCTGAAGTGGTCAGGCTTTCTTGCACAAATGACCATGAACCAAAATGTATTAACCGGGTAAAATGAATATCCTATATACTTCACCTGACCTATGACAGCTCACTGAAAATACGAAATTTAATAAAAACGTTACTCGAAGTGTGATGTTTAAGGGCTATTATCTCAAAAATTTTTGGAAAAGGTACTCTTGTGCAACTGTACATATATTTGAACTAACCCCAAAAACGGTTTCCTCATTCGCATACTACGACAAGAGGTATAGTTTCAATTTTGACATTGTACATTATCCTTACTTGGACAACAGTACACCGTAAGGTCCTTGATATGGCGTGTACATATCTCACCTTGTAGCATTTCACTTTAACGAAAAGACAACAAAGAATATTGCGGTTATTTCGGAAGAGGAAAACAGACGTAAATGACCTCAACGATTTTACTCTGACGTGCCTGGTAACTCCATGAATCCCGTTTTAATCTGGAATTCTCACTAGTGAAAGTGAAAAGAAATGGTTTGTTCAACTCCCAGACAATGATAACCCTAACACAAGAAACACAAACACGCTTACATAAATTCAATACTTAGAATTGAATAACTGAAACTAAATAGTACAACAAATACATAGTAGGCCCCTGTACACAATAATGTAAATAAACAACAAGATGAACCGTTTCTTACGGAAATTGCAGCAGTCACAATTCCGTTCAAAAGACACTGACTACATGGCAAGTCTCAGTCTACTGAAATAGGTAAATCCACATCTCCTCCTGAATTCCTCAAGTGACGGATAACACTGGCATTCGGGTGGCAATCAGTCGTAAGCATAATACACCGACTAATGAATGCGAGTCACAATCTTCCCTTGGTAGCTGTCCAAAGTCCTCTGACCTTGACCCTCTGTGCTGTACGTCGTTAATTATATTTGACACAAAGGGATCTCTAGAGAAAAGCCACCTGGGGTCAATTGGGGTCAATCTACGTCACAGCACATAAAGACGAAGAGCAATATAAGCTCAGAACAAAAGTCTCAAACACAAAGATAGTGGGCGATGAAACATTCTCTCGATGTGTTATCGCACAGTAAAAGCAGAGCTTTAATGACAGCGTCAACTGGTGCGAATGCTCAAGAGCTGTCAGATAACAAAAATGCCCAACATCGCAAAATGGACTTCCCCGACAGGTGAAACTGACGAGTTAGACTGCAAATTAAGCCTTGCTAGCGGGACTGTGTATATCCTCGAACAATATATTATAATCCCCTAGTTTCGAAGGAAAGAAATAACAATATAGTAAACATGTTTAATATAGTAGCTGATTCTCGAAGGGACGATCTATTTACTATAAAGAGAAAGCGTATACATTGACCGTGAGCATCCAGAAAGATCGATGTGGATAAATGTACTCTAACACAAGCGCAGATCAAACGCCGACCCGGTAAACATATTGTATTTTCATAAGTATATGTGTATATTGAACTTAACGGTAACATTAACATGGTTTAATATATGACCTGTGCATCCAAAACCATATTTTACTTTCTCAAACATTAAGATTTAGCCGGGCACAAGTCTTTTAATTAAGCAAATCTAAACGGTTGACGACAGGAGAGTAGGGAAGGTGAAGCAAATAAATGGTTGTTGTGGCAACAGTAGAGGTATAAATCTGCACATCTTTACCAGTTTCCTGCCTCAACATAAAATAACCGTTTTTATCTGTATTTTGAATGGCGTATTTGTTAAAGGAAGGGAAAACATAATATTATATCAAGTTCAGAAAGTTAGTTGTAAATGTGATCTTTAATGTTTTTTTCGATTTTTCTTTAAAAAAATGGTTAATAGGGACAACCTGTTGGTATATATAGCCTTTGGGTAATAATGTCATCAGTGAGGATTTAACACATGTTTAAGAAACTTATTTGCACCAGAATTTGATCTAATAAATGTGTTCAACCTGGATTTTGATCATATATTTTCGTAATATCTTCGTAAAATGCATGTGTTTGGATATAAACAAGAAATTTACATTCAAATAGACATAAATCACATTCTTATTATGAACATTATTACGCAAAGACGATATGTACAAAGAGGTGGCCCCAGAAACCCCCACACAAAAATATTTTCAAATACCATTTTCTCTAGAAAGAAAAAATCGAAAACAATATTAAAGACCATATTTCGAAATAAGTTTTCAAACCCTTTCATCTGATTTTGGCATTATTTTTATGTTTTCATCTCCTTTAGACGTTGTGTTGCACAAACCTTTGATAGAAAAGGTATATAATAACATAAATAGAATACCGTATAAATAAGCATCAAAATCGTACACATGAGTAGGTTCAGGACCACCAAGGCATTCAAGAATGGTACACAATATGTTAATCGCCGTGTACTGCTCCCTTCATGTCACATCTCGCCATAGTGCATCGAGTAGAATTTATATCCATAAAATAATAACAATGTTAAACCACAAATTCTGAAAACATCAAGCACAAGTACAACAGATTTCAGGGTGTCGGTAAAGGAACAGAAGTAAAGTAACATCATCATATCTGTATACATGAAAACCTCAGAGACAGCATTCAGGAAAAGTCAGGAATAAAATGTAATGTACTATTTTGTGTGCCTCAGTGGTAAAGGTAGATATAAACGCCTCTGGCATTAAAAAAGGCCACCAAGCATTACAATGTGTGCATGGTAAAATATAAATTACACGTGAAAATATCACGGTAAATAGATGGTGAACGAAGGGAAGCAAATATATACATGCTTAGAGCAGAAACGTCAAACATATAGGTACATGTGGTCAACTACGATACAGTCGTTTATCAGTTTCCGGATTGTACCAGTTCCGAGATACTTCTGCTTCAGTGTGCGCCACCGAAGCACGTGTTAAAATTGAGCGAGCAATAAATTTTATTATTTTTGTTAATGTGATCTGTTTATTAAATCTTGTTGGCAAAGAGCGGAGTTGGCCATCCATAATAACCGACACTCGTTTCCCGCCATCTCGTGCACACTCGTAGATTTCAACCTCACACACTCGGAATGGGTTGTCTAATTTGTGTTGTAAGCTGCTTGAAACAATTTGCTGTTTAAAGAGTTATACCATGTGAAAAATTTATCTTACATCATTTCGCAGAAACCTGGGTCTCTTCCTTATACAGGCTGCGGAATTGAGACACTCCCTCCCTCACTTTAGTGGGCAATGCAAAAATGCAAGAAAACAGCCCTAGAACAACCAACTGTCTGCATTTGTAAAAGCCTATTACAAATACAATGAATATTAGTACAGTTCTATTGGCATTTGGCGCCATTTCAGTCGTCCTGTGTAATCAGTAATCTTTACTTGAGTGTCATTTTTTCTAGATTTTTGTGCATTTCTAGATTTTTCTGCATTTTCCAATTTAATATTCTTATATTTCAGAACTATCTGTAGCCTGTTGTCAAACAACTTGTATAGAATACAATTCAGCCACATGCCTATAGGAATGTTCTTTACTACGAATCATAGGACATTTATGTTCATAGTCCACCATTTTTAATGATATCCTGAAATGAAGTTGTGATATCACGAATTGATATGGTGATATGCTGAAATGAATACCTGACATCTAGAAATGATCTGACGATGAAAAAAACCTACAGTGCTTATTGATATCTTTAATTCTGCTCTAGATGTGTTTAATTTTTTTTCTGATATGTATAAAGGATTTCATGATATCTTCCTAAGGCACCAATATATCAGTAAGTGAATGGATGATATCAGGAATTAATTTATGATATCTTAAACTTATATATTTTAAGTCATCTTAAATCATTTACAGATTTAATTTAGGACGTCGATGATTTAATTCGAGATATCTCGAAAAGTGACATGAAAAGTAAAACGACAGTACCTCTCCATGCTTCAGTTTGACACAGCCACTGCTTAACGCGTTCTGGCAAATCTATAAAAGTATATACTATATATATGCAAAAATCGTCCGAAACACATCTCTGGCTATCTGAAATCTGAAATCTCTGGACCTTTGCCTATATGACTTGGATAGCAGTTCCTCTGCTTCAGACCCCCAAATTTTACGCTTTCCACCGCTTCTGTTTGCCCAGCTGTGATTCGCTCACGACATGTTATGCTGCTGTCACAAGTCATCTCAGAAAAAAAGCATACTTGCGGTAACAAATACTATTTGTTTCTCGATCATTATCATACCTCATTACACTGTAGAGATACCCATTCCTTAATTTTAGTATGTTAACAGTTGAAAGTTTGCATACATTGATAATCAATCCTCATCGCTTACTTTGCGTGACCGGGAATTGAAAAGCAAATTCGGAAATGGTTATGTCTGTTGCTGTGCTAAAAACAGCAATAAGTATGTTTACCTGCTTACCTGGTAGAAATTATTTTTTTATTATCCTGGTGGTAGGTGCACCGGAACTAGCAAAATGACTGTAGTACTTATGTGAATATAGGGAAAACCATGGCCAAAACGAACTTTTGCACCACATGCGGCTTACGCGACTTATGGTGTCGTCATTGTGGTCGTCATTTCCATTCTCGATGATGCATAAACAGTGATTTCAGAGGCCCGACAAATTTATACCCCTAAAGAGTTAATGTGAGTATATTCTACTCCCAGTACTCGGAGATTGTTGAAAACAACAATTATAATTTCTACGAAAACAATAGGGTGCATGATGTTCACAATAAACATGTATATTACAATACAATGTACAGTTTCATAACAGCATGGAATGGTAGTGTATGATGAAACACTCTAACGTTTTCCACATTACAAGTTTAACATTATCCGAGTTGAAAACATGTCCTAAACAAAAAATGAAGTATAAAAAATCACGGTTCATGAATCTTTTTTAAACTTGGTTGGCTGATATTCTAATCTGGCATATATGCGCGTTTTCATTATAAAATGAGAATTTTTGGACATTTACTGTACTAAAATGAACAACAAATATCAAATTAAAAATATTTCTGGAGTGTTATGTATTGAATCATATGAAACCTGGTAAATCACGGAACAGTTTATCATATGGCTTCTATTTCATATATATTAATAACAAGCTGATTAACAAGATGAAGTAAAAATCATGCACATAGAAACGTTTCATTTAGAAAAATTCAGTACAACAGAAAAGAAAATAATGGAATAGGTACCAACAAAGCGTTAGTTCCGTGGGTAAAATATCTGCATTTAACAAAGAAATTTATCAATGAATGCAAAGCATAAATGTATAGCTTATAAAATGAAACAAAAATGTGGAGGGGTGTATGTATATAATGTTAATTGTTCTGATGGTGAATAAAAAAAGGTATAAGAAAAAAGGTATAAGAAAAAAACAAAGGCAACCTCCAGTTTCTACATCATTGTATTCCATTTGCAGTTTCGAACTTTCGTTATCATCAGGGATAGTGTATCACATATACAATACAACCATGTATAAATCTGAGAACATTTCCTTTGTTTTTTCTTATATATATAATGCTAGCTGAATTGCATAACCATATACTGGCCACAAATACCATGCATTCAACTTATAACTTACTGGAATATAGGAAGCGAATTTTCCCAATGCGATCACCTATTTTATTTCCTATCACACATTTACACCATCCCATAAACCTCATTTGAATAGGGTGTAAAATACATCAAATTATCTAAAGACAAGATTTACAACAGCTTCACAATTAAAAGCAAAGGAACAAATGATGTTGAAGAAAAAGAAGGACAATGTAACAAACAACAGCTCGTGATCATGATATTTTTCGGTCATTGGACGTAAAAAACTGACGAGGTTTGGCTGCGAATCAAGAAAGTATTAAACCAGATATAAATAGCTGATTACTAGCTTTCGGGACGCCTTGTAATATGTTTTCTTAGTTGCCCTGATTCCTGGGAACTCTGTAAGCATCCATATTCATATAGATATACAATTTTGTGATCGATCTGGAAATCATACCCGGATTCTCGTGCATGTTACAGGCTTAACTAAGTATTTACCTAATTACTTGTAACATATTCCACTGGCAACTTCTGTTCAGCTTGTTTGGGAATGGGTCTTGTGATCATGGATTTATAAACCCGATTCATGGTTTACGGGTGGCATACGAATGTCTGACTTGACGACTTTAGTCTCACGCTGGAGTATTCCATATTTATATATTCAACATACTGATGTATTTCACACTGGCGAATAAACCAAAGCATCCAAAAGATTACATATTTACCTTTAGGACTTGAGGGATTGAGACCTTTTATATGGTTTTTGTAGGTGTCACACAAGCTCGACACCATAATGGTAGAGCAAAATTGTATAAATTTCTACAATGACACATCATTAAAATGAGCTTCACTGTTAGTTTTCAATACACATAAGCTAAGGCTCATTCGCATAACATTCCATGGTTATAGACTGTTTTTATCGTGGTAGCTTGACCTGGATACCTTATTTACGCTACTTCCGATACTTTCGGTATAACATAATGACATAATGAGTAGGTAATGAGTCGGTCAATGGTACAGCGTGCTGGCACATCCAGGCGGCACTCTCTGACTAATATGGGTGAAAGAAACAAATTGCCTTTTAATCTTGGAATATTCGTTCTTGAACTCGAACTTGCTGAATAAATGGGTTGTTATTCATTGATATCAATTAGTCTCGATATTCACAAATTTAATATCGTTTTTTTTTCGCAGTAGAGATGATTTTTGCCAGTGTGTACACCTATAAACGTCACGTGGCTAGGGTGTAAAATATAAATGTTTAATTATCGACGGCCAAGAATTACAGCACCTTCCATCTTAACCGTTAAGTAACAAATTATACCGTTACAGAAAAGGAAGAACAATGTTACCAGCAAAAATAACTCGAGTTTCTTGGTATTTTCTAATTTATTCGACTTAAATAATTGGCAAGATTTGGCGGCTAATCAAAAAGAAAGTATTAAACTAGTTAAAACTGGCTAATTAACAGCTTTCAGGAACCCTTGCAAGCTGTTTTCCTAGTTGCCCTGATTCCTGGGCACTCTGAGCATCCTTATTCTTTACATCAACATGGTTTTTCTGTGACAAAATTTCCCACTGAATTTTGTAACTGACGTGATAATTTATAACCGGGTTCTCGTGCATGTTACCATAATTTACATAAGTTTTTTTTATCCCTTTGGCAACTGGTGCTTCAGCTTGTTTGGGGAAGGGTCTTGTGACTTGATTATTTATGGTGTACGGTTGGCATACGAATGTCGGACTTGATGCCTAGATTAAGGCTGACATAATTCCAAGAGAATACATTTTTACCTCTGTTGCTTGAGTGAGTGAGACCATAATGTTTAACAGGCGTCACACAGAGAGGACGACGTACCAAGTGCATTCTACATGGCATTCCCGTGAAGTAAAATAGTGCTAATGTCTACAACAACAGTAGGCCTACATTAATATCAGCTTCACGATCCAGTTAGCAAGCCACATAAGCTAATGTTCATTTGCATGCAACTTCACAGTTATAGACCACATTTAACTCATGGCAAATTGACCTTATCTATAAGTATACATTTATGATGTATACCTTATCTGTTAAGCCCGATTCTTATAGCACAACATACACCGTCGGTACTGGCTGACAAGTATACAGATGAAAGACATGGCTTTTAATCTTGGAATAGTCTTTCTTGAAATGCGTTTAGTGCATGGATTGTGATATTTTAATACCAATTTGTATCGATTTTCGGAAAATTTAATGATGGATTTATATTGAAGATGTATGTTCAAACTATCTACAGACAAGAAGAAGAATTACAGCGTCTTCTCGCTTATAAACGTTAAGAAACAAATGACACTGGGTAGGGAAAAAGAAGAACAATGTAGCAGAAAACAGCTCGCGTGGCATGACATGTTACAGAAGTGATAGTGGATCCATTTATACATACAATATTTACATCAAAATAAAATCAAAAGTATTTTGTGGTAAGATTTTTACATATACATAATTAAAACCAGTTCTACCAAAATGGCTTTGAGTTCTAAAAACGGAATGACTTTCTTAATCTGAGAAAAAAGTTACTTATGTCACGCAAAAGAAATCTAGCACATAACAACGTAAAATATATAACACTGAATGTTCTTTTCATTGGTAACCTTTAGCAATATATCAGCTATCAACCTTCCAATTTATTGGTTGAGTCAATGGATAACTATAATTAATAACCATCTTGCTTGTCCAAATTTACACACCAATATAACTATACACAAAGCCGCTAATGGTGTTAGTGAGTAATTTTATTTTGCAACTGTGTATTAGCTTACTCGGAAGTGGTCGTGTCGTCATCAGAGTGTAGACGATGACAGACAAGAGTTGTTTGTTGATACTCCGTCTGGGGCTTGTGATACATGTACCGCCATCAGCATAGAAACAAGGAATAGTGAGGCAGATACACGTCGGATGATTGGATTCATCACTTAGCAGAAACACATACCCCAGGCAATTTGTGCTTGTTTTGCACTGGGTAGGCTGTTTTATGACAATTCCCAATATAATCTTGTGTATCGTAAAATTAGCCACTAATGAATAACACTGGCAATAACACACACATGTCAATTCGTTACAGGTAAAATAGTGAAAAGTGATACATAACAAAACAAAATACGAACGACACTGTGGCGCAAAATCGATTACACTTGGAAAACGTGGATGCGTTGCTTTGCTTTGCTTATTTTCGTCGAGTGGAAGAAATCGCAAATCCAATTAGCGGTAAAAGGGGTACGACTCTTAACGGCAGTCTGCCGGTGACAGCCTGCCAAGTGGTTTGGCTGTAAACCAAGAGGAAAGTATAAAACTAGATAAAACTAGCTTATTATGCGCTTCCATGGCTCCTGGCAATCTGTCAACAAATGGCCTTGATTCCCGAGCAGCCCAGGAATCCATAATTATTACATTAATGTGGTGCTTTTGTGAATAGCTGCAAACAAAGCTCGACTGTGCTGGTTTTTTTTTAATTCAACCGTAGGCGGTCGAAGCTATCTCCCTTTATTAATCAGTCAAACATTACTGTGCTACTTCAGTCCTAAGAGAATCTGGGCGGGAATATTGAAATGATCTGAAGGAATCCCTTCGGAGCAGAGCTAACATCATTCGTTTACGACGAATAACACTATTTAGCCAGTATAAGTAAACAGTTCTCAAAAACAAAATTTTCCGTACTTTTCGTAAAATTTTTCTGATGTGACATGATAATATTCCTTATGTGACGTCAAGTGTTCTTGCATGACGTCACACCAGACAAAATTGGAAACGACAGAAAAATTATCCTCTGAAACTGAAGGACAGCTGTTTTAATACACTGCAGTCTTTTTTAGAATATAGGAAAGCAATTCAGACTATCTCGTTCCTTATCATTTAACCCTGCTTTTAAGAAATACGGGTCTTCACACTGTAGTAGCTCTTTAATATATATGGACAGGCGCGAAACATCGTTGGCAAGAAATCATGAAACGACAATAAAAACCTTCCCGACTGTAATCATACCTGCTCGTAACAGAGGCATATCTTTCTTGAGCCCAGTCCAGTAAACAGCTCGACTTCCACATGGATATTGCCTTTGAAGGAAATGTCCAAAGTCGATCAACTTTATCGTTTACCCCGGCTCTCCGCCATTTATAGCCTCTTCGGTAAGCCTTCGGGAGCTAACGGAGATTCATGACCTGGCGTGCTTGCGAATCATGCTTGACACAAACACCATCCAGCTGTTAATGACAGCCAGCAGTTGACATCAGTAAAGCCATTTCTGACTCTTTACAATGCTTAGTATTTGGTCCTGGAAGTAGAATTTTTGACTTCATTCAGAAATAGCTTTGGTGAATCTGCCTTGATACGGCACTTTTTAAAGCTGGTCTCGCTAACATTCTTGTTGGGAAAAAAAAGGCCAAGAGAAAAGAATTAATAATAAATAAAAAACATTACTGAGAGGGTTAAAGGCAGGATTTCCTATATATGTGCGAGGGGTTTCCCTATTGTTGAATATTTATACAATCGTCAGACATATTTTTATGTTGAGTTTTCTCTTTGTATAAATGGGCTGTTGCGGAATGTAACTCTCTGTACTAAACCACATAAAGTTTTGGGAGAGTTACTGGAAATAACTGCTTCTAATGTGTCGGATCGATCATAAGCCACATTTTCCGCATCTTCACACGCGCAATAAATTAATACATTTTCAGACACCTTCTGGACCTTTCTATGCCGGCGGCTGGGAGGGGGCCTAGCAACGCCAAGGGAACGTCACTCGCAGCCTCATCACCACCTGTCTCTTTGTGTCCTCTCGCCCAGAATTTCAAACTTTCATCATTAAAACTCATACCTGCCCAAAGCTGAGACAATTTCCATCATTATGACACCTAGCATGCACCTGTACACCAAAAACGGCAGGCTGGCGGCAAAAAAAGACTTTACAGCCTAAAATACACAGAAGTACAATCGTAAACCGAAAAACGGAAGTTGTAATGGGGGTCTGTGTCCATAAGGTTGTTAAAGGGAGATAATACCTATGGCAATCGTTATAGTAACACTGGGCAAGTGTAGTCGTCCATTTGGCTGGTTCACTCCTCCTGTTGTCACAGGGCGCTAATCACTTCAGCCTCGTTCATCCTCGCAAGAGATCAAAATGGTGACAGACAGCTTACGGCCACAGTGGGTGTTGCGTCTGAAAATTTATTTATTTTGTGAAATAACGAAATGGGTCGTATTTGGTTTAGGATAGGGAAAATTTAATGCGCGTGTGAAGATACGGTAAATGTGGCTTACCGTCGATCCGACACATTAGAAGCAATTATTTCCAGTAACCCTTCAAACACTTCGTGTTGGTCGATACAAAGAGTTACATTCTGCAACTATAGAAATAGGACACCAAAAAAATGGTTACACAATTCTTGCTGATAATGAATTGAACTGTGGATGTACTTAGTGTGACTGCATACATCTGGCCACAAAGTAGTGGCTTATGTGGGAATTTAAATCAGTCCATTATTTCTTCATTTTTTTCTATTGTGTTGAGATTTTTACAACAATTTATATGCATATCAGTTCATGTAAGTAGGCATGAAAAATCAGTTAAAATATGATATGTGTATGTAAATTCTAACTTTTCAATTGTGCCTAAAAATGGATTTAAAAAAATTATACCCTCTAATTTTTTAAGTGATTAATAAATAAATATTTGCCATAGTGTCTTCACCTTTGGATTTTTAATACGCTTGTAAACAGCTGGTTGGTATCTGTGTCAAGTATGACGCACATGCACGCCAGTTCGTGAATCTCCGTCACCTCCAGAAGGGGAGCCAAACAGTCTATAAAATAGCGGAGGGCCGGGGTAAACAATGGTGTTCAAAGATAATCGAAAATCGAGCCGTTCAATGCACTGACTAACTTATAAAGGGAGATAACTTCGGGTGCCTGTGATTCGACATTGAAATTAAACCCGGATTCTCTTGTATGTTACTAGATTTATTTACATCATTATTTCCTACAATATTCCTTAGCCAGATTGAAAATGGGTTACGTTATTATCGGCTGGGAATGCCAGTTCATGGTTTACGAATGGTATATAGGGGTAAAGTGAGGGTAATTTGGGCAAACTGGATACTTCATTCAGCATTGCGTGCCAGTGCTGCCATCTTATTTTGCTGTAAACCAAAGCTGCGGTAAATATACCAAGTCGAAAAAGGACAGCTTTCTTTTGATGTTATTGGCATTCTAGAAGGTCTGTAAGTCCTTTATAAGAGGAGATTTATAAGAGGACATTTATCAGGCCATTATTTCCTGCAGTCTTGAATTATATTTGAAGGTCCGTAAGTCCTTTATAAGAGGACATTTGTAAGAGGACATTTATCCGTCCATTATTTCTTGCAGTCTTGAATTATAATTGAAACTTTATCTTTTAAAGTGTTTCATAGAAATAGGTTACTGGAATGTGATTACTATCTTTCTGAAGTACCTGCTACTATCACAGAAGTTTTCTTCGTTCGCGAGATTACTTCGTGAATATAGGCCTATCCTTGTGTGTTCCAGAACCATCATTCATGCTACGGGCTAATGGTTTCAACTTCAACAAACTAGAAAACTTTTACAAGAAATGTGATATTATTAAGACGTACAGCACAGAGAATAAGATAACTGGCAAATGGTCACATGTAGCCGGTGAAATGCGGCCTCTTGTCAATTTACCTCATGTTTATTTACATCAGTCAGGGTTTTATTTTGACTGTTCATGTAAATGCACCAATGGTAGCAATTTACGCGCCCCCTAGCAACATAGCTTAAGCAAAATTAGATTTTAAAAAATATGCAGTGATGTTTATTCCAATTTATAAGACGTCACTGGTCTAGAACTACTCAAAATGCTGTGTTCATCACATTTATCATATAATCACATTAAAACAATGCAAAGGGACCAGGCCTCGGAGATGCTTAGTTCACCAGCACAATTCTGAGTCTCTTGCCCTTAAGGATGTCAGGAAAGTCATCGACTTGACATGACGATGTACACAGTGTATTCTACGTGGCATGCCCGTAGAGCAAAATAGTGTAAATTTCGACAATAACAGTATATTAATATCAGCTTCATGATCAACTTATCAAGCCAAACAGGCAAATGTTCATTTGCACATAGTTTCACAGTTGTATAGACCACATTTATGTAGTAGCAAATTGACCATATCTATATGTCTATACCAAAACCATCCAAGAAATTACATATCAGCATTTACCTATAAGACTTCAGGGTGGGAGACCCTATATAAGGTTTCACAGTTGTCACACTGACAGATTTACTACGTGCATTCTACATGGCATTCCCGTGAAGCAAAATAGTGCTAATGTCTACAACAACAGTAGGCCTACATTAATATCAGCTTGACGATCCAGATAGCAAGCCACATAAGCTAATGTTCATTTGCACATAGTTTCACAGTTGTATAGACCACATTTAAGTCATGGCAAATTGACCTTGTCTATATGTATACATTTATGATGTATACCTTATCTGTTAAGCCCGATGCTTATAGCATTGCATATACCGGCGGCACTGGCTGACCAGTATACAGATGAAAGACATGGCTTTTAATTTTGGAATAGTCTTTCTTGAAATGCGTTTGGTGCATAGATTGTGATATTTTAATACCAATTTGTATCGACTTTTGGAAAATTTAATAACGGATTTATTAAAAGTACAGATGTTTTTTTCTTATGTAGAGGTATGTTCAAACTATGTACAGACAAGAATTACAGCGCCCTCTCGATGATAAACGTTAAGGAACAAATGACACTGTGTAGGGAAAAAGAAGAACAATGTGGCAGAAAACAGCTCGCGCTGCATGACAATGTTACAGAAGTGGGAGTGGGTCCATTTATACATACAATATTCACATCAAAATAAAATCAAAAGTATTTTGTGGCAAGATTTTTACATGTACATGATTAAAACCAGTTCTACCAAAATAGCTTTGAGTTCTAAAAACGAAATGACTTTGTTAATCTGAGAAAAAAGTTACTTCTTTCACGCAAAAGAAATCTAGCACATAACAAAGTAAAATAAATAACATTAAATGTTCTTTTCATTGGTAAAGTCCTAAACCTTTAGCAATATATCACCTATCAAACTTCCAATTTATGATTGAGTCACTGGATAACTATAATCAATAACCATCTTGCTTGTCCAAATTTACACACCAATATCACTATACATAAAGCCGCTAATGGCGTTAGTGAGTAATTTTATTTTGCAACTGTGTATTAGCATGCTCGGAAGTGGTCGTGTCGTCATCAGAGTGTAGACGATGACAGACAAGAGTTGTTTGTTGATACTCCGTCTGGGGCTTGTGATACATGTACCGCCATCAGCATGGAAACAAGGAACAGTGAGGCGGGAGTTACACGTCGGATGATTGGATTCATCACTTAGCAGAAACACATACCCCAGGCAATTTGTGCTTCTATTGAACTGGGTAGGCTGTTTTATGACAATTCCCAATGTAATCTTGTGTATCGTAAAATTAGCCACTAATGAATAACACTGGCAATAACACACACATGTCAATTCGTTACAGGTAAAATAGTGAAAAGTGATACATAATAACAAAATACGAACGACACTGTGGTGCAAAACTGATTATTTTGGAGAAAACGTGGATGCGTTGCTTTGCTTTGCTTATTTTCGTCGAGTGGAAGAAATCGCAAATCCAATTAGCGGTAAAAGGGGTACGACTCTTAACGGCAGTCTACCGGTGACATTACCGAGTGGTTTGGCTGTAAACCAAAAGGAAAGTATAAAACTAGATAAAACTAGCTTATTACGAGCTTCCATGGCCCCTGGCAATCTGTCAACAAATGGCCCTCATTCCCGAGCAGCCCAGGAATCCATAATTATTACATTAATGTGGTGTTTTTGTTAACAGTTGTAAATAAAGCTTGACTGTAATGCCTATTTTTATATTCCACATAGAAATTGAACCCGGATTCTGTTGTATGTTACTAGCTTTATTTACATAATTTTTTCCTACAATATTCCTTAGGCAGCTGGTGTGTCAGCCAGATTGGAAATGGGTTAAGTGATTATTGCATGAGAATGCCAGTTCATGGTTTATGAGTGGTATATAGGGGGAAAATTGAGGGTAATTTGGGCAAACTGGATGCTTCATTCAGCATTGCTTGTCAGTGCTGCCATCTATGCTGTTGAGATGTAGCTATAAACCACACCTTCTCAGCACCTAGTGCAGCAAAGCTGCGGTAAATATACCAAGTTGAAAAGCGACACCTTTCTTTTGATGTTATTGGCATTCTAGAAGGTCTGTAAGCCCTCACTATGCACATCTTAATCAAGTGTATTATGTAAGATTATAGTGCAGGGAACAATCTTGTGTTATTACTGTTCAGTAATGGTGTGCGTTGTTGTTGTTGTTTTCATCATTGTGTTTTGGGCGAAAAGTATGGGAAAGGTCACCAGGGTAACCATATCACCCAAGTCCCATCCATTTGCCTAATACGCCTTATTCTCGTTCTTTATTTTTGACATTTATAAGAGGACATTTATCCGGTCATTATTTCTTGCAGTCTGGAACTAGAATTGAAACTTTATTTTTTAAAGTGTTTTATAGAAATAGGTTACTGGAATGTGATTATTATTTTTCTGAAGTGCCTGCTACTATCACACAGAACTTTTCTTCGTTGGTCAGATTCCTTCGTGAATACACCCAAATATATCCTTACATGTTCCAGAAGCAGCATTCATGCTACGGGCTAATGGTTTTAGCTGCACCAAATTAGAAAACTTTTGCAAGAAATTTATATAATTACGTAGCATGTCTAATACGGGCTCATGTTAGTTTACATCAGTCAGGGTTTTATTTTAACTGTTCATGTAAATGCATCAATGGTAGCACTTTACACGCCCACTAGCACCATAGCTTGAGTAAAATTAGGTTTAAATAAATATGCAGTGATGTTTATTGTAATTTATTAAAATATAGACGTCACTGGTCTAGAATTACTCAAAATGCTGTCTTCATCACATTTATCATATAATCGCATTAAAGCAATGCGAAGAGACCAGGACTCGGGATGTTTTGTTCACCAGAAGAATTCTCGAGTCTCAAGGATGGCAGGAAAGTAATCGATACAACTGACAGGCCGACATACACAGCGTATTCTACGTGGCACTCCTGTAGTGTAAATTTCGACAATAACAGTCTACTAACATGAGCTTTATGATCAAGGTATCAAACTACATTAGCTAATGTTCATTTACATGCAATTTCACACCTGTATAGACTACATTTATGTAGTAGCAAATTGACCATATCTATATGTCTATACCAAAACCATCCAAGAAATTACATATCAGCATTTACCTCTAATGCTTCAGGGTGGGAGACCCTATATAAGGTTTCACAGTTGTCACACTGACAGATTTACTACGTGCATTCTACATGGCATTCCCGTGAAGCAAAATAGTGCTAATGTCTACAACAACAGTAGGCCTACATTAATATCAGCTTCACGATCCAGTTAGCAAGCCACATAAGCTAATGTTCATTTACATGCAATTCCACAGTTGTATAGACCACATTTAACTCATGGCAAATTGACGTTATCAATAAGTATACATTTATAATGTATACCTTATCTGTTAAGCCCGATTCTTATAACATTACATATACCGGCGGCACTGGCTGACCACTATACAGATGAAAGACCTGGCTTTTAATCATGGAATAGCCTTTCTTGAAATGCGTTTAGTGCATAGATTGTGATATTTTAATACCAATTCGTATTGGCTTTCGCAAAATTTAATAATGGATTTATATTGTAGATGTATGTTCAAACTATCTACAGACGAGAATTACAGCGCCTTCTCGCTTATAAACGTCAAGGAACAAATGACACTGTGTAGGGAAAAAAGAAGAACAATGTAGCAGAAAAAGCTCTCGTTGCATGACATGATACAGAAGTGGGGAGTAGATCAATTTATACATACAATATTCACATCAAAATAAAATCAAAAGTATTTTGTGGCAAGATTTTTTACATGTACATGATTAAAACCAGTTCTACCAAAATAGCTTTGAGTTCTAAAAACGAAATGACTTTCTTAATCTGAGAAAAAAGTTACTTTTTTCACGCAAAAGAAATCTAGCACATAACAACGTAAAATATATAACATTGAACGTTCTTTTCATTGGTAAAGTCCTGAACCTTTAGCAATATATCAGCTATCAACCTTCCAATTTATGGTTGAGTCACTGGATAGTTATATTTTTAATAACCATCTTGCTTGTCCAAATTTACACACCAGTATAACTATACATAAAGCCGCTAATGGCGTTAGTGAGTAATTTTATTTTGCAACTGTGTAGTAGCTTACTCGGAAGTGGTCGTGTCGTCATCAGAGTGTAGACGATGACGGACAAGAGTTGTTTGTTGATACTCCGTCTGGGCCTTGTGATACATGTACCGCCATCAGCATGGAAACAAGGAACAGTGAGACAGGAGTTACACGTCGGATGATTGGATTCATCACTTAGCAGAAACACATACCCCAGGCAATTTGTGCTTCTATTGAACTGGGGTAGGCTGTTTTATGACAATTCCCAATGTAATCTTGTGTATCGTAAAATTAGCCACTAATGAATAACACTGGCAATAACACACACATGTCAATTCGTTACAGGTAAAATAGTGAAAAGTGATACATAATAACAAAATACGAACGACACTGTGGTGCAAAACTGATTATTTTGGAGAAAACGTGGATGCGTTGCTTTGCTTTGCTTATTTTCGTCGAGTGGAAGAAATCGCAAATCCAATTAGCGGTAAAAGGGGTACGACTCTTAACGGCAGTCTACCGGTGACATTACCGAGTGGTTTGGCTGTAAACCAAAAGGGAAAGTATAAAACTAGATAAAACTAGCTTATTACGAGCTTCCATGGCCCCTGGCAATCTGTCAACAAATGGCCCTCATTCCCGAGCAGCCCAGGAATCCATAATTATTACATTAATGTGGTGTTTTTGTTAACAGTTGTAAATAAAGCTTGACTGTAATGCCTATTTTTATATTCCACATAGAAATTGAACCCGGATTCTGTTGTATGTTACTAGCTTTATTTACATAATTTTTTCCTACAATATTCCTTAGGCAGCTGGTGTGTCAGCCAGATTGGAAATGGGTTACGTGATTATTGGATGAGAATGTCAGTTCATGGTTTACGAATGGCATATAGGGGGTAAAGTGAGGGGTAATTTGGGCAAACTGGATACTTCAGTCAACATTGTTTGTCAGTTCTGCCATCTATGTTGCTGAGATGTAGCTGTAACCCACACCTTCTCAGCACCTAGTGCAGCAAAGCTGCGGTAAATATACCAAGTTAAAAAAACGACACCTTTTCTTTTGATGTTATTGGCATTCTAGAAGGTCTGTAAGCCCTCACTATGCACATCTTAACCAAGTGTACGATGTAAGATTGTAGTGCAGGGAACAATCCTCTGGTATGACTGTTCAGTAATGGTGTGCGTTGTTGTTGTTTTTAATGTTGTGGTCTTGGCCAAAAATGTG